>NW_027411603.1:6250000-6875000 GCF_049639745.1 Rhodnius prolixus | reverse complement strand
TATAGTTATATGTTTTTCAATGTAAGACAAGAATTAGACAACAATTACCTGTCGAATAAAAATGCACCAATCATAGAAACATTGTTTTACGTAAATTACGCGTATTTAAGATTGTCAGATATCAGGTTTTAACAATCACCTGATTCTCTCATGGATAAATATAATTCAACTGGAAAATTAGATATTTTTCTTCCTGAATTGCAATAACACATTGTCGATTGTCTGAAGAGTATAATACCAATAAAGTAGATCTTAAGAAGTAGATAAGACTAGATTTGAATCTTAATAAGTGTGCTAACAATAAACTACTAGTTAATTTTCTTATTATTTCTTTTTCTTTAGTAGCTTGGTGAAAAATGTTGGCCCTAATTTTGGCAAATTACTATAATTTTTAGAATTTATCCTTGCTACTGCTGATTAATATCAGAGGGATCACTCTGTTTTGTGTACCAATTATCTGACATATTTTTTATCAGTATAGTTATCAATTTAATTTTATTGGATGGAAACCAAAGTAGTCAACTTTTTATTTTTTTTTCACATTTAGAGTCAGAACGGAAGCCGACTTTCAGAATTGTAAGTGTGAATTCTTAAAATAAATTTTTGTTTACGTAATACATTTATAGGGCGTCTAGTGACCTTAGACGTTCACGCGCCTTGAAATTAAAAAATAAAAAAGTTGCGCAATGGAAAAACCCTTACATGATTTTCAATATATTATTAGTTTCAGTATTTATTTATTATTATTTTCAATAATATATTATTAATGGGGAATTCAAAACTACTTCGAAAAAATGTTCTGGAATAAATTAAATTTCAAAATTAAAAATTTTATTATTTCATTTAAAGACTACATGGCAACATTGATTTTTTGTGATAAGGAGAAGGTAACTCTGTCCATTAATGTTTATTGTTATATCTTTTTTCGCTCACCGTTGTTATCTCAAAGTGATCTCTTATTTTCTGTCTTTAAAAATATTTTTTCGTACGAAAATGTTTTTGGACAATATTAAGTATCATTTCTTTTGCTAGATGTCATTTTAAAATATGTTCTACTATTGTACTGCAATGGTGTTGGAAAATGAACCAGACAACTTCTTAGTAAATGCGATGACCTCTTCTCTTGTTATGGCTGTAGCAATACTTGATATTTTTTACTTTCACTGCTGATTTAGTTACGTGGTCATATTAAGACAGCAGTGTGGAAATCTATAATAAGAGGTAATGATATTTAATTGTATATTTAAGCTCTTTAAAAAATTGATAACTATTACTCTTTTTCATTTTGAAATAAAATTTAAAACATTGAGATAGTGTCTTATGATTTGGGCTGGAGTTTTAAGTTGCGAGATGTGCTTTAAAGGAATTCTCATTTATGATAAAAATGTTTTTTTTTTTTTTTTTTTTTTTTTTTTTTTTTTTTTTTTTTTTTTTTTTGGCGCATCAACAGCTGAGGTCATTAGCGCCCGGAGCTTTTTCCAGTGCACTGCCGGCCTCCGGACAGTGTTCTCTCGTTACAGACAACACTGTCCATCACCGGACAGTGAGCTGTAAGAAGCTCCTAGGAAGAGAAAATCTAAGGGTCAGCTGCTGGATTCGAACCCGGGACCTCCGCGTGGGAGTCCAGTATGCTAACCTCATAGCTAATCCCTAAAATGTTTTTAAGTTGCGTATAGCTAATTTTTATTATTATTAAAAAAAGACAAGCTTTAGTTAGGGGATTCCATACTTTTATTAGTAAGGGAACTTTCAGTCGAGGAAAATATGTTCAGAGAAAATGACGTTTTTGCGGCAGTTAGATCAGAAAAACCAATGACTATCATTGAAAAGACAAAAAGATTTCTTGCAATCTTAATTTTTAGCCACAGGATATATTTATTTCTTATTAAGTACGCAAGGAAAGCAGTGGCTTGCACTTATTTTTAAAGTAGCTATCCCCATGAGTTACAGCGTTTCATGGAAAGCACAGATCATCTCGTGTTTTTTTCCTTCACTTTCTGGATGGAAAGGTCAGTTGGTGCATTCTTTAAAGAACATCATCCGGTACTTTTCCGTTATCCTGGCGCAAATGTCGCCAATTGTGAACCAAACGCGGGCCAAGTCAACGGAATAAAAGTCGAAAACGTGCAGCTATAAACAAATATTAATTAATAGTAAGCAAAACAAGTTCAACTATAAACAAATATTAGGTAATGAATTGTAAAGAAAACAGTTTTACCCAAAACGGTTTCTTTTATGTGAACCATTACTTTTTCTTATCTACTGTAATCCAAATCCAAATATTGACTTTTTAGTCATTTCGTTCCTGGCAACCTAATTTAAATATGCATTAGCAAAATAAGTACTTTTTTCGGAGGTATCTTCGTGCTGTTTAATTAGAAAGAAGCATTCTGTGTTCTCACAGAATGTCTTAGGTTTTCTCCTCTAGGAAGCACATGCATTAAGTACAGAAAATAACCTTTCTCAGTTGTTCTAAACCTCTCTAGCCAAGTGATCTAAACGAAATTTTACAATTTTTAATTTTGATGATTTTATAAAATTTAATTTTTATGTTGATTCAAGAAGTGAGTTGAAACTTTTTGATTTATATACGATAACCAAGTTAAACCTAGTAAGAAACAGTACATGCACCCAACTATTGTGATATTTAGGTTAAGCCGCTCCCATTTACACTCTGAAATTAACTTACCTTCAGTTGGAATTTTGTAGCTTTAAATAACGAAAAGAAACAATACTATTTATTTAATTTTAGAGGAGTTTATCTATAATTATTAGAGGAGTTAATCATAAATTCTATTCGACAAAATAAAATCCTTGAATTGGAATTAGTATACAATTTTCCTTCGCAATATTTTGAACGACTTAAAAACTTGCTCTATATTCGCTAAATTTTTTCGTCCAGTCATGATGTGTGTCCTCATCAATGTTTGCTATTCAGCTGCTTACATTGAGAGGGATTTATATTCAAGCGGATGCCATCATCACGACAGATCCGTACCAAAACATTTAGTAAATTAAGTTTTATAAACCTTCATCTAACAAAATAGTTTTTTTTTTTTTTTTTGCTCCATTGATTGCATTTTGTAAAGTCTTTAAGTTGAATGGTAGATTAAATATGTCGTGCAATTGGTTTAAAAGGATTGATCTCTAGTGCTTGGTAAAAGTCATAAAGATGTGGAGGTCTATTCTGTCGTAACAAGTTTCATACTTGTTCGTACTTCTTTTTTTTTTTCTTTTCTTTTGTAGATACTTGCTGCACTAGCTTATAACTCGTATAAGTTTTCTGGACGTGTCGATGCGCTTAACCTATGATTACCTAACTTGTAAAATAATCCTTTATTAGATGCTGAGAACTCGGCTTGCCATTCATCTGTTATTGAATACTTAATTAATATTTTCATGTCGATATGTGGTACTACGTAAGCTAATTGCTTCAATATTTTCGTCGAGATATCCGGCATTTCGTTTCCACCGAGATTAGGTAATTTTTCAACCACACGATTTTTACACCTTGGTTTTTTGTTTTGGTTTTATACAATTTATTATTCGTCTTATTATTTCGTGTTTTAGTCAAGCGACATTTGAACTGTAACTAGGGTTGTTTAATTTCTTTGGGCTGTCTATTTAATGTCTTCTTAGGCTATACACTTAATACTATTATTTATCACAATTATTATTTATTGCTATTATTTAGGCTTTTTAATACCTAACCAACCACATTTTCAACAAGGGTTATTTTATTTTTACAGAAAACTTTTACTAACGACAAATATGACAGACTTTTAAATTATAGTGTTCGCAGCGTGTTTTAGGGTTTCTAGAATTCCTGCTGTTTCGGCTGTGTAATTGAAGGAAAACTGTTTTAATTTCTATTTTGTCCATTATTTGTTTATTATTCTATTATGTTATTATCCCCGTATTGGGATTAAATAGGTCGTCGACAGTGTATGGATATTTAATTATTTTTATGCATTTTTTTTTTTGAATCATTAGTGTGCACTAATTTAAAGTCAGGTACACGTTCTTGCAGATCGGAGTTGAATATTGAACATTGTCTAAAATAATGTTCGGCAGACGCTGTTTTAGACTGACTTCTAATATATATCTCAAGTTTTTGCTTTTCTTAATTTCACTGAAATAAAAATTACACAATCATACATACGTATGTAACATTTTGAAACTAAGAAAAAAATTAATACAAGGAAAAATACATATAAGAAAGTGGAAAAATGGAAGCAATCCAGATGTTAGTCCACAATTTTTCTTAATAATAAATGTTCCTCAACCATTCTCGAGTTATTCTTTTTTTTCTTTCTATCTCACTATCATAATTTTGAAATTGGGAATTTTTTTTAAATTTTAAATCCTAATTTTCATAAATTTATTTTCCAGTTAAAATTGTGCTTTTGAGGCTACAGTTCTGGTTGATTTTGTGGACTTAATCCGTCAAAGAAAACATTTCCTCCTTATTACTTAATGATTTGGACTTTCATTCATCTTCAGAGATTGGATTTTTCTGTAGTTAAAGAGTTTGGCTTCCGCTTACATCATCACACATACTACACATGGCCGACTGGAAGACTAGAACTTCCTCTTAAGAGGTATCTTATCTATTATGAACTTGTGGAAGATGTCCCTTTTTTTTTAAGTGATGCTAAGGACATTTGTTATTCCCTTGAGAGTGGGCATCAGAGTAATCTTTACGAAGTTCTCTGACAAAAGCAATAAGTCAAAAGTTACACACCAGCAAGTTTTGTTTGATAGTATTTTTTATTTTTGGTAGAGAGAAAATTTAAATTTAAGTGTTTTGTTATAAAAGAACTGGGATAATCTCTCTTTAGGGATGATGATAAACAAAAGAACTACCCACCAAAAGGGGGTGTCATTCTATCATATCTTATTACCATAATAAGCTCTCTTTGAACTGGTACCGTTTGATGTTTGATCATTTTGTTTGAATTCGGTTACAATAAATAATAAACAAAAAAAAAACGGAAGTCAACCTTCACTTTAAACGTAACATTTTTAGTGGAAGGAGTGATGAATTAGCGAGGGTAGGAGTAATAGAAGTAGCGACTATAAGTAGTGGGCTGCAAAACCGGCCGGAGACTAGTTAGTGTTGTACTCTTAGGATGTATCCGAGCGCCGCTGTACTCCTGGTGATCGTCAGTCTTCTGGGTCCCTCACTGGCTGGCTCCAGACACAAGAGAGGCGCAGGACCTCTACTGCCGTACAATTACTTCCCCTCCATTTACACGGTATCTCTTCCCTATTTCGCTGTGAGTAAAAAACTGCACATTTCCCTTTAGGTATAATTTTTTTTGTTTTGTTTTTGTTGGGGGATTTCACTATGCATTGTCTTTTAATATATTGAAAATTGGGCGAAGATATCTGGTTCTTTGTGAGGCTTTCAAGTTTTGCCATCAAATAGGAGCTCCTTTCAAGCTTATTTTAGTATTTTACGTTCAAAATGAAGCTGTGAAGTCTCTTTCTTCTTTAACCTCCCTCTTACTTTCCAAGGGTTCCCAGAAAACATTCTCATGAAGCAACGTTGTTACAGATTCAAAGCTACATGTTGTGGTCTTCAAGAATGTATGTGCATAAGTAGCTTAGATAAGTAGTTTTTTTTTACAAAACATGAGATTTAAGCGGCAAACAGAGATTAGTAAAAGTTGTTTATTTGATAATTGATTGAAACGTGTTCAATTGAACGTCGACGCTGAACGCTCTGAAAAGCTTGCAATGTTCCACAGATAATAAAGCTTTTATTTTTACCTCAAATCAATTATCACAACACTTATCATCCATTTCTTGAACGATTCTAAAAGCTTCAATACATAAATTTTTAAACCATGTTAACCTTGTTAATTTTGAGACCGTACTGTTAAATTTTGGTAGTCATATCGATCGAATGCATCTCCTAATATGTTAAATAATTTTGCTTTCTATTTTTAAAATCCTACTCTCATATTGATATAATTTTTACTGTCCACAAAATGTGTATTATATTGCATAAAATTGCAACATTACTTACGAGTTGTTACATCGTACGTTACTTGCCATTCACTTTTCAGATGCTACAGGTTTTAGTTCAGTTTTGTTGTGTACGTAAAGGATGAGCTAAATTTTGAAATTAGGTAGATAATTATGTAACATATATATACATATATAATATATATATAAAATTTAGAAAGCAATAGCTGCAGTGTAAAGTTATGGAGGCCAATAATTTTTACAATTTGTGCCTGCACGATATTGTTTTAAATTTAGGGAAGGTTATAAAACCTTGAAAATAAGGCAGTTCGGGGGTTTGCACCACGGTCCTTAGGCCTGCTTAAGGGAAACTGATCCTCAAACCCCAGAAACTTTCTGGTGGGTTAAGAGTGTACTATTCTATCATAAATTGCCTCCTGCATGACATTGGTAAGATGCAAAAAGCTGTACGCCTGTTCTTCACAAATTGTCAATTCAGCTGTCACACAGGGATAGAGAATGTTGAACTTTTCTTAAGAATCCAAATGATTTTTCCATCTAAAAAACCGAATAGTCATTTACTGTAAAAATTATACTCGGCCCAACTATTCTTTCTTAGTTTCAAAGAAAAGAGTTCGTAGAAAAGTTGGTGATTAATATCAAGTTGGTGGATGGTTTCCATTGGTTGTCTATAACATCAGAATTCCATACAGTACGATTGGAAAGGCTCCATGCTGTTCTAGCCGAAAAAGATTTCTCTTTAGTTAAGAGTAAAAAGCACATCTGCAGCATAATAATGTTAGACCACTTCGCGTCATACTCTATCAAAAATTAATGAGTAGGAGTTGAGTTTAAACTTTTTTTATCACTTCGCTCAAAGCCCCAGACCTCTTCCTTAAGGAAAACCACTCTTATTCCCGTGATGAAGACTTTTTGCTTTTACAGTACCTTCTTGGCACCAAAGATGAGTCGAATTACTGACATAGAAAGAAATGTTACATTGTTAATAACAATGGATTGTGCTTGGAACAATCTATTTTTAATGCAGATCAAGAAGACGTAAAGTAATGTATATGACACAAGCTTCAGGGAAGCTAAGTCTAAAACTGAAAGTTTTTCGACTAAATTGGCTTGCGGTAAATTCATGTTAGGTTACTGTAATCCCCCGGAGTACCACCTGGCCGGCCTTGCATCATTGAACTGCTATCTCGTGTTAATAATTGCTTTAAAAAAAGTGTAATTTAATATCTCCTTAGTTCAATCAGAATAAAGAAATAAATTTTAATTTAAAAGTGTCATTTACAAATACTAAAAATGAAATTAAAAGCTAAGAAATCAAAAAATAATAATTGATCACACCCCGGAAATAATTAAAAATGGTCCTAGTTAAAAATATGTTTTAAATATAGTGCTGTTTCTTCATCGCATTCAATATTAATTTTTCGTTTGGGAGACTTCGACATTTAAAAAAAAATATGTGTAACATCTCTTGAAATCTGCTGACTAGAAGAAATAGTTGTAGAGGGTTAATATTTTATTTTCATTCTGGTTTAGAGTGCATTGGCAACATTTAAAAGGTAGGTTACATTCCGGTATCAACTGGATTATGTAATTGTCGGTTGCACTCTTTTATTCGATTAAAAAAACATTGTCTCTTGGAAATAAGCGAATTTTGAGGCTATCAAATTTGTTTTGATGCAATTTTTTTAGTTTTTTGAAATTTTCTTAAGAATGGTTTCACAATTTTCTTTAAAATGTCTCGTATTATACCAGATTTGTTGTTGAGTCGTGTAAAAGTAAAGTAATTGCCGGTTTTTTAATAGCTTGTACCGAAATTCTGCTCTTGCAAAATCTCGAAAGAGCTTAACCAATTTTTTAACCTTGCAATTGACGCTCTTTTGTCCAAAATTGCCACGAAAAGTTCTTAAGCATCTTCCTGCTTAAAAGCTCAGATAATGATGGGTGTTTACAGATACACCCTCCGTGAGTAATGAGTGAACAGATTATGAAGTACGAGAGATATTTGATAAAATATGATTGTTTAACTTACTTTAATTTATACTTTGTAAGACTCGAGGACAAGTTAGGTAAAAGAAAAAAGAAAAGAAAACCTCGTTTTTTGACTGAAGCTGATGTGAGAATTGAACGCAGCACAAAGAAAGATTGAATGCTCATTATTGTTAAAATGTTTTGAATTGAATAACATAAAAGAAATGTAGTAACGTAATCCCAAAGATTCCATTATGTAAATTAGAAAGCTCTACTTGCCAATTAATCTTTTTTTTTGTGACGTGAAATATTCCTAGATCTTAATTGATTGCGTGATTGAAATAAGTGTGATGAAAGTGGAAAAGCAATCAATTGTAGCTTCCGTTTAATGATACAAATGAATCATAAATTAATAATTGAATTATTTATTAATTGGCTCGCCACCACTGGACAGAGACAGGCGAAGGAGTTCATTAGAGGCTATTCGCCGAGGCTGACTGTAGAATTAATCCGTCAAGGCCGTGGGGCTATAAGAATAATCGTAGGCCTACTAATCGGCCACTGCAGGCTCAGAAAACACATGTATCGCATGGGCACCTGGCGGATGATATCCTTTGTAGGTTCTGTCAGGAAGAGGAGGAAACGGCACTAAACGTGTTGTGTCAATGTGAGGGGCTTGTCTGGCTTGGCTAGGGGTGTTACTTCTCGGGGAGCAAAAACCAAGGCCCGAGAGCTTTACCCAGGAGTCACTCACCAGAATTAATCGTCTGATTAAACGGACGGGTCTGGAGGGCGAGCTCTAAAGTTGGGGAGCCACAATAGATCCAAAGGGGTCGCAGTGGCGTAGGCCTCGAGGCCGCCCTAATCTAATATAATCATTAATTAATTGTACGTTGTTGGCCATTTTTGGACTATTGACGATCCACCAATTGTGATTTAGAAAATTTTAGAGAAACTGCTAAAGAGAGGTTCTTTTGTGTAGACTATACTTTGGTTTCTCTTGTGTTTGTTTGTGATATTTTAGGGTTGTGATGAGATTGAGAGAATTTGGAATAGGTTCAGAGCTTCAGTGTTTAGGCTGGGTTTAATCATAGGTTGGTCAGGGGTCGCTGTAATCTTGGTATTCCTCCATTTCCTGCTTTATAGCTTTCAACTAACATAAATTTAATAAAATTTGGTAAAGTCATTACAATTACTTTCAGGTATTTAAGGAAAAAAAAAATTAACCTTGGGAAATATGCATGTTTATCACATTCACCCTCATTGTTATTTTAGTTTAAGCTTGTAACTGCTTTTTTAAAATACTAATGCATTTAAATGACATTAAATTTTAATTTTGGCGATTTTCTGTCATTAGATTTTTGATTTAAAACAAAAATATGCAACGCTACAAACACCGATTCCAAAATTAATAAAGGAAATAGGGCAGGCTTGTGTATTTCTTCAAAACATTAGAGCAGACGGTGGTTTGAGCCCTTGATGGTAAGCTTTTTTATAGGAAAACAGCTTTCATATGACTAAGCACACAACCAAAGGGAAAGCTTTGAGAAAAACAAAAATTATGCAATTTTATCTTACACTTCGTTGTGGAGTCTAAAATTTTTCCGTTTATGAATAGGCATGGAAACGAAGAGTGATAAATTTTCAAAACGACCTTTCTGGACATAGCCAAAGTACCTTATAAAACCATAATTTTAGGCCTGATTCTAATTAAAAATCTTGTCGTGAATTTTTGTTTACCTCCAAAGATAGGCATCAAATTGTGGGCTTCTCCCAAATATGGATGCAAATTATTGGAAATGATGGCCATATTTTGGGCTATATAAATAATAAAGTGAGTGAACAATTAAAAAAAGAAATAAAAAAAAGCAAATCATTTTAGACTTTCGTACATACTGGTGTTATATTAAAATGTTGGATTGGTACAAATAGCAATCCCAGTTATGCGAGGGATATCCGGATATACCCGAACTGTACAAGTTAGTTTATTATCCTATTCACCCATGAACTTTCAAATACTCTAACATGTTAACATAGGCATGGTTTGTGGATAAAATACTTCAAATAGAATAAAATGCACATTATTTTTCTTAATTAACATATCTGATTTGTGTAAAATGTTTTTACTAAATATTTGTTTTTTTTCATGTTCTAGCCGCTTCCACCTTTAACAGCTGTGGCTGAATTAAAAAGCTATGGAGATATTGAAGGTTCTGATGACGTAAAAGGTGAGTGAATGATATAAAATTGGGTTTCAATTTTTAGCAATAAATATTTTTACCCAAAAAAACTTTAAGGCCGTACCAATTTTAAATCGAAAGTATTTTTATGTTCTCTGATAATCGGTTATTCCATGTGACAAAACGATATTGCATGGGAATTTTTCTTTCTTTAGATTTAGGCTCCTGTGGTTTTCTTCGTATTCACATTATATTCATGTGCATTAATAACTTTTAATTGAAACATTTTAAAGTAATTCATTGTAAGACAGTTCTGTAGGAAGTGTTAAGGGTTTTATGACAGGGTGGACTTCAATGAATTGTTCAGTAATAATAATAACATCTGTTAAAATTCTTTGCGAATGAAATATGTTGCTAAAATACTATGTTAGAAAAAGTTTCGTTTGACCTTGAGTGAATTTCTTGAATGACTTCTTCACTATACTTTTTTTTTTTTTTTTTTTTGTAAATCTTTTACTCGGTTAAATTTCTATCGCTTTTATTTGAAAATATTTCTCATAAAAATTGATTTGAAGGAGAGAAAGTCTTGTGAGTCTTACCACTATATTTTCAGCAAGTGGACTTGGTCTTTCACTTTATCTTCATCCTGCTACATGGAAAACCCATGCAACGAAGTTTTTTTAGTCTAATTTCTTTCTCCAGAAGTAAAACTTTTGCCCAATTATTTAGTTCAATTTTTTTTTTTTTTTTGTACAAAAGAGGTTTTCTTGTTACTATTTTTTTGTTTTCTTGTACATCAATGAAACATTTGGGGGAGGGGAATGGATTTTATTATAGGTTTTAAGGTTTTTCCCCACTTCCTAGAAAAGTGAGCTATGATATATACATATATTTCGATCGGCTAATCTTTACAATAGCTCCCCAGAGGCGTGGCCTGTTTTTTTTAGGGTGTGGGTAGTGCAGAGCACCTACCGGGGAAAATAAAAACTACTTCCCGTCAATGTGCGGATGGTGCGAATTTCGTAGCGCTTATGTTTAGCGCGCATGCGCAGTACACATACTGCATAGCAACTGCTTCCTGATTAATGTATTAATAGTTCCCGCGAGTGTTCTGTATGTGACCGGAGGTGCCGTTTTTTTGTAACTTTATGAGTATGAGCGTTTTAAATTTGCGGGTTTTTTTTAAATTAAAGCATGATTGTAGTGTGAGTAAGAATGGAGTTCGACAAGTATACCCTCCTCAGGAAAAGGACTCCACAGAATAAGGTAGTTTCTTTTGTGTTGTTCTGTGTAATTATTGTAATGAATGTTGTGACAAAAATTAAAAAATTGAGGGTGATTAGGTAGGTTAGGAGGGGGTATGGGGGGAAGAAAAAATCAGGGGGTGTGGGGGCGAAGCCCCCCATTAAGAAATAAATAAAGAATTCGAAGTTATTCTGATTCGGTGCTACCATATAACCCGCTAGATTTAAGTGTGAATATAAAATAAATAAATAGTTTTATATTTATATTTGAATATGGCGGGTTCTATAGTAACAGCGAATCAGAATCACTTCGAATTAGGCCACGCCTCTGGGGAGCTATTGTAAAGATTTACCTTTCGATCAATATATCGATTGATGTATTATCAATAATATACACCGAATTTTTAATTTTTATTGCCTTTAAATCATATTTCTTTATCAATTTTTACTAACTTTTAGAACGATTGCCGATTAGTTTTAAATTTTGTAAAGGAATGTTCGAAAAAAACTGTTTTTTTTTTTAAAACAACTTTTCCTTTGAATCTATAAAGATAGGTGTGTAACTCAAAAAATACTCCGTAGAAAATGAGTAGCTCCTTATCACCAGAGTTGCATTGAATAGTACTTTAGTTGAGATAAAACTCTTTTATTTTTTCACAAACTCTATATCCTGGTTAATTTAAAGTAATAATAATAGTATAGAAGTACAGAACATTAGATTCCTTGGTAATTATGAATTTATTTTCTACTCGCTACACAGTAATTTTGTTCATAAATTTTCCACACATCAAGATCGTGATAAAAAAAACAAAAATACCCATTCTTATTCTTACAGAGCCCTAGCACTTATTTAAAAAGAAAAATTTCTCCGAAAAAAGCTTTGAATTTTCCAAAAGAGACCAAATGTTACTCAGTTTTGTATTCATTTGCGTGTCAGTGAAATTATGTGATAACGGGAAACACATTTTAGTATAATGGAATGTCAGAAGTATTGTATTTAAATCTTACAAGATAACTGAAAGGCTGTGAACGTTCAATAAAGTTTAAATAAAACGACAGTTATACTTAGTTTTTAATTAAGCCCTCGTCTTCAGAAGATATAGTTGGGAAACCGAACCTGTAGAATTTTTTTTTTAATTACTAAAGGAAGTTCTACTGATTTGCAAGGGTTTATCCATATTAGAATGGATGCAAGGATGTCCCTTAACTATTTTTTGTCTCTATTATTAATTGTGGAAGACATCATTGCTAGAAAAACTAAGTACTAACAACTAGTTAGTGGTGTGGTCAAGGTTAATAATGTCATTAATTGTGAAACAAATCATTAACACTTTTTATAAAGTTGTTGATAACATCCTTGAACTACTCTTCTATAATTGCATATCTAAATGATTTTACAGTGATGATAAGTAAAAAATTATCCAGAACTAAATATGGTCTCTGGTGATGATGATGATTATTATTATTTATAGTTTTGCCTTCAGGACTAACAACACAAATTTTAGATACAATCAATAATGCTTTTAGTATTGTTTTTGAATGCTATTTCGATGACTGCTATTAAAGTAATTTTTAAGATTATCTAATAGATAAGATTAGTGGTTAACTGATATGTCGTCAGCGTTTATAAAAGATTTAGATAGAATAAAAGTAAGAGGTTGGACAATTTTCTTTAAATCAGAATTTAAACAATTGCGATATCCATTGTTTTAAAAATATTGGAAAGTTATTAAAGTTTCATTTGCAATGGTGCCTCTCCTTTTGCGTTACAATGACGCAAAACAATGCTGCGTAGAGGGACGCGTATGTAGTTGTATTTTTCTTTTTAACTTTCTTATTTTATTTGCATTAATATGTATATCAAAATGCTTAAAGCGTTCTTCTAAATTTTCTTTCTAAGACCACAATTAGTGCGGCATTGGCAACCAAGATTACGTGAGAACGTAGAGCAAAATTAGAATTTGATGTATTAACTATATATATTAACTTCAAATATCTCGTAAACTACTCGATGGATTTTGTTTATATTTTACCTCTACATGGAGACAACTTTCGTCTATAATTGTATGAAATTTCGTAAAAATCTGTCGAGTAGGAAACGAGATATTTAAAGTTAAACTTTGGTTTCGTTTGAAACAGTGAAATTTTTAACTTGAAATATCTCGTAAACTACTCGATAGATTTTGTTTATATTTTACCTCTGTATGGTGACAACTTTTGTTTATAATTGTATAAAATTTCGTAAAAATCTGTAGAATAGGAATCGAGATATTTAGAGTTAAATTTTTGTTTTGTTTGAAACAGTGAAATCTTTAACTTCAAATATCTCGTAAACTACTCCATAGATTTTGTTTATATTTTACCTCTATATGAAGACAACCTTCGTCTATAATTGTATGAAATTTCGTAAAAATCTGTCTTTTAGGAAACGAGATATTTAGAGTTAATCTTTGGTTTCGTTTGAAACAGTGAAATCTTTAACTTCAAAAATCTCGTAAACTACTCGATAGATTTTGTTTATATTTTACCTTTATTTGGAGACATTTTTGTTTATAATCTCAAAGATTTACAGTTATTTTTGGAATTGCTATTTTAATAGGATCTCGTATTTGTAGAGTGCTAACTCCTCTCCCATAGAGATTAGCGTCGACACATCTAAAAGGCACATCTACTTAAAATATCGAATATAATAACAACACATACATGAATATCGGTTGGAGCGTCAATAATTTGAACGATTGCAGTGCTTTCCTTAGGAGCTTAAGAACTCCATGAAACATTGTCACGTAACTGTAACCACTTCTCCCTGCCAAACTTTATCAACATCGAGCTAAGATTTACGCAGTAATTAGTATTAATAGTTTTATTGGGGCATATGTACATTGGGTGTTTTTCAGCGTTACACTATTTTTGTGCAGTTTTTGACGATCAACCCTTATACAACGGTCCTACCGGACAGTTTTAATCTCAGGTTTTTTAGACAACTTAGCAATATTTTTTAAAAAAACGTAAAAGTTCGAATGAAAAAAGTTAGCAAAGTATCTTTTGCGATAATATGTCAAAATTCATGATTTGCTTCTAACTCCTGTTTGGGATTTTGGGCTAGATCACACAATAAATATACGAACTCATTTCTATCTGTTATGATTACTCTTAGAAATTACTTAAATGTTTTTTGTGGCTCTCTTCTCTTTTTTAAGTTTTTTTTTTTAACCTAATAGAAGATGTTTACCTAAAATATCTAACAATTAAAAAGTAATAAATCTAGGTTTATTACATAATCAAGGAACCAATTTTTGATTGCATTAGTAGTTTTTTTTTATTATAAAAAGACAACGATAATATTTTATGCAAAAATTACTTTTTAAAATCTGTAAAAAAAAATAACCTTCAATAAATTATTGTCTATTATTAAGTTTTAGTTTTTCTTTGTTCGTTATGCCAGTTGTGACTAATTTATGATGAATTACTCTCTTATTATTTCTTTTTATGAAGGTGCACTTTGATTTCTACTTTTAATATAATAAATCAGCGTGAATCTTATCTGCGTTAATCAGAAATGAACTGTTTCCATAACGGTTCACTTTCACAATATGCTAATGATGTAAAACAAAGCAAAATGAAATCCCCAGAAATTAATAAATGCTCATTTAAACAATTACAATGAAATAAATGTTATTATTAATGATTATTATTATCACATTTTTTTTTTTGAAAAATGTTGACGCACCCTGCATTGCATGAGACCCTTGCACGAGAAAAATATTGTAACTGTACTAAAGCACATATCTGTTGGATTTGTGTTTACTATCAGATAAGATCATAGTTATGTTCGTTCAAATTCTTGAAAAAAATATATATATACTGTATATATAATTTCCAAATGTCCATGTGTTATGGGTCATTCTTCAAGTAAGCCTCGTTCAGTGAAAAGAATTCGAAGAAATTCCAACGCTTTAATATGTTTTCTGTAAAATCATACATTCGTTTATTCTATTTTCTTCGTAGCATTCTTACATTGCTTTTAATATCCCTAAATCTTATTTAGGTGGTAATTTATTCTGAAAAGGAAACAAAAGAACGATTAGGTTTTGAGAACCAGGCTTTTCAGAGAAACATTGTAGGAAGGTAGAAAACCACTCTGTGGTGCAGAGAATCTTCAGATATTCTTAAGAATATCCTTCTCTAAATTAAAAGAAACTGGGATGTTAGAATTCAGTAACTTACCCTCGTTAAGAGCACGAATTTGATTGTGTAGGTTTGCTAAATCCATGTAAGATGCAACATAACAAATCTGTGCAGACGTTTTTAATTTTTGATTACTGAAGGTAATGGAACAAGTATCGTTTTCGTGTTTTATCGCTAGGCTAAGTTAACCACAGGGGAGGCGAAAACCTTTAGTCTATTTTCTAGGCGCTACTGTAGCCGGAGCGGTTAGAGGCGAGACCTGTAAAGCTAAGATGTGTTGCGATACTAGGCTAGGCCTTGCATTTTATTTAATAGTAAATATGAGGAATTTATAGAAAACTAGAAAAATAGATGAGTTATTTTGTTTTTAAATCGAAAAGTTTTTATCACTCTTGTGATTTTAAAAAGAATAATACTTCAGTTCTGCCTTCAATAAATACCAGCATCGTCACACACACAGATCATTCATAAAAACCATTATATTCCAAAAACTACGAAAACTTAATTCTGGTAAGAATTCATTTTTAAAAAATGAATGAGACTAGGTCACAATTATTCTCTTTTCCCCAGTATGGCGTAGGAAGTGGTAAAATTATAATAATAAAAAGAAGAAATACGAATCTTTTAGCGGCACTAATGTGTAGGTTTATTAATAATTAAGAAATAGGTAAAGAAAACATGAAGATCAAGGACTATCTAACAAAGGGGGAAATGAAATTTCATAAAACAGTGATGCATAAAAACAGACACTTCTATGTCTTTTAGCGGTGATAATTTCAGGTATCGTACTTAAAGTTATATTAAAGTGGCACTGTAGATGAATGTGTTAAGATGTTCGATTTCTTTTGAAGTCACCCGTTTCATTAAGATTGGTTCTTCGTCTTGACCTTGGATTTTTTTTTTGCAGTTTTTAATAAATATGAATAATATGCAAAATAATAATGCTAGCCTCTTCCGTCCGTCACACTTAAAAGGAAGTTGGACGTATTTTAGAACGCTAGAAAAAAATTTGTTTGTTTTTCTTTGCTTCAATTATACTTCTTTTGCCTACGTCTTAAATTTTTTCAAATGTTAATAAATAAAAATGTTGTTCCCAGGGAGAATAATGTTCGTGCAAGGCGTTGGAGGAACAGTTCTGATGTCTGGAAATATTACAGGACTGACACCAGGAGCGCATGGTTTTCATGTACACGAACTAGGAGACACTTCTATGGGCTGTAAATCAATGGGTAGTCATTACAATCCTGGTCTTGTAAGTAAAAATGTTTGATGGTTTAAATGAGTGGTGTGCTTAAGGTGTAAAATTTTTATCAAAAAAAAATTTTTTTTTATTTATGTAAAGCTTTCTCTCTCTTTAAATTATTTTGATCCAAATTTCCGTACGAAAGGCTTCGGAAATGGAAAAATTAGAAAACTCTCTGCCTGATAATGATATCCGCTTATCAAAAGAGCTTACTACATCACGTTGTTGCATGTCATTCATCTGGTGCCAAATTCTGTCTGGATTTATTGGGATCGATTATTATTTGTCGGAGTATTACTTTGCGATGCTGTAGATACGTAAATCAAAGTGTACGACAGGGTTTGATTTTGACATGTATTTATTTATTTTTTGCCGTGCTTTCATCCCAGGGACTAGGCCATCTTCTTCTAGGCTTATGCTTATTATCGATCAGTCATCATAAGGGATGAACTTCTGACAATCATTTCTTTTAAGCGAGATTTAAATTTTTAAGTAGTTTTTAAATTTAAAGTCAAGATATTACATTTTTTATGTTTCCTTAACAGAATGTTATCTCAGTTATACATATTTGTTTCAAATGAAATCAGATCGGAATAACGGTTTATTCTCTAATAATAATGTTGCGGAATTTACCAAGGTCCAAATACTTAGTGTATTAGTCCAGTTTCACAAGCAATTTTTTTAAATGTCATAATGACGACATACTCTTGTCCGGTGAAGGGTCTTTTACTCCAGTCAAGAACATCCTATCTTGTTACATAAAATAATGAGCCAATATTATAGATTAATTGTTATAGATAATTTATTTGTAATTATTTATCTATGTAATATTTAAATTTTAAAATACTTTAAATTTTAAAACGTTACACCTTAGTGTACCAACAGTTCACTTGTTTAAGAATTACGAATTGAGGGAAAAAAGAATGAATAAACCAAGACAATAAGAAATAATTTATAGTAAGCAAAATGGAATTATCGTAATAGCCGTTGCAATGTGTTTGTATTGTAATTAAGTTGCCAATATGTCTGTCAGGGAGAAATTCATCAGATACTTTTAGTAGTCTGTTCAGGATATCTTCAGCAATAGTGGATGTTGTAGTAGGGGCTGGTGTTGGTGTAGTAGTAATGAAGCGTGGGGTTTGTAGTTAGGAAATCTCTAGTTCGAATCCTGCTTGTAGCTTCTTTTTGTCTTCTTACAGAAAAAATTAACAGTGAATTATGTGTAAACAGATAACCTCAAAATGGATCCTTTCTTTGAAAACGCGATATTAAGGAAAATTAATAAGTGTTTCACATATTTTTTTTAAAAAATTCTATCAAAAATAATTTCCCTAAATTATTGACTCATTGTCGCAAGTACGTAACTTTTATTTCGGAAGTAATACTTGTTGACCCAAGGTTAACAACTACTTGAATTAATAGTATCGTTAAGACAAGCGCATGTTGATTTTTTTTTTTTTTTTTTTTTTTTTCAAATTTCGTAGCCAGAAAGCTGGTTCAAGGTGAGACAACTTTCAAGAGCATTATTAGAAAAACGGTCATTTTTGTAGTTTGTAGTTTATTCCATGGCTTTACCTTTGTTGACAATACAAATAATATGTATTTAAAGAAAATTATACGTTGTTAATTGCTATTTATAGTCAGGTATGCTGATTTCAGTCCTTTTGTAAAATAAGAACTCCATTTTACTTTTTCTTGCTCCTACTCTAAGGATGTATAGGATGGTGATTTGGGTTTTTAGCCTAGAGTGAACCATCTTGAATGGCTGTAGGCTCGTCGAGAACTTAACTTAATATTGTTAACAATTTTTCAAGTCAATCACTATTTTCCTTCTTTTTTTTCATATTTCACTGTTTATTATTTGAATTAGTTTCGAGGCATTGGAGTAGAAGTATAAAGTTGATTATTTTTTAATTATTGTTGACCTAATTTGATAAAATGGTTAATTTGATTGCACGAAAAAACAATTGTCTGGGAAGTAATGAAGGCAAATATTGCCCATTGTTCCCCATCCAGCTAATAAAAGATGTTATAAAATTGCCAGTTACCGCTCACTAGCGGAACTAAAACTAGGAACCTAGGGGACATGGCTTTCCATTCTTCTAGTGCTTTATGTGAATCTGGAGAGCTTACCGTATCAGACTAAGTAAATCCCTAAGTGAAGTAATTTCAAATTTAAATATTCTTCATTCTTATGTATTTTTAGAATAGACTAGAGATTATATGATTTAAAGGGTTAATAAAAAACGTGCATTATTTTTTTCATAGATTTTATTGGAATGATTTCCATTTTTATTAAAGAAAACATTGTTACAAAAACAAAAAGAAATTACAATAATAGTAATTATCAAGGTTTTTAATGTTTAATTTCTGTGTTATGGACGATTGCCAGATGAACCACGGAGGTCCTGCAGATCCTTTTCGACATGTAGGCGATCTGGGCAACATAATGGCCGGTGAAGACGGTGTAGCTAAACTACAAGAATCTGATCATCTGATCTCGCTGTCCGGTCCAAACTCCATAGTCGGACGTGGTCTTGTCGTACATCAGAACAGAGACGATCTCGGTCGTGGTGGTGACAAGGAAAGTCTACGAACAGGAAATGCTGGTGGTCGTGTCGCTTGCGGTGTGATCGCTTGGGCTGCACCACCGCCACCTTATCTACCTCCACCATCAAAGCCAGAAATGGAAGCAGCAACGGAAGCACCAGCTGAAAGCTGAAGAAAAATAAAAACGTAATTTTTAAAAACAGAAAATGGTTTGTAAGTAACGAAAAAAAATCATTGTTTCTGATCAAAATTTCTAAATTTGGCTCAGATTTGGAGACAGATTATATTGTAATTTAATTTTAGTAATAAAATTCAGAATGTACCAGTTGTTTTTTAACCAAAACAAAAGATGTAATTTATAAAATATATATTTTCTTTTCACAAATTATTTTTTTTTTTTAGCTTGATTTGATAATTCAGCAAATAAAATTTTAAAATGTTTAGAAAACAGTTATTCAAGACATCTCTTGGATTCTTGGTTAGATACTTTCACTTCAATTTATCTGTACCTCCGTTCTGAAACAGTCGTACGTTTACATCTTAACATCGATACTAAATTAGCGAATTTCATGGATATATTCTTTCAGAAATAGGAAAATAAAATATAGTTGCGCGTTTTTTTTCGTGGTAGGATTTATCTTCACTTCTAAAGTCTGTATGGGCCCTCTTTTTCACTTCGCAAGTGTTTTCATTATTATTTCAGATATTGTTATAGTGATCTTTTAAAATAAGTCTACGGATTTATTGAAAAATAGCAACAAATGCTTGCGCGAAATAGTGATTACAAAAAAATTATGCTCTTCAAGATTATCCTAAATGTATATCGTTATGGGAAATTAAAGAAAAAACAAAAACAAAATGATGATCTTACAAAAATTGTAATTCTGTCATAAACTAGAACAAGCCACGATTCGTATTCGAGTGACATCCCCCACTCGTCATGGTGGGATAGTTGCGTACGAACATATCGTTAGCTAATCTTTTCAAGAAACATAATCATTTTCTATTTAAGAGATTTATCGGGCCAGTTTTGGATGTGAAACAAATTTAATGAAAAAAATTAGAATTGTTTCGTACGGTTGGCAACAGTTTCTAAATAGTCTGTAAATGTAGACATATGTTTCGGTCGAACTGGAAGGTTATTGAACAATTTTGAGATCACATTTAACTGCTTGGTAAACGATTGTTGGTCAATAAACATTTCGGTTCTATAACAGGCACAATTGTATGGTAATTTTAATGTCACTAAGTCATTTGTAAACTCATTAACTTAAAAGGTATATCATAACAAAAACAAATAACTTGCTTTCATAAAAATTATTAACTAATAAAATTCTCGTCAGTACCGTGTCATTTTGAACTCAGAATTCGCCTTCCTTGGTCCTTAGTATAGTGAAACTTTCAGCCATTGAACAAATCTCCAACTACTCCACCATTTAAGAAAATGTCTTCTTTAACTTTACATTTAATTATATGGCGTCTGTTTGGATTAGCCCCCTTTAAGAGAAAAAACAATAAATTGACTACATCTTATTTATGGCTGGCGTATAGTTTAGCACTTCATTTGTGCTTGATATTAGGTTTGCTGCACGTATCGATTTTAAAATATAATGCAGGCGTTTCCGGTAAATATGTTACCAAAACACAGCTATTTGTACGTCTTTCTGAACAATTATTTACCATAATAATTTTAGCAACTTGTGTCACGACTATTAATATAAAGAACAAGGATATGATTTCAATTCATCGCCGACTGAAATTACTTGAACGACAGATTCAATATGTCAAAAAATCGAGTTGCATTTACGTTTATCCATTATTCTTGCTAATATTCTACGCGGTTTTTCAAATTTTACGATTAATTTTCCATTTTACTTCGAGCACTTCTTGGGACACTTTTATACCCCAATGGCTTTCAAGTATAGTAATATGTATATGTGATTTCCAGTGGCTTATACACGTCGTACTCTTGAGAGATATTTTAAAACACTTTAATACTATGATCAGGTTTGCTGTCAGTAAACATTCCAAGGAATATGGTGAGTAAAATTTTAAAAGTAAGTACATGAAAAAAAGTCATGTTAAGTAATCGAAAAGTGGTCAGTTGCTGTTCCTTTCAATTTAAAATAAGTTAACTTAGTTAATTATAAAAATAATAAATTTATTAGAACAAAGTATTCATTAATACTGCTTCCTCAGCGAGTGGGAAAGGAATGTACCATAATTTTGTTACCATAATTTTAGTGAATATTTTAATCTATAAAGTTATAAACAAAAATTAAATGAATTTTTATTTAAATTAAAATAACGACAGAACTTTTCTTAGTTTACCTTATTATTTACTAATATTTATTACTTTCTTCAGGTATTAATTTAAAATATAAAATACTAATGAACTACCAATGGAAAGTGCACCATCTCATTGCGGAAATCAATAAATGTTTCGGAATACAAGCATCATTTTTGATTACTTACAGAGCTATACAATTGGTAGCATCACTTTATGCGTTTATCAGGTACACCTTTCAAAAAGATTTGTATCCGTCAACAGGGGCAAAACTTTGTTCCAAATTTATCTGGTTCACTGTACGAGTCAATCAGCTGATGGTGCTAGTTTATCCTTGTGAATGTGTACTCGAGGAGGCGAGTATTTTTATTAATAAATTAGCGGGTATTTTCTTTCCTGATTCATCATTTTTAATAAGCTTTTTTATAATTATTTAGTTCCATAAAGGATTAAGACTGATGAGATGTAACATCCATGGCGTGCAAAAGATTACATTAAGGAATAAGGTAGAATTTATGAATTTTTTTATTTTTGCAATTACCATATGACAAACAATTTACTTAACAATTACATTTATTTCATTTGAAGACGTTTCCTTACCTCTCAGAGAATTTTACTGTACGTTTTTATTTAACTGTTCCTTATACTACGGATCTTTAGTGCACGTTTGTTTTCCCTATTTGTGAACGGTTTCTGATTCATCCGTCATCAGATGTTATTATAGCAGTTTGTCGTGTAAACTATAACTTAAGTTCGTAAAACCTATATTCCTATTAGTCGTGTTATTAACCAGAGACAAAGCTTCCAATTAAGTCCAAGGCTACCCAAAATATTTTTTGAAAAAGTAATGGTTATTAGTTTTTTATTTTTAATAACTACATTCATAAGGTGCTTAGTGATCAGACGAATAGACTCATCGAATATTTGACTATTATGAACTGGAAAAAAATCAATTCTTTGTCATCTCTTCCACGTCTCTCACATTCAGAAAACACTGAAGTCAGGATGAAAGACCGTGCTCATTCAACACAACCCTTCTAAGCCGTTCCCTAAGGTATCAAGAGGGGAAGAGTGTGGTGTCAACGTTCTTGTAATGCCTGTTAAGCTCTGCAAATCAGAACTTCTTATGCTCATGCCCAAGGGCAAAAGTCAGCTTTCCGGCCTACTCTTGTTAAGAATTAAATATATACCAGTTTTTTAGACTTAGCTGACCGGTCTAATTTTGGCTTCCGTCAGTTCTTGGAAGCTCCTGCAGAACGGAGCTTTCCTCCTCCTGGATTGGATACTTTATGGAAAGACCGATAGTTTTGGCCTCCTGAAGGTTGTAATAAATTCTCGATTGTAGGACTTCAAAAATTACTTAGAATTCAATTGCGCCAATTACTACCTATGAATCAACTTCTTAAAAAATATTGAAAATGTTATCTTGAAATTGGACGAATCTTGTTTATTTCGTAATTATATGTACACCAACTCAGTTTAATCGAAATTTATTAAAAATTAGAAATCGAAGTTTAAAGACATTTTCACACCCTTAACATTATTTTACAATTCGTTATTCCATAGTTATATCTACGGTATTAAATTTATTTTTTCTTTTGTAAGGAATATTTCTTTTTTTAGTTTATACAAGGAGTCCCGTATAATACAATAAAAAGCAATTATTTAATTGTTCCGTTTGCTTAGACGGTTGGACTTTTCTGCTAATAAAAAAAATAACCGTATTTTTTCGCTGAAACTTTACACGCGCTTATTATTGTCTCTTATTACTATCAGATTGTATTTCCGCACACCTTTCAAATCGCTATAATAGGCAAATTAAGTACTTACATTATTGTGACAGAGCATAATTTGGGTAGCAAACTGTCTTTACCATTTCCACATACAAAGTGAATGACAAATATAAAACGTCCCAGCAAAAGGTATTGGGGGCACGTTTCGAGATCAAACATCAGTTGAAAATTAAGTAAATAAAAAAATGTGTAGTCTTTGGAAGCACAAGAAGAGGAACAGGTTGTTGTATTCATAAACATTTAACACCTTCCGTAGGTTGCTCTTGGGTGGTGTAAGGTAGTAATAGTGATTAGTAACTTCTGAACTCTGAACTACAAATTGTACGACAAGAAGACTTTTTTTTTTCAGAATAAGCAAATACTTCTTGTACAATTATTACTTTCTAGAACTGCTAATTTTCCAGGATGTAATCTATTCACTATCAGATTATCACTGATAATGAAGGTAAGATGCAAAATAAAAACTATCTTAAAAAAAAAAAAAAAAAAAAGCACAAATTATTCTTCCAGATACTCAGTGCGGTTACAACTTACTTAATAATAGTGTTAGATTTTCAATCGACTGATATTAAAAGAAAAAGTTCACCATTATCTTCGGAAGTAAAAAATATCGCATTGTATGAGAAATAATATGGACAGAACAACTTCGCCTATATTTGAATCAGGTAAGAGACTATTTTAATTATTTTTGCTTATTTCAATCAATTGACAAGTTGTAATCAATTAGCAATCATGGATATACGAGGGGGTACCCAAAAATAACCGGAATTGCGTTGCCGCGCATGGAGCTTATGTAGTACGCATTTCTGCCGCTAGACGTGTATAGCGCAATTCCTTGCCAGTTTAGTCCTGCCTGTGTTGTCTGCCTGGCTTGTTCTGTTCATCTGCAGTGATTGTTTTTACCAGCGCTGTTTTGTTCTTTTTTCGTTTTTTATGATGGCAAGTTTAAGTGAACAACGTGCAGCTCTGAAATTTTGTTTTCTACTCGGCAAAAATGCTGCTGAAAGTGTTTTAATGTTGAAAACAGCTTACAAAGATGACGCAATGGGAAAAACTCAAGTATACGAGTGGTTTACTCGGTTTAAAAATGGCGACATGTCGATTGATGACAAACCTCGTTCTGGACGTCCATCAACTGCCCGAATCGACGAAAATGTTGAAAAAAAGAATATAAAATGTTAGTATTTAATGGTACATAATTTGTAGAGTAAATTTGTAAAGTTATAAATAGAAGTATAAAAACTTTTGAAAATAATAGTTTCAGTTCGAGAAAAGTATCCGCTGATTTCAAATGCAAAAACTCTCTTAGATGTATTTGGAAACAAAAAAACAGAAACCAATTTAACTTGTTTATTTTCCGATGATGATAATTTGCAGCAAAAATTGTAAAACTATTTAATAGAAAGGTAATTTAATTAATTTTGTTATTGTTAAATTTGCAATAGTAGTTAATTCTACTCAAATGTGTAAAATAAAGATTTTTTTTTTTTATTGAAAAACTATTTTCTCATTTAAAAATCACATTGTTTAGGTTTTGGAAAACAATTATTTCTAATGTCATCTGACAAATGTCAAATTTTTGTCAAATTCTGACAAAAAGATTTTAGTTGTTACTATTTAGTTTCTGTTACTGAAGATTCAACTGAAAAATGAGGAACTATATGCTCATAAATTCATGTTAGGTCTACAATCTAAATTTATAGATGATTTTATTATGAACAAGTTAAAAGAAAGGTAAGTGTGTAAGGTGCATCATATATGTATAGCTGTTTAAATGTCATTTAATATAGCTAAAACATTATGTTTCAATAGTCTCAATCCTCAGCCAAGGATATGTTCATGTTTCGTTCACAGTGGGGGGAAAAAAAGAAATTCTGTACTTACAAAATCTCAAAACAAAGATTTCTGTCGGTAACAATATCGAAAGTGATTATTCAGTCCTCAAATTTAGTATAGTTGAAAATACTTCTGTTGATGTACTGGATTCCTGGAAACTTCTCGTAATTAAATTTAATGAGAAGAATTTTAAACAAAAGCTGTAGGTATTTAACTTAATATGTATACAGCAATAAATAGAACTGAACTAAGAAGTGGAAAGAAATAATATTGAGAAATGCACTTATTTATTCAAGCGATTATCTTCCAACTATAACTTTGGTAACATATTTTATTCTCCTTATCATTAAATAGGTTGTAGAACCGAAGTGTATTGGATTTCAGAGAGAAGTTTATGTTATCTCTTTTGACCAATTTTATCTTAAAATACATTTGTGTACAAAAGATATTAAAATAAATACGCACTTCGGTCACTCTCTTCATCTCTAATTCAGAATTTTAGCAACCCGTTTAATCCTTGTTATTTTACACATATTTCACACACACATTCTAAAAGCGACACCAAGTTTTAGCGTTTAAAAAGTTTTTCCTTATCCTCTGGTGATATCCTAACGATTGACTTTTCAGATCATTTTACTAAAACATCTTTTTCGAATTCAAGGATATCAAAGAGTGTATTCCCTGGTGATGTAATCATATTATTTTCAGACTCATTATTAATTATTCCAACCACTATCAAAAGAAATCTATAGATACAAAAGTATTAAAATATTGTTTAATTCATTTATTACTCTCATTATCTTACATTTATAAAATTATTTGCACTTTACAAAATATTAAAATATTTCATTTTTTTTACATATTTACAAAACATAACATAAGTATATTAAATTTATTACTAAAACAGAATTTCTCTACTCCTTCCTCGGCCTGAGAGTTCTCATGAATGATTCAGGCGATTGTTGTCGAACTTCTTCCGATTCGTTTATCTGAAAATAAATACATAAAAAATCATTTTATAAATATGCCCAGTTTTTTCTATATCAATCAATTTCTAGATGCTTAAACAAAAACAAGCAATTTTCAGGTCCTTCCAACACATCGTAATGAGAACTTATTGTGAATTAAGAATGAAACTATTGAATGACTATATTTTGGCCGTATTTTAATTGTGAAAACTTACAAGAATCTCACAATTTTACAATAGTTCATGACATAGTAGTCATTCATAATTCTGTTACGCCTTCAGTGAATTAAAGATAAAAATAATAATTGAATAATAATAATAATATTTATTTATTTACAAAACTTTACACAAAGTACACAAATTTGAAATGAAATAGAGGTTTCAAGCTTATCGCCTATATACACCCATCAAATTATATTTAATACAGTTTAAAGGAACATATTTACTTATTAAGGAAAAATTTAAAAAAACCTTAGCTTGATATACAGGTGGGTGTTACAAAAGATGCTTTAAACGTTTATATTTATATTTTTTATAACTGAGAGAGTTTATATTGTAATTTACAATGGCTACTATGTGAGGGTACGGACTATTGTAACAAGTGGAGACGAATTTTTCTAAGACAGTAAACAGTAGTGGAGATGCTAGGAACGTCAATTACTGCGTGCATGTAGTCTATGGGCGTCCATCTGGGAAACGAACCAATCAATCTCAGGCATTTATTTTGCACTCTCTGTATTTTATTATGATTGGTTATGCAAGTTTGAGACCAGACTGGGGCTGCATACAGGAGTATAGGTCGAATGTAGAGATAGTATATTAATTTTTTATTTTGGAAGTCCAAGGATGAGTGTCTATTAAGCAAGGAGAACAGACTGCACATAACGCCTAGCGCCTTATTACATACATTATTTACATGCTTTGTGTACGTTAGTTTTGAGTCTAAAGTATAATAATTGAAGATGATCTTAGAACTTTATGTATCTTCTAATTTTTATATTATTTTAATTTTTTTTTTTCGATAATCACAGGCTACTAGAAATGATGTTTTTAGTTGATGATCCTCTTCAATTAACAGCAAAATGTATCCTTATTTAAAAATATATATGTAGAAACATAATTGAAACTCAATCAAAAAGGCTTTGGCAATCAGCCGCCATTGGAATCACCTGACAAGGTAAAACAAGCACCTTTCACCACTTACACTACCCAAACCTTTCAGGTCGATTCTGTGGAACTAATGATGAAATTAGATAAAAACTCTTTCAGAACTACGTTCGACCAACCAGAGTAGATAAAAACTATTAGTTACTTTTGGAACACCAGCCGTATAACATGAACATAAATAATAACCTGCTAAGGGATTTAATCTAATAAGAACTACGTTCAACCAAACAGAGTTCAAAATATGATAACAGATGAAGAGAAAAGATCAACAAGTAAGCAATGGGCACACTAATTATTACTATATAATTCATGGATTTGTTTTCCTGCAAAATTAACGTGCTCAGTACATAAAAATCCGCTGTTAACAACACGATATTAATTTTAAAAAACAAGTGTAATTAAAAAACAAAGTACATTACATAAAATGACACTTTAGAAAGGTTATTCAGAATAAATTATCTCCATCTACGTTTGTGTAATAGTTGTAACAAGCTTAGAGAATATCGACATGCCAATTTTTGTAAAAAGAAAATTAAATAACGGAGTTTGCACTTTACATAATAGAATATATACAGTAACTATAATTTAAGAGTTTGAGACCCTATATTAATGTAGTTTAAGACCCTATTGAGGTTCATTTGCTAATAAGTTTTCCCATTTTAAGCAATAACAAACTTAAATACCTGTAATGGATAAAGATCATCTCCGAGATGATCTGATTCTTTCCTGAACAACTTCCTCCTAGCCCGGGTCGAGTTTAATGCTTCTTCTTCTGATGTAGTATGTCTGGCTGAAGTTAAAATTAACAAAATATAAGTCTAAAGTTATTAGGTTTTTGTTTCTTTTAATTACAATCAATAATTGATATGCACTCACAGTAAGAAGGTAATTCCAATTTAGGTCGTCTTGTCCTAGCCTTTTTTCTATATTAAAAAAAACAAACAAATTAATAAAAAAATACTTTCTCGTTATTATTGGGAAAAGAAAAGTGGACTAGCCACTTCTTCAGAGTTCTTGGTGTGCTTTTAGAGCACCAGCCGCATAACATGAACATAAACAATAACCTGCTAAAGGATCTAATCTAAACGTAAAAAGGCAAAGTTACTTTAAAAAATTATAGATTAAAAAAATACCAAAAGAATTCCCAATATTGAAATGTAATAAGGTCCACACTGTTGGATAAAATCTTCTATATAATTCGTCGTAGCAATCATATTTCTCGTCTTGCTGACGGTTTGGAACTTTCATCATCATCTTGATGGATGGAAGTCCGAATTCCGTTAGGGGTAACAAGAAATATGAGTGCTATGACGGTTTAAATAGAAAACAAAATCCAATAACTTGGCATTAGCATATTTAACAAGGAAGACTTTGTCTCAAAACCATCATAAACTGTTACTAACTTTTTCCCAGTAGTAGCGGCTTGAATTGGAATAAAAAATGAGGGATCGTCCGATTCAGAAGCAGAATTACCATCAGATGTATTTACTTTTGCTCGACGCGTTGTTCTTCTTCTCAATTTTTTTGCCTAAAAGGACAAAAATAAAGGTATTGTTAACAAGCTCGTGGTATTTTAACCCTCAACTGGTATCGTCGGGTCAAATTTGACCCGCGCGTTTTTGTTTTTTTTGTGGCATTTTGTTGGAATTAACTATAAACATCTCCCCTTCTCTGAATTCTCCTCTTTCATCCTCACCAACAATCCACTATACAAATCAGTCGTTCTTTTCTTTCAGGACTTTTCTTTTCTTGGAATAAACATCTTACTTTAAGAAAATAACGTTTTTCAGTAAATATTATTTTTTGTTCTTTTTTTTGTTATTAAAAAAAAAAAAATATGCAACTTTTGCATTTATTAACTTTTTTTTTGTTTTTCTTAATCTTATGAAACAAATTTAACAAAATATTCATCATTTTCGTTTGCTAAATACATTTCCTAACAAAAACTAAATTGACTTTTTTTATATCAATGACCTTTTAAGAGTAATGTGCGTTTAAAGTTTCGGGTCAAAGCTTGAGAGATTTTGAAGATACCAGTTAAGGGTAAAACAACTATCTTTTATAGTTTTTTAATTAGGCTCTATTTCAATCTGTTACTTTTATTGTAAATATTTATTATAATTATAGGTAACTAACGGAAAATCCTTTATCATATTGAATAACTTGTTCAGAACCATCTTCTAGGGTCAGTTTGCCTAATGCTGCTGCACATGCATCTGCTTCAGCTTGCTACATTTAAAGAAAAATGTAATATATAGTCTGATTTTTTTAATTACTTCTTATAAACTAAGTATACTAATAAACTTTTAATATTTTTTTACCTCAATAGGATAGTGTTCTTGGCTTTTCGCAGCTAGAAGAGCCGAAAGATTATCCACGTCGCGGGTTAGTTCTTCAGTTTTGTGATCCTAATGGATTGAAATTTGGTGAGAATATTCTGTATTTA
Source organism: Rhodnius prolixus (assembly GCF_049639745.1). Taxonomy (NCBI): domain Eukaryota; kingdom Metazoa; phylum Arthropoda; class Insecta; order Hemiptera; family Reduviidae; genus Rhodnius; species Rhodnius prolixus. Next base: position 6,845,137 of record NW_027411603.1, on the reverse strand, counting down.
CAAATTCTACAACCTATTAGATTTTAATGTTTTAAAAATTGACTCTTTACTGACAGATCAAAACCAGTTGGGGATTGTCAGTGATTTCATTATTCAAGAGCTTCGAATTTAATATTCTAATAATAGAATAATTTGAAGCCTGAGAAAAAGTAAAAACAAAAAGTAAGTAAAATAGATTTCATGATATTGACCTTTATTGCGATTTCTTCTTCCAACTTAATAACTTTTGCTTCTAACCTCTTTAAATTGGCTTCTTGTTCTTTGAATTCTTCCCAACCTTGACGTATAGTTTTATCGCGTTCCTGAAAATAGTATTTTTGTTATTCTATTATTCACTCAATTAAACATATCTTCTGAAGCTCAATATCATTGTTGAGAAAATAAAGCACTTCGCAAAGAAAATTAATAATAAAGTACTACATCACATTGTAAAGAATAATCTGATAAATAGATCTGCTTATTTAAGAGCGACGACGAAATTTGAAGATGCTGGGGCTAAAACTCGAGAGTTTTAGTACTTTTAAATTCTAAACGGGATTCTAATATTAAAAATCTAAAGAGTACGCGAACTTTTTGCGTTTTGGGGTTAAATATGACTTTATAGACCCAGAATAGTTCTTATTAACCATTTTTTCGTATTCTGGCGGTCTTAGAATGTACTTCTATCTGCACGATTGAAATATTTCAATATTCGGATGGATTAAAGAGAGAGAAATCTGACATAGAATTATCTAGTAGAGCTTTCCATTAAAATCAAATTCTAATACTGAATAAAAATAACAGTAATAATACTAAAATTCTAACCTGAACTTCTGCTTTTGCCTGGCTGTAGGCTTCACAGAGTCTGTTTAAAAAGTCTTCATGGTCTACTGGATTGCCATCTTCTTTAGATTTGCAGTCCAGCCCAAAATTTTCAACAGTACAGATAATATTCTTTTGCAATTGCGTGATCTGTGCTTGCAGTTGATTTATTTGCTGTTCTTGTCTCTCCTAAATATTATTATTATTATTATTTATTAACTAAAGAAAGAGTATGATATACAGATATAGATGAAGTAATAAAAATAAAATCAGCTTTTTCATTACATTAAAAAAAAAAGACTAAATACATGACTGAAATTTGTATTAATTTGTATGACTGTGATGAAACTACAGTCAAAAAAGCAAGACTGAATGCTTAACTTGAAGTATTGCCGATTTTATCCTGTCGCAGCATGCATGTTTATTGTATCCCTAACCAGTTTCGAATTTTTATTCATCATTAGTGGTAGATTAATAAGTTTGTTGTAGAGAATCCGACTTCAATTATGTTTTCGTCTCACAGTAATAACAAACTGATTAATCTATCTTTCATGATGGATAATTGTAATTTGATGATACATACAATAATCAGCGATATTATCCAACACTACGGGCCTAACCACATTTTCAACAGTTTACTCGAAATGTTTAAATATTTTGTAATTAATTAAATAAATTTTTATTTCGGGATGATGTGATGAACATTGAAGGGGATTGATTGAAGTGGGTAGGTTAGATAGTCGTGAATGTTTACCCACCAAAAGGGAAAGGGTAGATTAGGCACTTCTTCAGAGAGCTTGGCATCTTTACCAAACCACTGGGATCCAACTAACATGTCAATTGTCACTCAATATATACAAAAGACTCGCAAATATGGTTGATTTTCAACTAATTTGGTTTTTTGCTCGTTGAAAATTGTATAGATCAGGGATGAGCAACACGCGGCCCGCCAAGCATTTCTAAAATTGAATTTATTTTATCGACTTTCTCCCATCAATATATTATAAAATTAATTATCATAAAATGGTAGTACATACTAAACCGAAATATTTTTTTATGGCGAGTTACTTGTCGACGACGTTTTTAATCATGCAATACGAACGCGCCGCTTCTGCGCGATTTTTTTGTGACGAGATACACACTTGTCGGTGACTTGTTCAAACATGCAATACGGACGTTTCGTAAATTATTAGTAAGAGTTAATCTATGTGCGGCCCGCAAAAAAAAATTTAAATTTAAATTGGCCCATTGATTAAAAAGGTTGCTCACCCCTGGTATAGATAGTTAAGTTAGTCAACATTGACCCAAATTTTGCGCCTGATAAATTTAGAGAATAATGTTTTGTTAGGGCACATTAAGGGAGATGGCCTAGTATTAAAGAAATTGCGACCGTCTAATGGGAAAGACAGAAAGTCAAGTATGTGAGAATGATTAGACATAGGATGGCCAAAGAGCAAATGGATAAGCTCCTGAAGAAGGCCAACAATCAACTTGGCTTTACTGTTGGACTTGTCATGTTCTAAGTACTCATTAAATAATAATTTTTCTTTCTTACAATTACTACTTTATTAGCAGCTCTTGTTTGGGCTGCTACAATTAGTTTCTCTAATATTTCTTCTGTTTCATTAAATTCATCATCATCTTCTTCTTGACAGGTTCCAATGTCAAACAAGTCGCAGAGTTGCAATAATTTCATTTGTATATATTGTTTCTGCGACTGAAGGCTTTCAGAAAATTCACCAGAATGAACATTCTAAAAAAAAAATGAAATATTAAAGCTATTTTTAAAATCGACCTCAGGACGAACAGTGAGCTATAAAAGGCTCTTAAGAAGAGTACAATCTAAAGGAACGCATTGAACTCCAAAAAGAGGGATCTTTACGTGGAAGACACAGCTGTGTGCCGCCCTAAGAGTATCTAAGTGGTCTGTGGTCTGGTGTACGAGTATATGAAAGAACTATTTGCCACACTTCTCTTTAGAGTTGTACCATTAAAAGACCTTAATGTAGTTTGTACACTCATTAACGTAATAGATTTAAACAAAAATTTAGCACCTCCAATTGATTTTACCAAAAGAGAAGGTAACAAAATTATTATTAAGTTTACGCTTACTGCTTTTATTCATTTTAATTAGACAGACCATTATTGAGAGTAACCCCTCCAAAACAAGTTTTACCGAAAACTACTCTTTCTTACTAATAATGTATAAAATAAATCAATATAAATATTGATATCTTACAGGACGTATTGGTGACAATTGTTTTTTTTCTTTCTTTTCATACAATTCTCTATAAGATTTTTTAAGCTCTTGCATTTCTTTGTGATGTTCCTCTTTGATTATTTCAATTCTGGCACTATTAAAGAGAGGAGAACCATAGTGTTAAATCATTCTAACTTAAATTTACAAAATAAAATAAAATCAAGAAAGCATCCACACAACACCAAACATACCTGTTTTGTCTAAATGTTTCATCTAAAATTTGAGTTGATTTAGTCCAACATTCTGTTCGAATCTTTTCAATACGATTTTTAAAAGATTCCTTTAATTCTTGAATATCTACGTCTTTTTGGGCTATACTTTGTTGCAGTAGTTCAATCTCTTTTTTGTATTCCTAGTAGCAGAATATAAATCTTTTTTGAAAACTTTTAATGTTTTAAATTTTTATTTAATTAGAACAATAAATTTCTAAAAGAGGAACTTACAAGACAATTGTTACAGCCTAAAGAACTTCCCACTCCTTCGTCTGTGTCACCTTTAATGAAAAGAATTAACTTGGTTATATAAGATGAAACAAAGTAGTTTCAGAATGGTGCTGTTAACCAACGTCCATTTAACGAGCAACTTTACGTTCTGTTCATATGATCAAATAAACGATTAATTTTATGAATTAGACTTGTGCAATATCTTCTTGTTTAGAAAAAAAAATTCAACCTTAGAAAGCCTCTAAAAAATTTATTTTTTTTTAGTACATTACCATACCTCTGGTCACATTTTATCACGGCCTAAGCAGCCGGAGGATGTTAAAGGTCTAGAAAGCGGTTAGTTATTAGAGTCCCATGCTTAGGTTTTACAAAATTAGTAAATAGAAATTCTTACTTGTAATGGCATGCAGGTCGTCTATTCTTGTTGAACAATAATCAGCAAATATAGACTTCCTTTTGCTTATAACTTTTTTCATAAATGGTTTTGCTTTAATTTTCATCGCAACTGCGGTAGATTTTAATACTTGTTGTGTTTCTGACGTTAACTCGTCACTTTGTGATATATTCGTAATCATCGTTATTCCAGTATTTCCTAACAGAGCATGTTGAAATAGTTGAGTTAATTTAGACTCTCTAAATGGTACCATTTGTTTATCCTGTTCTTTACGTGACTGATTCGCTCTATAAATAAAAACAAAAAAATAAAAAGGTCCATTAAATAAAATAAATGAAATTTGTTTGTTTCTGGTATTTTACGCTGATAGACGCATCTAAGGGAAGGTGTATAAACCTTCAGATTCTTGAAAAGGGAAATGTTTTGCCATAATTTGTTTCCAATACATTTTAACGTGTCCCTACACTATATAGGAAATTCTGTCAAGATTAAATGGCAATTCTCCTACATCTTTATAGAAACATAAATCTATCTATGGTTATACTCATTCTTGACTTAGCATTCTAAAGTAAAAATATGCTTAAGTGAAATTATTATTGAAAAGGGGATTCAGGTTATGTTAGCGCGATCTAGGGGATCTAGTGGAACACCCATATCGTCCTTTTAGTTTAATTAGACTCAAGTGTTTTGAAAAGGGACTCATGGAGAAATCTTAAAGCCCTCTCAGCCTTATTGCAATTATGTCTTAGTAAAGTTACGGCGAGTGGCTAATAATGAAGTTTATCGCCTGCCTATGGCCTTGTATTTTCAATCAAAATTGCTACGACTATAAATGCGTCCACTGTGCACGATATTATTGGTTACTAACAGACTGAAAAAAAACTCCATTCAAATCTTTAAAAAAAAAATGTCGAAAATATTGACCTGATTACATTAAAACATCTGTTAAGAACAAGAAGTGATGTATTAATATTTTGTGATTCTTTAAGTCTAGCTCCATAATTTCTGGTTTTCTTCTGTCTTTCTGCTCCCGCCAGATCACATATTGTAAAACTAAAACAACAATAATAGTTAATTAGAACAACAATAATTGTTAATTAAATACACAAATGAAAACAAAATTCAATCTATTCTTCACTTCAACATCTGGAGACAGTTCGGCATCGTCATCGCCAGGAGTGGAGCCGATAAAAGACTAATGGCCTCCGGGCAAGGTTTTCTCATTACACCTCCGATTGCTATTACTGGTGGGAATAGGTGGTGCTACAAAGAGGTGAGGTGAAGTGTATAACAGGTGATAAGACAATTTTTCATTAAAATTACAGTTAAAAGGAAAGTCTGCCCGTTCCGCCCTTCTCCATAAATAATGTTTCCATAAATATATTTTCCAAGGAAAAAATTGCAAATAATTTATAGATTTACATTATTGGACAAAATAAATGTGCCAGATTCCAAAAAAATGTTTCGAGTCCTTCGCGAGAAATACCCATAACACCAAAACTCGATTCTGTAAAGAGGCATTTCTATTGGGCAGATTTTGTCCAATACCTTATTATTCTGTTCCGTGACGGATTCTAGAGGAAATATTAAATTTGAACCTTTCAGACTCTGGAAATACACCTCCTAGATACAATTCACAGACGCTTACATTCTGCGATAAAAACAAAAAATCTCATGTTATTTAAGGTACTGGAAGAGCTGGCTGCTGTTAAAGGTTCTCTTCTTGTCTAGGTGCCGGCTTATTTGGGAATTATTGTGAGGAGAGGTGAACAGGCTGACTAAATCGGCAACCTTATTTTCCCTCATCACGTTTGACACATAAATCGCAGCATTCATCCTTATGGCTGAACTCTAGAATGTAAACAGTCCAAATTGATGGATCGGGTTCCGAATGGGGGACATTGTGAGATGCTGGTGAATCCTTTGTAAATCTTGTTTGATTACAACAATGCCCAGTGTGGTTTAAGACGTAACCTGTATACAATGGCCATGCCCGATCTTTCGTGCGAATCTTTTATGTAGTTAATGAATACAGTAGAAGAAACACCTGGATAGGTGATGGATAGATGTTTCTATCCATCTTATGGCGCATTGTGAAAGGTGTGAGGATAGTAGGTTTAATATCTTTGCTAGGACTAGGTAAACGGTGGAAGAGCAGACTGTTGGTTGTTCGGTTTGTTCGGACAGCTGTGATTCTTAGGTTACTCTGGCATATACTGCATTTTCATCAGAGGAAACAGTTGCTATTGTTTTTTGGAGGGGAAGGCTCAACGGACTTTGGAGATTATGCTTTCCACTGGCGCCAATAACCTCAGATGTTGACGCGCCTCAAATACAAAATAATAATAAGGTAGTAACAATAGATATTTTAGGACGCATACATTTTTTTTTTGGTCATTTTCTCTTCAGTTTACAATCTACATGATCGACTTGAAGATCATTAAATTCTTTTGAATCTCTTTGTTAATATACTAATACCCGTTTATAATTAAAATAAAAGTGCCAATATTTACCTAGAAACGCTGTAGTATGTGCCGTCTTCTTGATGGGGTCGTTTAATTATCTTAATGCTGAACACACAATGAGACCTACTGGAATTTTTATTCTGTGTAGTTGGAGATACGTGTAGATTGTGCTTTCCAAATAAATATAATTGATAAGCTTCTTCCCAAGATGAAACACATATATATTTTGCACCTGCATAAGAAATACTTAAACTAATTAATTATATAATGCATAAATTCAGAGTTGGGCAAAATTTTTAGTCGCGACTAATTAGTCATGACTAATTCAATCGTGGTCACATTTAATCATGATTAAATTAGTGGTAAGCGCGACTAAATAAAATAATCATGATTAATATTAGTCGTGAATTAGTCGTGACTAATTTTTTCGATCACAAATCATTAGTCTTAGTCATCGCCATGATTACTCTTGCTGAAAGCATATTATCTATGTCGTTATACATATCTGTAATTTGTGTAATTTGAGAATGCAAGCACTTTAAAGTTAAACCACCACAGCAACTCACTAGACCTATATAGGACCACTTTGCACTCACATTTAACCATGTAGGTGACTCACAAGACTTTTATAGGACCACTTTACACTCACATTTAACCATCTTTACGACTCACAAGACTTATATAGGACCACATTATTCTTACATTTAACCATGTTTACAACTCACAAGACTTATGTAGGACCACTTTACACTCACCTTTGACCATGCTTACGAATCACAGACATATAGGACCACATTATTCTTACATTTAACCATGTTTACGACTCACAAGACTTATATAGGTCCTCCTTACACTCACATTTAACCACGTTGGTGACTCAGTAGACATAAGTAGAACCACTTTACATTTACGTTCATCTTATTTTTCACCACGTCACATGTATCTTTTCCTTCTTTTCTTTTTGTCTCGATCTATCGACTACTCATTGCTTTATTTATTATGCACATAGCTTACTTTTTATATTTGCCCAATTAATATATTCCAAGCACATACACATGTATATATATTTGTATATTTACGTAAAAATATTCAGGCTGATCCATTTAAAACGCACCAATCGCTAATAACTTTTTATGAACGCGGAAATCCGGAAAACCCATTAAATGTACTATATGACTATATGTTTTTTCGCCTAGTTTTCAAAATTTTCACCCCCGATGCTGTATCTTCATTTTTTGCGGTGTTACGGTCAAAACATTTATCGGGGTTTCATGAGGGCCACTGGTTTTGACAATGGTTATGAAAACTTCAAAAAAAATTATGAAAAATGATGTTAATCCCGTATCGATATCCTTAATATTTGTCGAGTTATTTAAGATCAAAGTTACAAAATTATCTATTCATGATTGGTTTTCAATATTAATTTTCCACCAGAAATACAAGTTTTGGGAGGTTCTCTGACAGTCAAAATTGTTATTTGTGACGCAAAGAACAAAAATAATAATAATTGAAATTAAACATTAGGTTCAAAGCACTCCACCTATTCTGAGTTGTGTTGGGCTTATTTTTCATGCAGTTATTGACAAACGGGCAGTTTTAATGGAAAGATCTAAGCGTTCTTAAAAATTGGTTAAACACAGTATCACTACCTTCTCTTACAACAATCCTCACAGTTGCTAAAAGATAAATTCGAATTCAGCGGAAAACTCCTAAATTTGCCAGCACATTTAATTGGGAGTTAATATTAAATTGATAGAAGTACCGTCATGATACACAAAAATGACTTTACATGGAAGTCCGAAGACCTCTATCCCGAAAACCAAAGAATCATCGATTAGTCCTTATTGAACGCGTGCATTGTTACAATTTTATAAACTCATTTTTTCGAACTCTGTGGACCTGATAAGTCTAAGCTTCTAAGATATATTCTACATTTTTTAAGTAAAAATATTTACCTTTCACATAACTGCTTTTAAGCTCATCTATGGCAAGTTTTAAAGGAATTTTTTCCGCACTATTTACGAATAGATCATAAATGCATTCATTATACACTTCTATAAAAGATAACCACACTGAATATAAACAAACAAGGTCTTTTTCTATTCGTAAGCATTCAATGTTTTTCAATGTTTCCTCCATTTCACTACAAGATGTGGCACCTAAGTATTAACAATCAAAAAGTGAAAGTAAGTATTAAATTTTATAATTCAAAAATTAGTAGTTAGATTGATCGTATTTTCTTACGAATTGTGTCGTTAACACTGCCTGATTTGCTGATCTAAAAAAAAAAAAAGAAAAAAAATTGTAAATACTTGTCCGTAGTAAAGGAATGCAAAAAGTCTAATAACACATCCTCTACATGAATGAATCAATCATAAAGTGCTTACTATTTTCAACATAATGTTTTGAGAAAGTTCCAGTATGCTTTCTTTTTCTTTTTCCATTTTATTCACCATTGTTCTGGTTAGTATAGACACGCCGATCGACTGGGAAGGGCACAGGTAATTATAAGTATCCTTATATTCGTCAATACTAGCGAATATTACATAGAGGACTCTTGGTATGATTCCTGGTTCGGATCCTTTCCCTTTAAATTAAATTGTGACATTGTAAATTGTGAAGATTGTGACAGTATCTTTTTCTATATTACCATCACAAGGATTCTGCACAGTAAATCTCTTTTATCAGATTTTAAAGGCCCAACCGGCCGCATGCTCCGAATCTTTAAAAGTCACTGGTTTTTCCTTTTAATATAAACTATACTTTAAACTTTTTACCTTGTATTGTAAAGGTCTTTCCAGAACCAGTAGTACCATAGGAAAAAAGCAATGTATCATTTCCTTGCAATACTTCTTCTAATCTTGGTCTCACAATGAGATCAAATACTTCAGTTTGTGTCGCAGTAGGCGGTAGAATACCATTAAAGAAATATCTACAAATAAAAGATGAAAACTGATTTTGATGAATCTGATGCTACTGACATATCAACATTGAGTGTGGACAGCAAAAAGAGAAAGCTTAAGAATATAACAAGATCAAAGAAAATTGACAATTTTTTTCGTCCCACAGAGAAGAAGGAAAAACAGTAAACCTCGTCTTCCCACAAATACAGGATTTCAAGCTGGATTCTGGGATATCAACTGGTTTGGAAATTTATATGAATTGGGTAATGAAAATATTGGTACTTTTAGGCAATTGGATGTTATTGGTTTGTGCGAAACTTGGCAGGCGACCAGCACCTTCCATTTCCCTAATTTTCTTTCTGAATATGTTAGCTTTCAAGTAACAGCAGATAAAAAATGGATGGACATATAACTTTATTTTATCTTAAAAGGAAGAAGAAACGCATATTATTAATTCTTATTTATTTATTTTTATTACTGTATGGCAAACTGAACTCTTGCTATAAAATTGCATTTTAAAAGCAATAAATAAATATGAATTTGAATAAAAGATTAAATTTTTAATTCATGTACATAAAGTGGAATTACAATCAATAATAATTAAAATGGTTAAAACTAGATTTCCTCCCGTAAAAATCACTCCTTTTAAAAATAATTTAAAGTACTTACTCATTATAAATTTCGGCTTTTCCACTTGACGTTATGGACGTAAAAGCTTTCTCGTTGAGCTTGTAATGTTTACTCTGAAATAAAAATATCCTATTAAAAATTTCTTTTGATTTTATTTTAGGCTATTTTCTTTCATAGAGTGTAATTTCCCTTAATAACAGAAAAATCAAGTACAAACCCAACTATTTGATCAGTTATCAGCAAAATCATTACATATTTACCAATTAATTGCTAGTTAGTAGTTGACAGTAACTACACCCCGCGCTCGAACTTTCTTGGAAAAAAAGTACGTCAAAAAACTGCTTTTAAACCACTGAAAAACTCACTTTTTGCTGAGCAAATTTTAAACATAATATGCACTACACAACTACTAACAATAGAACGGGAAGAGACGAGAATAATTTGGCCAACCTACCTAACACCTCATTTCCTCAAATACACGATATAACCAGGTATTCAGACTGGAAGTAAATTCTTAAACTCCCGGTACAGGAACAGTCTATTACCGAACTTGTGGTTGCACAAACATTAATGACTTCTGTCATCCGAATAGTTTAAAAAATCGCTTTAGAAGCTGAATTCTGCTCATCAGAAATACGAAAAATGTCTTAAGAAAATAAAAAAAGAAGAAAATTGTCTATATTGAAGGAAAGTAATGTCCTTTGAGAAAACTACCAATGATCTCCTGTCTCCAAAATACACTCTGGTCTTGTAAAAACTAGCAAATAGAAAATGAGGCTCGAAACAATGATAAAATTGAGAGGAGTTGAAGACCTTCTGTCTTTGCAAGTAATTCACCTAGTAGGGAAGGGATTAGCTATGCGGTTAGCGTATTGGATTCCCACGCGGAGGTCCCGGGTTCGAATCCAGCTGACAGCTCACTGTCCGGTGATGGACAGAGTTGTCTGTAACGAGAGAACACTGTTCGGAAGCCGGCTGTGCACTGATAAAAGCTCCGGGCGCCTAACCTAGATGTTGACGCGCCTTAAACATTGAAAAAAATAATTAAATAAAATAAATAATATCTAAGACTTACATTAATTTCATCGGTAATGTGTTCTGCATTTAATGGTTTAATTCTTAAAAACACTTTTATAGTATCATCTTCTGATATACCATGAAAATCTATACGTCGAACAACATTGGTTTTTGGTAAATGAACTTCTTTATGGTGATCTTGACTGGATGATTCCAAGTATGAAAGGACCGTTCTTAATCTCCTTGTGCTATCCATTTTACTTTATTTAATGCTAGATATTGAAAATGAATGAACCAATCAGTGTTACTATCCGAACAGAAAATATTTATATACCGTAACAGATAATTTAAAATTTTTCCTTCTTTAAGAGCGTCTTCAGTGCGTCTATAAGCAATCCCCATCTAAAACTGACCTTTAAACGAACAACTGAAATGAAGAAACAATTTTTACCAAAGTTCAAACAAAAATTTTTATGCACTAATACGTTACAAGCTAACCCCTTTTGAACCTAAACACCAACCAAGTTTCTTTAAATTGCACCAATCAGCGCGCTTGTTTTCAAAAAAAGCGCGGTAAGATTTTGATTGTGACAAATGTAACATCTGTTAATATAACATGGCTGCAATAACCTTAACCCAACGATACCAGTGATCGCCGGTGTTCCATTTAGGAAACTTAAACTAAACATTAGCTTGTCAAGACAAGTAGTAAAATATAATTATAATTCAAAAAAATATTATTTCGATATAAATAAAGGGTATGGTCATATACATGGGATATTGTAAGTTGAAGTAATGCAAATGTTTTTATAATTTTTCAAGAAATTTTTAATCTGTTATTTCAGTTGAGCTGTTTTTGTGCAACATGCCAGGCGATCTAGAAGAACTAGAAAAAGCTCAAAATGAACGTGAAATGTTTAAAATTTTACTGGAAATTTCTAAACTACTAAACACAGGACTAGATGCAGTAAGTCTTACTTATTGTATTAGATTATGTGAGAACGGTGTAAATCCTGAAGGAATAGCCAAAATGATAATTGATACAAGAAATGCTGTAAAAGCTTACAAAAAACAAGGTAATAATACAATCATTGTATTCTAAACATTATTTTAGTAAAAATCTGGTATGAACATTCAGACAATTTTCTCTAACTTCGATTACTGTAATTTAATTTGACTAAAGTTCAAATTGGCAAAAAACATATCGTTGATTTCAAGAAAACCAACCGTACATTGCTGCTTTTTCACATCTCACTAAAATTTACCTGAGGGAAAGTTTCAAACAGTAGATGTATGTTTCGCTTAATCTTCATGAAAACTTATATACTTCAACCAGAAAGTTGTGTTAGTTTTTTATTTTTTATTGCTGTATAACTATAATCTAAAACTATTCTTTATTTTTTTCGCTTAAATTTCCGCTTCTCAAACTTTTTTTTATAGATTTCTTGCAATCGATTAATCTAACGTTTTTATTATATTTCTCTTCAGACTTCATCAAATGTATTGCTTTTGACTCAGTTTTTATTCTGATTGCTGGCATCTTTACTACATTACTCGCGTAATTTCAATTAAGTTTACGTTGAACAAATAGATAACTGCATAACCGTGTTCCAAAAACAAAAGTAAGTTAGTGAGCTAGAAAGAGATTAGAGACTTTAAATTATATGCAGTATTTTAACATTCTAAACGAATCCCAATACTTCGCTTCGACCGCTTAGTTATCACTCTTCTTGCTACATAAAAAATTTGAATTTTGGTTGATAACAGAACATGTTTCTTGCCAATACGAGTTCTCCATGTACTCGGATATCTAAATTATGTCGTAAATAATTTATTTTAAAGCTGTTTGCTCAATTTCCATCTAGGTTAATGCTTAGTCGATAATTTCCTGGTGATTAAAAATAAAAACTACTAAATTATTTCAAACTGACCACGATTTTTAACTGGTTAAGCTGATTGGCCACTGTAATTTACCAGTTAAACCTCTTTTCGTCACACGTAACTTGGCAAGTTTCTTTTTTTTTCCAACTCATGAAGAATGTGTTCATGCTCTTTTTGTTTCATTTTCGACATTTATTTGGTGTCTGTTTATAATAAATTATTCGACCCTAGTTCATGTATGGTGGTTGCCACTAGTTGAGGTTCATATCCATATCTTCATATCTTCGACTATAGTATCCGTAATTATCTGTGATGGTCTATCACGTATGCACCTATATTTAATTTCTTTCTTATGTTCTACAATTGATTTTTTAAAACCCAGTGAGCGTTGTAATCTTTCTGGTGGTATCGGCTGCAGAACTGTTTCCGTTCTTATAAAAATATCTTAGAATCACTAACATTAATTATTCCACTGACAGCCTTCACAAACGATAATAGGATAAGATTTAGTAATTGTATTTGAATTAAGGAAAAAGTTAATAATTTAAAGCTTTTATAAAATTTAAACTAATACATTTATTTAAAACAAAACTTACAGTTTGATTTTTTTTAATTCCCCATTATTTATGTTCATTTAGTAATAAAAAAAAAGTATAAATTGTTTGGTTACAGAATCTAAAGGGGCTACTGCAAAGGAATCATAAAACTAATTTAATGATATAAAACAAGATACACAGTGCTTCCTGAAAGACATTTTTTATGTTTTACTTATTTCTTAGCAATTAATTTAAAAATTATTGTATTTTTCTTTTTTTATTTATTATTGTTTACTTTTATACATTAATGAGATAATTGGCAATTGCTAGTGTTCTTTAAAATCTACTTTAATCGTGTTTTATCTTTGAAATTTAAGATTCGATAGTTATGATTAAATTTATTGATTAACGATTTTAAAGTTCCTGCCATATTAATCTTTTTTTTTTCTTTTGATTGAGTTGCTTTGGATTTTTCGTCCATCAATAGAGTTAGTTTGAAAGGCACAGTTGACAGTTAACAGTTATTAATTTACATTTATAATCTAACTTTAAATATATTGTCAGATTTTTGTAATATATTAACATCTAATCCTAAACTAATTTTATAAACAGAAACAATCGCAGCTGTTGCAGTGTCAATTCAATTCACTATTATTAATTATCACGTCTACTTCTTCCCAGGCAGGTTAATATTTAAATTTTAATTTCTACGCTGGAAAATTGAATGTAATACGAACTGCTAGGATTGGCGCAGGCTAGAAAATGTTAGTTTGAAATTTTCTTTTTTGGTTTTTCCGTTTTATGGAGGATAATATTTAAAGATGTTCATTTTATTTTTACAAATCTGTTGGTAGTTTGGATTGCATTGTTAAAGTAATAAAAATGTTTCAGTAAACTGGCTATTTTATTTTTGGACGAATTACAAATTAGATAACATGGCACGGTATACATTAAACGATACTTTAGATATATGAGGAATATCGTTAAGATAATACAATTCAATTCTTTCATTTTTAAAATATTTGCTTTTTTTCAAATTCATCGTTCTATTGCCTCATGAGGTTGATGTATCATGACCAACTGTTGACAAGCTCCTATGCATCTGGTTCGTTGGTGAACGCCGGGATTAAGGCAAAACACAGTTCGATGTTCGATCTCTGGAACTACTACACGAATCTTTTCCAGTAAGGCAGAGTTCAGGAAAGAACAGTACTCTTCAAAAACAGCCTCGCAGATGGCTATGTTAAATATACCAATTAATTTTTCTTTGCGTTTAAAACATTTTATATGGTAAATTTGTTCAGGTTTTTATTTTACGTATATGAAAAATACCGAGATACTTCTGAGAAATACATTTTTAGTATTTACCCAAATAAAATAAGTTTATTATTCGTATAATAAATATGTTACTTTGTAACATCTGAGTAAGAAGTTTCATACAATTTTAAACATTCCGTGCCAAGCTATTTTTGGCTGACCTGTCGTTCAGCCCAATTGATATTTTGGCGAAAGGTTGATATATTATCACACAATCTTTTATTACATCACCAATCGATAAGTAGTTATTTTGTTTAGAGTAACTATCACATCGTGTACCACTTGTATGTAAATAACAACTCGTCTTCAGATACTGCGACCAACTCTAGAAGATGTCACGAAATTAAAAAGAAAGAGGGCAAAGCGAGGACAGCAATAATTTCTTGCTATAATTTCTTTTAATTTTTCAATATTTCCTATACAGTTACTGCAACCTATTTGGTCTGGACATTACAGTGAAAAATACTATAATGTCTGGACATTACAGTAAAAAATACTTCGAAAACTTCTTAACGCTCTATGTGCCTAACTTCACTATCCATAATGACCTCAAAATCCCTTTCATTACAGATCTTGCTAACACTCGTTTTCTCAAATTTCATTCCTCTACAGCAACTCATCCTAACCCTCTCATAGAACACCTTTCTTCCTCCACATTATCTGGTAATCCTCTAAGGAGATTGAAGAGAAGATGGCCTCGTGATCTTCTCTCATCGTGAGAGCAGTATAGAGTTTAGTAAGAGCACTTTACTGGAGTGACACCACTGGGTGCCTTCTCCACTCGTGAATTTAACGTATTTTTTTTTTATCAAGTACCATATTTGCTTGTCGCAACAATCGTTGCAGTTGTGAATTCCAAAAGAAGGTTTTAAAAATATATATATTTCCTAGTGCAAATGAACTTTTTATAATTCAGTGTTTTCTTTTTACAGAAAGCACGCCCCCTCATTCAAAATATAATAAAATTAGTATAAAAATACTAATGCAACAAAAATACACAAGATTTGAGTACACATTAGGTTTCATTAATTTTATTTCACTATTTTTCAAAAAATATTTTGTAGTTCATTAACATGTTAGGTATCACATGTGATGTCTTGTAACCACGAATGTAACCTCCCTCACTCAGCAAGTGCAGTGTGAGTTGAAAACTATGTGAAGGAAGAGTAAACCAACTAAACTGATTAATCATTGTCTGATTATGGGTGGAACCCCAAAACCTGTGAGGGATACAACAAACAGTTTGTTACAATGGACAAGATCAGTGATATTACACTTTACAATCAGGTTGTTATGAATGAATATTAATGCTTTATAATATTTCAAAAATAGGGAGTTTTGATATATTATTTAAAAATAATAATCTCTTTTATTACAAACTATGTACCTCCTCCAGAGGAAAGAAGGGTTACAGTGAAATTAATGTTTTTTAATAGTTAATATTTGCTTTGGTTGATGTTTGTTACTGGATTTACCCCTTTTCTATTGTTTTGGTCACAAATCATTAACCAAATGGTAAATCTGCACAATAGCCCACGGTATATATGTACTTTCATACTGCCGGGTTCTACAGTTTACTCGGACAGTTGGAAATCATATGACTATTTGGAAGACGAAGGATTTCAACATTTGAAAGTGATCCATTCCCTAAACTTAAAGATCCAGAAACTGGTGTGCACACAAATGTAATTGAGGGCACATGGAGCTCAATAAAAAGGCACCTTCCAAGAAGGACCGCCACTGGCCAGTTTGACTCCTTCTTAGCTGAATATATGTGGCAAAGGAGTCATTCTTCCGGTAATGCTTTATAAATTATGAATACCAAAATATCTTGTCTTATTGCAGAAAACATCAAACTTCGTTAATGCTGCTTATAAAAATGCAGAATCTATAAGGTAGCATATTTATTTTTGAATAAGTTACTGTATATTTAGAAGTATACGTAAGAATACTGTAAAGTAAGTACAATAAGTATGATGTATTTGGTTGTTTAATAGGCTGCTGAAGTGAGCACAGTATTAGAAACTGCAGTCATGAGCCTTCTATCTGTATCTAGTGCTTTCCAACACTTCGAGTAGCAGCCTAATAATGCTCAGCTTTCATCTGGAAAGGATTACTTCTATGTACCATTAAAGAATGATGTAAAGACATCTAGTTGCACGCCATTAATATTAGGTATTTCTCATCAAGTGTATTCTGGAGTATAAAAAGTAATGGAAATCTACTTACCCCTCTGCATGTGGGCTTTTGTTATCCAGGTAATCCTATCTATTATTTCATACATTCTAAATATAAAAATGTTAACTAAAACCTTTTTTCGGATAAATAATCTTTCCGTTTTTATCAAGTCATTTTTTTTAATTTTTATAAAAATTGATTGAAATATTGGCGACTGCTATAGACAGGGATGAGCAACCCGCGGCCCGCAACACTTTCTTGTGCGGCCCATTAAGATTTCTATAAAAAATAAAAAGAATTATTAGTAAAATTGTAGTAATTTGTAACTTATTAACATAAATATCTCCAAGTTTATGTTGGGAGATTTTGACCAAAATACAAACCAAAGAAATTTGAATCGCGATTTCAAATATTCATATCGAAAAAATAGTTCTTGGTTTCAAAATTTTTTCTTCACCATTTAGTGTAGAGGTGGAAGCAGATCCAGAGGATTTACAAATGGTAGTAATAGATATTAAAAATGACCCAAAAAGAAATTTCAAAATGTTGACATTCAAAATTGTTATCAAAATTACGTCAATCCAGAAAAATTCCCCAGATTAATCGCACAGCAAATAATGACACTGTTTGGGAGTACATATGTTTGCAAACAATGAAAATAATTAAAAGCTTTCGTCGATCTAGATCTAGATAAAGCGATGTTCGTTTAGAAAGCTTCCTGCACGTTGTTGTATCTTCTATATTTGGTGATTTATTTGCAAAAAAATCAATGCTAAACTTCCCATTAACTATGTATAAAAAATATATATTTGATCACATCGCAATATTTCTGTATCTAGTGCGAGGAAATAAAAACTCTTTAATGATAATTACTTCCGGGACAACTTCTTCAAAAAATATGAAACCATTGTAATACTTCCTTCGTGGGTTACAATGAATTCCAGAAACTAATGGCAACTACTAATAATGGGTAATGAATGTAAGGAGATATAGTTCCACATGTGGCACAGTAATTCTAGTGGTTAAGTGTAAGCGACTATCATTCTGTCACAGACATTTATGTGATGAACAGGAATACTACCATGCATACAGGACCCACACTTCTGTGGGTAACCTATATATTTAGGCGTTAGAGGCGCCACGGTGGACGAGCGGTTAGAGGCGAATCCCGCAAAGCTAATATGTATTGTGTGGTACTGGGTTCGATCACGATCACGTTCGACCACGGCCTAGACCTTACATTTTATTTAATGGTTAAAATATGAGAAATTTATAGTAAAGCACTATTGCTAATCGCCTCTGCCCACGACAACTAATTCGGTCGTTGGACGTAAAACCCGCCTGAAAAAATAGGCACTACTTTACTTCAATATTAGGCGTTAGAGCAGAGTAAAATAATCTGTTGAATAAATACTCGTTTTGTTGAAGTTATTATTAAAGGACAACACTTAACGTATAAGGCTGGAAACATAGTGGAGCGGCGAGCAAAGCGGCGATGATAGCGAAGAGCGAAGCGGCGAAATCAAACACAAGTAAACATGGGACCGCGCATAGTGGCGAGCAAAGCGAAGATAGAGCAACTCTATCTATTTCTAGTTTTTGTTTTTGCCGCTTTGCTCTTCGCTATCATCGCCGCTTTGCGCGCCGCTCCACTATGTTTCCAGCCTAACTCATGGCCGCTCGCGCTAAAAATAAATAATTACTATAATACTCGCTCTTAAAAATACCATAATTTATCGATAAGTATCGTGAATTTTATTGTAGTTAGTATCGATTTAGTGTTGTATTGGAACAACCATATACATTACATATAATTACGTACAGAAAATGGTCTTTTTGAATCAAACGTATTCGCTCAAACTTAGATAAGTTGCAACTAACTGCCTGCCTTAAAGGGACGTTTCACCTCCACTTCTTCTCCAAAACTTCCATAAGAGGAAAATGCTATAAATAAAAGTTATAGCTCTGTATAAGTGCCAGTGAGGTTAGAAGAAAATTGCAACTAATTGGAAGATCGATTCGGTAAATTGGCACTTTTGGTGAGCTGATTTTGTTGTAAGGTTCGTTGTTAGTTCCTATGGTGACATCGATTCGAATAACGGAATTCTATTGCTCTACATTATACACAAACCTATTTGAAAATCTTCTTTTTTTAAAAAAAATCAATGCCTCAAACCAGATCAATTGGAGGTAAAAAGTTAATATCGTGAATTTTATCAAATTAATGACATTTAGCTGGTACAAATATTTAGAAGTTCTCATTATTGAAAGATATGAGATCCTCTCTACCAACAATTACCTACAGAAAACAGACTCAAATTACTTGAAATCAAATATATAAATCACATAATCAAATCTCCATCAAGAAGGCAGTTACATTACACCCAGCTGATATAACCACTACAGCGTAAAACCTCCACTCTTCTCGTATACTGCCCACACGCAGCTCGTTACCGTATTTATTTCTATAATTACCATTGATGTTTTTATTACGATTGATGGAAATATTATTTTTATAAAAATAGTATGAAATGTGTTGTTGTTTAGCCAGCCAGAGCTCGTTACGATCAATGGATTGACGTCAGCTGGTGGCTTGCAATTATCACCTTCTCAGTGGGATCTCAAGACACCAATAATTGACACTACATACGCTGCCTACGCAGTTAACCTGCCCCACTACAACATGAAAAGTTAGTTCCTAATATTAAAGTACTTACTAGATAATTGTGTCTCACTCATTCAGTAATTATGCCAGCTGGTAGTTGATTTAATCCTGAAAATGGTTTCTTTTGAGTGAAATGGCTTCGTTCACCACCATTCAACAAAATCTTGAAAAAAGAACCTTTTCATTTAAATTGATCTCATTTTTGGTTTCTGAGGGTTTTATAAATTAAGAGGTGTGCCATTCAGGTGGGTGCATAATGATTAAGGTATCATATTTGTTTTATTTCTTTTCCACCTTAGCATTCATTTTGTTTCTTGAACTCATGTTATTTCACCAACGATTCCTGCAAACTTGCTCTTTATCAATCTTATCTGTGCGACTAAATGCATTATTTTTAGGGGTTTTTTTTCACTATAGTTTATATCCTTTTTTTTTCATGTGTTCTTTAGAAATTAATTACG
Organism: Rhodnius prolixus; assembly: GCF_049639745.1. NCBI lineage: Eukaryota > Metazoa > Arthropoda > Insecta > Hemiptera > Reduviidae > Rhodnius > Rhodnius prolixus. The sequence goes on along the minus strand of NW_027411603.1, from coordinate 6,825,186 downwards.
AAATCGATATACTTGGGCTAGATTAAAAATATGTTCTTTTTTTTCAAATCATATGCGGTTCGATCAGAACTCTGGTCTGTTGCAACATTCTTGTGGCACTGTTTTTAGTCCTTTTTGTTTTTTCAAAGCTTTGTTTATTATTGTTGAAAAACTGATATGTTTTGTGCTTGTCTATAAACTACTCAACGAGATTTTTATGAACTGCTTGGCAAAATAATATTTATTTTGTTGCAGAAACAGAATGGTTTGAATAAATTCTGTTACTTTAAAATTCTGGACCCTCTTAGCATGGTGCCTTGGTATTTCTGTACGTAACTTATTCTGATGAGAACAAAGTATTACGGATAGCTCTAATATTATAGATCTGAAGACATAGCTTTGATGGGTGCAATGCTCATCTAAATCTACATTTTAAAGTAAGTCATATTTTTGTTTATTTTCTTGATTACTGTTGCTTATAATTTGAGAAAGAATAATAAAGATGATAAAAATATTTTTCAATTCGTACTGCAATGCAAGTTTTCTCTGTCAATCATTTAAATAATTTGCTGAGATTGGTTACAAACATTCAGCGCCTCACAACAATCAAATTTTTTATTATATTATTTCAATTATGATCAAATTAAAGAAAAATTAGTGCTGAAATTTAAGACTTAGACTTACTTAGTAACTAAAAGAAAATAATAAACGATAAGTTCAATCAAAACATTTAGTAAAAAAGCAAGTCTGTGCTATCTAGCGGCGAATAGAAGGTAGACAAATAAAAACTAGAAAAATAGTACTGCATTCAGTCGCCGCTAGATGGCTTGAAATTTACAATAATACTGTTTTACTACAGTGAACTTGAAGATACAGTAGATATTCTTGTTTGCAGAGCAACATTGTATTCACAGATTGCAGCTTATTTACTTTAAGGATGTAGGATCGTCTATTGGAAAGAAAAATCATAAGTTTTATTACTTTTATTTTCAGTTATTTCTAATTTAATATAGAATATTCCATTCCAATTGTAAAAAGAAAACCTGTAAATTGTCAAACTTTCAAGGGATATGTTAAGGTAGTCTAAATCTAGTAAGTGTAAATTTTATTTAATTATTACAATAGTTGTATAATTTGAAGAAAAAATACGGCTGAGTCTAAGACAAATATCCAATATAAGAAGATAGCGAACATTAACTGCAAAATATACGATTAACAAAAAGAAATCTTTCTATTTCAAATTATAAGAAATATATTTTTCTTTTAAATACAATTGAGCACAAAAGTGGCAGTGTCTACTATCTAGCGGCGAGTGCTAGAACTATTGCTGAAAGGTTAGTTCCTGGTAGTTCTAGCAATCGTCGCTAGGTAGCATGAGAATGTACTTTTAGTACTTTGCTTGTCCTATTGACAGAGAAATTTTATTATTTTGTAATATTTATTATGCAAATAATCTTGTTTAAAATAAAAATGCTTCTATGCAACTATTTATTAAATATAGGTTTTATTCTACATGCTAAAGAACATAAGGAAAATGTACAGTATTGTATATATTTCCAGAATTTCCTTATTTAAAGAAAGATTTTTACATCAAACTTCACACCATAACTTATTGATTCATTTAAGCCTTTTAACTGTTAAGTAAAGTAAGTCTACAAGTGGAGTTTAAAAAAACTATTTAATATTAATTATAATTTTAAAAAATGAATGAGTTCTTGTTGACTTCAGAATGAGATAATATTATCTGTTATCTTTATAAGGATAAAACTTGAAACTTTAAAACTAAGGCCTAACATTTCTTTCGGATTTTTTAAAAATGGATATCATTGTTTTTATTATAGGATTGTGTACGCATCTGGAATTGAATCACATTGCTCTGAAATTTAGTTTTTTTATTTTGCAAATTTCAAAATGTTTGTTTTCTTCTTTTGCAGAATAACCGCTGGAAATCATTTTGCAGTGACAATGTTGTTACTTTCTGATTGATTGATAGATTGACTGATTGATTGAGCAAATAACTCCATTAGAAAATGAGCCAGTTAATGCAGTCTGGAATGAAAACTACTTTTTGGTAAGTAACTCCAATACATTTTTTTTTCATATACTTTTATTTGTATGTTATTATTGAGTAGAAATAGTTAGGTTAATAGTTTAGTAAGTTTGAGGATGTAATTAGAGTAATTAGTAGATAATTTATAAATAAATACATTTTTATAACTTTTTAAGTCCGGAATAATTTTCGTCTACCCCTTGTGAGAATTTCTTTGATTTTTTTGTGGAAGTTTCACATTTGCTTTTATGGTTGAATTGTCTTAATGCCATCAATTTTTGTAATTCTACGTGAGTCAAGTCTCTTTGTCAAAAGGTAGTTGACATTTTCTACTTGCTTACATTTCACTTTTGAAATGTAAATACAAACAGACTTGCACATTAAGATTCTTATGAAAAATAATTCAAATTAGTCGATTAGTTAAACAACGAATTTAATCCTGCCAATCGAGTTTCTATTATAATTTTATAGAAGATAGATGTTTTCATTTGTGCTTAGTAAAAACAATATGATAAGCTTATCATTCACAATCCTAAACAAAGATTCTTGGCTGTTAAAAAATTTACTTCTGTCAGTAATAATGATAATAAACATTCGCTGACCAATTTAGTTTAAACTTAGATTTAGCCTCTTTAATGGTAAGTTTAGATTATTTTGACTAAAAGAGTTGTAACAGTGTTTGTAGATTTTTGTTTTAACCATCTTGATTATTATTTCTTTGTTGTAGAGAGCTCGCTTATAAATCTATAGCGATGTCACTGACATGTTACGACTGTAAGCAATGATCTCCAGCTATCTTCATTCAGTTCTACAAGCCATCCTGATCCAAAATAGACAGTCACCAGTCTCAGTACTTCTGAAGGGGCTTTACCTTTTCAAAACTCCTGATAAGTAAGTACGCTACTCATGCATGGTATTTGGTTACTTTATTGCTCAAGAAGAGCAATTATGCCTTCTTGTGTCTTTTTAAATTATTACTTAAAATTAACAACATACTCTAAATTTTCTTCTGATTCGTTAGTATTTCATTTGAGTCAAGTTATTATTCCTAGCGAAAAACATTTTCTTTTGCCTAAAGTTCTGCTACTTCAATATTCTTCAGTTTCCAATTAATTTCATGTTTTCTGCATATAACACATTTGTTCGACTTAATTTACGAAAGAATATTCCATTCCAATTGTGAAAAGAAAATCTCTAAATTATCTAACTTTTATAAGACATGTAAAGGTTTTAGGAAGTGTCAATTTTATTTTATTATATCTACAGTTGTATAAATTGAAGGAAAAAATATGGCTAAATTTAAGTCTAAGACAAATATCCAAGTATAAGAAGATAGCGAACTACTAAATATTCAAATAAAATAAATCTTTTTTTCTCAAATTAAATATTTAAAAAGAAAAATCCAATTGAGCACAAAAGTAGCATTGTCTACCATCTAGCGGCGAGTTCTGAAACTATTACTGAAAGTTTAGTTCCTAGTAGTTCTAGCAATCGTCGCTAGATAGCATGAGAATGTACTTTTGAAACTTTAGCTTGTTATTGCCTCTCTATACAGACATTTGAAAAAACGGAACAATACATTATGATAATGCTCGTGTTTAAATGAATATTCTTTAACCAAAATTAACTACGTATTAATGTATGCATTTATTTAAGATGTTTCCTGTATATTGGGATAAAAGTATATTAAAATACTGTAAACTACAATAAGTTTGATATATTTTGTTGTTTAATAGGCTGCTGAAGTGAACACAGTATTAGAAACTGCAGTCATGAACTCTCTATATGCACCCAGTGTTTTCCAACTCTACGAGTTGCAGCCTAGTAATGCTCAGCTTTCATCTGGAAAGGATTACATCTAAAAGCCCTCCTTTACATCCAGCTGCACGCCAATAATATTAGGAATTTCTTATCGAGTATTCTGGAGTATAAAAAGTAATGGAATTCTACTTACCACTCTCTCTGCCTGAGTACTTTTGTTATCCAGGTAATCCTATTATTTCATACGTTCCAAGTATTACACATAATCTAAAACTATGTTTTTGATAAATAATCTTTCCTTTTTTATCTAAATCAATAATGTTTTAATTTTTACAAAAATTGATTGAAATATTGGCGAATGCTGTTGCATTTTCAATAAAATAAAAGCATTCTTCAGCCAGATTAAACCTTTTTGTAAGCAAGCTCTTTTTTAACAATAAATTTCCTTTAAAAAATTGTAATTTTAATGGAAAATAGTAATATTTAAAGTATTTTTTTAAAAAAATATTTTTTAAACATTCTCCCATTAAAAAATATCGTATTGTATTCTAGGAAATCTTAATAAAAAAAAAAAGTTCATAAGTATTTATTTAAATTTACATTTCAAGTCTGTATCTTAAATCATCAAATAAAACTAAATATTTTGTAATCTATTTACATAAAAATGATTGAAAAATGTTATTTTAGTTTTTAATTAATGAGAAAAGCTCCTTTCATTCCTTTAAGATAGAAATGTATCTTTAAAAACGGTTGAGTTTTAATGCGTAGAATAGAACACTTGGAATTCAAGATTAACTCTTATAAACACTTTATTTCATTAAATAATGATAATTTTCAGATTCAGCCAATACTAGGAGTATATTCTGTTCATCAAGCCTATTCATCAAATTAAAACTAAAAAGACGTTGAGAAAACATCGTCTAAATGAGTATGTACAAACAACTTTTGTTATGAATCAATTACTAAAAACTAACAATATTGTTTAGATATTTGTAATTTGCATGTTTGTATCAGAATCTTATTTATTGTATGATTTTCTGACTTTCATGGACAGAAAGTATTGTTACTTAGCAGGAAAATAAAGAAAAACGTTTGGTTTTAAAAAAAATCTATTTATTTAATACTAATTTTTTGTAAACATACATAGTTTTAGAATTTTACTCTCTTTGATATATAAAAATACATATATTAATTAATAAATAACAAAAAGAAGTGCTAAAAATCGTTAAAATTAGGTGAAAAACAAAAATAACAAATTAGTTCCAAAAAAATCCGTCAGAGGGCGCCACTTATCAGAGAAGTTATATATTAGTTCACATATTTGCCACCAGGTAGCACTGCTGTAACCTTCCCTATATATACGAGCTGTCAAGGCAACTTCTCCTCAGTACGACTTGAGTGATGCAGGGGGGTAGATCGCTCGTCGCTCCAAACATATATTATCTATCTAGTCTAGTCTAACATCCATCACCTCTCTCTCAAAGAATCATGAGGTGGGGAGATGTTGTCGCTTCGACGGTTCTCCCCACCCTGCCCCGCCCTTCCAACCAACTTAGTTATATACCCACCCAGAGCAAGATGGCGGACAGTTCACTCACCTGATCCAGTGGCCACTAGATCGCTCCAGCTGTCTATTGCTCTAGCACACTCTCACGACTCTGCCAGCCATCTTTAACCTTCCTCTTTGGTTATCTTTTTTACTTCTACCACTCTTTAGACTTGTAACCTTCCTTTTAGGTTATCCTTTTTATTTTTTAAGCATTTTCTTTAGCATTTTGAATATTAATCAAATATTATTAATTATTTTCGTTTTATTTTTACTTTTTCATATTAATTAACAGATTTAATGGAAAAATAAAATTATTTTTACTTTTAACTTACTTTTTTATTAATTTTTTTTTTAACATGCAATTTTTAATTTTGATAAATACATGCATATTACTTATAATAGCTACATACTTTTTTTTATAGATCCCTAACCAAATTTGTTGGTACATTCACATTGGATTGATCTTTTACGTCTTTTTCACTTGGGCTTCCACTGATGAACGCTTTTGCAGCCAGTACTCTGGGTATCACCAGTATTGATTCTGAAAATCATTATTTATTGTAATTTAAACAATTAAAATGTTCAGTGAGTTTTACCTAGTATTAAGAAACTAGAGAAAAACATCTGTAACAATTTATGTATATAAATAAAGGAGATTAATTAAACTAAAGAATTGACTTTTTTTTTAAAACCTAAATCTTTTCATTCAATGATAATGAATTTCTATAATATAACATACTTATTCCTTTTGAATAAAATTAATTTAATTAGAAAAGTAAAATAACACACAGTCTTCTAACATTATTATTGTGGAATTATATTTATGAAAATGAATTAAGAAAATTATAAGCTAATCATGACTAAGGCTAATGATTAACACTAAAAAATTTTGCCAACGGCTAAATAAGTCGTTGCTCTCGTGAAGTTTGCCCAACTCTGCATGCATTAGACCACCGTTTCCCAATCTGTGGTACGCGTACCATCAATGGTATACACAATTTAATTACCACCAACGGTACGCGTACCACCAATGGTACGCGAAAAATAATCAATAATGGAGAACATAAAAAATGAATCATATAAATATAAACGTTTTTGCCTATAATTCATAAATATTATTTTAATTAATAATATTGAACGGTAAAGTTATATGTGCAGTAATAAGGTTAGTCTGTCTCAAGATATAGGAGAAACTATAACAGCACATTTTACAGGATTAAAATTGTCTTTCATGGAGTATTTTCCAAAACCCGAAAACACAAATGATAATTGGATTTCAAACCCCTTCTAGAATTAGAATTGCTCATTAGAATGGTTATTCACGAACCATACATTTCTATAATAAAACAAGTAAAATTTGCACTTAACTGATTTTAAAAAAAGTAAATAACATTATGTTTTATATATTTCGGAATTCTAAAAATTTATTACAAAATGTAAGTCAACAATATTCAGATAAATTTATTTCTTTTCAAGTTGGAATAATTCTTTTTGAAATAAGATTGGGTGGCCCTTATGTTATTAAATTTAAAATCAATTATGTCATTTATACAGTCAAACCCCAAAGATCATTGTTTAATGTGTAATAAGAACGAGCTGGAAACATTAATTGTTTATCAGCTGCCCAGTCTATGAAAGTTTTAGAATCACACTCCATATAAACAAATATAGTAATCATAAAGAAGAACTTTGTGAATTAATTAATAATTTTGAATAGAAAAATATGTAAGCAATTTTTAATTATTTAACTAAGATCTTACACTTTACAAAGTTTATAAAGTGAACATGAACTTGAGCTCATTTATAACAGATACATTGTATCTCTATACAAATAAAGATAATAATAATAGAATAACCTTACTTAGAATAATAACTCGGAATAACAAATTTCACGAAAGACAATCATTTTTACGAAGTGGTAAAATTACCAAGTGGTACGCTTGAGGATGAGAAACGCTGCATTAGATTAAAAATAAACATGCATATTACATATAATAACTACATACTTGTTTTATTGATTCCTGACAAAACTTGTATACGTTCAATGGAGAGATGTTTTACGTCTTTATCACTTGGGCTTCCACTGATGAACAGTTTTGCAGGCAGTACTCTAGTATCAGCAGGATTCATTCTGAAAATCAACATTATTTAATGTAATCCAAATATAGGACTCATTGAGTTAAACTTGAATAAAGAAACAAAGATAAACATCTATAATAATTAAATGAATGTGTCTCCAATTGAACCTAATTCTATTGATATGTACATTTAACTAAATTTTTAAAGAACTTAAATCTTTTCATTCAATGAAAATGAAATAGATTTCCAAAAAGTACACTTATTATTAATCAATAAGTTCAATTTGATTGAAATATACAATTAAATTAAATAATTCAATACTTAATTCGCGCACATATCAAAGTTTCTTAAAGATGCTGACCTCATAATGGAAATAATTAAATACTTTGTAAGAAATTAAAAACTAATTCTACATACCCATGCGATCTAGCGGATGAACTGAGAACTAGTAATTGTTGTGTAGTTAACGATTTTGCCATTAGAGCGCTCTTTACAGCCGTTTTTGTTGCTTTTTTTTTAAGTTGAAATGGTCCACATATTCATATCCCTACAATTCATTAAGATGCAAAACGTCATAATTGTATTTAATTTTTTTATACTTAATTTATATTTTTTATACTTTGTCGCTATACAGAAAACCATAGACCACATAAAATCAATAATTACTTGAAGAAGAAGCGAAGCTTCTTATATTTTCTTATATTATATAAGCATTTTCTTCACCATTTTGAATATTAATAAAATATTATTCATTATATTCGTTTTATTTTTACTTTTTCATGCTAATTAATAGAAAAAGAAATAAAATGAAATTTTAAAGACTTTTTTATTCAGCAACAAAATTACTTTTTTTAACATGCAATTTTTAATTTTGATAAAACATGCACTTTACGTATAACAACTACATACTTTCTTTTATAGATTCCTGGCCAAATTTGCTGGTATATTTACATTGCATTGATGTTTTACGTCTTCTTCACTTGGGCTTCCACTGATGTACACTTTTGCAGCCAGCACTCTGGGTATCACCAGTATTGATTCTGAAAATCATTATTTATTGTAATTTAAATAATTAAAATGTTCAGTGAGTTTTACCTAGCATTAAGAAACTAGAGAAAAACATCTGTAACAATTTATGTATATAAATAAAGGAGATTAATTAAACTAAAGAATTGACTTTTTTTTTAAAACCTAAATCTTTTCATTCAATGATAATGAATTTCTATAATATAACATACTTATTCCTTTTGAATAAAATTAATTTAATTAGAAAAGTAAAATAACACACAGTCTTCTAACATTATTATTGTGGAATTATATTTATGAAAATGAATTAAGAAAATTATAAGCTAATCATGACTAAGGCTAATGATTAACACTAAAAAATTTTGCCAACGGCTAAATTAGTCGTTGCTCTCGTGAATTTTGCCCAACTCTGCATGCATTAGACTAAAAATAAACATGCATGTTACATATAATAACTACATACCTGTTTTATCAATTTGATTCCTGACAAAACTTGTATATGTTCAATGGATAGATGTTTTACGTCTTTATCACTTGGGCTTCCACTGATGAACAGTTTTGCAGGCAGTACTCTAGTATCAGCAGGATTCATTCTGAAAATCAACATTATTTAATGTAATCAAAATATAGCGCTCACTGAGTTTAATCTTGAATAATGAAACCAGAGATAAACATCTATAATAATTGAAAATGTATTATTCATAAACATTAAATGAATTTGTCTCCATCGAATCGAACCTAATTGTATTGATTTGTACATTTAACTAATTTTTTAAAGAACCTAAATCTTTTCATTTAATGAAAATGAGATAAATTTCCAAAAAGGACACTTATTATTAATCAATAAGCTCAATTTGATTGAACCATACAATCAAATCAATTGATATTAATTAAACTGTTCAACAGTAAGTATTACCAAAATTTCACAGTTATTCAACAATTCATTGGATAAGGTTAATAACTAAGATTTAAATTAACTGAGTTAAATAATCTTAGTTACATGTTTGAAGTAATGTACAAACAGATAACAAAAATACGTATACAATTATTTTCATCCCATCAATAATTCAATACCTAATTCGCGCACATATCAAAGTTTATTAAAGATGCTGACATCATAATGGAAATAATTAAATATTTTGTAAAAAATTAAAAACTAATTCTACATACCCATGCGATCTAGCGGAAGAACTGAGAACTAATAATTGCTGTGTAGTTAACGATCTTGCCGTTAGAGCGCTCTTTACAGCAGTTTTTGTAGCTATTTTTAAGTTGGAATAGTCCACATATTCATATCACTATAATTCATTAAGATGCAAAATGTCATTAATTGTATTTAATTTCTTTTTATACACAATTTATATTAATAATGGCTTTGACACTATAAAGAACATAATAAACATATAAAATCAATACTTCTTCAAGAAGCAAAGCTGACATTTTGTATTGCTACAAAGAAAAAAAAAAAAAAATTAAAGATACTGTTTTAAGAAACAATATAAAAACTAAAATAATCAAAGAATGAATAAACTTGATTCATTTTTGACTTCGTAAATTTGAGTGCAAAATACAACTAACCAACTGCTATTATTTCTATTTTTCAATAATTTTTACGAAAATAAATTAAAAAATTATTAGCTCGACTAGAAATGATTGAAAAAAAGGAATAAGGAATTTACATGTACGTTTGATGTTCAATTTTTCAATCAAATTAAAACCTTCTTTCAACAAAAATTAATGGAAAAATAAATAAAATATTTTTGTTAAACCTTTCTTATTAATTTTTTTTTTAACATGCAATTTTTAATTTTGATAAAACATGCACATTACGTATAACAACTACATACTTCCTTTTATAGATTCCTGACCAGATTTGCTGGTATATTTACATTGCATTGATGTTTTACGTCTTCTTCACTTGGGCTTTCACTGATGTACACTTTTGCAGCCAGCACTCTGGGTATCATCAGTATTGATTCTGAAAATCATTATTTATTGTAATTTAAATAATTAAAATGTTCAGTGAGTTTTACCTACCATTAAAAAACTAGAGAAAAACATCTGTAACAATTTATGTATATAAATAAAGAAGATTAATTAAACTAAAGAATTGACTTTTTTTTTTAAACCTAAATCTTTTTATTCAATGATAATGAAATATATTTTTGCAAGAAACACCCTTCTTCTACATCAATATGAAAATGAAATATATTTCCAGAAATACAGTTACTTCCATATCAAGGAAGGATCTCCTTACACAACTTGGCGCCTCACAACACTTTCACTTATTCTTGAGTGTGTGAATGTATTTATTTACTTTACAGCAACAGTTTAAAAAACGAAAAATAATAATACATACTTCTTAGGGATATATTGTTTTTCATCTAACATTTATTTGCTTTGGAATAATTTTGGTATATAACACTTCTAATTTACACTGTTTTTAATCTTCAGATAAATAAACAACGCAATTTATATATATTATCTACAGAAACTGATTGATTAATGAATAAACATGCTACGAACAAATAATATCAGAAGAACTAAATTAAATAGAAGTGTTATATACCAAAATTCTTTGAAAACCAATTAATCAAAAATTTTAGATTGAAAAACATTAATTTTTTAATATATATTCTTAATTTCCGTTTTTTACATTCATGTTGTAAAATAAATACATACACAAAAAAGCTTAAAAAAACACAAAAACCCTCACCTGTATTATTAGATGCTTCCTTTGCTAGATAGATGTTTTACGTCTTTTACCACTTGGGCTTCTATTGATGAACTGTTTTGCAGGCAGTATTCTAGTATCTGCAGTTTTTACTGAAAATCAACAATATTTAATGTAATTGAAATAACCTTTTTTCTAACTATTATCTAGATTAAGAAGTTAGAGAAATACATTTATAACAACTGATGAATGACTTAAAACATTTACATTTGCCGATTTTTTTTATATACGAAAAGGCCTGTTCGTGTTTGAGAGATTTATTCAATTTCGAGCAAAAAAAAACCGAATTTTTATAAATTTCTTTGCTCAATTTGACACGACCAAACATTCAAACACCGAATGTCTTAAATTAGCAAAATTAAAAAATGGTAGGAAATTCAATAATAAAATTAACTAATGAAATTTCGAGGTGAATTTTCTTGATAGAATCTCGCTCGTTATACTATCAGAACGTTAAGTGGTTTAAATTCAACTTTATGTGATACTGAAGAACAAATCTATTAAAAATAAATAAATATAAAAATAGCTACTTTTGTGACCAAAAGAATGGAAACCATAGAAAAGGTTTATATCCAGTAATGGTTTATATCAACCATAACATATGTACACAATTTAAACATCAAAACAAGTTAACTTCACTAAAATCCCTTTTTAATTTTGAGTTGTTTATATTAGAAGCTAGTATTATTTCTTAAATAATATCTCAAAACATGCTTATTTGAATCACTACGCATTAACATTTGTTATTACTTGAATGTAAAATGTATCGTTCATTGTAGTTCACTGTTTGTTGAATCTCTTACAGGCTTTGCACTTTCATCCATTATCAGCAACGATTAATGAGTTTATATACGTACTTAATGGTGAATCCTAACCCAGCCATGTTTCTGACTCACACTACACTTACTGACTGAGGGAAGGTTACACCGAGGTTACATGATATCACATGGTTTGTGTTATTAATCAGGTATACAAAAAATTTCTGAAAAATATTGAAACGAAATTAATGAAACCTAGAAGAGATGGACACTGATTAAAAATAAAATTTAATTGATTATTTTTTAAAATCTAAAAAATTATGAAATCTGAGAATTTAATTGAACTTTAATTTTAATCACCGAATTAATTTATTTTAAATCGTAAATCAAATTGATTTAATCATTCAATATGACTTTTAGCTATTCTGACGATAAGCCGTCGTCTTCTTTGGCAGTCATTCTGTTTAAAAACCATGTATGTACCTTGTGATTTCTTAATTTAACTTCATGATTTGCTTTAATCGCTCCTTCTGGGCCTTCCACTCGGGGAGTGGCAAGTGCCGAAGGCCTCAAGAAACGACGTGGGCCCCTGCCTTGCCAGAGTAAACCGAGTGCTGACGTTAACCCTGCTATGTATAAATTCCAACTCTCGTCTAATTTGATTAAAAAGATACGACATTTTTACTTTATACATTTAATTACTGAGCCAGAGGTGCTATGTACAGGGTAGCCCAGTATTTGAAGTTGCGATTGCAAAATGAATTGAAAAATAAGTAACCCTTATCTAGTTTTAAACAAAAAATGAGATTTCTACTTCAGTGTATAATAACTAAGCTTCAGTTGAAATGTAAATACAGGTTACCCCGAATTTAAGCCATATTAATGGAAAAATTAGGAATCCCCGTCTAGTTTGTTAGGAAATTCTAAGATTTTTGCTTCAATGTATTTAGTAACTACGTCAAAATAGGATTGTATAGACAGGGTAGCCCTAATTTGGAATTGGCACTGCAAAATTAATAGAAAAATAAGTAATAATGGTCTACTTTGACTGTAAAGATTAAGATTTCTGTTTTATACTAATGATAACAAAGCCAAAGGTAGATTGTGCAATCACAGTACCCTGAATTTGAAGTTACGATTGCAGAATTAATAGAAAAATAGGTAATTCTGGTCTAGTTTTACTAGAAAATTGACATTTCTGCTTCAGTGACTTTAAGATAAGCTAAAGATGGATTGTACACACCGGGTAGCGCAGAATTGCAAAGGGAGAATGTAAATGCAGGGTACTCCGAATCTGAAGTTACGATAGCAAAATTAATGGAAGTCTTTCTTCATTCTTTCGTAATCTTTCTTTTTCCGGTCAAACTAGACAAGAATTCTTTATTTTTCCATTTATTTTGCACTCCTAATTCAAAGTTCAGGCTACCCTGCGTATAAATTTCACCTCTGGCTTAATTATTAATCCACTGATGCAGAAATCATAAAATCCCTAGTCAAACTAAACGAGAACTCCTTATTATTCTTTTTATTTCGCAGTCGTAGTAACTTCAAATTTTGTACAATCCAATGTTAGTTTTTAACTTAGTTTAGTTTTATCAATGTTTGGTGCTGTAACCGATATTAATAGAGAAATAAGTAAATAAACCTAATAAAAATAAACCTTTTTTTTTTATTGATATTGATAAACCCAGTCGAATTGATATCATCAAACAGAGTCTGCCCAGATCCAATTTCTAATTTTTTAACAGCATTAGAGCAAGATGATTCATCCTCATCATAAATTTCAATTAAAGCTAGTAAAACTTACTTAGTATCCCACCCGCTACCACAGTAACAAAAGCACGCGAATAAATACAGATCTATTTTAGGGGAATTCCAATTGATTCTGTTAAATTCCCGGATAGATAAAAGAAGACTAGAAGTCAAAATCAATATTTGCACAGAAACTAGATTTGTTTAGACATCAGCCCTTGATTGAGATACAGAAACCGCATATAATTAAATTACTTAAAGCTCCTTGAAAAAAGAATACACCCTACAGTATTCCAAAAAGAGTCGATCAAAAAAAAGGAATTGAAAAGTGGCTATAACTTCTTACACATTCCAGGTTACCGATTATCCGATAATTTTCGGAGATCGCCGAAAGTAAAAAAAAAAATAGTGGCATTGATATTTTCAATTATAATTTACCCTCAAGAAGAAACTGGATCACTTCGTTCTGGACTTCGGATACGAAATCTACCATTAAATCAACAAATACGATTCTAAATATAATTTCTTTAAGCCTTGAACTAAATCAAAGTAGTACAAATTATTTTTCTAAATTCCTAAGAACAATCAACTTCTATTTCTGTCTTTTAGCTAATAGTCCAAAACACATTTTTTTTTTACTTCTAACAAACTTGAAGACCCTGTTACGAGGTGACTCAGGATGGCTGCAGTTCAACTTCTGTTGAACAGATACAGATCTGTTGTTTTGTTAGCAGCTTTAAAAAATGCTATTGGAATTTCGCAGCCAAGACTATGAAATGAGGATGGTTGTTGTTTCGGTGTATATACTTTAAGTAATTGTACAAAGTTTAACATAAATTGCTGTAATCGTTTTCGAGTAACCATGAAACAAACCAGACCACCTTCTTATCCATTTACCAAAAGTGATAAAAGTCGAAATTTTAGTAGGTATTTAATGGTACATCGTTAAAACGTTCGTTAGATTGCAAATTTACGCAATTAAGTTAGAATTTTTCTTTAAAAATCGTGTGTAGAAAAACAAATTTGGTGAGACTCACTCACAAGACTTTTCTTATTGAGTTTAGTGAGTTTCTAGTTTCCGTTTTTGTTAATTTTTCTATTAAACAAATCTCCAACAAAATTAGCAAGAAATAGGACCTAAAGTGATGAGTTATTTCTTGAAAATTGATGACATTAATCGTAAAATTTGAATCATCCAATGTTCTAATTATTCACTGCTATATTTAATTATATTTATCAGGTCTAGTTCCAAGTTACTATACTGCAAGAGTTTATGTTTTTTGATAAATTTCCATCCTACGTAGCTATCAATTTATGTTGTGTAAAGTTATAGTTAGTAAGTTATATTAGTTTGTTTATTCATCCGGTATATCTCCAAAACTGGTGACTCTTCCGTAATACGTTCATAACAAATGTTAATCCTTAGTGATACAAATAAGCATGTTTTGTGGTATTTCAAAATAATACTACCTTTTATTATAAACAAACTCCTCATAAGAAAGAGGGATTTTTTAGCGAATCTAACTTCTTTTTATTTATTTATTTTTTATGTTTACATTAGTTTTGGTTGATTATTATTACTGGATTATACCTTTTCTACGGTTTCCATTCTTTTGGTCACACTTTTACTTCCAAAAAACCAAGCCGGCTCCCTAATGGTGGCAGTTTAATGACTTACGTTTAATTTCAATTGAAAGCTATTTGACGGTAGAGTGAGAGTGCATTCACGTAGTGCGTTACGCTCAAGATACAATGGACGGATGGACACTGGACAGCAAGCCTTGTATTTTTTAACCTTTTGGTTATAAGTATAACCTTTCTTTGTTATGTTTCACGTTGTTTACATGTATGTTGTCTGGCTGTAACCAGTGGCATTTGTATTTAAACTTGTCCTGACGAGGTAATAGATAAATCTTTTTTCTAAACATAATTTTTTTTTTCTGACTAAGATTGAATAAATGCACTTTCGTGTATGTCTTTCCTTCCTCAGTAAATGGTGACTGATTTGAGTATTCATATAGCTGAAATAGAAGAACCTTTCCTAATTGTGATTGAGTGTATATATTTTAAAACATGACCAATTCTGCTGGTAATCTTTCGGATGAAGTGATATTAGCTACTGGTGGTTATGATCATACTATTAAACTTTGGCAATTAAATGATGGCGTTTGTAAACATACAGCTCAACATACTGATTCAGTATCCTTTATTTATATTGTTTTGTGTTTTTCGTTTAATATGCTGCACTTAATAGCATGGCTTTTATTGTAGAAAATAATTAGGTGATGATGAGTTATACTTTTCCAGTGTAATCGATATTGGTTTGAGTGTCAATTTTTTTCCGTACCTTTCAAAAATCATCCTTAACTTTAACTTCAGCAGGTTAATGCTTTGGCAATTACTCCTAATAAACAACTCCTTGCAGCTGCAGGTAACTCTTTCAGTAATTAAATATTTAAAAAAAAAGAAGAAGCTATTATTTAATTTTCTCACAATACAGTAAAGTTGGAGTCACAAATAGCTGTCTTATTTTCAAAATTAAAAAATTGTTGAAACAAGCTTGATTTTTTCAAAAATTATTGTTAAAGGACATCAGCATATACGAATGTATGATTTAATAACTAGTAACCCAAATCCAGTAATAAATTATGAAGGAGTTAACAAAAATGTTAGCGGAGTTGGTTTCCAAGGAGACGGAAAGTGGATGTATACTGGCGGTGAAGATTGCAGTGCACGTATTTGGGATTTGAGGTAAAACGCAGACATTTATTTACAAGTGTATATATTCTTTAATAATAATTAGTTGATTTCTGTTTTAAAGGGCCAAAAATTTACAATGCCAAAGAATTTTTCAAGTAACAGCTCCTGTCAATTGTGTTTGGTTACATCCAAATCAATATGAACTCATTGTAGGCGATCAGAGTGGTGTAATTCATCTATGGGATCTTAAGACTGATCACAATGAACAGCTTGTAAGTATCTAGTGTTGGATTTACTATTTTTCTAAAAATAGTAGGCCATAGGATGAAAATGTTTCATTCAACTTAGTAATTATGAATTCAATAAAATGTGAAAAGGTCGCCTTCAACCTTCAAGGTCTATTGTGGCTCTTACTAGTCAGGCGAATCTCTATGGCACCGCCTTCAGTCCCAGATGTCTAAAGTAATTCCAGACACTGAGAATTACTGAGAGAGTTTCAGGGAGGGTGTGTCCCCGAGCATCTAGTATCTTCCCAGGTCACTAAATCTTCCTTAAATGATGGCATTGCATTGTGTAGTGGAGTTTTCTCCTCCCGCAGTATCTGCCGGTTGCTATCAAATTCTATACCCAGCTACCTCAGGTGCCCTGTTAGGAGATCTAAAGGTTTACAAAATATATGTTTTTTCATGCTGAGGCACACCTCGGATATGTCGTGGTTTTAATTACCAAGACAGATCTTCGCCAGATAGGAAGGCTGGTCCTCAGCGTACTTCTGCAGACCTCTTCAACCCTCTGGTTTACCAAATAAGGTGTCGAGCATGAGGGTTTGAACATACTTTACTATTGATTTCTTACTTTAAATTTTTCCAACAAATAAATTAACTACATGCGGAACTCTTTCTTGGGATCTTCCACTTATGTATTTCTACACTCATAACCATTACACCAAACACGACCCCCACATTTGCGACATTAATAAAAAAAAAAGTTGTGGTTTATGTCCAGATAACCCTTCTTAAAAATCTCGCTGTCTCACAGAGATATCCAATCTAATAGCAATAACACCACTTAATACTGTCATCTTTAACACATGAGTTCTGTATAAATAAGTTGCACCTACTTGTGTTAAGCGTACGATTAATGTCTACTTCTCAAATGACTCACTACTTCAAGTTAGTGAGGCGCTACTAAATTAAATTATTCTTCCAATTGAAGAAACCCAAACACAATTAACATTTGATTTCAAAAATCGTTGCAGATACCAGAATCAGAATCTTCAATACAATCACTTTCCATTGATCCTGATGGGACGATGATGGCAGCAGTTAATAACAAAGGTAATTGTTACATATGGTCGTTAACCAGTACAATTGGTGAACCCACTAAGCTGAAACCTCGTCACAAGATACCTGCCCACAGAAGATATGCTTTGAAGTGTAAATTGAGTCCGGATTCAAAGTTAGAATAAGTTATTTTTATTTTCGCTCTATTTTATATTATAAGTATACTAAATAAATTTAAATGGCAAGTCAATTTTAATATTATTTAAAGGTATTTAGTTACTTGTTCGGCCGACCAATCAGCCAGAGTCTGGGAAACTGATAACTTTACATTGGTACAAGAATTGAAACTTGATTCACAAAGATGGGTCTGGGATGTTGCCTTCAGCGCAGATTCAAAATATGTGATTACAGGTAGACCATTTGAGTGTGTGTTAATATATATATATATACATGTTTATTAATCAAAATATATATATATACATGTTTATTAATCAAACCAGAGCGAATGGAAAGCTAGTTGAAAGATTAGTTATTAAGTATATTTATATAGATTAAATAAATGTCGAAACTTCAGAGAGAATAAACTTTTTAGAGATATTCTGGGGCAACTGTGACATCACACTTCCTTCAACAAAAACATATTTTAAGAAACATTTATAATGCAGCCATCTTTTTTTGTTAAAAATCGAATTTTAAAGAAATATTTAGTTATGTAAATGTCGACAACAGAATGAGTATTCATATGAGTTTTCTTTTTGATTTTTCTTATTTAAATTTGATTTGAAACATTCAAGTATCTCCCTCCTCTAAAACCAGAAGTGAAAAATTTGTGAGATACTCGCGGCTTTTTTTATTGCAAATTTTACAATTTAAAATTACAAATTTTCAGTAAAACTGTAGTGATTGTATAATTTCAGGGGCGGGGCTTTGAATTAAAAGATTTTTATGGTTTCTGAATAGCTCATAAGTATGGAGTATCATAAGTACTACTTACTTTCCTTAACTTTACGGCCGTCAAACAAAAAGAGCTCACAGATATGCCAGAAACGAAATTTCAAGTAAGTTATAGACTTGGATGAGCTACGTAAATTTTCCGACTTATGAAAAAATTGTCCGTGTCAACTTTTCGAAAAAAAAAACGTAGAAAAACGCTTTCGTGAAGTCACTCGAGGAGTTGGATTAACAGAAACAAAAATATATTTATACCTTATTAAAAAGTTCGACACTGTGGGATACACAGTTCAGATGCAACGCTAAAAACCTTTTTTTTCATACTCAGGAGATCATTAACTATTAGAAAAGGTTGTTTTAATTGAATGTAAAGCTGTTAAGTTTCAATCAAATGGTAATTTCATGCAATTTAAGTTTACCTTATCAGTTATATGTAATGAAGTATCATTATATTTTCTAGCTTCTTCTGATGGTGTAGCCAGATTATGGAACTTGGAGAATGGTACCATCGAAAGAGAATATACTGGACACCAGAAACCTATCACAGCTCTAGCTTATTCAGATATCCCAGCAAAAGTTGAAAGTTAGCGCAATTTTTTGAAAAATGATAGAATGTATTTTGCCTAAATCAACTGTACATATTATTATATATTACCATTTGCTGAATCCCCATTATTCCATGAATGCTTCTTTTGTAAAAGTACAGTTCTTTTGTTAAGTAACTGTCATTGTTGTTTAAGTTCCTAATTTATATTTTAAGGATTTAATAAAATTTTATATTTATTATTAAATGTATTCTGTATAATATAATTTACTTTTCTTTGGAAAAACAAAAAGTAATTGTTATTGATTACCTGATATTCCTACCTTGAATTAAAAAAATCATTTAACAACTATAATTATGCTAGTCCTGGTCGTCTAGCTTGTCAACGCACGTCGGGTGCGAAAAGGGCGTCACATGCCGGGTTGGATATAATCCTTAACTTTACTACTGTTCACCTTGTAGTTGAAAGATGAACGAAAAGATATATACGCGGAATATCTAGAAAGAAAGAGAGAGAGAGCATAGGAGTCCAGAGATAGAAATATTATACATTAAAATTAGGTAAAAATATTGTGATCCAATCCACAATCAAACTCTTATTTGTATCGGAATTTACTTGCGGATAAACGACAGGCTTTCCAGGAAGTACTCTCAAGAGAAAGAGGAAGAAATCAGAGCAAAGTTCTAGAGATACTTCCAAGTACTGAAACAAATCTGGCTAGGCAATTAAGCCCGCTAAGGATCAGTCTTACCTCATTCAGAGCAAACTCAATGCATGCTGAAGGTCTTCTCCACGAAGCATAGTTGAGTCGAGAGCAGGAGCAGACGCTGACACACCTTCCAACAAACTATGATTTTGTCGCTTCAAGGAGATTTGGATATCTGGTCAGTTACCGAGTAGGTGGATGGATATAGGAGGATATATTCTAAAAAAATATGTCAATTTAGTAGCCTGATGTAAGATGAGTCTCTCGCCATTAAGAAGCACAATAAAGTTACAGAGCACTTGTGCTAATACATCTATTCCTACAAACATACAATTAATATATAAATATGTAAACTTGTTGAAGCATTAATGATCTCAGAGTAACTGAAGGAATTTAAAAAATAAAAAAATGTATTTACATTCTATTTAGCGTATCGATTAAATTTTATAGATGCTACAGAATAAAAAAATTAGCTGCATTTACATATATTTGTTTGGTATACATGAATGGAAAACGTTAAGATTACAAAATCAGAGTCTCATTTCGTCTATTACCAATACAATACTGAACTTCCGAATTGCTATTGTATACAAATGAAAATGATTTATTTACAATTGAATTAACACCACTTCACTTTGTCAGTTCTTCAAGTAAACAAAATCATTAATTTTGCAAAAGTTATTCCAGCAAAAGCTTCATTTTATTTTTATCCTCAATGTTGATAATCCCTTTTACTAAAGTAAATTCTCTTTTTATATAAGCAAATAGAACATCTGTTATAAGGAATATTTGCGCAGTAGCAAAAGCTAATGTGACACCAAAATAAAAATTTGCATTAGCTGAACGTGAATATATCCAAAGATGCCAAACAGTTGGTCCAAGTACTGAGGTAATTACTAATGAACAAAGTATAATAAAGCTTTGTTGCATATCTGGAACCACAGCTTTACTATTGTAAAGATGTTTCCACATTGGTAAGAGCGACAGGTAGAACCCAACATCACCCAAACATGGATATGACTTGAAAACGGCAATCAATGCTGTAAGACTTGTTGCTAATAACATTGGATTAGAATGAAATCGTAAACTTAATGGTGCTAAATAAAGTAGTGTAGCGTTCAACTGAAATGAAAATATAAAAAGCAAACGAAAATGTTCAAACATTTCTGTAAAAAAATACCAAAACAAACCAATATTTGGTCTTAAATCAGGTACAGTTAAGATAACTACATAAACTGAATTTAAAAATGCCCAATCTCCAACAATTAAATAGGATATATAGAAAATGATTGATATTGCTAAAAGAAATGAGGATAAGGTTAACAAAACTGAAACAATTGTACTGCGATCCCGTCTAGCTAAATAGATACACACTGGCGCTAATAAAACAACTGTATAAAATGACTGGTAAACTGTTAAGGCTAATGCCACACATGATGGTATTCTGTAACCTTTTATCATGCTTAGAAATAAGCACGATAAACATAAATTGCCAAATGTAGTTGTTGTAAAACCTACACAATTTACAATATTATATGGATTAAAGAGATAAGCAGAGAGTACATAAAGTGGCGCAAGCTTGAAATCATTTTCACTGAGCAACAGTTCAGTAACACCTTCCGCGTATGTTGCTTTTTCTTCTATCTGCTTAGTTTCCATTTCTTTCATGTATAATTTCGCAGTCAAATAAAGAATAACACCGGTCATTATATCACACAAAATAAACATTATACCAATTACTGAGGGAAAATACGTAATCATTATGTTAAACGTCCACAATGCAATTGGTGTTTCATGAAAAACATCCCCTGCATACGGGCTTATTCCATGTTGATATAGAGAAACTCCTTCAGTTATTCTCTTCCAAGAGTTTAACAATGTAGATACTTCCACTCTATTGGCTATTGTCTGTCTATGGCTGGAGATCATAAGCGCCAGTCGAATAATAGAGGCAACCCCAAGTTGAATATATACTGCTTTGGACATTGTTTTTGAGTTTGGTTTTTGTCAAGATTCTACATTCATTTTGATTCCATGAATTTTAACCTCTTCAAAAAATAAACATTAGATGAAACCTAATGATTATGTTTTTTAAAAGTATAAAAACACCTACACCCTTGAGGCTTCATAAGCGCTTTTTACAAATTATTGACGACTGATCACTTATTTCAAAATGCAAACGCGCACACTAAACACCTCTACCAGCAAACCGACACCGAGGAAGGTTACAATGCAACCTTACACCCATCTGCCTGACAATGCGCATGCGCAAAATTTACCTTGTTTAATATTGTTTCTGCGTAATTTTGAATTTATTTTTAAAAACTGAACTTCTTTTTTTAATTTGTTTTATTTTAACGCTCATCAAAATTAGCACCTTCTCAAAGAAAATTTAAAAAAATTAATTATTAAACGTCGCATTAAAGTGAGCATTTTAAACAATCTAAAATGCAAAAATTATAATCTATTCAATTGAAAATAGCGTATTAATAATCGGCATTGAAATGAAAATTTACTAAATGAAATAGATAAGCTGTAGAAGTTCCTGGAAAAAGAAAAATATTCGTGTATCACGCGTGTACGAGTTTGAATCCGGGGCCTCTTGCGAACTAACATGTCCACTTAGCCAATCCTTCTGTAAAAATTCTAATAAAAACCTTCGGGACAGTCTAACTTAAATACCTTTAAAAACGTACATTGCAGTTATATGTTGATATTTCGCATGTTATCAGTGTAAATGAAGTAAAATAAAAGATGTTATAGGTTGTAATTGTCAGGAAACAGACACTCCTTTACAATCTACAATGTGGAGAACTTAACTAAGATGTTTAGTGTCTTTCTATAACCTGATGTTGACAGAAGTAGCTGTTTGAAGGTAGTAAAAATGCCAGTTGCTCTAAAGGGCTGGTTGTTTAAATCAGTTGGAGCTCGCTTTTACCATTTGCTCCTTGGTTTATTGTAATTTTTTACTAACCATTATTATAAATTCAGCTCGCTTTGTATCTATGTATGTTGGTATGCATAAATTTCTTTTTTTTTGTGGGCATTACTCTCTGATCTTTCTGCATTGGTCGCCGTCCTGCAGACTGCTCAGGTCACAGTGCAGACGCACCTTCTCTCGCAATTTTTTTTTTAAACTGTCGAAACTCTTACAGTCCCATTAGCCCTCGAGCTATCATCCCTCCACCTGCACTTTTTTCGTGCTCCATTCTCTTCAGTTTCCCTCATATTATTCATTACTCATACAAGTTTCGGAGATAATTCATTATTCCTTTCTTTATTACATTCCCCTTTCTTTTAACGGACCATAAGTTTTCCTCCATACTTTCCTTTCCTAAAATTGAGTAATTCTTATCTTCTCAATCAGCTCTCACTTGTATGAATCTTGTCAAACATTGTTTACCACCTCTATATCCTATCTTCTATTTCTGCATTATAAAAAATTATCAATGTAAAATAAGGTTAAAAATAATGAGAAAAACTTGTATTTATAAAATAAATAATTTATTGTTAAACGTTTCTCTATCTTTTATTTTTATCACACAACCACGAGTCATACGCTAAATAAATATTTACACTTTTATATATATATTTATTTATTTAAGGGCAACAACTAAGGTCCTTTGCACTTTTTTTTAATTGACACCAACTTTTTTTTTTTTTAAATCTCTATTTGTTCTTTTCTATAATAAATAAATAAGTTACGTATAAATTAAACAAACAAAAAAAATAAATAAATAGAAAAATGTGTGCTTTACATTTTTACATCCCTAAAGTTTGATTGGTAAAAAAGACAATTGAAACTAAAATATTTGAGAACAATCAAACTGTAAGAATATAAAAGTTCTAAACAGCTGTATTAAAAATAAAAAAATTAACGCACACATTTTTGGGTGGTCGGATATAAATAAGTTTGGTTTAAAAAAAAAACAGTTGCATCGTTTTTATTTAAAAAATTGCGTCCTCTTACTTTTTTTTTTTAGAAAAAAAATATATATTAACAATATTTACAAAAAAATATCACAAGTCATCGATGTTTTTTTTTTTTTTTTTTTTTTTTTTTTTAAATACAAGAACCCTACCTTAACTTCAGAAAGCAGGTTGCCACTTTTTCAACAGTATGATAGTTTTCAGGCCATCTGCTAGTAACTGAACGTTCAGCATATTTAGTTTTTTTACTCTTTTAGGTTTTTTTTTAGGAGAGTTTAAATTGCACAAATCCATTGTTTTCTTCATTAAGTAACACCAGAGATCGGGTATATTAAAATTGTAAAATTTGATTGATCCAATGTCTGAATTGAGAAATTCTTGTATAGACTCCAGGTTGATTCGGTTCAGCACAGCCGATACCCCATGAAATAACACCAGCCAGTAGCCACCGTCTATCTGGTCTTTGGATAACCATTGGGCCTCCAGAATCGCCCTTTAAGAAAAAGAAAAAAACAATTCTCTATCTACTTAAAACAACATTTGATGTTACAACTTTGGCCTTGTATTTCACAAATGTAAAAAGAAATATTTATTTGGTCTAAACGGACATTTCTAGTGTAAAATAAAAGTAGAAAACATATCCGATAACAATACTTTCATCTTTCACTAGAAAGAAATGTAAATCTTAAAATATAATTATAAAAAAAAAAGGAAAGTATTACCAACTGCACCACCTGTAAAGGCTATGTTCAAAGAAACTTAAGTGCCTACATCATCTTAAAATGTCTGTATGAGGAGGAGGATTTACAACATATAATAATGATATGTCCACGTTTTGTAGTAGAAAAGAAACGAATGTTTGACCGACATATACAGATATTTAGATGCACCATTTCGCTACGAAGATATAATATTCCCCACCAACATCTATGTGCTTAAATCTATAGCAGAGCTAGCAATGAAATATGAATGTATTTAAAAGTTACAGCCGATTAGAATGAATGCAAGAAAATGATTAGATAAGGATTACGTGATTTTAATTTAGGTTAAGCTATAAGGATGGCAGGAATATAGAGTACTGATCCATCCATTAGCTGTAGTTTATGTATTGTAGAGGGATGAATGTGTGAAGCGAATGTATCTATAAATTAGAATGGAGAGTGAGTGATATTCTAGTGATAAGCACCTAGACGATGCTGGCTGTATGGCGAAAGCCAATGCAAAAAATAATAATAATAATAGTGTCTGTAAATAAGTTTAAAAAAAAACTACCTTAACGACACATACAAGTACGAGAATTTCCACGAAAAATAAATATAACAGAACCAAAGTTTAGTTAATAAAGTAAACGCGATTTAAGTAAAATTTTATATACCTCACAAGAATCAAAACCTCCCTTTTTCCATCCTGCGCAAATAAATATCTCGGGTATGTGTTCAATATAACCAGCAGCTCTGTACATTGTCTCACACAGAGTGTTGTTGATCACTGGTACAGACACTTCCTGAAGTATGCTGGGAAGTGGTCCATCTGAATCAATAATTATTGTTTTTTTAATCATGACACATTAAACTTGAAGAGAACAATTAAATAAATTAAACTATAAGCAAATCAATAATCAAACTTTTAGTAAAAAATATTATTTTTAATTTTTCTGAGAGTTTTTTTTTAAAAACCTTTTTTTACTTTACTTCATTTTTTTTTTAGTTGAATATTTTGCACACTATTTACCTTCATATAATCTTCCCCATCCAGTTACGAAAGCTAAAGAACCGACAAAATTCGTATCATCTTCCGGCACACATACTGGAATGATGTTGGGCTGGAACGTAACTGGTTCGTAGAATCTTAGTAATGCTAGATCGTATTCAAATGTACGTGGATCGAATTGTGGATGAGATGCAACGATTTGTACTCTTCTCTCTTGATAGCCATACGGTTCTTCTTCTGTAGAGAGGTCGTGTTCACCCAGTCTTAGCAATAAATCACTTGGCGGCACGCTATGAAGCAAAGGGGGAAAAAAAGAAACTAATATAAAAATTCAGCGCAAAAAAATAAAATAAAATAAAAGAAGTATAATCAGTGAAATGTTTCCATTAATAAGATAAGATATCAAACGTGCCAAACTTTTAATATTTCCTTTTCAGGCAAACAAATTGATTTTAATTAAAAGTAGAACACTAGATGATGACCAAAAGACTAATGAAATAGTGATGAACTCAAAGCTGAAATTGTCTTGCACGACAATCAGAAAGAACAAGCAGGAATCACTAGGTGATTGGTACAAATCTTGGGCCCTATTGTACAAAGAATAGTTCCCAGCCGATCAATTCACATTAAGAGTAGAGAATATGACCGCATTTCCTTTAGTTTCCAGTCTGGATTGGCCAAAAAGTTACCACGACTGTTCACTGTCATTCTTGAATCATCACAGACCGAAAGGCAGCTGAAAATATTGAGCGTATCAGCAGGGAAGCATAATGACAATGACGGGCGTATATAATATATCCTTGATAATATATCTTGATTATTATATTAAGAATCCCAATCACCAAACAGACCTATTTAACGCTTCTCTGAAATTTTTACAGAGGTTTTATAAAAACGTCTATCTATAACTTAGCACTTCAGCTTTGGACTTTTTGGCCAATCCAGACTGGAAACTAAAGGAAATGCGGTCATATTCTCTACTCTTAATGTCAATTGATCGGCTGGGAACATATTCTTTGTACAATAGGGCCCAAGATTTGTACCGAATCACATGGTGATTCCTGCTTGTCCTTCCTGATTGTCGTGCAAGCTTAGTAATCAGCACTTTATTTTAATATTTGTTCTGTTTCTATCATATTCGTTCCACAGTGGATGAACTGTGCCAAAAAAAAAAGTGCTCTAAATATCTAATATTATAAATATATAAATGAGAGATTACCTAAATATATACAAATGTGAGTACTTACTTTTCTACGCAATGCGCGGCAGTGATAGCCCAATTTTCATTAAGCAGAGCAGCCCCACATTTATGTAAATAGGTGGATGTTCGCCACTGTCTCAGTGAAATCTATAAAGAAAAATAAAAAAACTATTTCACAAAAGTCATTAATATTGTATGAAGATGATTCAATTGGAAACCTTGTCTCATTCCTTTACGACCTTGTTCATCCAATAATGGCTTGATAAAATGGAGGAAAATACGTAACTCAGGTAATAGATGTGCACCCACTGCAATAAACAGCAAGACCACCTGCTGTAGAGGGTTGACGTAGCCATTAACATGAGATGAATTTACATGTCCAAGAAAGGTTGGGCAATTAGATATAAAGTAAGAAATTGGGACAAAAATGAGAACCTCTATCATTGAAGATGGTTGAATCCGCTAGCAATGATACGGCACAAGAATTTTGCCGAAGTTGTAGATAAATGGCATAAATGAACACTGGCATTTTATCGATCAAATCTTAAGGACATAAATCTATTCAGAAGTAATCCCGGCCTTTATTGGGTTGAAAGAAACACAATAACTGAAAGATTATCTATTCATAAGGCATTAAAGAAAAATAAATAAATAAAAATAAAATAACGACTACTGTGATGTATCTAATTTTGAACTATCTGCTACACTTGTATAAGGCCTGTACAAATAGAATAGAAAAGAAATTTATTATTCTGGGACAATTGTCCCCTAAGAATAAATACAGGAACAAATAGAGGCCTTAACAGTTTGGCCTATGATTAAGCAGAAAATAAATAAATAAATAAGTATTTACAAAAAGTGAAAATAAAAATAACAGCAGAAATTAAGGAAATAAATTAAAACAATTAGAATTTCGGAGGAAGCTGAATATAAAGGAGATAACTGAATAGACGGGATTTAAAGATAGATAGGGTAGGAGCATGGCGGACAGATGAAGGCAAGGAGTTCCAGAGAAAGGTAGCACGTATAAGGAAGGACTTGTCAAAGGATGAGGTACGGTGAGAGGGAATATAGAGATCAGATGAGCGAGATCTGGTATTACGGGAATGGATCGAGGACTTAAACTTAAGGAGTTGAAAAATATAGGAAGGCCTTTGAGACTGGATGACTTGAAACAGGAAAGAAGCCAAAAAATATTGGCGGCGATAGACAGGAAAAAGCCACTTCAACTCATCGTAGCAGTGCGAAATGCGAAATAATGTTGTGTATGGTCATTTCTTGTTGTTAGTTGGCTTAAAATGAATTTTGTGCGATTACTGCATCTAATCTCATCATCGTGATCTACATTAATCATTAATATTCATCATTTTTCAAATGTTAAACACTACACAATTTATTCCCCACCAGAATTCGTACTTGAACGACTTTTTTTTTTAGACGTAACGTTTGTTCAGGCCTATCATATTGTTTTGAAACTTTTCCTCAGTATAACATCGATGCTACGTCATGCTTCTTGAAACAGCTGAATATGTATAAAAAAAAAAAGAGTGTCAACTATCATACTAATACAAAATTTTACGCTTCAAGTATACATAATTTTGAAAAAAAATTGATAAGAGAAAATAGTGAATGTTCAAAATCACATTGTTTTGTTAGTTTTTGTTATTCATCAGAAATAATTCAATCAAAAAACCAAAGAAAGGGATACAGCTCTTACCTGCCAAGGCCACTTTCCAAAACCACTAACTTGTCCACCGACGATCCTAGCCTCCGGATAGAGCCGGCGGCCGCACACTGAAAGCAGAAAAAAGGTAGCGTTAAACGTTACCATCACATACTCTTAATATGAAACGGCTAACTTCACCATCTAAAAATCCCCTACTACTACTACTTAAAAAAAAAGAAAAGAAAAGTAAGAAATTAAAAAAAGAAAACATATATATATACACATATAATCGCCTACACTTGTGTTATGCTTGCCTACACACAAGACACAGATACATTCTACGACACAGTCTACTACACAGTCTACGACCTCTGCGAACTTCAATAGACATACTACCTGTTTAACATTCCATCAGTCAATTGCAATGACTAAGTCCTGTCAGATTGTTTTTATTCATTACTCATTTAAATGAAAGAAAAATATTCCTTTTTCTTATTATTGTAGTTTTTCTTATTCTTTAGTGAGAAGACATATTCTTATTTAAAATTTTAGAGCTCAAGTTCTCACCCGGAAATACATATTTTGAAAACTCTTCTGAGTCAACAAATTGATTTTTAGAACTAGACTGTGTACATACCAGACAGAAAGTTAACACGATCCTTGAATTAGAATCACTTTTCTCTTTCTTTTTGCACGAAAAAGCTCTACATTTCGGAAACTTACAAAGCACACACACGTGTAGAGGAAAACTTTTATTTGAAATATTTTTACAAGTAAATTCGAATAACCAATTTTCTGTATAAAAGCTTTGTATGGATTGGTTTCATTTAAGGTGGCATTTTACTCGTATTAAATTAAACCATGTTACGATGTATATCAGTGAAAATTAAGTATGTTTCTAAATTCCCAGTTAGAAGAAATCACTTAAACAGGAAATGTGAAATGTTGATTTTAAACTGATGATGCAACTCATTACTAGATCGAAACTTTTCTGATGTAAAAAGCAAGTTAACATACTCTAACAGACTACACACCTAACAGTGTCTTCTGTTTTTGTACTTTTTTTTTTTTTTTCTTACACTCCGACTATACAGCTGTAGCTGTTCGCATTATAAAAGAAAAGATGGCAGGATTGTCAAATGACCGAAAAGAAGGTGTCAAGGTCAGTATAGATAAAGGTCCCTCTCCTCCTCTCACCTACTTAAACTTCTCCAACTTGTACATTAGTCATTGCGGTTCCACTGAAACTGAAATATAGATACTAATCTTGTCATTTCTTGGGTTAGTACACTTTCAAGGTTTTTTATTATTATTATTATTATTAGTTCGTTCATGTAACTTATTAAAATGGCCGAAGTGTATTTTTAAATTTATATTCTTTGAAGGCCTAAATGTCAGTTTTGGCAAATTATTAGTTTGATAGTTACTCACGTTCTGTTTTCAAACAATATATGAAAACAGAACGTCTTTTAAATTAATTAGTATCACTTTACCTCCTTCTAATCCTACATAAATATGTCTGGTTTAATAAATTCTCTCTAAATAACTTACATTTTCACTTATCCAATTTCCCAAATTAATAATTTGATGGTTCTAGAATATTTTGTAGGGCTGGGGACAATTTGAGGCCGCTTCCAACAGTATGAAGTTTATTCTGGCTCTATCGCGAGTTATCTGAGCTATTTCAAGTGAGCTAATAATGTCCGTAGAAAGTAGGTTAAACAAAACTGATTAAAAAAAACGAAATGCGATTTTAAATAATGAAGTTAGCACCATTTTCAACTCCCAGTACATTATGTACGAATCTAATATTCTAAATCTTAACAAATTGAAAAAAATAAAGGCGTTACCATTTAAAAAAATTTGTCTATCTTCAAAGAGACCAGAAACAAAGAAGGCATGCACATTAATTGGGACGTCCCAATTGATTGGACTCAATGTAAATTCTATTCGATTATCTGTTCAATTTTGGGAAACTAAATTTATAACTAGGGAGCAAAATTTCCACCTTTATTTTTTACGATCTTATATATTAATATTTGAAATATTAATGGATTACCTTCTTTAAAATTTGTCATATTGAAGGAATCCACCTCATTGCTATCAGGAAGAGGTGTTGTGGACGACGAAGTGTTGTTAACAACAGTTGTTAGATCTGCCGCAATAGATGGCCCCAAGGTGCTAGCAGTAGTTTGGACTGCAGGTTTGCCAGCCGCGCCGGTGGTGCTACCTGGCGGTCTAAGTGTACTCACAGGCAACAGAGCACTGGTACTGCTAGAGCTATCTATCGGCCGATGTGTAGCACTAGATGTTGATTCCGGTCGTTGAGCAGTGGTCGTTGTGGGTCGTCCACTTGTTGTGTTGTTTGTAGTCAAAGGACTACTACTGCTGATGCTGGGATAGTACCCAGATGTACTGGAAATAGAACCTGTAGTACCCAGTGATGGACGCGCTGTACTAGAGACAGTTATTGCTAAAGTTGTTTGAGTGGTTGTTGTACTTGGTACTATTGGTTTCTTCGTGCTCGGCTTATCTGGGAAACACAATGTTATAATTAATCGCATTAAAGATATAAAAATAAAAATCTGGCTACCGTATCATTACGAAATGGAAAGAGACACCAGTATAAAGCTTAAGATCTTTTTTTTTCTGGTCCCTCTTTGAGGCATTGTAATTTCTTCAAAATGCTAAACTCGGCCATATTTCACACAAATAATTTTAATGCGCGAAATAACTAGAGCACTTTATCTGATTAATTAGAAAATTAAACACTAAAACTTTGACTAATATTAATAAAATTAAAATAAAAACTAAGAGATTTAATAAATCAGGCTCACCAGTAGTAATGGTTGTTGTAGGTTCATGAGTAGTCACGGAGACTGCTACCCAGGTTGTTGAAGGAGGTTTACTGACTTCCACCGTTGTAGATACACTAGGCTGAGTTGTAGACGGAGTAGGCCTTACTACTGAGACTGTTGTAGGCTTCGTTGGCTTAGAAACCGGTGGTGGTTTAGGTTTTACACTAGGCTTTGCAGTGCTGACTGGATATGGTTTTACTGTGCTTAATTGAGGTTTTGCAGAACTAGGTTTGTAGACACTTGGCTGAGAAGGTTTATGAGTAGTTGGTTTTGGTTTTCCAGTAACAGGTTTAACGCCAACGGTTGACAATGGCTTGACCGTAGTTGACAGTGGTTTTACTTGTGGTTTTTGTGATGTTTGTGGTTTTTGTGGTGATATTTGTGGTTTGGCTATGGGTTTTGTGGATGAATTTGTAGTAGAAGGTCTTAATGGCAATGACGTCTGAGGTTTAATTGGATTTGGTTTTACTGTGGTACTTATATGAGGTTTAATTGGAAGTGGTTTTACTGTGGTACTTATCTGAGGTTTGACAGGAACATACGATGGTTTACTGGTAGATGGATGAGGCGGTCTAATGGTGCTTATTTGTGGTTTACTTGCTGATGTTGGTTTAGATGATGATATAGAAGAAGTTGTAGAGGACGGATTGCTACTGCTGGATATTGAAGGCAACTTAGTTGCCAAAGTTGTTGGTGCATGAGTCGAAGGTAAAGACACTGTAATTTAAAAAAAAAAAAAAATTAATTACTTAATATAAACACTACATTTATACTCAGGATCTAGCCTTGAGAGGCAGAAAGAGGGTGGCTGCCCAAGGCCTCACAATATTACATGCAAGATCCAATCGTTCCAATCTTTGCCAAATAGCTAAGGCTTTTTACTTTGATTCTAACTCTACCTTGTGCCGAAATCTCCTTGTTCCCTATGTTTCTGAAACTGCAAGATTCCGCTACGTCAAGTTCCACATTTCGTAGTTAGGTGACGTTTATTTTTAGAAAAGGGCAGAAATTAAAATATATTAAATCCTGAGCATCGATTGTGATGGAAGCTAAATTTAAAAAATTCCAACAGAAGCGAAGATTGCTCGGAATACTGCCGACAACATGCCTTGTTTGACTAATCCACAAACTCACCAACTTCTTATTATTAATATTAAAATCTTCAAATTAATTAAATAAAATTACATACCTGGGGTAGGTCTTTTGGAAGGCAGAGGCTGAGGTTTATAAGGTTTATTTTCTTCCAATGTGGTCCAAGTGACGA
The DNA here is from genome assembly GCF_049639745.1 of Rhodnius prolixus. Taxonomy (NCBI): domain Eukaryota; kingdom Metazoa; phylum Arthropoda; class Insecta; order Hemiptera; family Reduviidae; genus Rhodnius; species Rhodnius prolixus. The sequence goes on along the minus strand of NW_027411603.1, from coordinate 6,792,684 downwards.
GTGTAGGGCCAACAGTTGTAGGTTTATGGGTGGAAGGTCTAGAAGTTGTAGTAGCAATTGTTGCATACGAACTAACCGACGGCTTTATTGGACTAGATGGTTTCACTGATGGTGAAATCAGATGCGTTGTGCTTGGTCTTGATGAAGTCGAAGCAGAACCTAGAGAAGGAACACCAGATGGTTTCTGCGTAATTGCTGGCCTAATTCTAGGCGTAGTAGTAGACAGTGTGGTACTACTGGGTGAAGTAGATGTATTTGATCCGTAGGCTGGACGGATTTCCTCTTCCATCAATGAATTATCTTCGATTAGCGGCGGTACAATGTCCAAAACATCCTCTTCTGGCACTTTACAACAACTACCAAAGTAGAATCTATCAATGCAGGTGCCCAGATGTGTACCATTTAGTTTGGCGCATGAAAAAGCAAACATGCAGGTGCCTTGTTCTCCAGTTCTTCGGCTCACGCATGGTAAATGGCGGATGTTACGACCAATATCTGAAAAAAAAAAAAAAAATTAAATATATAGTAAAAACTTTGTGAAATGCACTAACAAAAAACAAATCTGGATTCAGACTACATTACATTCACTAGGAAAATAAAGATCACCACCAGTAAAGTAGTTCTAAGTATAAGACGAAAACAAAGAGAGAATTCCAGATTATGGAGGTCATGTTCAAAGCTCTAAAAAGTAATTTTTCTTTTTCTTTTCCTTTCTTTTCTGTGACAATCGGACACTCCAAAAAAGAACTATAACAAACTATACTATAACAAACTATAACAAACTATAAAGAACTATAAAAACTTGAACAAGTAACTGGGCTCTATTCTTCCTTTTTAAACTCTGATTTTTTTTTTTTTACTTGTACTTTTTAAAATGTCACGTAAATAGATCTTTTCTTCTCGTCTGTCATGATGGATTATAACTTTATATGTAGGGCAACAAGTTAGGCTGAAGATGTTCTTTTTTAGGTGTTTTTTTTTTTATTGTAAGGTTGGTCACTTCTTCAACAACATTACCTCTTTATCATTGTATCAAAATCTTGGAAATAAAACTATTTCTTCGGAAGAATTTTTTAAGATTTATTATTCGTCCATGGGGAGCGAAACCCAAGGCTATCCAAAACCAATTTAAAGATCAACATAGTTACCCCAAAGAAAAACAATAACAGCCGCGACTGAAGGATGAAAATTCAGTCCCAGGCCAGAACCACTTAAGAACACAGCTGTACGTACTAATCGAGCTATAAACTTAAAATAATTGACCAAGCACCTTCACCGTCAGTCAATTCCTATCAAAGTTCCTAAACCTAAGCCACCTAACACCCTAAACTCCAAACAATTTGTCACTACAAACTCTTCGTGAGCCCTATTATGTAGAACTGTCTCCTTAAACTAACCAGAGAAAATAAACCAAGTCCATGAAAGACCCGACAGCATCTTACAATCAATCCCGACTTCAAAAAGATGAAGAAGTCACACCAACTTTACAATGTAAAATAACTAAGAAAAATATTATATTGTCAATAAGCCCTAAAGTTGACCTAGTCCCTAGGTCGAAAGTTCGGCAAAAATAAAAAAGTTTATGACTGGATTTGGCATTATTCTCTCTTCCTTGCTTTATTAATATCATTAAACCCATTTTCAATCGAGGTTAAATTTCCAAAATAATCTACTACTTACGATTTGCATGGGAAAAAGTTAATTGAATTTTTTTTTATTTCACCTCAAATAAAAATGCTAAAATATATTTTATTTTCAGCATTTTACGCAGTAGCATGCTAGCTAATTTCCCTTGAGCCATCCTCGTCAGATGAACAAACTAGCATTACAGAGAAGCTCTTGGAAAAGACCAGCGAAATGACGAAAAGAAGTAAAGACATGCGCGCTTAAGTCTGGGCCCTACTCCTGAAGCAGACAAAAAAAAAAAAAAATCCTTCAACCTGTAACGAAATGAGATTATTTATAGAACTACCTAAACACCGCGTTGTAATTGCAGATTCTTCGTTTGCACATTGAGTGGACAGGGAATTCTGATCTCTTCACTCCTGGATACCTGCACAGATTACAGGATCTGGTTGCCAACCAGTCTTTAATTGACTGCCCATAGCCGGTTAGCAGCAATGGCTGGGGCTGGCGTAGGACTCAGAAAGCTTTCTGAACACCTTATTTATCCCAAACGAATAAATCGAAGCCTAATCTCGTGATAGTATTTTATCTATTCCATCCCGACTTGGCCGTTCTAGAGTGTTACCACCGTGGTTCATTCCTCCGATGTTTAAGAAAGCACTTAAAGTAATAGCAAACACAAAGCTAAAAACTGTTTTTCATATTCAAGAAACCTCAAAACAGATACTTTATGAAAATAACTTCGATGTTTTAATGTAACAGAGGAAGTGATGTAATAGAGAGGGACGGAGGGTGAAAGAGAGAGACATAAAGCCACGATATAAACGGTCTCAGATCTATAAGACGAGAATAATGTCGTACAAAAACTGAATTTAAAAAAAAAACTTCTTAATTCATAAAAAATACTCAACTGTGCTCTATAAACTAATGGAAGAGACAATCAGTAGGTAAAATTGGATGGAAAAGATAAGGAAATAGAGGGAAGAAACATGGTAAAGCTTTAAAAGATAAGAATTACTTTGATAAGAGTTGTGATAAAATAGGTTTGTCACAGCAGGGCAAAAATAACAATAAAAATTTGACTTACATTTGTTATTCTACGAAATAGACATAAAACCAAAGAATTCGACCACGATGCATCCTTTATTTCTATAGAATTTAAAAAAAAAGAAGAAGAAGAAAAAAAGGTTGTACTCTTGCCAAGAATTCTTTCAAAGATTCTTAAGGAATGTGTAGCTTTAAGAAAATCATAGGAGTTAGTTCTTCTAACTAATAATTCAATGAATTATTATTTCTAGTTAACTGATTTTGTCCAAAATTTTATATTTTACAGTTGCTCGTCCTGGTGGAACCTAAGTAAATATCCAATTCTGCAATTTTATTTTAAGACGGTCACACACACAGAAAAGTGAAAGTGATGCAGAGAGAAATTTAATAATAAGAATATTGCATTTTATTTTTACATTTATTCTATAACTTAACTTCTATTTTACTGCAATCATGCAATTCATGTATTCATACATTTAACATTACTTCTTAAAAAACAAACTGAAAATTTCTTCAATTAAGTAAAAACTAACAACAATCAATTATATATATATATATATAGTCCTGAAAGGTTTGGAATTTTCCTTAAGTTCATTCCTTGGATACTAACTTAGTGGCCCCTCCTCTAACTGGCAGACAACCGTGACCCGAATAGATGGATACCGTTAACTTTGAGAATCTGAATGAGAGTGTCTTCTCCCTTTCCACTGAGAAAACCCTCGGTTTTTTTGGTTTTGTTTTTATAAAGATCTCCCAACTCATCTTATTATCGGAAGGATATATAGAGTTCAATTGTTCTTGTTTTCGATAAAATATGTTTCGATAAAAAAAAATCGAAAATTTTTGTAAACAAAAATTATTAACTAATGTAGCTCGCTCATTGTAGATCAAATTTATTGTGTCCCCCTGTTTTGTTTTTTAAATAAAAACAAAATTAATGTCAGCAGTGAAAGTACCATGTTCAATGGTTGAAGCAAAAAGTGATACTTTTGACTGACTTTGACAAAAACTTTTATATATATATATATATATATAAAGATGATTTCGAAATAGAAATCGGAGCATCAATTTTAATATCCTGCGATTTTTATTGTTTCACACTCTTCTAGTCAAGGAAGTGTTTTCATCAGACTAATTTCAAAATTGAATTTTCGTCGGAGATTCATGTTTGATGTACACACAAAATGTTCGTTTAAAAGAATCATATCTCAAAGAAAAATAAAGAACAACGACAGCTTAGCTTTGCTTGATATCCTTTTTGTATTGTAATCGTTTCAGAAACTAAGCACTTCCTGTAGAGCGAAGTGGACTAGCATTTCTTTTGAGATCTTGACGTCCCTGCGGGCATCCTAACCTAACACACAATGCGAAAACCTTCCCACTCAAACATAAAATCTGGAGAGATATAGTTATCGTGTGATTTGGTAAGCCCGATTCTAGATCTAGGGAGTTTGTTCATCCTGCAATGATGGCTGAACGTCACGTCACAGGAATGACTGTGCCATGAACAGAGAGAGAGAGAGAGAGAGAGAGAGAGAGAGAGAGAGAGAGAGAGAGAGAGAGAGAGAGAGAGAGAGAGAGAGAGAGCCTCCTCCTAATTGCTGAACTGCCCATGAACCTGAGGAGGTTCCCAGAGTAGTTACCTTACTTTGTAGAGAAATATTTCCTAACTAGAATGCCTATGGTCTTTGATTTATGAGACAAAATTCTTGCAGAGTATTTAACGAGGCCTTTCAACATGTATTAAAACCAACTGTATCCCCAAAAGCCGGCTTTTTAGGACTAGCGTTTTTTTATCTGACATAGAACGATATTGAAGTACACACAAACCATAAATCTGAAGGAAGAAGATTATTTGTAATTAACCCGCAACTTATCTAAATTAAGACCTCTTTTTTCTTGAACAGAGCAAGTTACATCATTCTTACTCTTCATGTTACCACCAGACATGTGTTTGTATAAATTCAATTTAACAATGTTAATTGCTTCACTAGTGTCTTATGCTCACTCTATCCTCTGTTTTCTTGAAAAATATTTCTTTTTCTTTGCTGCTTAATCACTGAGTTATTATTTATACTTCATACTATGTATTTTCGTTATATCAATCTGTTTAATTTATCTTTTATGGTACAAATAAAACCAAGTTCATTATGTCTTATACTTTTTCTAAATAAATTTGTTAGAATGTTTTGTTTTTTTCTCACTTTATTATATGTAAACTTCCATTCTTGACCTAATCCATATTTATCAGGGAGTGATTATCCCCATTTGGAAGTAACTAAGGAGACTATATGACGGTTATAGACATAAGAAGCAGACCAACAAGTAAAAGTATTGTTATTATTAATTATATAAACTCACTCTGTGGATTTCGGAGTGGTGTAGTCTCGAGACGAGATATTGCGCAAAACAGTACCAATATTAGACATATTCCATGGTGATGGTAGTGGTTCATGGTTCCTCGAGGAGAACAGACTCTCCATAAGATACCTTGGCTTCCGCTTCACCCTTGTTCTTCCTGCATCTGGGAACATAAATTACAATATTAGTACTTTAATGAAAAAATTACTAGGATAGAAATATTTAATTTAAATATAAACCATAGAAATGTACTTTTCTGGTGAGAAAATTCCATTAAATTATGGCGCATATTGAGACGTTTATGTCGCATATGACTCAAACTGGCACCAAACGCCATGACCTGAACTTCTCTTGCACGTCGCACTGTGATGTTCATATTTAGACTGTTGTAAAACCGATCGCAAACCGTTCTAAACTATTAATTTTAATTAAAATATTAATAATTAGTAACACCGCTGCGGCCTCTAGCAAAGTGGCGTCGTGTCACCAAATGTACCATTGCCTTAGTTTTCATTGATTAAAAAACCGATAAAGAACTGAGTCCTGCCATTCGCGTTCAAATGTGCGTCTAGACTGAACAGCATGCCATCATGTTTTCCCCACAGAACGATGAAAATGAAAATTTGTGACGTAGAAAGTGAAAATTTTCTTTTCTACATAACATGTGTGATTATAGTTAGTAAGTAATTATCATTACGTGAATTACTCTCCTTACCATTTATCAGATCAATTTACAGTTTGTTTTTTCTACGCGCAGCCACTTCTACGATTCAATAACAGAATCATTTCAGGACAAAAACCATTATACAAATAGTCTCTTTTCTTCAAAAGATATGGAGAACATTGTTGAGAATTATGGTTTCAGAATACTACACAACTTAATCCGACAATCGTCAGAGCATCCTTAAGATGGATTTTTACGCTAAATACATCTACGTCTACTTCAGTAAGAAATCAATATCTATTACTTCCTATTCCCCAGTCCACCGATCCCGAGACCTCCACCAACCATCTTACTACACCATTCTGTTCTCTCAACGATGCGGCGGTCTTTCGTTGGCGCCCAATGACACATATTTCTTCTTATTAAGGTATCCTTACGATTATACAGCTTCGACTAGCATTTCCAATAATCAGCTGACAATGATTCATGTTATAATAATACCAAAAAAGCTAAGTATTTTAATTAGGTACTAAAACAAAATATCAAAAAAAATTAAATTCAAAAAAATGAATACTTTCTATTTTTAAAAGCATCGATTTTTTTTCTAGTTTTTCAATCAAATATGAATTTCGTTGGGGTGGTTCGTGATATCCAATTTTTATTTTCTCTTACCAGGTAAGGAAAGTAGTACTCTGGTGGTGCCAACTTTCTGATTTCGAGTCATCCATTGGAACCTAAGTTTTGAGGCCCCCTTTGCCCAATTCAATTATCATGAAAACAAGGCGGCAGTTGTTTATCCTATTTAGCATCGATCATTTTATCATTAAATTCAATCAGATTTAAACATAAACAAACACGGAATAATACAGCGAAAAGAAAAATCAATAATTATTAAAGAAATAAATTCAACGAGATATATGGAGAATGTTTATCTTTAAAGGGGGAAAAAAACAAGAAGAGACAACATACACAAACAACACTTGGTAGGTGTGATAGAGTTCCGTTAGAGGGCACACTGACATACTTGTTGCGCTCACCACTATACAGAGGGCACTACCACCTTATCTTGTGAGTGTATGTGTGTTCGGGACAGCGAAAAAGACAATCAACACCCAATACAAACAAGTATCTAAAGAAATACGAATACCAATCACAGACAGATAGACAGTCAGGCACCAATAATATATCAGAAATGAAACCATCATCCATCAAGCTCTTGTTCTTTATTGGTGTACAAAAAAAACAAACATATAAAGGTCGTATTCTACTTTGGCGCCACCTTTCTATTCTTTCTAAATGTCCCTTCATAATATGGATATAAAAATAAATGAATAAATAAATAAAAACGCCCATATATTTTCGAATTTGGCCAGCCTGGAGAAAGTGGTACCTTAAATTCCATTTTTGGTTTAGTCGCAAACATGTGGGACTGTAAACTACCCACTTCTGGAATGTTTGCCTTCATATTTCAGTAACTAATATCTCTGTCTTTATAAGTTATACTTCAAAACTAATAAAGTTGTAACTAACTGAAGGCACTTTAATTTTATATTACTATTTGCGTTATAGTTCGTTCATTCAACCACTTAAACCACACTCTCTAGACAAAAACCTTCCGCAAAGAAAATAAATTATAGAAAATTTCCACATTTGTATAACACAATTACCTTTAATTTTCTTTAGAAGGTAAGTTAAGCAGGTCTTTATGCAGGTGCAGCAGCTCGAAGTGGTACTAAATTCATCTCTTCCCTACAGCCCAATAAGTATAAGTAAAAAAAAAAAAAATGGTCTAAACATGTTTTTAGCAGCCATAACATTTCCGCAAGTATCCCTGGACCATCATCCGAATAAGGCTCAGGTTCTCGCAAAGCGCGAAGAAAATTATGAAGCGTTGGTTTTACAAGTAATATATAACAATAACCCAATCCATGAGCAGGTAAGTGAAAAGCAAGAAAAGAACCTGGTACCAGAAAAGAAAGCCGTAAGGTCACATTTTGAAGAAATCAAATTTCTGTGCAGTCAGAGAACGCACCAGATAGTTCAAAAAACCGTCGTTCAATGATTACGATGGTATCCAAAGCAGAATATCCATAGAAAAACTTCTATGAAATCTTTTTTCAGAGGTCAATAACGCGTTATGCAGTTTTATTATGAGCATTCTTGCATTTGATATATCACAACGGATATGCTCGATGCTTGTAGAAAATTAAAGACTACAAAATGGAAATAACCCATGAAGAGGCCACATAACGGCCCATAAATAATTACCAACAAGTTTACTTCCACAAAATTACGAAGTACTGACAACTAAATGGCTGTATGTAAATTAAAAGATTAAGTTAGTGTGCACCAACTAAGCTGTAAAAAACCATCAAGATTTACAATTGAACAATTTTAATACTATCCTCTTTTACTAAATGATTATCCCTCAAAAGAAATTTTAAGGAAACATAATAAAACGCAAAAAAAATATAATATTTAGAATAACGATAAATAAAAAATGAATGTGGGTCCCACATATTATTAACTTTAACAAACCTATGCATAATTACTAAGCTTCTCTGGCTTAATAATTGACTTAATTATAATAACTTTCATTTTTCTTCTCTAAAAAAATATCATTTAACAAAAATAAAATAAAGATAATAATTTTATGATATTCATTTTTGACGAATCATTATCTCTAATAGAAAAGTTTGTGCTCACGAATTTCACCACGATCGCCGCCCGGTTAATGCAAAGACTACAAATCTGTTGGTTCAATTTCCAGTCTTGGCTTTGGAATTTATTTAATTAAAATTTTTTAGCTAAATACTTCTACGACTCCTAATTGGGAGTTTAACGAAAAGGTGGGGGGGATAACACAGATTTAAAAAAAAAGTTTTAGGACTTCAGAAGTGTAGTGTACATCAAGTTTAACGTTCAAATCCAAGGCACCGTTTTTGAGAAAAACTATAAAAACAATTAAAAATAATAATTTACAATTAAATTCCTTAATAAGAAAAAAAAATATCAAATTTTCTAAGCTTTTCTGAGATTGTAAAAGGTTTTCTATTTATGAACAAATAAACCTGGAAAAAGATAGCTAGTCTTATGTCATAATTCCTATTTCTTCTATTAACATAAAAAAAAAAATCACGTTTCATAATAAAATCATAATTCATAATAGAATTGTTTGTATTGTGATGGTGGCCACAAACTTATTTGTGTCTCCAGGAAACTAACATTCAACAAACAAACGAGGTACTGGTTGGTTTTCAGGTATGCTGATCACCACAAACTTGGAACATATAAACCCAATTTGTAGAAAACCATTTTTACAACTTACTAATGAGTTCAAAAATAAATATTTCTAGGAAACCTTAATTTTTTTTTTTTTTAAAAAAAAGTCTGCATGAATGCATACCTTTCTCTTATCGACGGAGAAGAGTAAATTCCACTAGAATTTAGAAATGCTCTAAAATACCTCTCACTTTTCTGTCAGATTTTCGTTTCATTATAGCGATAACTATGTTTACATTAGGAGCTTTGCCGTAAAAAATAGGTTAGTTCCTTAGTAGGCGGCGGACATTGTGGGATGTAAAACCAGCTAGCAGCTATCTCTGAGAAGCTGGCACAATTTAAGTGGGGCACATCTTTGTCCTAGTGAACAAAAGAGTGTAAACATACAGCTATCCAGTTTCTCTTATTACTCACAACAGCATCAATGAAAGTGAATTTATTCTGTATTATTATACTACTAGCGAAAGACAGACAGCATTTTCACTTTTTGTTCTTACCAATGTAAGAAGAAGTTATTTGCGTTCAGTCCATTGTTTTTAGTCAATCCTCTAGTCACGTCATAATCTTATTACTGCATCCGACTTTAATTTGCACTCCAAGGTAAGCGAGTACAGGAAGCAAAGAGTGGGCTCTTGACCATTACGGAAATGTCCACAAATTTTGGTTTTAATACATTATTGATCGAACCCTTAGTTTGCATTTAAGTTTTTCTTAGAGTAAACGATATTTGTTACATACTGATTACCTCTAATCCACGTCTGGACAATATTAAATCAATAGTTGGATAAACAATTGTAAAAATCTTATTAAAAAATAACTTTCCACCAAAGTAACATTTAAGAAAGAGATCATTTTTACCTGTGCCAGATTATGAGGAGAATAGAAAAGCTACAAGAGAAATATTGTGGCCTTTCCAAGGACAATAAAATCAAATTTATAAGCTTGCAAGCAATAGATTTAGAAAGCTAAATTTCCAGGAAAATAATCCTATGGCTATCCAACGAATCAAAGGATAAAAACCTAACTTGATAAATTATGTGAAGATTGCGGAAACTAATCTAATAACATTATACGGTTTTCAATTAATATTTTAAATACACTTTTTCCATTATCTTCCCAATTTATTCCTGAAATATCTCAACATTCATTAAAGACATTGAGTTAAAATTCCTTAATAAGAAATAAATCTGAAATTTTCGAAACTTTTCTGAGACTGTAAAAGGTTTACTATTTTTGAATAAGTAAACCTGGATAAAGATAACCTATCTTATGTCATATTTCGTATTTCTTCTACTGCCGGCATCCTCCTTAAGGGTTAATTCATTTGGAGCAAACATTTCCCTTGTGGTACCTTACTTTATTTTAAAAAAAATATCCTATTACACCGATTGAGGTGTGAAATAATGTCAATCCTAGGTGGTTCGGCCTAGTAACCTCACAAACTGTAAAAGCTGTCAAACGAGTGTACAACGCCAGTGTATCTTATAGAAGTCACTCTTTCATTAAAAATGGATAGTTTCAAAAGTCCACTACTAAGTAAATGTATGACAGGTAACCAAGTAGTTATTCTACTCCTTAGGATAACTTTTCTATTCAAAGAAGAGGTATGTTAGAAACTTTCCGAGAGTAACTTGAAAACCGCAAAAGAAAAGTTCTTTATAAAACCAGTTCTGAATTTAAGATTCCGCAAAGAAGATACGATACCTGGCTTTGTAAACTTCATAATGCCTGGGTCCAACTTAGCGGATGGCTATTTCAAGCTAGCCATAGGATTTTACAGTTCACTACTTTCATCGTCATCATGATCATTCTTTACTCAATTTGATTGATGCAATTCTCTTCAAACAACGTCGGTGCACCCCCTGACTACCAGATGAAATCGCAATCCTTTTGAATTTATTCCTAGAGAAGAAGAACACTACATGAATAATAGTTACGTAAAATTTATTTTAACAGAGTAAATTTCTTAATAAAAGATAAACTTAAAATATACATAATTACGAAGTCAGCATTTAACTATACATAAAAATAAAACGTTCATTTACCAGAGAAATGACAAAACTGAGAGAATAGAGTTAGTGAAAACAACATATTTTTTTTTTGTAAGTTTTCTTAACCGGCCTTAAACATAACTATAACCTTTCTAGCGACATTCATTGTTATTCACGATAGATCAGTATGTTTATGAAAGGCAGGAAGTTCATGAAGCCGAATCCTAAATACGGTCTGTATAATAAAAATAAAAATTTACTAGCTGTTTTTATTCATTTAGTAGCTGGATTACACTTTTCTCTTTGGGTTGGATGATTTTATTTCCATCGAACAAATTTCTGAGAAATAATACTTTATTATTTTGTCGATTTTAGACGTTTTCTCACCGCAAATCACTCATAATTTATTATTCACCTATTTTATTATAGATAAATTAATACCATTTTTAATAGGTCCTAAATTTTAGATGCACCTCACCTTAAACTTTCAAAAGATTTTAGTTGTTAGAAACTTATTTCAGAGAAACAATGGTTTTAGTAGGGTTTTTATTTAGAGTGGGGAAACTGGGATGTCATGTTTCTTAGAACAGAATAATTTTATTGTTATTGAACAGGTACAACATTTTAGTAAAAATTACAAGTTGAAGAAAAAAAATAAGTTGTGGTTGGAGAAAGCCTAGTTGAGTGAATGTTCACACCATCTTTTCTTTTTAATTTAATTTCTCACTTACCTAAAGATAATTGTAATTTATTCGAACTACAAGTACAACTGGTGGCTCTATTCCCATAATAATGACCCGAGAATGTATACAATTTTTTTTATTTAATAATGGTCAAATTATGAAAATAAAATAATGAACACCAAAAACATACACACAAAAAAAAATAATAAAACTACACTATCAGGACAACTACAGGAGCCTGTAGTTAGTAATACCTGTAGCCTCCTGTGTTACAAAGTAGCTCTCCCAGTAGAGGGAAACCGTTACTGGACTACTTAACGTAATATGTTCACTCATACACTTCATTTTATTACCCACCTTATTCTAGTTTTTTTTTTTTTTTATTACTAGTATTTTCTTCTTATTGTTACAAGCGTGAGAGAAGTCTATCCACTGACAGCATCACAAAAGTTATTAGAGACAAGAACTCTATGGTTTCGACATTAGTAAAGTCAAAAAAAATAAGAAAAGATGTGGAAAAAATTCGCGAATTGTACTGCAATTTGCTTCAACTACAATACAAAGACATTTTAAAAGATACACAATAAAGGCACTATTATTTAATAATTAATGTAACTGAAGTTATGTCTGCAATTTTTTTTTTTTTAAATATTTGTAGTTCAAGTTCATCAGTAGCAAATTCTGTCGAAAATGTGGTTAAGTCAGCAGAGCTAGATAATATCGCTGATTTTTTTATCCGTTGTAGGACGCACGTTTCATGTATTTCTGACCGGATTGGACTTTAGCCCATCAGGATTAGATTAATCAGTTTGGAGTACAGAGAATTCGACTTCACATTCTCACATCGAGTCAGCAAATGTAGTATGTGACGAAAAACAAAGGTAAAAATCACCAAACTGAGTCATCTATCTCAGGTGACGGATGAAACCGATCATAGATACAATATAGTTACATGTGTGCTGCGACAAATAAATCGAAGTCAGCGGTTTTCAAACTCTTGAACAGAATCTACAGAACACTATCATAACATAAAACTAACTAACTAAATCACATATCATTTAATATTTTACTACCATTACGCCTGAAAATTTTTTAGTTATTATTTGACATGCACTTTGACTGAAAGACCAGGACATTAGCATTGTATCTATTAAACTAGCCCCTCTTTCTAAACAACATACAATTGCCCTGCCGAATTCATGCCATCATATCATCCCTTAATGTCATACTCTTAGGCCGATTTAACTATAACCATATTTTTTATTCCAAACGTCAATCGCGAAATGAAGCTGTTATATATGTTTATAATAAAGTTTTTACGACATTTTAGTGACTACCTAGCAACTGTGCCCGAACATGTACATAATTAAAAGCTTTATCACGATCGTTGCTACTCTCTTACGAAAGAAAGTAATAATTTTATCCTAAATCACAATTAATTATTAGTCTTTCAAGAACATCAATTTTGAAAATGTTTGTAGATCTTTTAAATTTTACTTAAACACATTATTTCTTACACATTATATATTATTCATGTTTCTTTAAACGTAGAAATAATAGTAAACTTAAAACATAGAACATACTTTAAACATAGAAATTTGGTACTAACTGGGCATTTTTAATGGTCGTTTTAGTTGGAGTTTAAACATAGATGCTACAGTTGTATTTGTGCCACTGTTATGAATGAACTGCTGAAAACAACTACTGGTCCTTCAGCATTTAAAATTTGTTAAATCTAATTTTAGTTATAATGTGACCGTGTGGTAGGTGTGAAGGTTATTAGACTTGGTTAGGTTTGTAATCAGATGTCTGCAATAACCCTACCGAGAGGCCCTCTTGATAATTTTTTAAGTACACCGTTTTATATATTGTTGTTCCAAGTTGTTTGCTTGATTCTCTTTTTGTATTAATTATTTTAAAAATTGTATAGTTTTCGTTTCAGTTATTATGGAGTTACAAATTCCACGGTTAATGGTGTTGAATGTATGGATAAGTATTGTGGTGTGATCTGTTATGGTTTAGCTTAACTAACTAATACATTTATATTTTTCTCATGTTCTCTCTTATGTCTTTTTTAAATGTTATAAAGTCTGTCCTGTATAGGTTGCTGTAAAATCGTTGCTCCTAGTTTTATTCAGAAAATTATGAAACTCTTCGTATTGCACGTTTACATACGAGGGGGTACCCAAAAATAACCGGAATTGCGTTGCCGCGCATGGAGCTTATGTAGTACGCATTTCTGCCGCTAGACGTGTATAGCGCAATTCCTTGCCAGTTCAGTCCTGCCTGTGTTGTCTGCCTGGCTTGTTCTGTTCATCTGCAGTGATTGTTTTTACCAGCGCTGTTTTGTTCTTTTTTCGTTTTTTATGATGGCAAGTTTAAGTGAACAACGTGCAGCTCTGAAATTTTGTTTTCTACTCGGCAAAAATGCTGCTGAAAGTGTTTTAATGTTGAAAACAGCTTACAAAGATGACGCTGTGGGAAAAACTCAAGTATACGAGTGGTTTACTCGGTTTAAAAATGGCGACATGTCGATTGATGACAAACCTCGTTCTGGACGTCCATCAACTGCCCGAATCGACGAAAATGTTGAAAAAATTCGAGAGCTGGTGTTCACAGACCGTCGACAGACAATTGATCAACTGTCAGAGAGTAGTGGGTTATCTTGGAGCTCGGTTCAGCGAATTTTAACGGAAGATTTGGGGATGAAAAGGGTTGCTGCCAAGTTTGTTCCTCGAGTTCTGACTGACAATCAAAAAGAACATCGAGTTGAAACGTGTCGTGCTTTGAAACAACAGCTTGAAACTGATCCAGACTTTTTGTCAAAGGTCATTACTGGTGATGAGTCATGGTGCTATGGTTATGACCCAGAAACAAAGCAACAGTCGAGCCAATGGAAGACGTCATCTTCACCCCGACCAAAAAAATGTCAAGTCAAGTCAAGTCAAACATCAAAACAATGCTGATTTGCTTTTTTGATGCCAAAGGCGTAGTCCATTCAGAGTTTGTCCCCCCAGGTCAGACCGTCAATCAAACCTTGTATTTGGAAGTTTTGAAAAGATTGCGCAATAGTGTTCGCCAAAAAAGACCCGATTTGTGGCAAACAGGAGACTGGTTCTTCCACCACGACAATGCACCTGCACACACAGCCATCTCTGTTGCACAGTTTTTGGCTAAAAATGGCATGGTTCCGTTGCCCCACGCACCTTACTCGCCTGACCTGGCTCCGTGCGACTTTTTCTTATTTCCACGCATGAAAAAGGGCATGAAAGGTCACCGATTTGACAACAATGAAGAGGTCAAGAAAAAAACGAAGAAGGAGCTGTCAGCCATTTCTAAAGATGACTACAAAAAATGTTTCGAACAGTGGAAGCACCGGTGGGACAAATGTATTAGTTGTAATGGAGAGTATTTTGAAGGGGATAAGGTTGTTCTGTAAAAAATTTGTAAATAAATAGCTTTTAAAAAATAATTCCGGTTTTTTTTGGGTACCCCCTCGTATATACGTATAGTCACTGAAGAAGGCACACACCACATTTCTTTCTAGATCTTCAAAAAAAAAGTTACATATGGTATATATTTAATATCAGAATTTCATGTAATGGCAGGCTGAGGTCAGATCAAATCAAATGAAAGAAGATGAAAGACGACACATAAATTCCACACCTGAAGAAGAAAGGCCTTGACAATCAGAGCTGACCTTGAGGTCAATAAACTCCCCTCCTTTGTAATAAATATCCATTATAAAATTAATGTCCACATGACTGGCCAGCAAACAACACGTACATGACTCATAATCCGAATACCTAATCATTAAAGATTACTGGAATATTTTACTTTGTACATTGTATTGGACTGCTTGAAATCGAACACTGAGACGGCGTAAAGAAATAAATAACTAAACAAGATCAACTAATATTAATAATCTAATTTGAAAAGTAACAAGTATTCAGTCAGGTACAAAATAAATGCCGTGAAGAGTCACCTAAGGGGAAAACTTGTCTTTCAAACAAAGAAAAAGTAGCTATTTATTTTGTAGGATAAGTAATATCTAACAACACCTTCGATAGATGATCGCTCAGAATTGATGGCAAATTTAAATTCAATTTGCAAGGTCCTGACCCAGTACAGGACAGTCCTTCCATGTACCACATAGGCGATTCTCGATGAGAGGAACAGCTTAGTTTAGGGTCACCAGGCGATCTTGAGACCTTTTGTATTTATTTACTAAAACAAAAAATAAATAAACTGAGGGTGCACGGAGGCAGATAGTTAACATACTTTTTTCTTGTATTAAATTGTAATGTATTAAAGGGCAGTTCCATCAAAAAGTGGAAGGAACTCAGGCAATCCGAAATGTCCTATGCTGCTACATACTTTACTTAATTTCTTATAAAAACTCTAAGGCCTAGATACCTTCGAAGAATCGAACCAATTACCACAATAACAACTTTGCGGACTGCGACACTAACCACTGTCGGCTACCGTGGAGCATTAATTTACTAAAGTATTGGCCACTTCATTGCCTTCACTGTCTCTACCGCCCCAGTTGTAGGGTGTTACATTACCAGTTTTTTCCAACTCCTAGAATATTCTAATATAAATGTTTTAATGCAGCCTGACAATGAAGGAAAACACTGTTCTTATCTCTATGCACAGCTTAGAATAAAAAAAATTGAAATTAAAAAGATTAAATACTACCCAAGAGAGTTGTTGATGCTACTATCGATTCGAAAATAGCTCAATGCATTATTCTTGAAGCACTTATCGATCAGCTGTGAGAAAGGTAGCATTGATGTTAAGATACTAATAAGTTTATGTTAGAACTATTGCCAAACACGAAAAAAAAGCTTGGAAACCATCTAATTCGTGCAATGTATATCCAAACGAAACTTTTTGGGTTCTGTCGAGAAAAATCAACTTGAAAAAAGTAATTCTCTTACAGTAAATAAAAGAAAATAGAGAAATAATTATGAGAAAATAATCAAAATACTAAGATTACAGAGGAAAACTATAAAAAATAAAGATAAATATTTTCATTTCATTTTCTAACTCAAGTCTTGGAACGTTTTATAAACTCTGTATCTCCCAATGCATACTTGGTCTGGTTTATAACGGTTTCTGTTAGTTAATTAACTCGGACTGACTTCCGGTAGGAAATAACTTCTATCTCCGATTTTTTTGTTTTGTTTTGTTTTTTCTTTTTAAATCTTCTTATATTTCGTCACGGTCCAAGTTCAAGTAAAACAACACTTTTAAAAGTTTAATGCCTTGGCGTTTTTCGTCATTAATTCACTCACCATTTTACTAAGAATAAACTAGTGTTGTGGACACAAAGTTGTCTACAGTACAAAAAAAAATTAAATAAAAATAACTCAAATATATTTTCGTTGATTTTTAATCAATTATAATGATTGCAATTACTATTTCTTCATTTGATTATCATCAATGGTAAGTGGTGTTCAGTAATAACATTTTTAATGAAATAATAATTTTTTTAGCTCATTATCTCAGGTGACTCAGGCCAGCAATTGAATTTTCATCCTAGTTGGCTGTTGTTTTTCTCAGGGATGGTTCATATAAGCCCAAAGTGGCTTTGGATAGCGTAGGGTTTCCCTTCCCAGTGACGAATAATGAAAAGGTGTGAGATGTCTCGAGGAAGCTTTATTGTCAATCAATCATTCAATAGAATAATTTTATTTCAGTAATCATGTAAATAATAATAATGTTTTTAATATTAATTATTATAAAAAAAAAATTATTACTTAAACTGAGATAAATATAAGGTGGAATTAATACAGAATTATTTTTCGGAATGTAATTATGCTTTCCAGTAACATCTGCAACTCGGAAAATTCGTTTAACTTGTGAGAGTCCCATGTTATGTTTATTTACAGCTGAGTTATAAATATCTCACAAACACCTTAAACAGGCTCTTGTCAGCATGACATATTTTTAATGCTTAATTAAGTAAAACAGCGAAAAACGCCGACTTTGAATACGTTCACTCATCGAATAAGTAAGTAAAGAAAAGAAATACTCCATTTATTTTTTTTTTTTTTTTCAGGTAACTTAACGGACAATTAATCAGGGATCATGGACACCGGACGGATGCACCTACTTCAGTATTAACATAAAGAATCACGAGGGCCTAAAAATAGAGCTCTAAAAATATGGAGGATGTTTAGTAGTCATTTAACCTCATTAGATATCACCTGGAACCCGAAGGACAACAAATTGTTGGCCAAAAGTTGGTCCAGGCATTATAAAATGATCGCCACTATCTAATTTCAAAGACGGAAAGCTTATATTAGATGAGTAAACAATTCATTATCTGTAAAATGCACAGATTTTGTTACACCCTAAAAATTTAAAAAAAAAAAATCTCCAAGGCTGAATTTATTTTTATTTTTTAAAAAAAACCAATAGATAAAGAACCTTAAAAATTCGAGCATACATTTTATAAGAATAGATGGGTATCTTAAGAATAGAATAATTGTTAGAAAGAACAAAGCCAGCAGTCTATATAGTGAAGCTGTGCCGGCAAGTAAGACTGATCCAGTGTACGACCGAGTCGAAGATAGACCAGTTTTTTTCCCCCTGAACTGCAACTACAAAACTTCTTTGAACTACACTCTAATGCACTTGAAGATTCTTTTTTTTTTCTTCTTCTTCTTGCATTTCTTTTGCTCTCCTTTTTGTTTCGTTCTTCTATTAGCCAGACAGAGGCTGTGCTGCGAACCACTTGGGCTCTTTATATATTACCTTATTACTTTCTCATTGTAAAGCAATACAATTTTGTTCAACAAATGAGTCTGTTAGGAATAACCGAAATAAAATGAACGCAATTTTACCTAATTCTAAATTGTACTGTTAAGCCCTTCAATTAAATTCAATGTCAAAATAGAAGAGAATACTTAAAATCTATTTATCAACTCTCAAATAATTATAATATACTACCTTTCAACAAGACAAATTTTTCGTCAAACACACAATACATCTAACTACAACATATTGCCTATTTAAATGCAAATAGAAACCGAAGATTTGAAGATGGAGGCAAACGCAAGGTCACAATAATTGAAAAAGAACAAGAACCTAAAATACCTTATTAGTTCAGAATTCTTGAGAGACTTACAAAAAACTTGAACATTAACCCCCCCCCCCCCAAAAAAAAGGTGGGATGATCATTGTTATCGTTGTTGATGCTCTTCCGCTTTGATAAGACGTGTTTTTAAGGATTCTCGACCAATTTTAAAAAAAAACTATCATTAACAATTCCAAAGTTTCCTTACCTGTTTTACCAAAGTTAAATTAGAATTTCACTCAGAAAAACTGCAATATTTCCAAAATTAAAACTGTTAAAATTATCAAAGAACAAAACAAATCGTTTGTAAGAACTGCCATTTTTTGGATACGGAAACACAAATAGCAGGAAGTTTTAATGTATGTAAAAGGTACTACAAGAACTTTTTCTGCCAGTCTTGGACTTAGGAATGTAATTCGTATAAGATATAAAAGTGATTCATTCAGTTCCCAGTATTTCCTCAAACCATTCTCAACTTATTCCGTCTCTTTTCAACTAATTGACCAGTTGGTTCCAACTACAGCTTAGTACTTCCTTATTATTCGTGAAATAAGTGACACTATCTTCACTATTTACTTGGCTGAACAAGTTGATGATTCATTTTGGACGAACCAACAAGAGGGGTCATATAATCGACAGACACACAAATAATAAAAGATAAGCTAATATAATTACATCTAGAATTTATAATTGTCTCTAAATTTACATACCTTGGTATTAACTACTCGTAACAGCCATCAGTATCTGTAACAAATAGATTACAACATAAATAAGTTGGATTATTTTCCAAAAACTTACGTAAAATAGAATTTTATCATCATTAGATAAGATTTCATTAAGGTTTAAATTTATTTGAAAATGAATTCATATGAAAAAGAAAATACTGTGAACAATTAAAAAGCTAAAAAAAGCAAACATATATCTAAATTTTTAATGTTTACCATTACTTAAAAATAATGAATTTTGAACATAACAATACATTAATTATGAACAATAAATCTCGCTAGTACACAGAAGTATTTCAACTCTTTCTCGGGTCTTAATTTTCAAAAATACACAACGTAGAAACTCCTCGACATCAGCTGTTGGGTAGCCAATTTAACTCTTGCGCCCATCAGAAGAGATTTAGTGAAAATCAATAAGATAATAATAATAATAATTTTATAATGAACAGTAATAATACTTTATGTAGTTGCTGTTGCTTTAATTGCTGATGAAAGTAATATCAGCCTTATAATTACAATTATTTTTAGCAAATAACCATTTGGCTAAAATAATTACTATCCTGCGACATTCAAATAATTAATATATGTCGATCTATCACCTTTATTAACAACCTTTTTGGACAAATTCATTAATTTCTTGAGCGAAATTGATATTAATTTAAGAAATGCAACAGAGAAAGATCCTGTTTTATTAAATTTTCCCCCTATTATTAGTAATCTAGTAATTAAACTGTTTCATCTCTATTAGTCTATATATTTTATTTTATTTTTTTAGAAAACAATTTCTAAGAAAGGAATTTAAAAAGGATTTATTAGGTTTAAGGACTTTTAACTATACCATCTAACTGTAGTTTATATAAATTAGTCCCCATAAATTAGATTAAACTAGATTGTGGTTAGGTTATAGAGGTAGAAAGAGAGAAAAAACAAAATGAATTCCAAGCAATTTAAAGACTTGAATGCAGTCCAGATTAGTTCTTGAAGTGTATGCGAGAGAGAGAGAGAGAGAGAGAGAGAGAGAGTGTGAGAGAGTCGTGTGAAGAACTAACGCTTCATGGAGTGAATAATCATTACACAAAGTAAGAGAAGTAGAAAATCTGAGAAGGCACACACCAAAAAGAAAAAAAATAAGGCACCCAATAGAGATCACGACTGGGTGTAATCACCAGTAATACTGTAAGGTACTTTAACTTCTTCGCTAACGTCTTCTTTTCTCTCTTAACTTCTACTAGCTATTTCTTCTCACACCGATAATTCCATTCGACGGGCTAAAGCAACCATTCTTTCTAATATCCGCCGTCGTGAGATTAGTGTCGGTTGTTGAGACGTTCAGCGCAAGAAAATACAACCCAATCTAAAGCGAATCAGTCCTTCTCTTGTCGTGACTATAAAGAGAATTTGCTAGCTATATAATAATAATTGTCATGAAACGCGACGCCACTAAAAAAATATATAAATGCGAATTACTACATTCCTACATACATACTTTTTTGTTTGGAAAAGAGAAAAAATTTCTTTAATACTGTGGGAAAATAAGACTTTCTTTTTTTCTAGAATGCTTTCTAGAATATTTTGCTTGGCTAGAAATTTTGTAGAAAAAAAAAAATGCTTAAAAATTTGTTTTCTTATGTTTCATCCAATTCCTATCATTAGATGCTCAGACATTCCTCTTTGTGTCAATCCCCAGTGCCTCACACGACCTTTAAATCAATCTGTAGACCATATACTTCTACTCGCAGATGATTGTGGCCATATTACCAATCAAAAAATAATCAACAGCTACAACTCCTTGGAAGGTTTGATGAGACTATCTTGTTTTTCGACATGAATCTGATCTTCTCATGTTTTTGCTACAGCAGCTTCCAGTTCTTAACTAACTTATCTTATATGACAAACTAAATTGAAATCAAGACCACATTCTAGGATAATAACAAAACACAGAAACAAATAACAACCTTTAGAAAAAACGATATTTTTTCGTATTTCAATCAAACCTTACGAAAAATGTCTGGAGAGATAGTAAATCTCATCAAATACGTATTATTTGTAAATGAAGTAAAGTAAACGCCTATTTTTATTTTTTTTCAGGCGGGCTATATACTACCAATCAGATGTCGCGGACATAGGTGGCGGATTTTGCAGATTATATTGGCGAATAAATCAATATTTAAAATAAAAACTAACTGGATTGCAAAAGAAAAAGAAATATTTAATTAAAATTTAAAAAGAATTAAGGTTGAGTGGTTTCTGATTCACCTTTAAAACGAGTTGTGGACAAAGTGTTGACCTCCGGAAGTTCACGGACTGCTGAACTATTGTACATCGACCTTTACTACTCAAGTTCCTTTTTTTATGTTATTCACCTGTTATTTTTATAACAATACTAAATTTATTAGCAACTAGTTCTAATGAAATTAAAGTTATTTACAAGAAACTGTGTTGCGATTCAATTATTATTCAAAATTGGTATTATTTAAGAACGTATAAATGTTTTGGATAAAATTCTTTTTTGTTTAAAAATCATTTTTATTAGAAACTTCTTAGGAATCTGCGACCTTTAAGAGCGTCTCTGTTGAAGTGCATCATCAGTTCAATGAAATGTTCTATCTAGAATAATAAATAACTGTCTACAGTCACCTCGGTCAAAGGTCTTGGCCCCTGCTGAGCCCACATGGTTTTCTTCGCGAAGTGCCCTTGAAAGAAGGGGTGGAGAGGATGTTTTTAAATTAGTGGCGGAATCAATCGAATAAATAGAAAGAAGATAATAATTTTTTTTTTTATTAACCAAAATTAAGGAAGTTTTTTTTTTTATGAGTAAATAAAAATTAGCTTTCACACTTTCCAGGCTTCAAATACCTGGCATGCAGGGATCCCAGAACTGTCTGCTCAAAATTAAATGCAGTACCATTGCCTTACTAACTAAAAATAATAATTACACAAAATACTGCTTACTGCTTAATCTGGTCAATTAAGTACTTTTAAAGTCAATGGATAATGGCTTCAAAATGGATTACTGGAGAAAAGTGCATGAGGAAAAACCAAATTAGAACTCCATTTCTAAGTGAATGAAAATCCAGGCGGATACCTGAACTTTCTCCAGCTGATCTTAATTCTATTCTAATTGACTTACTTTCATTCTAAAATGGCATTGAAATGTTGCACCCAGGAGGTTGATGAAGTTACCTCTTCTTACCTCTTACGCAACTGGTGGGGGGAAGTTGTCCTAAATTTGATGGGTGTGTTTATGACTCAATAAATGGTTAAGCATTAAAATTTCCACGGCCTAACAGGATATTAATAGTTATTATGGTAAGACTGTTTCAAGCATATTTAATTACTTTCACTTCTGCAAGAGAAAGAAGTGAGTCTTCCCACCGGATTAAACAAAAATAAATAAATAAATAAATCCATAGTTAATATTTCATATTTATGCTGTAAATAATCTAATTTATTTACTTCTTATTCATAAATAAGAAGAAACATTCTCATGTCTTTTTTTTTAGAGGAAGAAAAATAAATAGTAAAAAAATAATTTTCTTCTAGAGATAAACAAACTAAAACGTAAATTATTCCTCTTTTTCAACGGGAAAGAATACGGGAAACAATGGTGAGAGATACGCTACTAAAAATGTGGACGAGTAAAAGCGCAATAATTGTGGGAAAGGAAGAAAATAAGGCCAGATACAGCTAACCAATTAAAATTACACGATACGATTGTGGTACGTACTTCCTATTCAAGATAACCATGATATTTATTTATTTAATGATTGTCATTAAAAGCTAATTAAATATGCTAAAACCCAATCAATTTATCAAAAAGACTTCTATTTCCAGGTAGCAACATCAAGAACGTGAGATATTCATGTTCTAATCTTCAATACTAAATTCGGTAATGTATGTAACGGTTTTGTTTATTTTTATTTTCATTTTACTGAAGCACAATCAAGAACCATCTTCAGGAGGATGGCCTCGATCATAATCAATTTCCAGCATGGGGAGAAATAAATTTCAAGAACTAAGCCCCTCCTTGTAGAGATTGTACACCTAGAGTACAGCGAAACGTTAGTGAAGTACCATGACAAAAATGGTAATAATAGAAACCATAGGGGAGGGATTAGCTATGTGGTTAGCGTACTCGATTCCCACGCGGAGGTCCCGGGTTCGAATCCAGCTGCTAACCCTTTTCTCTTCCTAGGAGCTTCTTACAGCTCACTGTCCGGTGATGGACAGTGTTGTCTGTAACGAGAGAACACTGTCCGGAGGCCGACAGTGCACTGAAAAAAACTCCGAGCGCTAATAACCTCGGACCATAACCGCTAATAGAAACCATAAACAGTTCAAATTTAGTAAAACTATTATGCTATTCAAGGACAACAAAAGGCTAGCCTAAAGAGGGGATGAGGACAGAAGTATTGGTCATGTACTTGAGATCATCTTCATGATCAGGGGCACATTTTGAAATACGATACCACCTTTTAGCAAGACTGCATTATTTAAATGTCCAAAATCCACGTTGAATAATAAAAAGTAAGAGATAATATAAAAATGCATGTTTCTTAGCATTTCTGAACATGTAAAACTTGCATTACGTGCTGTTTGCCTAGAAATTAAAAAACCAATATATAAAGTACTTTTGCTCTAGATTTAATTTTTGGATATTCTAAATCTTTTTGAGAAACAGCGAGCACACGTTTCACATTTAAGTTATTGGTATTTTTTTTAAATAAAAGTATAAATTTGGATGAATATTAAAAAATAATAATAGAAATACAATAAAACTAATAAATTTCTTTTAACTGAAATAATTTAACTTGCCTTTTCACTAAATTTCCTTCCTAAATTTAGAATAATACTCCAACACGTATTACATCCAATTTTTGGGTATATTAAGGTTTTCGTAAGAAAAATATGAACTGAAACGTGTTTCACAATTCTAAAAAGACTGAGGAGAACCCTTGCTTACTTTAGATAGTCAAAAAAGATCTTTTTAGTCGCACTGGTTTAGGTCACACTACCATTGCAATCTGAAATGTGATCTCTACAGAACAGAATTGTTTTTCTATTTTTTTTCTTCTTCGATTGTCCCTCTCTTATTTAGAACTTTTTTTTCTTTCAGAAAAACTAGTTCCAGATGTAATTCCAGGGCTGTGTAGATTTTACACTAAAGCTGAAATCATACATCCCGGGGTGGATGGTAAAGTTATTACTTTACATGATGACCCCCTGAGTTCAGTCAAATGTTAAAAATTCGCACATTTATTCAATTCACAAAAGAAACTTACAAGAGAGAAAACAAAAATTAGTATAAAAGTAACGGAATGAGAAGTAATCATGCTTTTGAATTGCGAAAACATTATTGCAATCCTCCAGCCAACTATGATCGCATGGGGGAAGGGAGCGGCGGGTATTGATGATGTTCCAGATGGTTGGTTGGATGGTTGCTGTTATGGAATGTTTGGTAGTAAGGTGCGGTCTGTCCAAATCGTGGATGATAGAAATGGGTGTGCAGTCAGTAGATACAGAAATCATTCCTAGTGTCTTTATTTTTGTAGATATATATTTACGAATGGATCCATTCTGTCCATATACAGCTGTTCTGCCTTAACACACTTCTATTTGCACTGTATAATAACAAATGAGAATAATAATTTTAACAAACTGAATGTTTTGAACTTTACTCACCCCCTTAAAACAACAAAGTGGTATATCCTGGCCAAATGCATGCAGATTTTTACAAATATTATAAAAACTTATACACTGTCCAATGTTTCGAATAGATAGTGCCACTTTCACAGAGTTTCTACAATGGAACGGAGTTGAACTATGTGAGAAGATTATGCAGTCACGAGTTTCATGAAAAAATAACATAAATTTAAAATAGATGTATGAAATATAAATATAGAAAAAATATTTCTGAATTATAATTTCCGTTTTTTTTTAAATAAATATTTTTATTTCTTGAGTTATTTATTTAAAGATATTGAGCAGAATATGGACGCTAAAGGAAAGGAAACCAGTTTTTTTTATGGAACTGTAATAAAGTTTAGGAGAATGACAATTTATGCTTCCTATAACTTGGGATTTTATAAATTTTATTCTCAGCGGAAGCAGGTTCTGGATGTTTTCTTCTTCAATTTCAAGCAAAAAAAAAAAAAGGCTTAACTTCCTTGTAAATAAAAACTCAGCCACCTATATCTAAAAGAATTTTTCTTCCTTGCAAAAGTTATACAGCAATTTATGTATTTTTTTTTTTCAGACTTCCAAATTTTACTAAAAGTTTGTTGATTTCCATATGAAACACTTTCAACTTCGCTAAAATCTTTCGAAGAAGCTCAGCATTCTTTTTTTCCCACGGAATAACCGTTAAAATCTATTTTTTTTTTTTTCTGTATGATGTTACAAACAAAAGAAGAAGAACCTAGAAGTTCTCCTGAAGTTCATCAAGATATGTTCGATATTTTCACAGGGTAATCTAAAAATAATAAAAAAAAGTTAGAATCGTACAAAGTACACAAGAATTAATTAGCCTAATCTTGCAACAGTGAATTCCCCGAAGGAGAGGAGTTTTAAATTATCATGGTAGTCCTAAATGTTGGTTAAACTGGAATATCAATGGCCTCATTAAATTTTCTTCCTTCTGGATGATTAGGTGAGAAGACTCATCCTTAATTTCCAATTAATGAGAAAATTTTTCTGGATTCCATTAAGTTATTAAATGCTGTATACACAAAGAAATGCTAAAACGAATTTCTTAAGCAATGTTTGGACATTTTTAAAAAAATTAACAATATTGTTTCGTTTCTAAATATAGGTATGATTTCAAACATTTTTTTCTGCCAAAAACAATGAGCAATCCTGGCTGTATGACTAAATTTCACGCCACAAACTTTCACCTAGTTTCAGACATCTTGTAGTCTGTCATACGGTAACACATAGAAAGTACTGAGGTACTTATTTAGAAAGTTCGACTAAATTCTTTTATACTATTATTTAGATTAATAATGAATAAAAGTAATTAATCATGATAAAAGCTCTTGGAAATTTTGATATTAAGTCTATTTTTAGAATGGGTGCAATCCAAATAGTAGATTTAAACTACCGTGTTTTCCCCCAGATCAATTGATCAAGCCAATGCGGTAATACACCTATTGTGAAAGGGTCTAAGCTGGAGTTAGAACTGGGTAAACCCAACTTTGAGTTTTCGTTAGGATCCCGAAGTAACTGTCACAGGCAGTGGACTACCTTTTCTAGTGGCACCAATCTTTTCCTAACAAAATAGAAATTTTAAAATAAATTACATTTAAATTTAAGCCGTACCGAATATAGAAGAAGAAATGTCTTCTAGATAATGGTGGATAATGGAAACTGCTAAAAACATTCTCTAGCGTGTGTTCAGATAAGTTATGTATTAGATTACGAGCAAAAAAGGTTTCGAGTAAAATTCTTAATGTTTACACTTCCTAAAATTAATTTGTATTTAAAGAAATCATTTGCCACAATAGCTGATAATGTAGCGGGATTTGAACAGAAAAGATTTACGACAGCTGTATCCTTGCGACACTTTTAGGTATTTCACACTGTGTCAGACTTCTTTACAAAATTGCATTCTATCCAAATACCCATTTTATTACGTTATTTCTACAGGTCAGAACCAAAAGTACTCGAAGAATGGTGAAAAAGACCAAAAAAAATGAAGTACACAAGCAAGACTGTATTCGAGTTAATTCTAATCCCAATTTAAATTTACTGCTACCGCTAATTATTGCTTATTTCAGTCTAAATGTTTGTTTTAATTTGTATCAATGCCAAGCTTTCGACCTTAACATCTTAAGGGCTGCGGAACATACTTTACAGAAATAGATTATAATTTATTAATTTATTTAATTATAATTTACATTAATTTAGCGATATAATATAAATTAATGTAAATTTTAATCTGTTTCAGAAAATATATTTCACAGCCCTGAAGATGACCCTAGTCCCTAGATCGAAAGCTTGGCATTGATGCAAATAAAAACATTATGATTGAAATTGACAATAATCTTTCTTATTCTTAAAATTTAGCTTTCAAAATCAAATAAGTTTTAAGACGATGACGATTTAGAGAATTAAGTGAAAAAAAAACACTTATTTAAAAAAATTTAAAAAGCTTTTATTTACAGTTCATACCTACAGAAAGTAGGTTAAAATTAATCGGTCATGACCTTTCTTTAGCTTGTACTTGGTATGAGTCTATTTAGTAGTTGATTCGCATTCATGTATAGATTAAAATTCAAATCAGGTTGTTGAAGGATTTGTACACATACCGTAAACAAGAGTTTTTAGCCTCAGCTGTACACTGTACAAAGAATAGTGCAATTTGTTAGAAGTCTGCGTAAATATAGAGTTCAAAAGAAATGTAAAGATTTTTATATTTATAAAGTTATCCTAGGTAAAGCGTTTATGTTAAGATGGACAATGATTAAAAAAAAAAAAAAAATTATTGTATTCTAATATTGATTTTGCAAAGCAAAAATTATTTTAAAATACAATTTTACTTTGCTTTGTAAATCATCATGCTTGCCCAACACACTGACAAATTAGGCCTAAAAACAGAAAAATACTACCTACCTCAAATGAGGTTATAAAAAGACTATCAAAAATTTAACCTTCAAACTAACTCCTGTGACGAATTAATTTCAAAATTATTAAATCAATAATTCGACTAACAATTTATTTGACTAATAATTTACTGAATGAACTATAAATACAACTGCTCCTTATGAATCGAATTATTTTTCTAGTGCTGGAAAAATATAATGATCATAGTTTTCTACAAAGCTAGAATCACGACTTATTCAACTAACCGTCCTTTCTTCTACTTTCTCAAAACTTCTTGGAAATCTAATAGTAATAGGGCGGACTATTAAGAGACATCTACTGAACTTAATAGTACAACACCACATCACAATTTGTATATAGTAAACCAATTACGAGCAGCTGAGTATAGATTGGGTGATTTGAAAAGGAAGAATTGCATTAGACGTAGCTTCCGCTTTTGTATTTGACACCATATAAAACTGCTCTTTATCTAAATATCTCTTAACTTACATTTATTTCTACAAGATCATCGAAAGAAATTCGACCAAAAGTAATCGACGAGTTGTCAACAGTGGGGGCTCTTAAAGGGTCAGTTCTCAGTCCCATTCTAATTACAATCCACAAACAAGGGCATTACCACATTCAACACCTCTGTTATAACTTATCCAGATGGTATCCTCCTTTAATCACGAAATGTTCAGACTTCCTGAATCTATTGGACGAAATAACGGACTGCTTCCACAAATGGAAACTAGACATAAATGTGCAGAAGTGAAAGGTTAAACTCTTTTCCCTCTGCATTAAAAATTAACAACATGTGCAGTGTAAAAGAACAGATAAAACTTTTAAAATATTTTGGCTAACAATTCGATACATGACTGAACCTGGGGACTCTACACGTTACAACTGAAATTAAGACAGGCTTAATAATCTCTAAGGCACAACAAACTTGTAATGTATTAACTGCAGATTTTTCCTGTATATTGCCTTGGAATGAACAAATCCGCAGAGAGATGGAAGTACCCATACTCAAGATCTCTATTCATAGACAGAACAGCACACCTACTTCAGAACCTACGAATTACAGAAGTTAGACAATACTACCATCTCAGTAAAAAAGAAGAAAAAAAAAAAAAAAAACGGCGACAACTGACAGATTACTGATCGATCACAGTGCTATTACATCTGACTCTTCTAGTATATCTTCGATACAGAAGAAATAGTCTACTTCGTCATTAAACCAAGTTTGAGAAAATATATTATCAATTACAGTTGTAATAGTGCAGTAAGTGAAAGAAGTAAGTGTTCTTCACACGCGAGTTTTTATTATACGAGTGTATACAAAACTAATAGCCTTGTAACCTCAAGATAAGATATATACTGGAGTATTTCGCTCCGAACAATGAGAATAGATTAACAATAAAAAATACCAGGTTCATTTCTAGTGAACTTTTATATCAGTTAATAAGATGTGACAATGTAGCACGTGTTGAAGATATATTGTAACAATAACTTGGGAATACCTAAACAAAGCTAAGACGAAGAAATATAGGTTAATGGATTAAAAACAAATAATATTGTTGAGACATGTATACATAAGATTGGAATAAATAATTTGAAGTAACTATAAATTTCTGACAAAATATAGGGCAACAACTCCATTTAAATCTGCACCTTTTTTTATTTACTTCATCCGCAAAAATATATATATATATATAAAAATTAACACTGCTAACTAGAGTAGGAAAAACGGTGTAGAAAAGTAAACTGGCCGGTTATAATCATGGACCGTTATAACACGTCCCATGTGTCTGTCTTGCTACCATGGCGACTGCAAACTTGTCTACTTTTTTTTTGCTTTTTTCATGGAACACAAATGAATCATTTTAAAGGAAGGGGAAATCAAGTTCAACCATAGAGTTTGGGTATAAAAGTGATGAAGATCTATGTCCCCATTTTCTTTTTTCGGGATGTAACAGTGACTGCGACCTAGATCTATTTTGCCACCTACTGTGGTGCCATAGCCAGGCGATTCCCTAAAACAATTCGTTCAGTCTCAAGACATTTTAAGAGATCCTAGGATGTGGAGAGGGTTTCAAGGAGAGTAATGTATTCCTCCAGCTTCTCAGGTGTCTGAATTTTCCTTGGATAATAGCACAACAGTTAGTTAGGACGTTCATTGAAGCCTCCTCCAATCTCTCCATAGAATCTATCTGCAGGTGCCATCGCGTTCCTCCAGATCAACCTTTAGGTGGGATGTAAAATATATTGAGCTAGAAAAGCAAAGCACAACGGAAATTGAAATAATGTTACGCAATTTCGCTGAAAGAAAAGTACAATAGCTGATGGAAATAACGAAATCGAACGCACACCAATGGTTCAACTCTAAAACAAAACGATTTATAATGTGAACTAGACTGTATCAGAAATCAAAGTTAAGTAGATGAAAACTGAAAAAGGACACTTCACAAAAAAATATTCGCTGCATTAGAATTTGAATATAAATGGGTAAAAGACGCACTACCAGTCCTTAGAGAGTGAAAAAAAGCTTATATTTGTTGACAAAAAAAATGAGAAATTTTAAATATAAATCTCATTTTAAGTAAAAGTAAATGAACAACATAAATCGGATACCCAGCACTCAATTATTTAAAACAAGTTGTAATTTTGTAGATTACAACTAATAAATAATGTATTAATCAATAGTAACTTGCGATTAGGCAACTTATTTTTTTCTTTTTTTCTAAAATAACTATAGACTGGATAAAAATGCCAAACTTGCGCAATCTGCTGGTAAAATATAAATATATATTCAACATAAGTTACATAATTAAAAAATAGATTTTGTGGAATAGACCTAACTAATTGTAGTTTTATTACAGTCTAAAATTATCACTTTATTCTAAACGCAACAGTTAGTTCAATGAATATTGGTAAAGTGTACAATGCGATAATATGTGAGAAATAGTTACACAAATCAACCTATTCTGTAGGTTCCTTATGTATTTTTATGGATGCTGTGATTGTAAGCGAAGTGTTGTCTAAGTTTTTAAGATTGAATATCCACCTGGGGACGTCTAGAACACTTGAAGAACACTTGCTCTCTTACAAGAATAATTTCCTCAGAAAAAAAAAGATTTCTTTCTAAAAATAATAGTTTTATAAATTCTTGAGATTTTTTTTTATCACTCTTAAAAACGTTTGTAAAGCAATGTCAAAGAAATCTGCGTAAATTTACTCTTATCATGGAATATTTCACATCCAGACTAGTTAAGAAGTAGATAAATAAAAAAAATTCACCTTTGAAAGGTTACGGAGATGTAACTTTTATTATTTATTATTATTCCTTGGCCTTATATTTCCTAATTGAATAACAATTTAATTATTCTTTTGTATATTTATTAATTAAGGCATTACAGATAAAAGATAAAAAAAAAACGAATGTTAAAATTAACAATTTCATCAATTGACCAACATGATGGCCGTGATATCAAAGTTAATTATTTTATAGTTTTAAGGAAACATCAATTTCCTTGATAATTATAAAAAGTTTACTCAAACAAAATTAGTTTGTCAATGATTATTATTCAAGATAAACTCAAAGATGATTCAAGCATATGAGGAAGGAAACTTAATACATCCTGGGAACCACACAAACAAATTAATTATCCTTCTAAAATGTTTTTTTAAAAAAAAAATGATAGCCTTTTAGTGATTATTTAGAAGATCGATATTTAAAGAACTTTTAAGAAAGAACAATTAAACTGATGGATTTTGTTCTTAACTTTGTATTGCTGCGATGAAGAGTTATGCAAATGTTACTCTCCCTATAGGTCAAACATCATTGTTTATTTCGGTCACTGAGATAGTGCCTCGAAGAGGAAACATATATTTTTCAAAACAGATAATAGTTTGAGATTATTGCTACGTTTAGAGATTTTAGGTTGAGGCGCTTTTTATTCAGGTTAGTTAGTGGGAGATCTAGGTTAACTTCTAATTGACCTGAAGCAAGCTTCAAAATAAGCCCATCCCACAAGCTTCTTATAAAGTAAACACTACTCTCTGAGATGCTGCAGGCAAACTGACCATTGATTTCGAACCAGGATGGGTAACCATATTCCAACTTTTTTTTTTTTTTTTAACCAAGAAAAAGAATTGATGAGATTCAAATATTTCGATTTCAATTTCATTTTGCGAATTTTAGACATTTGCCACTTCGAAACCATAGAAGATTATAATGGAAAAACGACTTTTGGAAAAACTCTAAAACCTTATGGTTTCTCAATCTACACCCCAAAACGGTTGGTTGACTCCAAACCTTCCAGAATTTCTGCCCAACCTTTTCACTTGAATTAATAATGATTGAATTCTTTAACCACTTAGCGTAAAACGGAAGGAAAAATTAAAGAAAGAAAATCGTTGGAGCCGATTTCGAGAAAACCTAAAAAAAAAAAAAACTTAGTATAGTGGTACTTCTTCCGACAACCGATTTTTGACCAAACTCATGCTGTCGGGACTCATGATGCACTATAAACTAAATCTCAAACATGAAAACTACCGAGCTCCAGTTTGTGAATCAAGGTGTACACTTGTAAAAACCACTTAATCTGTCATAGGAAACCGTAAAAACGAAAATCAGCACGATTGCAATACCTTCCCTTACGATGGGTTATAAAACAGATTAATAATTAAATAAATATCTAGCAAGAGGAAGAAAAAATAATTTTTTTAATAAAATAAAACTAATTTAATCGTCATTCTTAAACAAAAAATAGAGAAAGTAAAAAGGCAAGTCATTTTTGCAAGTAACTCTCTCTCCCTACAAAAATTTCTCTTAATCTAGTTATCAAATTTTCTAAGAGGAATTAGTCAGCTGGTCAAAACAAAAGAATTCGATATTTTAACCTTTTCAAGGATTGTTTAACTTTGATTAATTAAAGATTAACTGAAATAAGTGAAGAAGCAAGCATACTTTGTGAATTCAATAAATACAAAGCTGTCTACAGTGACATTTCATCAGAATGAGATCAAAATTTTAAGTAAAAAACTCTCGATACTAGTTTGATAATATGTTTCTGATACATAAAAAAAAAAAGAAAAAATATCGGCAAAGCTTGAAATCGAATTATTTTAATACTTAAGTTATTTTCATCTAAAAAAAAAAAAAATCCTACAGAAAAGTAAATCTATTCTGAAGATATTATACTTATTTTTTGATCTATGACCTTCTAATCTAGACGACTTGTACCAATCATATTAAAGACAGATTAAAAATTCCGCTAGAATGAACTATACTAGCTTTTCTGCGTGTAGCGGCTTAATAACACTACTTAATAGAGGAACAACGTAACTCGCGCGCACAATACACACAAGGCCAAAACTTTGGAGGCTGAATGTCTTTTCCATGATAGACTACATAAAGTTGTTTTGTCATCCATCATTTTCGGGGCATTCACCCACCACCTTCAGGATGTTTTGATACATTCAGAAAAAGGATATATTTCTATACATTCTTCGGAAATAAAAGACATCCACTTATGAAATGTAGTTATTTCCTCATTTTTTTCTTTTCTTTATTAAAGCGTGCTACGTAGAAAAATGGACTTTCTAAAATGTTTATAATTTGTCTCATTCTTGTTAAGCAATTTGCTTCAACGTTTTTATTTCTATGTTCTGATCGTGCCAATTTCAGAAAATGAATTGTCACCTTAAAGTATCTGTGGTTTCCTTAAAAAAAAAAGTCCTTAAGTCCCAAGAAGTATAAACTTAATATTTTAACTTGATTCATCTCAGGGCACTACGACAACTTAA
Organism: Rhodnius prolixus; assembly: GCF_049639745.1. Lineage (NCBI taxonomy): Eukaryota > Metazoa > Arthropoda > Insecta > Hemiptera > Reduviidae > Rhodnius > Rhodnius prolixus. The sequence continues at coordinate 6,758,827 of NW_027411603.1, read as the reverse complement.
CGTCAACAACCCTCATCTAAAAACAGAAGAATAATCTCCACTTTAAGTTAATAAATAAATTTCTAAGGATGGATGAAAAAACAAGCCGTCTTTTGACGGATGAAATCAACGATTTGCCCAGCAGCGCGGAACCCAATCATTTCTTATAATGTACAGTGTGAATCAGTAAGTAATGTCCATAGGCCTACTATGTGGTAGTACATCTAAAGTGGAGTTCAATGACGTATTGGCCAACTTCATATTTTCCACTGTTCTTGAGTGACGCCAATTTAATTTTTTTCCCTAAAATCATTACTTTTTCCAATAAAAATGTTATTATTCAGAAAGTTTTAGTCCGAATTTGATTCTGATGACACGGTTGGAAAGAGAGATAAATTTCCTAAAAATTGATACCATTTCGAAGCATAAAAAAAATTACTTCTGATCTCTCTGAAATATTTTAGAAAATGTTAGGAAATATTTTAAACAAGTACTAACATATGTACTTACTCCAAATTACAAATTCACACACAAATACACTTTTTTTTTTGTAAAGTGCAATTTGTAACCTTTGACTTCCTTACTTTAAGACAATCTACTTTAAAAATTGACTACTGGCCCATCTAGAAGAGTTTTCAATGAATTAAACAACTTGATAACTAACACTCTTGAGTGCTCGTGAACTCGTTTTCTTGCAAAACAAACGTAATTTCTCATACGAAGATGAAAGGAATCCTGGAAAATGATATACCGTTTGAAAGCCCACATTATATGTTACAAGGAAACTTTTATAAAAAGTGCCAGCACTTAGGTCTGATAATGATCACGTAAGGGCCTAATGAGTTTTCTTAAAAATTTCGATTACTTTCATTTTTCCAGCATTCGGAGGAAGATTGAGGCTGTTTGGAGAATAACTTATGCTTCGAAATGGTATCAATTTTTAGAAAATTTATCTGTCTTTCTAACCGTGTCATCATAATCGAATTCGTACTAAAACGTTCTGAGTAATAACATTTTTATTGGAAAAAAGTAATGATTTTAGAAAAAAAATTTAAAGTGAGGTCACTCAAGAACAGTGGAAAATATGAAGTTGGCCAATACGTCATTGAACTCCACTTTAGATGTAACTACACACAGTAGGCCTATGGACAATACTTTACTGGTTTACCCTGTATATATTATGTATGTATTTTACATAAATATAGGGGTAACGAAAATCTTTTAGTCTGTAAATTGCAAAAAATGTATGGGAGATTATTTATGTTACCATCTAAAGTAAAAGTTATAATTCGATTAGTCAACTTTTACAAAACAATCAAGTGAAAAATCAAATTCGATACTTCATTTCAGGATTTTGGGTCTACATAATATGTACTTTAAATATACGCTCTATTTCAAAAAATTAAATCCTATGAAAAAAATAAAAATAATACTGAAATTATACTTCCTCATAAAATTTTAAAACAATTAAGAACAGAGATTGTTGGAACAAAAAAAAAAAAAAAAGTATATATATGAAAGTATTGCGTAATAGAAGGTCTGTGTCAGGTTAGATTAGCCTAACGGCGGTGTATGTGTGTATCTTCACCTGACCCACATACCTACGTATGAAAACCAATAAGGTGAGTTTCAGGCGGGGAGAGACTCCGTTCCAAAAATGCCGCCACATACAGTTAGTAGAACAGTTAGCCTTTTTCTATCTCACAGGCACACAACTCTTTCTCTAACGTATTTACCATACCAAATCATTCAGAAACTATCTTCTGAGTCTCTCTCTCTAACTCATACAATTCTCTCCCACTCTTATATTTCTCTTCCATTAAAAAATAAATCTGGAACAAACCATGTCTGTCTCTCTCTTAAAAACAGGTCTTATCGTTTTCTAAAACACTTCGAATTTTTTGGTAACTTGATTTCAAATTTAAATTAAAGATAATAAAGAGGCTTTAAAAGAGAAGCGTTAGGATCATTATTAAAAAAAGATTGATCTTCGTCTAAGTTGAGTTTTTACGAATGCTAAAAAGGAATCATACTTCATAATTCAGCCCAAGCGATTTTCTTCAAGGAATTTTAGAAAATCTTTAATTTAGGAATCATCTCAAGGAGTTGTGAGGAAATAGCTGAAAGAAAACTGGTACTTCCAATTTCAAACACGGGATTGTGTTTTTGTTCAATAAAAATTAGCAGATCTCTTTGCGTACTAAGTCTTAAGAGAAAATCTCTAATTTTATGTCAGGTCCCGTGGGAATGTGTACTCAAACTAACTCTCATAAGTACTAACTTTAGACCATTTAGAACTTTAGCCTTCCAGCTAGAACTTAATTTCATAAATTGAACATTTCAAATCGCAATGTTTAATCTTATCAGTAGTAGTAAAAGAAATTTTTAAAAAAATAATCACTCTATTCAAAACTTCAGCAACATTTTATCACTGACAATGGCTATAAAACCTATTTTTTTCATCAATGACCTACTTATAAGGCAGTCTTCAACATGACATTCTAAAAGAAAGAAAGAAAGAAAAGAAAGGTCACTTTTTTAGAAAGCAAAACAGGTCGCTTAAAGTTCTAAACAAAAATGAAAGCAAAAAAGAAATTTTTGTGAAAGAAAAAAAAAAAAATCAGGGAGACCTCAATTCCCACACATTCTTTAGAAAACCAAAAACGACAACAACCTGAGACTTTGTCCTTGCTTAGTATTCCGGAAACCTAGAACCGTCACGCCAAGTACTCCACCGCGCGTTCTTCACGCCGTATTGGCTGGCTCCCTCTAACAGAACCACTAGTATTATTCGAAAAAGTGGAATTTTTTTTCGAGAAAGGAACAAACAAAAAAATACCTCTCCAGTGTGACAAATATACAACGGGTAATGTGTACATTTTCTGTTAGAACTGAGGTTAGCCTCACATAGGTCGTAGATAAGAGAAAGTATTAATTACATTGAAGCTATGAGTAAAAATTAATACTTCCAAAATTGGCTACATCAATTTAAATGTTTAAAAAAAGATACTTATTGGAGTGAAATTTCTGATGAGGTGTGTCTGTAAAAAAACTGTACTCTCACCTAATCTCAGTGATAAGTAGCAACAATAAATAAATAAATTCTCTTAAAATTTAAACCAAATTCATAATAAAATAATCTAATTTAATAAATACCTGGAATTGGGTAAAGCCACAACTTTTTTTTTAATTTCCAATTTAAAAAAAAAAGTAGAAAAAAAAATCCGCAAATATTCTATGGATTACAATCTGATGTATTCGTAACGTGTGGGTGGCTGACTGCGGTTGAGGGTGTAAAGTACAGCAGAAGAAGACGATGAAGAAGACGGAGTAGTAGTAGAAACACAAGTGTCCTTGATCACAGCTGAGTAGCGAGTGAAGACTGTTGCGGCCTCGACGGCGATGTACACAGTGTACACAGGCTGTTGAACCCTAAAGAAGAGTGAGACTACCCCTGGAGTACGGTAGAGGGGGAACTCCATTACAGGAAGAGGGAGAACTTCTTCAGCAGCCCTATTGAATGTTTTCTTCTCTGCAAACAGCCGGAAATGGTGATGTTCTTCAACCACCCTGGTGGTGTACATGTTGGACAGGATTCTTCCCTCTTCTTATCAGGATATCAAGTTAATATCCAGCATCATGCGTCATTGGATTGGAATTTCCTGTTAAAAAATAAATAAAAATTACGAGAAATTAATAAAAACAAGTAAGTAACAACATTAATGTAAAAAAAAATCTTTACAGTTGAAACGTTTTTTAAATGTGAGCTAGTCAAAACTTTCGCACAGATCTTCTTATTGTAAAATTAATTCAAAATTTAAAGCTAACTTAAATTTTTGGCTCCAAATACACTACATGATGCTGCTCATGACGCCAGGGTAGAAATGGTACAAACTTGATCGAAATTTCAGCTTAATACTGCGGTACAGCCTTCGCTCCTAGAGCACTTAACATTCACCGTCATAAAATAAAGCATTATTTAAAACAAATATGAGGTCAGAAACTCTTAAGATATAAATTGTATCAGTTTTTGAATTGATGATTCCAGAAAAACACAGAAAACAGAGTGCCTGTAAGATCGCACTTCAGATCTGCAACAAACTTGGAGTTTTAGCATTTCAGTATTTTAATGCTCCTTACTATAATATTAATATTAGGTGAATGGCGTACTGCCTAATTAGAAACTCACTCCTTCCCAATCCTTCCCATAATTTGTAAATCTAGCACAACTCCACTCAAAGGCCTTAGTATATGGACTAATTATTCGAAAATATCCTCACCTCTTCCCAACTTTTCTTCCACTTTCCCATCGGCCGACTACTCTTTAATTTTCTGATGAGTGACTTTGGACACCATGGTCTGCCACAGCTGTGTCTCTCAGTTCAGCTTCAAATAGGCCAGTTTGCTCCTATGTAGAATTAAGAATCACATCAGGCTGCGCCCATACTCTTTCTCGATTAACTCTGTTCTGGAAAATTTTATGAAATAAAATTGAAAGCCAAGAAAGGTTTGTACATAGTTTGCAATGTTAATGAAAATTGTGGGATAATTTTCGAGAAAAATAAGTAAAAACTGAAAAAAAGTGAAGGAAAAATATTTGATACATATAATACAAAATATAGATAAAATTTGTTTGGTAATATTATTTAAACTTTTTGCGTTAATACTCCTGTTACTTTAAAGCTAAACTAAACAAATCTAAAACTTATATTCCCTCTAAATAAGCTGTACTTTCAATTAACTCCTCATTTATATTCTAATGTTTAAGTAAATGAATTGCATTATTTTTTAAACTTTCATTTTTTTCCCATTTTGCAGCTAGAAAAAAAAAATAGTGTTATCTGACATAACTTTCATGTTAGGTTTGTCTTTATTCCAAAAGAGGATTTTTGATTTTCATCGTTAGTTTGTGAAAGAACCAGTAGGAATCTCAAAGTTGAAGATGAAAATCCTAAACCAGATACGACATGAATAAAGAAAGGGTAAGAATCTAGAATACAAATCAAAACTATTAATCAGTATTTCAGATATAATCAATTTTTTAAGTTATAGATTTGATAACTTACAATTTATACCACTTTCCTGGGGAAGGTCCGCTTATAGCAGAGCTTCAAGCTCCCCCTAGGTAAGCGTTACTTGACAAGAGCAAACATTTTAGAGATTTGAACTGGTCCAGTATCCTGTACAACATTCATTGAGTTTAAGCATAGTGCGCCATATTCGACTGGATCTTGCGGAACTTTGTAAGTTATTTAGCAAAGATTATACATTACCCATATTTGTATTTGCCTTATTTAATAAATGTATATTATTAGTAGTAAAATTTAGAAAATTCTGAACTTTTTTTGAACGTTACACTTTGCAATTTCAGCAGCTGGAAAAGGCTGATTAATCCGCACAGTACACAGTAATGTTAAATGTTACTTTTAATTTTGTAATCAACACTTGTGGATACGCAACGGCGAGCTTCACTGCTCAAGTGTAAATTAAGAAGTCCAGTACATCACTTTAATGGATAGTATGTCTGTTTTCTTAGAAATATTCATTTAATTGCCATATTGCGAATGTTAATGGAATTGCATTTATTAATATTAACACAACTATTACTATATGTTCTGAAGAATTTTTAAAAATTTGAAAAGTTATCATGAACAATTTTATGATGAATATTATAAAAGTTAAAACAGAAACTTAAAACAAATACCTTTTTCTTCATTAATCCTAATCTAGAGAAAGACTTCACCAAAACTGAGAAGCATTCTTGACAATTCACCAGTTCCATTGTGCCTAGGTTTACTACAAAAAAAAAAAAAAAACAAACATTCTACGTAATTATACTTTCATTATATAAGACTTGGATAGTTTTTTCGAAAACTATCAATACGAAATTCATCATTCCTTACACGCTATATATGCAGTTCTACATATATGAATAAACAAAAACGTTTTTCTTGATTTTATAGTTGGGTATGAGAAAGTATATGCAAAAGAATTAATTCAACTTAATAATAAACGTTTGATAATACGGTCCAAGGATGTGGAGGTCCGCCAACCTGGGGGATTCTACGATATTTTGCAAGCTGAAGCAAGGCGATTCCAGAGTGCACTTTGCTAGAAATAGCTAGAGAAAAATAGGTTGTGCTGTAAAACTATATTATCGGATAGTTATCGGTAGGCTACTTTGAAAGACCTGAGAAACCTAGTGTTCATCAAATCATTTATGCTGAAATTATTCTTGTATTAAATTAATATAGAAATCTATCTTTTTTAGATAGCTAAGTATATTATTACACTAATATATGCATATAAAATCTAATTTTGAGCATGCAATTAGAGAAAGAAAATTCCACGTATGCTACATAATTTCCAAATATATAAAATTAGAATAAAAGCATACCCATAATTCAGAAGTACATCTGTGGTATTATTTCCCACACATAACATCCGGCGTTTACTGGCCCCAGCATAACGGCAACCAATTTTCTCATCACTTGGGCGAATGCTACTTGTCTTCTTTCATATACGTATGTTGTCATATCATTTGCTCTGTCAATTGTAAATTGTAGTCTTCCAATTGTCTTTAAGAGAAGATTTTCATTCTAGATTTGTGGTGATTAGCAGGTGCTAATTCTAAAAAAAAAAAGAACATAAAAACATTGTCGTTAATCGATTTTATTTGTTTAAAATAAATTACTATACAAAAATAATTGTAGTTTAAATAAATTAATAAAAAAGACTGTTCGAGATTTTCAAGGACTTGTAGTGACGAGATTACTTATTATATTTACAACCCTTATAAAACTGTCCTACCGGAGAGTTTTAATACTACAACAGCATGAACAATTCAGTATTATTTTTCAGATAGTAAAATATAATATTTTCAATATTCATCCAGTACTTGAAATAAAATGTTCACTAGTTACATGCATCTTAAATTTGAAGAATTATAACAAGACAAAACTTTGGTCATCTGTGTAAGTAGTAGGAATCAGTAGCCGAAGTAAGCTAAATGTGAAACAGACTAGGCTACATTTGGACGAAGAGAGTTCGCTAAATCGGAATTCGCATCTAATTCTCCTACAAGTTTCATCATTTGCATTGTATCAATTCTATATCTTGTTTATTTCCAATTAAGTTTTGCTTTAACCCAACAATAAAGATTTGAAATCTAAAAATGGAACCAATATAAATTAATTTTGTATAATAAATTCATTAACACTGAGTATCTCAAATAGTGGCTGAAACTGCACGTCACATCTGTAGAAACAATGTTATAAATGGCATCCGCTTTAATTGGATGTAAAAAAAAAAGTAAAAAGTAAAGTAATCGCCTATTTTTTCAGGCGGGGCTTAACGTCCAACTACCAATTAGGTGTCGTGGACGGAGGCGACTAGCAAACATACTTTACTATTTCTCATTTTTAAACATTAAATAAAATCCAAGGCCTAAGACCGGGAATCGAACCCAGCACCACAATACATATTAGCTTCGCAGGTCTCACCTCTAACCGCTCGGCTACCTGGCGCCTCGGTAAAATTCAAAATATAACAAGAACTCTGAAGAACTGATTGCAGTTCAAGAAGGCTGCAGCGCCACCTAATCAGCCCAGAAAAGTAAAATTTGTTATCTCAAAAGTATTGATTACAAAAAATAGACCAGCAATTTTTTGAAGTTCATGTTTGTTTTCTATATGAACTAACAATATGGTTTTATAAAGAAAATTCAACTTTCAAAACTCAATTCTGAACCATCCCACATTATTAAATTGTTCTACAACTGGAAAACGTCTTGTTTAAATAAAAGGAAGAAAAAAAAAAGCAGAAAAAGAAGAGTAATTACAATTTTTATAAAGTGAATCATTTTAGCCATCTTTTAAATAACGGCTTTTTTTTATAAAAACAACCATTACACGAATGTTATTCAAAACAGAAGTTTTTAATTCGAACATTAACATTCAGTTTACAAGTGGACCCAAACTTCAGTTCAGTAACTTTCCTAGAGATTGGAGTCACATATTTAATACAATAAAATTAAATAATAAAGCAATTACGAGAACTTTTTTTACTTAATTGTGAACAAATCATTGATTTAATAGATTCTCTGAAATGCAATGTATCTAATAATGTCCCTAAATTAAGTTTAGTGTTGTAACGAATGGATTTCTAGGCACAAATTAGTAAGATGAAGTACTCCTTCATAAGTTATTTAAAAACAATGCTAAGAACTAACTGATCAGAAAAGATGACTGGGGATTTTTGTAGATCATGTAACATTAGAAAGTTTATACGGATCTAAAATCGTGCTATCAATAATAACATTTTATGAACTGTGATTCATTATAAGCTGAACTTTAAATTACAGAAACCGTTACCTATTAAACAAATAATCTGTATAGTTTTGTACTTACATAATTGAAACAGAAAACCCATTTAGGTGATACGACAATTGGCCCATTTAAAAAAAAATAAAACTTCCAGATTAAAGATAACTATTCCACTAATGGTAATCCTATCATTCTAATTCTGGTGCTAAACACAATTATCAATTTCTCTAATTGATTATTAATTGCAATATTTTGAGAATATAACCAAACATACTTCCTTAAATTAACAATCTTAAAAACAATGTAAAAACCTTGAATTTATAATCACAGTGAATTCGCCATGTATTTAAATGATAAGACACTTGAAGGTTTGAACATATTTCTGCCACATTATCAAATAATCAAGATAAAGAATGGATCATTAATTATCAAGTTCAATATCGGCAGACATATTTGATAAGCAACGCCATATATATATCAACTGCAAATGTCGAAGTCATTTAAAATTATGGTACACAAATGTTGGGAGTACATGAATATTTAAACTTAAAACCGTCGAATTTCTTTAAACCTCGATTAAACAAAATTTTAAAACTTTTGTTTTAGAATAAAGAAGTAAACGTATAATAAAAATCATTCTAAACTTTTGTGAAATATCCACACTACTTTGTCCTAAGTAACAATTCTAACCAAAATATCTTCAAAATTTAATATTAAATGACGCCTAAAATGTTTTGCGTAGAGTGTGGAAAATAAATTATTCACTAATCTTAGGAAGTAGGAGCTACATTTAAAGTCAGCTCTCTTTTTTTGCCAACATTTAAAACATTAAATACAATGAAATAGTACCGAGTATGAAATAGTTCCTTCTAAGACCCGAACCTTCTGCCCCAGAGAAAGAGTTACAAGATGACGAAAGTCCTATTCTCCAGTCCCTAAAGACAACTTATTGTTTCTACCCCTTCAGGTTGTAGCATACGAAGCTCCTCTTTTGCAAGTACTAGTTCTTTTCCACTAATAGTTTTAGTAGCATGATCTTCTTTGGTTACCAAGTGCCCATGATATTTCGCAACCTAGCGATTTGAACAATTTTAGCTCCGGTAGTACCATTTTAAAATACTATGTATTACCAAAAATAAAATATTACAAAAATAATGCTATAATTCTATATTTGAAGAATATTAGGTGACTGAATTGTTGATGGTTCAATTTTTTTTTTTTTTGTAACTAAAGGATTTATACAAATTTATTTGCTCTTGGTTTAAAATGTAGATTATAGTTACTAATGAAAAATACAAAATTTATTTTAGAGGGTACTTCTTCACTTGGGAAACTGCAAGTCTTATTTTATTCATAATCATAATTCGTAAAAGCCAACTAAAATATAGTGAAAATTCCAAATTCGAGGATAAAATGCACTTAAAATTTGAAGAATCATCTTGCAAGAAAATCAAGTGAATGTGCACATCAGAATAATGCATAATATTTTTAGTTAAAAATTAAAATGCAAACTGTTTGGCGACTTTATTTTTTATTAAAGCGGGGAACTTCTGAGGTCGTTGGCGCCCAGTGTCTTTTCAGTAGTCTGCCTGCCCCCGGACGTTCTCCCGTTATAGATAACACTGTCCACGGCCGGGCAGTAAGCTGTAAGAGGCTCCCCTTGGAAGTGAAAATATCTAATCTCCTGGTCTTGAATTCTGGACCTTGGCTGTGAGAACAGGCATTTAACCACTAATGTAATACATTCAAGAATTTTTTTATTTTTACTTTTTCCATTTTTCATAAACGTTTTTCAAGATGTCTTATATGGCAATAACAGTTTCTTAAAAAATGTAAAATAATAGATTTTATATAGTTTCAAAAAGAGAGATCCTACAAAAGATTGTATTCTTGACATTAAAAACATTATTTAACGGATTGTTTAATGTTTCCACTGAGACCAGCGGTAATAAATTGAATGATTTTCTTTTATTAGGCCAGTACCATGACGGGTATCTGTTATTAAAAAATGAAAACAAATTATATACTATATTTATAAACAGTTAAAACTTTGATATTTCAAAAGAAGTTACTAAAAATAACAAAAAAAAAAAAAAAGTCTTGCATCATTTGAGACTCCGTCCATCCATTTTGTATCCGACCATCCAAACCTTTTCTTTTATCACATGGTTCACCGAATAACAGACATTTGGAAATAGCAGTTTCTTCCTAGGGTATAACTTCGCCTTGCCATTGTAGTCTTGCTAAACTGGACTTTTACTAAATAAAATCTTCTATGATGGTCTAGTCTGTTCGTCGAGATTTTAACTTTAATTTCATTTCCTTTAACCACTTGACGTACGTATATAACTTGCTCATATTCTTCTCTCAAAAGAGTGAGTAGCTTCTGCAGTTAAGGTCCATGCTGCAGGTCTGTTCGGTGACTTAAGGAAAATGCATTGTTGGACCTAGGTTATAAGTTTCGATTTTCATATATTTCAGGTAAGTATTAATTAGTGGTGAAGACCCTCAAGCCATTATCACCATTTACAGGTATTTGAATAAATGAATATTTCATACCTACTTAGATTCATTAAAAGACACTTGGTCTAATTCTCGTAAAATGTAGTCCTACATTTTTGGCTGCTGCTAAAGATTATTTGCATCATACTCACAATCACCATCGGCTTTTTTGTTTTTATAATATTTGAACGGTGTTATATAAAAAAAAATATACATCTCTAACTATCCTTTCCAAATTTAAAAGTAGGCTGAAAAGGAATCTCCATGCTTTGAGTATCGACCGTGTTGAATTTATCTACCAAATCTCCGTTTAGCCTAAGAATCGACTGTCGCTGTAATGAGGAGAAAAATATCGCAAAATCCGTTGAAAATAAAGTAGTGCAGCACAGAGTGACTCAGCCAAGTCAACTTCATTGAAAATGACAAGAACTTCAATTCAATCAATTGACAAATATGAAATATGCCATAAAAAAAACAAAAATCAAGAGTAAGCGAGCATATTCACAATATTATTGGCTATAAAAGGAATTATTGCAAATTAATCTAAGCAATAATAGCATAAATGAAATAATTATTAGCACCAAAAAAAAAAAAATCTTGTCTGTAATACAAAAATTTACCTCAGCGATTCTTAAACGTCTTAGCTTTTTAAAAAGCATGGGTTTTAAAAAAAATGGGTAAGTCTCCCTTCAAGCCTACATTATCCCTTTATTATTATTTTTTCCCAATTGTAGAAGCGAGTAGTCTGTCAAAGTACATTATTTACTAATTTTTTCCTACCAGGTCAATTCAAGGCTGGTTTGGGACTGTCTGGGTGCCCTGAAGGAAATTAGTGACCAAAATAAGGTCTTTCTGGTTTGGGTACCTGGTCATTCAGGAAATAAGGGAAACGAAGTGGCAGATTTATTGGCTTGGGAAGGCTCTGCGGGCCACTTCTTTAGTCTGGAGCCCTGTTTTGGGGTTTCGAAGTGTGTTAAGTCTGCGGCCATTACCTCATGGGTGCACAGTAGGTCTCAGGAGTGGTGGCTCAACACCACTGGGCAGAGACAGGCGAAGGAGTTCATTAGGGGCTATTCGCCGAGGCTGACTGCAGAATTAATCCGTCAAGGCCGTGGGGCTATAAGGATAATTGTAGGCTTATTAACTGCAGACTCAGAAAACACATGCATCGCATGGGTCTGGCAGATGATAGCCTTTACAGGTTCAGTCAGGAAGAAGAGGAAACGACACTGCACGTGTTGTGCTAGTGTGAGGGGCTTGTCTGGGCTAAGGATGTTACTTCTCAGGGGAAGAAAAACCAAGGCCTGAGGAGCTTTACCCAGGAGTCGCTCTCCAGAATCAAGAGTCTGATTAAACGGACAGATCTGGAGGACGAGCTCATCGCAGTGGCGGTAGGCCTTGAGGCCGCCCTAATTTATTCTATACTATACTAACACTTATTAAACTTACGAACAAAATTTATTTTTTCAAAGCAATAAACAAATCAATTTTATTTGAAACAATTTATAAATAAAAATTATTTTTAGCGACTGCAGATTTAACTGAAAACATAATTGCCAATTGATTGTGGCGCTTCCAGATTGTAGATAGTCGTTCACTTAACTGCCAATAATTTATGGCATGTTGCCATAACTAGCTAATTAGTTTACTAAACATGTCAATTAAAATTCAGTATTATTAGAAACAATTTTTTAATAAGAATTGTTTTGTTTATGAAAAATACTTGGCAGTTAGCTATTAAAGCCGTTATGATAAATATGCATTACGCTACTCAAGACCATGTAATATTTACTAAGAAAATTTTGATATGTAAATAGAGCGATCATTCTATTCAATATGGAGGATTGTCCTGCTTCTTTTTTCTTCGTCTTTCATATACTCTTTCCCTCTCTTTTTTAACTGTCTTCGCATTGAAATAGAGTGGAACTGATCTTGAGAGCTGTACAAAACTGTCAATACTATAAACCTGGTTTTTATGTAGAAAAAGAATAAAAAAAAAAAAAAGCATGTGAAATATAAATAGACACATAAGGATGTGGTAATGATGGGGCCTAAGTTGACAAACAACTACTACTCTTCAGTTATGTGTAGACGGAGCCCTCGAACCGTTAAATTGACCGCCGCTATAATTTCTAACCAAGGTTCCACTTTTAAATCTCTCACACACACAAAAAAAACAACACACACGAAACAACAACAAGAATCATTAATAAAACTATGGAAGATGGAAGTTTATGAATGAATCTTTATTGAAAAAAATTTTTTTTACATATAAATTTCTTTATAGAAAGTAGATGCAAAGTTTTATTAGTTTTCAATAGGAGGCTGTGGCTTGTGGTGGGGGGGAAGACCCGAACTTTACGAATTTTTCAAGTAATTTTACAAAAAAAAGATTTATACTTTTCATGCGCCACTTCTTTCCCTCAATACTTGAAAGAATAAGTATACAATAAATGCAGAAGTTCTTATGTAAGTTTCTACCAAAAATATACGATTTGAGGCCCTTAATATTCTAGAAAATTGTTTTTAGATTCACTAACACACTAGTACATTTTGGTATGCTGCCTCCAGAACCGGAACTCCCAGAAAGTGCGACTTCATTGCGATTTTCTCAAAAACGACTACTATGGTAGTTGGAATAGTCGCCTGGTGTCGAAATACTTACAGGATGTTGAACATTTTCAGGAAACACCAGCTTTTTTTTTTTTTTTTTTGTTATCCAGCCTTATACAGAAACCATTATTTTTTTTATATATAGAGAAATTCAAGTTTGGCGGAACGACTGATTTGGGCACCTGATAAAAATTGAGAGTCAAAACAAGGTCTTTCTATCTTAGTGCAAGGGTTATGGAGATTGCTACGCAGAATAGAGTTATTATGGAAGACCAAAACCTTACCATCGAAGAACATTTTTGAACTTATAAGAAAAAAAAAAAAAAAGAAGAGAAGTCTAGGGCTAGATTTTTCGAGTTTCATTATTTAACGCTGACCGATGTAAACAATACCTAATTCTAGAGTAAAAACAATTTTTTTGTTTAATCGCAGAATATTTCCTTTGAGGGTCATTTTTTCAAAGCTTAATTTTAGAACGAAGCATGCGTTCAATCAATTGGTTTTTCGATTTTCGGGCAAACATAACCTTACGCAATTTTTACGTAGTTCAGAAATGCTAAGAAAAATTATTGACTCTCTTCTATAGTTTTCCTTACAACCAATTTATCCTGGGTTTTTTTAATAGTTTTTTTCGTCTAAGTGCCTTACTTCTCAGTGGACCAACCCAGAGGTCACCATTTAGAGAGATTTGCTAAGGTTGTCGTACCGTACGAGAAAGTAGCTAACTGCTTTCTTCAATTCTGACCTTTCCATTTTTGTTTTTGTTTTTTAAATCACCATCGTAGATTAATGATTAGCCAGTTTGGTGTAGACAATTTCCATTTCTACTAACAAATCTCGCTATATTCGCCCACTGTGCCTTCATGTCAGTAGCACATGTTATTGGCAACAAAAAAAAAAGTAACAAAAATAAATAAATAAAATTTATTATTAACAAAAATGAGACACAGTATGCATATCTTCCAGGAACTTAACATACAATACTTCCCAAACAACTTTCACTAGGCCAGGATCTCCGGTTATAGATTACTGCAGGCTAACTGACCCCAATATGACTCAACATGCCAAACCCACATAGAATACCCATAACAAACAACTAGATCTCTTTAGTAGAACAATGATTTATCTTTTTCTTTTGAACGGCTAAACTGAAATAGAAGAGTCCTGAGTTTTTATGAATTGCTTTTGTTAACTAATATTGATTTTATTAATAAAAGTGTTTAATTAATCGTATGATGTAGATGCCTCATTCAAAGAATAGATTCATATTCTTTTCATTTCATAAAATATAAGCACTGTTTAAAACAATTGTGACGAGAAAAGGCTTAAACTATTTTTTCTTGTTATAATTGTTAGATAATTCTATTAAAAATTTTTAAAGAACATAAAATTCTAACGAAGTTTTCGTTACATTACACGTTAATGCAGATAGAAGAGGATTTTTTAGCATAAATAGATCTGTAGCGATTTCATTCAGAGAAATAAACTTTACTCTTTCCCATCTCTTTCTTGATGAATTCATAAGGTTAAACATTTTTCTTAAAGTTAATTAATATTTGTAACTTTTGACTTCAATATAATGAAAGGGATTATAAGGGAAGCAAGTATCTAACCTTAAAATCAAATTTCATGAAGTTTCAAAAAGATGCGATAGTTCTACCTGCGTAACAAAAGAAAGCTAAAAAGCTTTCGTTTAAGAGACTGACACTTCCGATCATGCAATTTTGCTCAAAAACGGAATTTCAGCAATATATAATTGTAATATATTATTACATTATTAATATGGAATTCGCACATTTTGTCTTGCTATTTCGTTCTTACTTGGTATTTACTAACTTACTGAATCGTCGTAAATGGTACATAAGCAACAGTTACAACCATCCATTTTAAACTGAAATAGCACGTTAGAGGATAGCCTAACAACCATCTCCTTCAGATATGCAAAAGATTTTTCTTCTTCTTTTTGGTTTTGAATAGATTTTCTTGACTCACTCACTTGCACTCTAACAGACCACGAAAACTTCCTTTTTTTCACTCAGAAAACTTGAAAATTTATTTTTCAGTGGACACGCGATTTCAAAAATTGAACTAGATCGCTATTTGTACTAGCTGGCAGCTTACTTTTACAAAAATCCGAATGCACATCTGTATTTACTAAGATTAAAGTATAACAAAGCAGTTATAAAGAAAAAATGGAAACAAAAATTAGTATCTAAGATACCTAAAAGACTTACTCTATGAAAATGTGGTTGGCCACGCAAGTCTTCATCAGTTATGCCCGTTTTCGGGCGTTCATCCTTTATGAGGTTCATGTATCAACAGCCGTAGAGTTTAACTTCCATTTAAAAACTTCATCTAACACTCAGTATATTGAAGTCAATTCCGATCATAGATTTGAGCATCTAATCCAACTTATTTAAACTCGTAATTTATATGAAACGTTTTGATCCACTTAACTACATTTTTTTTCCTTTTGAATTAAATCATATACTATATTTAAGATACTAAGTTAATTCTGAATTGAAGCCAGTGTTTCTTGCTTGTATTTATGTAAGGTTTTGTTTTTTAACAATTACCTTAACAATGTTGATATGTATCTACTACCTAGCGGCCATATTTCAGACTAAACATACAATTTTTAAACATTTTCTACTTGATCTTACCTGGCGGTGTATTTTGACACTAAAGCTTGCTTGGCTTTTTTTTAATCCTTTGCCAGTAAAAATACCTATCCTTATTTTTACTTACATCCTGTAAAAGCTAATATTAACTAAGTATAATCAACTTGAAATCGTTGAAAAACTATAATCTTTGGAATTGGATCTAAATTAGTGTTAACACTTTTGGTAAAGGACGGAGAGCGTGCACCGCACACGACGGAGTCGTCCATTTCAATAAAAAGTAATAAGAAAAAATATATATGAGAAATAAACAAAGTATCTATTATTAATTTAGCAAGAAAGAGTGAACTGGCCCCCTACGCAAATATAGACTACTTCAGATTTGCGAAATCAACTAGCCGCGAGAGACGATTATCATCAAAACAGGGTTAAACGAATATACCTTAATACCAAAAATTGTTGGCGCGTCCATTGATACCATCTCAAGATAAAAGGGGAAAAAATACATTAAAATGGCTTTTCCGTTGGAGGAATCTTCATCGTTAGGTTTCTGCTGGACCCTATGGAAGTAAACCAAAGAAATATAAAGTTTAAGCTTGTAATTTTTTTTCTTTTTAAGCTTGAATGTTTACGAATGCACTCAAAACAGAAAACGTTTCCTACGAACCTCTTTTACAAAAACTGAGAAGACCTGAAAAACTCTATTTAGGAACTTTGCCACGATTGCGATTCACTAAACCTCTAAACAATCATTGCTTAGAATGCTTATATTCTCCTATAGAATGCACCTTATACCCATGTTTAAGGTAATGAATTTAAAGGAGCTTTGGAGAGTAATATCAAAAGAAGGAAAAGTAGTAAATTTTATTAGTATGAGAAGATAACCATTAAATTTTTTGGTTCTATATAGATTTCACATAGATCAGAATTTGCTGTTAGCGGCTACTAACACAGCCAAATTGTCACCGATTCTAAAAAAATAACATTGTTATTGTCACTCTTTTTAAATATCCACATTTACTTATTAAATCTCTTTAGTGCTGCAAAGAGAGATTAGAATACTGGGTTACGAGGTGAAAAATGGGATTAATTTTACCATTCCTTTCGTCACACAAGTTGCAAAAACACGTTACAGAAATTTCCATCTTAACATTCAAACACATCACAATCCACTGGTACAACATCTATCTTCAAGAACATTTCCAGACGTCTTAAAAGACAGTGGCCTCGCGATCTCCTCTCTGATGAAGAGAGTCAGTAGAAAGTAAAATGTTATTGGAGTGTTACCACTGGGTAACTTCTCCGCTCTGTTATTCTGTATTTTTTGTTATCATTGTTGCTTATAACGCAAAATGCGTTGATTGTAACCAAATAAATGATTGAAAAAAAAAAAAAAAATATTTACCATTAAAGGTCTGGTTGATGAGAATAAGTTATCCTTTGTTTTATTCTATATTATTACGCTTTCTCCTGCAGTTTTTGACGATTGACCCTTAATAATTTTAATGGACTGTTTGTTATTTACACTTTTTTTTTTTTGTCGCTGAGAGATCTTTTGTGAATTCAACTGTTGGTAAACGTTCTTTACTAAACTTAATTCAATTATAAATCATAAAATATAAAGATGATGACAAACCGTATAATTGGGCTAAATTGATTCTTTTGGAAGCCAATGTAGTACCACTCTGCAACTTACAACAAATAATTAATATTTCTAATACAAATGATATTAACTAAGAGATGGCAAATTTAAAAAGAACATAAGATTGGTTTTTACGAAGATCATAACAAAATAAATAAATAAAATAATAAAAATTCATTCGTAGTACTGGTTTTCTTAATTTGCCCACAATCTTCGGACAATAATTTTCGAGCTACCATAAAATCAATAAATTTATTTATTTAAAACGGGCATTTTTAAAACGAGCAAGATGAAAATTTAATTTCTAAAATTGGACACGTCCGTGAAAAATACATTTAAACGGGAATTTAAAAAAAAAAAAAAAAATAGTGACTTTTTTCAAATATAAAAGTGGAAATTTCAGTTGAGAACACAAAATAAAAAAGTTTGAAAAAAATTAAGTGATAATAAGGAACAAAAAAAATGCGTTTTCTACTTACAAGATTTTAAATTACTAAATGCAATCTATTAATTCATTTATTGAAGTGTACAAATTTTTACAAAAAAGTGCCTTTTTAATGCCTCATTATTTTCCTAAGTAGTTTTCTTTATAAGTAGTTACGTTTTTGAACTTTTTTTTTTCCAAATTTATGAGATCTATAATTACTTTTTTAGTACGTACTTTAAATTGAACTAATTGTGGCTGAATGCACAATAAAAATGATTAACATATTTCTATATTTGCAATTAATCAACAACAAAATGATTTTGCTTAGCCGTGGCAGCCGCTTTTCTTTGATTTTTAGCGCCCCTTCGGCGATGTTTTTTGGAAGACGGTATAACAGTGGATGCCGATGATGCAGTATTACTACCACTACTATCATCAGATGATAAATCCGATAGTTCAGACAATGAATCAAATTCATCTCGATCGGTTTCACTTTCTTCAGATCCAGCAGATGATAACATACGTTCACTTGCTGCTTTCTTTCTATTTCTAGACTTTTTTTCATTTTTCTTACGCTGTCCTAATATGCTTGAATTGGCTCTGCAATAGAAAAAAAAAAAATTGTTACTGGCATTTAATACATAATACTTAAGCATTATTAATTATAAAACCTCAAAAAAAAAAAAAGAAAGTGCAATGAATACTATTTCCTGAAGAAATAAATGTTCACCTGGGCAGAATTTGTATAAGGGAGGGGGATACTTTATGTATCACTTTTTCCAAAAAACGAGCTTTGTCATAAGATGCTGTTCCGAAGTACATCCCAGTAATCCCGGGAAAACTGGCTTTCAGACTGTATCATTCTATTATATACGCACAGCTGATATTATAAGAAAAAGATAAACAATTCTAAGCATGTAACTTTCTCAGACATCCCAGGTCGGCTTTATTAGTTAACCATTCAAGTCCAACGAAGATAATCTAAGAGTGTGGGACCGCCTGGATAGGTAATGTTTCATGGCTACATACTGTCTGAAGTTACGAGCAGTCTGGATAAAGCATAACGAGTTGGCAGCCTCTGGTGTAAAGGGCTGAAGCAATTATTATTGGATACAATAAATATTACTAGAAGTAGCACTTAAGTTGGCTGTATGGTGAAAAGCACTTGCGATATTAAACCAAGAATCTGTAATTTCATTTTCATACAAAATCGAAAAGATTGTGTTCATAAAAGAAGTAAAAAATATATTAAAAAAATAGAGGATTCGCCAGGCTGAGCATGAAATATCAAAAAGTGTTCCTTTATTAAAAATTACGCATTAAAAAGCACTCTTTATACATATACATATGAATAAATTAACCATTTCTTCATATTTCACGAATATTTTAGCAAATCAAGAAACAAGGATAAGAAGAAATACAAAAAGCTCAAGATTCAGATTGTAGTAATTTGATGGATTTTTCATCATAATCATTTAGAATCATTAGAAGAATATTTTAAGATTAATTGACTGATGAAGAGAGGCGACTGTTTAAAAGTTAGAATACATGAGTAGTTAAAAAAATGAACACGATCAGCGACTGAAATTTGTTTACTAAATTTGCAGAAGATAACAAATCAAAGGTTGTAACGTCCCATTTACACCACCGAACAAGAAAACTCACTAAGTTAAGGTTGGTTGACAACATCTGGGTTGTTAGAAGCAAACATCAGTAAATAATAACTGTTACTACGTTTTTTGTTTAAGTGCGTAGAAAACAATAACAACTTCAGAATGTTCTGAGGAAATTATTAAAATGAAGGTTAAATAAGTAGATGAGTATAGAATCTAAGTACGATTTCTACTGCATACAGAAAAGTCACACTTCACACAAATTGCCGAAAATGGTGCTAGTTAAATGATTAGGTAATGATCTCTTTTCTGGAGATGATAATACAGAGTGCCTAGGTGCTACTTCCCGAACTGATGTTAATTTACCGATGGTAAAAAATTTGGATAGGCTTTATCTTATTATCCTACTTACTAAGATAGTCTTCAAATCTAAGATGATTTTTCACTTAACAGCAAAATCCTTTCCGACAACTCCCGATTTACACAGAAGACGGTTTAGAGGTATATATCAGTGCACTTTACTCTGAACGTGGAGGTCTCCAGTACGCGATTATAATACTTTCTCTTCCCAGGAATCTCTATAGTCCAACGATTGTGGTGGGAACAATGATGGAAATACAAGAGAATCTGCCGTGTCTTGTGAAGGTTCTGGAAGCCTTCAGCGAGTTAAATGAAAATGAAGATATACAGGGAAATATCAAATTCCTATTTTCTAAGATCTTCCAGTTTTAACTATTTGGTTACATTCGAAAAGGCCCGCTAACAATGCTACACAGAAGACATTATCATCATAATCACTAACAACTAATTATTTTACGTTCATGAACAACAAAAATTTGTATTTCTATTAAAAATGATTAATTTGATCAATTAATTATAATCAAAATTTTACCGAAATATTTTTTTCGACACAACATCGCTAAACCTCACGGTTTTTTTATTCGTGGCAAGATCTTCATGTGATTCAGAATCCAGTGAAGACCAAGCGTTGTAATCATCCGTGTGCGACTCGGACAGACTTCTACTTCCTTTTAGTATACTCCTCTTACCACACGACTAAAAACCAAATCAAATATAAAACTTATTAATAAAGATCAAATTTTATAGATTATGTAAAATAAAGAATAATAAGATTGGCAACTGTTACGAAATAAGAGCTAAAAACTTACAAAAACTTCTGGAAGTTCATTTGATTCTGACAATGTTCTATTTTTAAACTTGGTTTTATCCGCAACAGGACGACTGTTGACCAAGGTAGAATTTTCTTCCCTACTTTCCTGATTTTCATCGTTAATGTTATCATTTCCCTTCTATTAAAATAAGAATATATAAAAAATTAAGTAATTGTTCATTATTTCAATTTTATTTTTAAATCGTTCATGCCTTTTGATACTTAAAACCTGATCGCCAAAGATAAGTAAAAATATAAACAAATAAATTAAAATAAAATTAATTTAAACTGCAATTAATCTTGCCAGGTAATTTCACATCATACTGGATATGTTCCAATTGGGATTCTATGTCATTAACAGGCCAGAATATAAAAAAATCAATTTAGAAATTACTATTGAGCACAATTAAAGAAAATTCTTTAATATTAAGGGTTAATAGTCTGATTTTCCATACAGAAAATACTTACATATATTTTTAAAATAGATAATTTAACAGTCTTTTTAAAATGAAAAATTAAAAAAAAAAAATGAAAGGGCAAAATCTTTGGAAAACGAGTAAAGAAAAATTTGTAGACGCAAACAAGTTAAGGGTGTGCGCTCAGCTTCTGGAGGTCCTTGATACGGTTACATATATTACATAGGTTGGAAGAATGGCCACAAAATGAATAGGAATGTCAGAAAGTACTTACCTTTACACTTTCGATGGGTTTATTATCATTGGAATTTGCATAAATTTCATTTTCGTGAGACTTTCCCTCTACAAGCAATGTCTGATTTTCCAAATTCTTCAATATATCCTGAAAAATTTTTTAAACAACATCTTAGGTCAAATCACATATTATTTCTTATTAATATTTGTAAAAATTTAAATGGTAATAGTTAAATAATCTATTGTAAAATAAAATCAAAAGAAAAAGTTGTATACCTCTTTCGAATCTGAAGAAACAGCTTCAAAAGAAGAATCAATTTCTTTTTCTTTCAATGAGTCCAAAGATGTTCCAATAAAATATGAATTAACTTTGTTACTGGAAAGTGTTTGAATATTTATTGTAGCATTTAAACAGCTATCCCAAACATCAATATTAAGGGTTGACGTATGAATCTTGATACCTGGAATTCTTATACAGAATGCATAGTACAGAGGAAAAAATCCAGCTCCAAGTGAGCAAAATTTAACATGAACACCTTCGTTAAAAGCAACAAATTGATGGGCAACACTTTGAGGATCAATATTTTCCACAATCATTTTAAAAGATAATAAACTTTCCTTAATAATTACTTCATTGGGTGGAAAGGAATAATGAAAATCAGGATTAAGAAACTGTGATTTCACTTCTTCGCTAGTCCTTAATACTCCACTTGAATTTTCATTTTGCTTTTCCTCACAAACTTTGTCATCAATCACTTGAAGCAATTCAACATTTTTCCGTACATCTTCTTCACTAGATGAACAATTATTTTGGTTTGCATCACTTTCTATTCCACTATCTTCTCTAAAAAAATCAGGTGGATTATATTTACCTCTTTTAACAGGCAAAACAACAATCAACTTTTTCTTAGCTTTATCAAATTTAGCACTTCCACTTTCATCATCGACATCGTAAGGTAAGGTCACATTTAATTTGTACTTTGCAGGTTTTTCGCTAATCAAACACAAAGATTTATCCACAATATCTAGATTAAAATCTGCGGCAGAACTTGCCAGTGGCAAGTCAATTTCGACAACCAAATCTGAAGGGATAGCTCCATGGAATTTGGAGTCCGGAGCGTAAGTATATTCTTGCATTTCGAGACGTCTTCTGTGTTTTATAATATATCTTGGCGTAGTATAAAGATTAGTATCACCTTCTTGTTTATTGATTCTTGGAGTCGTCACTTTAGGATTGTATTCATTTTTTGGAGGAGGATATGGGTACGGACACTGAGCAAATATTTCACTCTCCTCTTCCCTTGGTGCTGCATCTTTCCTCATTTTACGAATAACGGTGGCAACTTCACTTCCCTTGTATTGCATTTTTGGAAATGTATGATTTTTTCTATCTAATTTTACCTTGAATGAATCTTCAACAGCGGACAAAGCTATATCATTCACTAAATTCCTTATTCGAGCATTCTTTTTAGCTAGATGTAACGTATCCGGATGAAATACCACATCAAAAACTTTGCAGTACTGATTTTGTTTATCTAGATCGTCTCGAGGATGTCCTTGCAAATATGGTATTGACCAGGAGAGTCCGGGTGTACCATTTTCAGTAGTAATTGTCGAAGAAGGTTTATCAACTTTTTCATTGCTACAAATGTTTATAAAAGCTTTTCTTTTACCATCTACACTACTTTTGATCACGTAACCAGGTGCAGGATGGATAAAAGTAACATCTACGCCTCGCTCTCTCTCAAATTCGGTCAATTCTTTCTCATAAAGGGCCTTATTTTTTGGGTCAGTAATCTCTTGAAAATATTCATTCAAAAGATTACGAAAACCTTCTTTCTTAAGAGCTTCACCTATTTCTTTTAACTCAGCTTTTGAGATATCTAATTCTCTTGGTTCAACTGCTGAATTAAATGCCATTTAGGTTAATATGGCAAATTAAAAAATAAAACAAAATTTACTACACTTACTGAAAACAAATTGGGGTCATCAAAATTGAAGTGAAATTTTACTTGCCGGCATAAGATCATTTATCTGTTATTGCACGTTTGTTAATTGTTTAGCACACTTTAAACACTACTTGATTATGACATAGAAAAGAATAAGATTAACAGAAACAAATAAAGTTTATAAATTGCGTGTTAAAATTTACTCAATTATACAGACACCAACTGTATCTCACTGATTGATATTTTGTTTATCTTAAAAAGTTGTCGGCACCACAATCGATATCACTGTTACTCAAAATAGAATTCTTATATATTTGAATAACTAAAAACGAGTAAAAGAATCCGATTTCCAAAATTTCTTTTAAAAATAAAGAAAAAATAAACAAAGGTTAAAATCGCAAAGGATACCTTTCTTTTTGAAGATATAAAAATTAGGGCCCCCCACTTTGAAATTTTATTCACATTTATATATTTTATTAACATTTATATTCCTTAAAATTTGGTCTGTTGAATGGTATCTCTTGTTGGAATTGATAACAATTTTTTAAAATATTCTAAAAATGTAATTAGTTTACATTCTGCAGATGATTGTAATTTAAGAAAATACGTGCAGCTATTTGAGTTTGGTGACTTGCAAAGAAAATTTGAAAAAACTTTTGTAAGTGATAAAACTAAGAAAATATTTGTTAATAAAAATCCATACTCTTCTTGGAATATAAAAACCCTTAAACTTTCCCATAATAAAATTTAAAAATTATAAATAAATAAAAACTCTTAACTACAATGCTAAAGCTAGCAAATCTCTCAAATGGAGAAACCCCTAATTTTTAAATTTTGTGCCTGGATCTTTTTTTTTAATAAAATGAAAACAGTTTTAGTTTTGAGTTTGGAAAATTAGAAAATTCCGAATTTTCCGTTTTAATCCCTTCTAAAATGAACACATAAATGAACAAAAAATGTGCTTTATGTTTTTAACAAAACGAGTAATTTATTAAAATTATTATTTTCTTGAACTAATAATTAAGTTAAGTTTAAATAAATACTTCCTTTTTATATATAAAGAAGTAAAAAAAAAAAAAAAGTGTACAATTTTTTCCTGTTCAATTGGTATTTTCGTTATCATAAAAATTCATTATTTCCGGCCATTCGTATCTTGAATTGAATTTTTTTGAGAGTCTTTCAAATCTGAAATTTAAAATATTTTTGCAAAGTTATTGGTACAATAAGAGTATATGTGAAAATGCTTTATATTTGGGAAATCTAAAATACCGTACCTTCTTTTTAAAGCGTACGCAACACTTTTTGGCTGTCGGTTTCTTGTAAACGCGCCTTTCATACAACCACCTGGCCTAATATATCCTAAATAACAATAATAATAATAGGCGCTAAGTTTTGAGATGTCAATGCCCAATAAAAAAATCTTCAAATGCTCACATGAGATTTGTTACAGAGACGTAGCGATATATGGTAGTTATCCAGAAACAAGGTCTCTGTACCTGAATTTAAGAGGTACATAATTATGTACTAGGAACGCAAGACGATAGATACAGACTGCTGCTAGGATCAATACTTTTCTGAGAATGTTGGAAGAGGCATACCTTCCTGGAGGTGTTGAGGGAAAATAATATTTTCACAGCAAGGAGTGGTTAGCCCCAAGTGGTATTCCGCTTTTTCTAGGATAAACTTGGACAGCCTGTATAGTAAACAGGTATTGGAGAGGAACTAGCCTTCCCAGATTCATCCTAATTTAATCTTTGGAGTCTTCTTCAAAATATCTGAAGAGAAAGAAAAAAAAGGGAAGGAGTGAGGAATGGAGAACAGTTAAAGGAAAGCCGGCAGTTATTTTGCCTACCGGTTCCTTGTTTTTCTAAAAATTTGTTCTGGAGAACCCCAGCTGAGTGGTTTCATAACCTGAGCTGTAGGTTGAGTGCCTCATAGGCGCATAATAGATTTATTTAGGTCGCAGTGCGTTACAACTCGATAGAATGGTAGATTGCTCAAAAATACATTTACACAAGAAAAATACCTTGAGGCGTATGAAAATCAGCGAAATTCCACATCATTTCCCCTATGAAGAATCCCAGTTTTTTAACAGCATCAAAAGCATTAAAATGTTCATGTACTATGTCTACTTGATAGTTTTCACTCCACATTGTTGAAGGCAGCTGTAAAGATATAAATACATATTTTGTTTTAATCGATTTACAAATTAATTTAAATATTTTTTTGGTATTACTATTGTAATATAGACAAAAAAAAAATACCGCATGTAGACCAGCCAGCGCACCAGCACCATATTCAGTGTAAATCAATGGCCTTTGATACTGATGAAACCATCGTTTTATTTCTTCAATAGTTTGATACTGTATCAATTCCAATTGCCCTCCATCACTGTACCACGCGTTGTATCGATTTAAACAAATAATATCCACATGTTTTACCTATACAACATAAAAACATTCAATTCATTGAAATTAATAAAGTAATTGAATCCATTGCTTATATAAACCAATAAACGTCAAAACTTTTAAGGTAAAAGCACTTCATGACAACAAAAAATAAGCTCCTTTAATGATACTAATTATTCACTAATACTTGAATAAGTCCTCTGGAAACGTAGAAAGAAAATTCTATATATTTATTTAACATAAGTGCGTTAACATTTACCAACCATTCTAACATCTATATTCATATCCATATTTAGATAATACATACCGCTTTATCATTTTCAACCATTTGACTGGTAACAAATGTTACTGGACGAGAAATATCCATAGCCTTCATATGACTCACCAAAATTCTAAAAATTAAATCAATTAATTAATAAATACAATTACCTACCTATTTTAAAATAAACTCAAAATAAATAACATTTATACTTACTCAAAATAAATGTCTGATTCATTTTTATTAGACATAGGCTCGTTTGCAAGTGACCACATTATGATGCTTGCATGATTTCCAAATTCTTTATAAATCTCTGTCATTACCTCTTTATGTCTAGCTAATATAGTATCATCGAAATTGCTTAAATAAATTAAAAACAATATTAAAGAAATGTAATGGAGTAATTGATACATTAATTCAGTTAATTCGTAAGCCATTAAATCTTAAGCTTATAAGCTATAGAAATTACTGGTAAGAATAAACAGTACCTGAGGCGGAAAAAAATGGTTTTACAAATTGATCTTGGTATGTGTAAACTGTTTTGTGAGTAAACTGTTTCGAAGCAGTGAAATATTTAAGTGGAGTATTGTTATGTTATTTGTCATGATTTTGAGTTATGCCAGAAGTCCATTTTGTGATGTTCTTTGCTGTTATTAATTATTGCTTTATCCTCCTTCTTTATCATAAAAATGTATACTTGTATCTTTAATACATTAAAATGAAAAAATAATAACAATAGATAAATAGTATTAATGGTTAAATAATAATAGAATTAAAACAAAAAGAAAACAAAGTTTCTCATTTACATTATATACACCAAGGTCTATAATTTTATTTATATATTTTATAACATTCGGACAACATTCGTTGCCACTTGTGAAGTTAAAGTAATTATAAGAAATACATTTCGCACCCGAAATTTTGATTTAAATAGAAAAATAATAGTTTTATTAACAAAAAAGTGTAGCCTAAGGGAAGACTAAAGGTGGAATGCTTTCGTTTTTATGAATGATAATCGCTCCCATAATTAATTGCCAGCCGTCTGCATCGCACTGTAATTGTCGAAAAGCATTATGTTCGGATATGTTAACCGGGACTCTGGGGATTTGAGAATCAATTAGTCCAGGTGATGGAATTCACAGAAAGAAAAACTACATTTGGGCTATAAGGGCACGAATGGCAATGTCCAGGAAAGAGGCAAAAATTGTCAATGTTCTCAACTCAACATTACGGTTTTTCCTGCAATTCGTCTGTTGGAGTTTTAATAAGAACCATAAGGCTACTGAAATTCTGCGTAAGTATAATCCAAGAAAATGGAATAAACAAATTAATTCAAAGGAAAGAAGAAATAAAATAAAATACCCTGGTAAATATAAACTCCTAATAATGAGAATGAATAAGAAGGATCAGGCAAAAAATAACTGCTTAAATTTGGTGAATCGTATCTTGTATACTTTGTGAAGATAAGTTACGTACTAAAGCTTTTGTGAGAATTTCTACATTTATAAGAAGTGAATTAATTTTTTTTTTTTTTTTACCTCAAACTGCAAGCTGGACTCTCCATAATAATCATAATTCCTCTTCGATCAGCAAATTCCACAAATTCTTTAGGATAAGGATAATGTGAAGTTCTTACAGCATTTGCGCCTATCCATTCTAATAAATTCATATCTTTGGTTGTCTGGACTAGATCAAAACCTCTGCCTCTCATCTAAAACATTTCATCTTAAATTAGTAGAGGAAGAAGAAGATAAGATAGAGAAAAATCAAGCTGGTGAGAATCATTAGATATACCTCAGCATCTTGATGCATACCAAAGCCTCGTAAATAAACTCTTACATTGTTAATGAACAAGGACATTTTGTTCCATTTTATAGTTCGTATACCGATCTTCATTTCATACATATCAACTATATTGGGATTTTCAGTATCTTCTAATAAAAGTATCTACAAATAAAAAAAAAAGAAAAAGATCAATATTACTTTTAAGGGGGGTTTAATAATTTTGGTGGAGCCTTTCAGTGGAATATTTTATTGCTTAACGTTCTATTAAATATTTTTAAAATGAATTTATTTCAGATTACCATCGGAGAATTATAATAAAGCCCAACTTCCATACAACCAAAACGTTTTATTGTGAGTTTTTGAAGATCTGGTTGTGATAGAACATCGTGGTTATATTCTTCCCTTTTTAAAGCTTTATCAAATCAATTGTAGTATTTTTGTTTGAGGACCTATTCGATTTTCTCTAAATTATTGCTTTCCTACGCAAGTAACAGATAGCTTAAAAAGAAGGGTAACCACCAAGATAGAACTGGTGTCAGAATCTGGTTGCCGTCAAGTACCAAATGCGAAACGTTCATATTCTGCCGGCTACAAAAAGTACGTTAGAGTAGAGTGTGCAATTCCAAAGCGGAACAGGTTACTCTGTGTACAATCGTTGTTATAAACCAGAGCGAACCAACGTATCACGTAACTCTTTGGTATTCGGCTATTCTTATTTTATTATTATTATTATTATTTTCAGGAATAAGGCCACAACTAGGCATTGCCTCTGGAGTTTTCTGAGAGCTTTTGAGCAACTCTCAATGATTTGCTACGAGTGTGATATCCATTATCAGCTGATCTTGTATTGGTTTAATTTTGGCCAACCACAATTCCGGTTTCACCGCGCATTGGTAGCTGAAGTTTAACACCAACTTATTAGTTTTCCGAAAAGCTTCTTAAATATTTGATCACCTGTTATACTGCTGTCTCAAAGATACTCAATACTACTAATAAAATATCGATTTTTTGGTTGACTGATATAATTTCCACTAAACGTATCATTCTTCCAATCGTCTTACAATTTTCGTACTCCAACATTCCTGTTACATTAGAATGACCGCAGGAATGGCAACATTACAGAAAAAAAAGTTTAGGACCATTCCCTTTTAAAACAGCACAGTAAAGACTTAATTTTAAATATCTAAACGGAATCGATACCTGTAAAGAATAAAGATAACCAACTGGAGATTGACCGCAGTGGGCCGGCCACCATGGTTGGGCTTTTGGTACAAAGATCACTTCCACACATTCTTCAAATTGTGCCACTACATTGTCCAAATCGTCTTTTAACGTCACTTGACAGATGCCTTTATCACTTGTATGTGTTACATTATACTGTACATATCCTATAAGCAAAATTTTTACTAAAAGTAAAAATGGTTATTGCGCAATAAGTAAAACTTATCTATGCAGAATACTAAAATAAATAAATACATGAATATATAAAGAAAACTGTTATTAAAATAAATGCTATCGGCTAATATTCTTCGATTAATGAAGCTCTAATAATTGTACCCCTCTTTTTTTACTGTATCAGTACCAGGAAGTATGCGATCGGGGAAAATTCTCGAAACTACGTTTTGAGGTCTCCTGAGTCAGAAAAAGTGACTTTTAGAAAATGGTTTCCCTTTCTCAGAGTGTGTACGTGAGTAAAAGTGAAAAACATTTCAGAAAAAGAAAAACTGTCAGGAATTGAAATTTTTACATTTCGTTTACATCCATCCTCGGAAAATCCATCAGTATGAAACATTTTTCAAAAAGAAAAAGCGCAATATGAGCACCTCTGCGAAGAGATGTTGGTTTGCTTTCTTTTAAAACAAGGTTTCCACACTTTTTTGTTGTGGTGGCTCACTTTAGCTACTACTAAAACTTGCACCACTATTCACTTATTTAAAGTGACAAATCTTCATAGTAATCAAAGATGGCAAGAAGAGAACAGATGAACAGAAGTGAATAAAACCTTCTTTTTTTTTTAAATCCATTGTTTAAAGAAACAGTGTAAGTTACTATCTTAAAAATTGGAGTAAGAGAATGTCACATGACTGTTTACATCTGTGTTTTTTTAAATATTTATAAACGGTGGGACTGTCCATGCAATTTAAATCTATATATCCATCTGTGGGTCCAAATCTAATATCTTAATTATATTTATACAAATATATCTATAATAAAATATATACATATATATTATAATGAAAAGAAGGATCTCAAAAAGACCTTTAAGGTTTCTCAAGGGTCTCAAATCCTCAACAGATCTTAAACCTTACACCTAAACAAAAAATCTACTTCTAGATTTTTCAAAAAACGTTTAAAATAATAATTGAATTCCAGAGTGAAAATCTAGTCTTGGAAAATGAAAATCCATTCATACCTGTTCCGTTGTAGTGGTATGAAGTAAAAATTTCTACACTTGTAATCAATTCTTTGTACGAATACACAAGAACATGCCCGTTGATGCCAGCATAATCGAAATAGTCAAAGTCATGGCTGTAGCTAAAATAGCCTGGAGGATATCTGCAAAAAATAGGAAAATAATTCAGCTAGTAATTGTATATGTACCTTTCAGGCGCAGAATAATATTGCAAGTATATTAATTACTTATAAATAAATAATTTTTATAAGAAAATTACTTTAGAAGTTTTATTTCAGTGTAATGGGTTGTTTTACATTCTGAATAATGTTAGTTCGGTAGTAATATATAACTTAGAACCTCGAGAATTGTAGTTAGAGATATAAGGCAGTATTTACATCGAGATATAGTTGTTTTATGCATAATAAGATATAATGTAGATATATAATTATAGTGAAACATCATCTCCAAAGTATACAAAGATATATGTATATCTTTATATAACACATTTGGATGAAAATAAAAAGGAAAGTTCTTTTACTCTGGGTACAGTGGCTGAAGGAAACTTAAATACTTCTTCATATTTACAATATTAAGCATTAATAAAACCATGAGATAAGGTCAAATTATATTTTCATTAGAATCGTCAGATTGTTGGCAATGGCATAAATTTCGGCCAAAATTAATGAAAAATATCATCTTTCATGGCGATTGATTGATTCATCCAATTGGAACATAAATTATTGCTTAGAACATCTAAATATACTGTAAATACTAATTTACCTATTCGTATTATTTGGATAGACAAGTTTTCCTTGAGGTATAGACCAATTATTAAGGGTATTATTGACGGCGACAGTTATGAAGAACGTCGGATAAGCCTGTGTCTTTTCTTTATTTGTCATAGCTTCAGAAGGCCAATTAAGTTCGAAGGGTACATGTCCACCTTCATGTTCCCCAGAGTAATATCCGTCTACCCACTATAACACAAAAAGAGAAAAGAAAGATGTTTATTATGAAAGATTTTATGCGCTAATGGCAGACCTTAACTTACCACTTTGCAATAATAATGGATACTTGTAAAGCGTAATCTTAGCAAGTTACCATTCTGCATGCTAGCTGGTAATCTGAAAGTACGTTGGTACCAAACCCATCCTATATAATCTCTGATGGTTCTATTAACAGTAATATCATTGAAACTTGAAGGAACTGGCATGTCTATGTAATCCTGAAAAAGGAAAAAACAGTTATTCTATATAATTAGAAAGTGGAATGCTGAAATTTAGCAAAAAAGCAAGGATTGATACAATTCATAATAGGACTTTAATTACGTTTTCCCGATGGGTGAAAAGTTTTAGAATATTTTATACTGGTGGAAGAAATAAAATTTTTAGTAAAAATGTTAATAAACTTCGTATAAATGAGATCCACAATACTTTGAACCCTTCATCTAGTTCAAAGCCTTGATGTAACTCTACACAACAAATTTACTTTCTTACCTTTTTATAAGACAAAGTAAATTCCGAAAAAAGTCTGAAAGACTTTTTGCCTCTACTCTCAAGCAACTTGAAGACAACTATAATAAACTATCTCCTCCACACTAGAAAGAAGTCTTCAAAATGATGTTATTCTACAGTTGGAGCCTGTTATATAGCAGTAGTATTAAGCAACTCCGGACACATAGAATAAATTTCTTAAGAAAAGCGACTCGACACCCTAAGCTATAATTTACTTCCCCTCCTTAGTTACACATTAAGCCCGGCCCGAAAACGTAAGCGTAACTTACTGAGAAAAAACGAAGCATAATGACCGTTTATTTTAATCTTAAATTGTTTTAAGTAGTGTTATGCAGTAGCATTCAGTTTTGATAAAGGTTTTCTTGGTTGAATACCACTAAGAAGAGAAAATTCGTAAAGGTTCAAGTATCAATACGAAAGTTTAGAACAGAAGTAAAATAATTCATAAACATGCAGTTATTAGAGACTGGAAGAAACGATGAAGAAAGAGCAGAAGAAATGTAATCAATTTAAGAACGTATAATGAATACCTCGAAATTGGAGCTAAACCAAGCTTCTCGGAAGCCTGCCTCTTGATCATCGTGAGGAGAAATCTTGAATTTCCACAGACCATCGAGTGATATGGTTTCTCTTGGTTGAAATTGGTGAAATTCGCTGGTATCGCAAATAACATTGCTTAAATGAAATTCATAAATTTAAACGTATTTAATTTAATAATATGAAAACTGCATTATATAATAAATAATAGTTACTCTTTGATCTAGTAAAATACTTTTAAAATATAATCATCAATGACGAGATCAATATTTCTAGATATGTGAGTATACACTCTTGAGATGATAGCTTTTTATCAATGTCATTTTCGACAAAAATTACTTCCTAAATATTAATGAAATGTTCCAAATAGATAAAATCAAGTTCGGCCGACGCCGATCTAAACACAAAAAAGAAATTGTTTATTATTCGATTTCATTAACTTTTAAAGATTCTGTCAAAGTTTGTCTTCTTGCATTTGTATATAAGATTATGAAGTACTTAAGAAGTACTGACTATTATCTAATTAGTCCTTAAATTTAAGTTTGTATTTTTTCTTGCTTCTATAATTTGAATTTAATTTTAAATATGGTCACAATGCTACCTGTCATCTCAAATCGAAGTATTTTTAATGAAATATAAAATTAGTATATATGCCAATTCATTAAAGTTAAAATATTGTTTACTTATTTAAATATTTTATCATATTTACCTAATACAAAATATAATCCACCATAGTGAAATACAAATTAGCCGTGAACAGGTGAATGCCCTCATTGACAGAAAATACCAGTACTAGTACAAATTTTAGAGTTTACACTTTTCTTATAATAACGTCGGTTATTAGTTACCTACAGAAATCAGTAACTTTAATATCTTTTTTTTTCAAATCTTTTTTGATAGTTCAAATTAGTAATATTGTGAACTACTATATAAAAACAGTAGGCACAGCGAAAATGTTCCTCTTTCCCTTCTGTTAAATATCAGCTTAGAGGTAAAAATAAGGTTACGTTAAAGAGGTTACCATTACCCATAGTACACAAGCGCCCCAATGGCAGCAAAACAAACTTTACTAGCTTTTTTAAATTTAAATTTATAAAATCTAATGAATTGAATGCCCTAGTTTATGGTTTCAAATAAATAAAACCATAATCGCAACTTTCAAAATCATCTTACAGCTGACAGTTCGGAGAGAATGTAATGAGAGAACTCTGTTTGGAGGCCAGAAGTGCATTTCAAAAGGATCCTGATGCTAATAATTTCAAATTTGGATGAAACTTAAAAAATAAATAAAATAAAAATACGACGAACACCATAGTTCATACTTTTATTTAGGTAACATTACGCTAAATGCAGGAACCTTTATCGTCTTTTTTCATCATCTTCTCAATCAGCTGCGATGTTCTACCTTTCCATTTACTTCTGCTATTACTACAGTTAATTTTTCCCTATGCTACTATGCTTAATAAGTCTTAGAAAAAATACTATAGTTTCAGTTTTTATTCGTATGTCAAACGTAACAAAAGAAAGAAAACTAATAGCGCTAAGTTCAAATTATATTTCTGTCTTCTTTAACGATAACGCAAGCTTGGGTTCACCACTGTCGTATTCAAATCCTCCTCTCAATCACCTAAAGCGTACACTCTACACATTGGACTCACGTCTAATGTTTTATTGTGAAGTCTGGAGCTTTAAATATGGGTATTCCGTGAGTGAAAATAATGAATAGAATTGGCAAGGGTATCGATACTTGAAAAAACTCTAGATCTGGAATTGTGAGTTTTTTGAATACTGGAGGGTTGTATTTACTCTTACCTCAAATGTTCTTCGTTGAATAAATAGGGCACTTTAGCAGTGAAACAGTTCACCGATTACAATCCATAATCCATCATCTACAACTTGCTGAAGATAGAGATTGGTTCCCCAAAAATAAATTCAGTCCTTATCAGAGGGCCTTAAGACCTCTACTCATCCATAAGATAAATGTCTTACTAATTTACAAATTTAGACTATCTTCTGTTTCAAGTACTATTTACAAATTTAGACTATCTTCTTAAAGGGGGGGAGAAGTACGAGTTCTCATAAATTAATTAGGTTTTGCAACATGAATTAAATGAAAAAAAAGGGTATAAATGCATTGATTGAACCTTTGCCGTGTGATAATTGCATGATGCAATATCTGTAATTAATGAAAAAATATTTGTTAATACATTTGCTTAATAAATACAAATAATTGCGCTTTTCCAGTTAAATCAAGTTCCTCAACGCTTTTTTAAGATAATTCTGATTCCAATTTCCAATTTTTTTGATGAACAGTTCATATTATATGAAGGAGAATGATGCGCTTGTAGTACAGTGCTCAGGTTAAGTTTGTAGCTTGTGCAAAGACAAGAAATATTGTCATCATTATGAAACATAAACTATTAACTTATTATAGAACTACATTAACAAAAATAAATGCAAATTATTAATTGTTAAAACAATCAGATTTATTTAGTGTTAACCAAATAATAATTTAAAAAAATTAAACAAATCCTTCTTTTCGCATTACAAAATTAGCACAAAAAAAGTGTATAAATCAGAATTTACTGAAATAAAAAACAAACAAGAACTAAAAACCTTCTGAGAAATAACGGTGATTCAGTAATTTTAAGTATGTTGTATTGAACTACTGAAAAAATAAAACTGTTACTAGTTTAGCAATTTTTTTTTTTTTTTTTTTTGAATAAACTTGTTATATCTGTGTTAGGGCAAATCTCATTGGTCTATTAACATCTGTAAACAACAATCTTCATGTACGAGATCCTGATAATGTATCTTCATTTATATTCATATATAAAAAAACAATCTTATTTTTGGTAATGGTTGTAAAAGATCGCGAAAAGAAAAGTGGTACTTTGATAATAAAGAAATTGAAGTTGTAAATAACTATAAATATCTCGGGCTTACTCTTACCCCAAAATTATCGTTTAAAAAACACCTAATTGGAAAAGTTAATAAAGCAAAGTTAGGGTTAAATTCTGTCTGGCACGAATTGATTGAAAATAAATGTGTATCATTTGATTCTAAAAGTCGGATATTCAATAGTGTTAGTCGATCTGTCCTGTGCTATGGGGCACAGATTTGGGGGGGAACGGAATATGTCGAAGTCGAAAAACTATTGAGGTTCTTCTTGAAAAAACTCTTCAGGTTGCCCAATTACACACCAACAGCCTTCTTGCACTTAGAGACCGGAATACAACCCCTATTTTTGTTTACATTAAAACTGCACCACAACTATATTATTAAGATCATGAACCTTCCTGAGGATTGTCTCACTAGGAAACTGGCGGTGCAAGTGATTAAGCAGGACTTATCTTGGTTTAACCATATTAAAAAAGTAATGAAAAGTATAAATATGGAAACTGTCCTGTCACTTAGTAATGTTTCTGAGTGGGATGGTGTATTCCGGAATATTCGAATACGTTTAGAGGCACGGTTCCAAAACAAATTCGTTGAGGGTGTAGCTGACAATGAATATTATAGGCATTATAGAGTGCTTCAATTCAATTTGGAGGATGGTCATTACCTGACTAGTAATATGTCCTTGGACCATATAAGATGGATCATTGGAGTAAGAAGTGGTACAATAAAATTAAACAACTGTCCATTTAAAGATGAATTCGATGTGTGTCCAATGTGTAATATGGAGGTTGTGGAAGATTTGCATCACTTTTTGATTGAATGTCCAGCGTATGGTGATCTAAGATATAAATGTTATAAAAGAACCAATTTGTCCACCATAGAGATGGTCGGTTTACTGAATGGAAAAGACTGGATGGCACTAGTCAATTATTGTAAATCTGCATATTTACGAAGAAATGTGAATATTGTATAGATGTTACATTTATTGAATAGTAACCAAGAAGAAGAAATTTTGATTTTGTTTGTTTTTGTGTTGTTGTTCATTAAAGTGTGTATTTTAGTTTATTATCACCATAAGTTGGTTTATTTTATTTTTTGTTCGTACAATTTACTTATTTCATCTTTTAGTTTGTATTTTTATTTATTTTGAATATAAGTATATGTTTGTTTTTTTTCCCACTCTGTAACGGTTGTACAACCAACATAGTGCCTTTATGTACATTCATTACAAGAAGTAATTTTTTGTCAAATTTATGTTATTATAAATAAAGATTATTATTATTATTATTAAAAAAACAATCACTTCTTTTTGGTCTCTTTCAGTCCAGCACCTGCATTGAATTTGAAGAAAATGATATCTCCATCGTCTACAATATAATTTCGCCCTTGTTGTCGGTATTTACCAGCTGCCTGAGGAATTAAAAAAAAAAAAAATAATTAAAAAATCTGATTTATCTAACACTAACTTAACTTTCATTTTCGCAAATTCTTTTAATTGTAAGTGGCATTTATTTTGAGAATTTTTTAATGTAAAAATCATAATTTTAGCAACATCGTTTACCCTAACCATCCTATAAGGATGGTACAACAACACAGTTTTTCTAGCAATGATGTTATAGAAGGCGCTCAAAAACCCCTCTCTATCTGAAACCCTACTAAAAGTAATTTTCACGAATAATTTTGTAAGCAAAACTGATCAAGTCCTTGAGCTAGCATTTAATACACTCGAAGAAAATTATTTAAACTTTATCAAACAATTGCATACAACTTAAAATACAAATAAAAAAATAGAAAATACGCAGTATCGGAAATATACATACTATATTTTTATGCAATACTATACAATATTCAATACACATTTGCATATGCATCAGCTTATTCATACCGAGATGGTGGACAATTTTTAAGGCTGCGGTAATTGGAGAGCAGCCGCATCAAACAGGGATTTCTGGATTAGACTCATTGGGGAGGTTTAGTATCCAATATGGGTTGTTGAACCACCGTTTGGATATGTAGTTCAGATGGTATTAAATAAACAATAGATTCATCCTATAACGTTCAAATGACACTTTAAAGGGAAGTTAAACAATTTCCCTTCCTAGGAAGTGCCTATAACAGAATTTTCCAAGAAAAATGTTTTAAATAAAAGTTTCATGAAAATCTCCCAAAAAAAAAAAAAGAAAAAGAAAAATCCTGTCTGTAAAGTGTTATCTCCAATTGATTTGATTTCCATCGCCAACTTATTGTTGAGTCCCATCAAGATATTTAAATATTATGTTTGAACTTCTATTTCTTAGAAATACCCAGGCTATTTTCTAAAATCGCATTCAACTTTGAGGAAAAATTCTTGCCGAAGCTGTATTACTTGATTTTTTCATCTCTAGGAAAGTTACAAAGAGAGGAGCTTGGCTAAAACTGTGAATATCGAGTTTTATAACATGGTTCTGTTCTCCCTATATAGCCTATGTTAAAGTAACTTAGAAACATTTATTACCCAGGGAAAACACAATTTAAAAAAAAAATTAACCAAATCACAAAACACCCTCTCACTAAAAGTAAGAAAAGTAGAAATGATTTTTCAACAATATAAATGATGTTAAATATCATGTTCAGATTTATCAAAAAATACCTAAAACCTAATTTAAATAAACAATATGTAATATATAATAAGATAAATTTTACTTTGACAGCAGATTCCGATCCCTCTTCTTTGAAATCATCAAATTTCATAACTTCAGCCATAATAAATCCTTTTTCAAAGTCAGTATGAATTTTACCCGCAGCTTGAGGTGCTTTGGTACCTTTCTGTAAAAAATATAATTCTGTAATTGGATCTAAAATCTTCATTATTTTAAATTATATTAAAACAAAGAGTTATAAATATTTTCTTCATTAATATGAAAAATTACCAATTTTATAAATGACCATAGTAAAGAATCTGACCTGAATTGTCCACGCTTTTACTTCGTCTGGCCCAGAGGTAAAAAAGTATTGCAATTGTAACGCCTTATAGCCCTGTACAATAATCTTTTCTAGAGCACTGAAATGAAGAAAGATGAAACATATTAGTGAATAATAATTCAATGATTACCTTAATTGTAATGCCTATTTTTCTTGGCACAAATGTGATCAATAACTTTTCATAAGAATAAGTTTTCTTGGAAAATGCTTTTTAGAACAATATGAAAAAGAGTGGTTTGGTAGTTTCGTTCTTAAAAAAAATATTATACAGTGTCGTAAAGAGATTTTAAAATCTGGATATATTTTGTTGTTATATAACACGCTTCTATTATTCGCCAGTGGGGAGTGAAATTCCGCGATATTGGATCCCCATATAGTTACTCCAAATTAAAACAATGGCCTGAGTCACCTATGATTCACAACTGTCCAAACAAATCAAGCAATCTCTTTAAAGGGGATGCTGTGCTCCTCCACTGACCATCTATTCCAATTAAAGATCCTAAACCTAACCTTCTCGTACCTTAAACAATTCATTCCTACAGGGATAGTTATTTTATTAACCTCCATCTCAAAAACTACACAAAAAAGATGGGGCATGAATCCTATTTTATAGAGATGATAATGTTAGTAAGAACTGTATATGTTAATTAGGAGTTCGTTTAAAGCAAGCACTTCAAGAATTATAATAAAAGGAAACCGTGAGAAAATAAAACTAGATTTTTGTTTTTTCTTTTCAGTTTAGGAATCTACCTTGTAATTTTATTCTCTTCCAAAAATGCCTTTCTCTCAGCTTCGTCCATTTCGCTCAATTTATTTTCTAAAACTCCTGAGAATGGAATAATCATTGCGCCCGGATCATTTTTATCAATCCATTCTTTTAGCTTGGGTAACCTGAAAATTGAAAAATATTATATGCATTTTTTGTTTTGTTTTAAACTCAATAATCCACTATATCTGTGTATTAACCATTTGTTTTTCTTTCTTATATAATCTTTTTCTGAAAGATTTACAAGATATAAAGCAGGTTTTACTGTGATGAACATATATTTATTCAGAATTTCAATCTGAAATTATAAGAAATAAAAAAAATTAATAATTCAATTAATTATTATATTGAAAAATAAATTTAAAAATCACTTACTTCTGTTGCGCTCCAATCGGCGAATCGTAAATGGTGTTTATCTTCGAATAATACATGTTTTATTTTCAACAAGCAATCCTGGAAAATGATGTTTAAAAAACTTCGATGATCTTTACACAGTTTTCTTTCTTTATTGTATTAAAAAAAAAAAGTTAGGTTTACATATTCAGGCTTCATTTTCTTATCTCCTCCACGGCCGACTACTCTTTCCAGTTTCTCTAGGTTGGTCAAAAGGAATTCTTGGTCTTTAAGACGAAGTTCTTCACTAATTATCTCAAGATCACGTATAGGATCTACTTCTCCTTCAATGTGGGTCACATCACCATCTTCAAAGGCTCCTGAAAATTTTGTGAACTTCGTAAATAATTTACAGCACAAAACTTTAATTTATATGAATTGAATCATTTCAATAAATGCTTAAATCAAGTAACTTTCAAAACAGAGAGAAAGAGGTAAGTAATAAGCTCTCGGCCAGAGAATGAAAGTATAATTTTTTAGGCCAAAATGCAATTAATTTTACATCTAGTCACCGTTTAGCTCAATGAATTTTGTCTAACGTTTTACCAATTAAAGAATACAAAGAAACTATTCGACAGATCACGTTAACTAAGTGTAAGATAGAAAAAACCATCACTGTGCACACCCAGAGAATTTTTCACCTTGGCAATTTTAGAAAAAAAGAAAGAATAAATTTTAGCTTACTGCACATATGAAGTAAGGCATCACATGCCTTAATGTGGGAAAGAAATGCATTTCCCAGACCTTGGCCTTCAGATGCTCCTTTCACAAGTCCAGCTATATCTACCACATTCAGGAATGCGGGTACTTTGCTGTAAATAAAAATAAATTAGAACGGTGTGAATTAAAACGTTGGTATAAAATTGGGTGAATACATGAATAAAAGAGATTTTTTTTTTTTAGCAATGCTGAAAAACAGCCAAGATCGCAACGACTTAAGTTTAAGCCCCTGCAAAAACTTGATTGCAACTGCAATTTTCTTTCAGATCTGGCTAATATTATACAGAATGTTGATATAATTGAACTGAACTTTTTCATGATCAATATATACCATTCTATTAACACTCGCATTGCTTTGACAATGTATTTACCTAATCTTTCAATGATTTTAATTGGAAAAGCATTTCAATGACTTTTCTTACATTCTCTCATAATTGTATAGTGTCAACACTAACCTTCTGACTCTTACAGAGCGAAGAAAACTACTTAAACTAGAATTGCGTGAACTTACCTAGCTGGTTTATAATATTCACATAGATAATCAAATCTAACATCCGGAACTGGTACCCTACGTAAAGAAAGAGCAAAATTAGGTTTAAAAGATAACGTAAATTACCGGACAGTTTTATAAGGGTTGATATAAAATTAGTAACCATTTTCAACTATAAAAAAGTAATTATTTTTAATATGATACTTATTTTCATTGGGATCGATGGTGCAAAAAGGAAAGTTTTCAGCAGCAGCCTGACTCTTTGTAAGAATATTGAAAAATGTTGACTTTCCAACATTAGGCAAACCAACTATACCCACTTTCAGATTAGTTCCAACCCTACCAATTAGAGGCTTTCGTTCAGGTTCTTCAGGCTTCTTAGGGGCCATACTGAAACCAAACAGATCTATAAGTAATAATTTGAACTGATTCTCTGTATTAAGAAGTAGTTATATAGCATCTAAAATATTTTTTTTGTATATCAAATAATGGATAGTTTATATAAGATATTTCATAAGTGTAAGGCTCTCACGATAACCAAAGATTTATTTATACGTAAGAAGATCTACTTTTAGATAATTTGATTAGCTTAACAAAAAACAAGCAATTTACTACCAAACATACAACTTTGTAGGCTACAATTTTCTATATCTTTAATATTTTTTCACTTATTTAAGTTCATCCCTCTAAAAACTCAAGAGTCCACAATGCCTTAGAAGACTAATGGTTTGAAGTTACCGAACTAACGTTAATTAATTATACATGATACATTTCATCCCAAAAGAACTTTCAGAACTAAAAATGTAGTTGTTACTCATATTTTAAATAAATGTATAAGGTTGAATTTAAAGTTAGTTTAAGTTATTTAGCTTTTTAATAATTAAAACTTAATATTTTAAATGAAAATTGAGAGGACAAATTGGGGCAAACATGTGCAATAAGTTAGTGACAAAAAAGGCATCAATTAAAAATCTGTACTTTTTGAAAACTATTCACCAATTTCTTCTGAACATAATTGCAATAATATCGAGAAAAATTTAAAAAATAAATGCTAACTTACCTTAAAACAATTCATATAAGCGATTGTAAATAACCTATCTTCGATAACAGTCTAAAAACCTCAACACTTTGTTACACCGCTTCTTAGTTACAAGCGCAGTTCAGAGATAGCGCTGGCATTCACTTATAAACACCTTAACAAAGATTAAAATCTCTCCTGAGAGCAGTAAAGCAGTAGGTTATTTTTTAAAATCCTATTTAACTAAATTCATGTAAATACATAATGGATTAAAGGAATTGTCGGATTAAATTAAATATTAAAATACACATTGGATGAAATACAATTTGTCACTGTTACTTTAATATGCGTTGTTTAAATAAATAATCAGGGCATAGCTTTCCTTGGTCACTGACTTGATTTATATCCAAATGTCCTTACGATAGAAATGAGCGCCCTGTAGCCATTAAAAGGCTCTCTGGAGTTTACGCAGATTTAACATAACCACTTCGTTCTGTAGCGCTAGAAGAATAGCACAGAAGTCTTGATTTCCATGCTAGCACATCTTATACTAAGCTAGTTACTTCTCACTAATCTGAAGATCCAGTGCGTAGCTTGTAAAAATTTAAGGCTGAGGTATACCTTTAAAATCAGAGCTAAACTTCAGAAGATCGGAAGTGGTGTCTCATGACTAAAAGAAGATTGTGAAAATGATAATGAGTTTATTGTCCAAGCAATAATGTTATCGCAATTAGGAATATAATAATAGGGAGGTAGCAGTCGACTGAAAAAACTGCGGGCAAAAAAACAACTCTATTTAGCAGTATTCTGCTCGTTGAAAAATTCTGCCAACTATTTAATTTGTTGCCTATTCTGAAAATAAATTAAAATTACCGTACAACCTCGATTAACCGGGCTGACCTCCGGCTATACCCACCCCGGAAAACTGAAATCCCCGTTAAACCGAATACACTACTAATACATAGTAATACATTACTGTTTCGTCCCAGAGATCAACTCCTATCTCAGACGGCAATCCTTTTTTTTTATTTTTTACATACATATTTTATGATTTTATCTTCGATAGATAAACAAATACGTTTACGTTTAGCACCAGTTTTCTTAACGGATTCCTTTTGCGTAAGTGAAATAAAAATTCGACCGAAAGGGCAAACGAAAGATGTTTTCTGTGGACGAACTGATAAACACTGCAGACTAGCTTGAGATTAGGCTGTTCTCTGGGAAGATTAAAATAATGCCGGTAATTTTCCATAAAAATATTACAAATAACCGTGAAGTTGAAAATCAACCATTTACGACACATCTCATAGTCAATCCCATGGTCTTTTATAAGATCTTTTGTAACACCGTGGTAAATCCCAAGAAATTCAGTACTAATTGCACCATATTTTGGGTTTTTACATACATAACATAATGACCCTTCAAGATAATCAGGTGTAAAAGAGTTGCTGCCACGGCTACAATTATGTTACATTGGAAGACAAAAAATTTTCCAGTCGCCACCGAAAATTAACTTTTGTTTCGGCGCGATCCAGGTGTTCTTATGATGACTCAACATGATCGCGGTTAATCCGAATCCCGGTTAACCGAGGGCCGGTTAATCGAGGTTGCACAGTATTTATTCTTTAACATTAATATCTGAGATTATA
Source organism: Rhodnius prolixus (assembly GCF_049639745.1). NCBI lineage: Eukaryota > Metazoa > Arthropoda > Insecta > Hemiptera > Reduviidae > Rhodnius > Rhodnius prolixus. Next base: position 6,715,540 of record NW_027411603.1, on the reverse strand, counting down.
ACCGTTAGTAAACATGTTGTTTTTAGTTATTAAATAGTCCTGGCCAACCAATTTTTGAAAGACAAATCTCCTATGTGAAATTAAAGTTACTAACTTTAAAAAAAAAAAGGTATAAAGCGAGTTTTTTGTGAAAAATTAAATACATTTTTGTTTGTCAGTTTAATTCTGACCTAGAACGGAAGTATGTCCCCCTAGTGGGACATTTCCTGGGTTATTCAACAGACAGAACGATTCTGTTAGCTTGACTGGTTAGAAACCCATAATTTTTTCCTTTCAGTCGAGTTAGTTACTATATCATTTTGATCCTAGTTGAAATAATTAATTCTAATGAGAGAAACAATTATCTGTATTTACAGTGTCTAATGAATGTATTGTAATATTCACTTATTTATTAATGTAAGTAATTACATCCTTGTACTGAAAAACAAAATGGTTACAAGATACTATTTTTTATCTACAATAATATTTAATCGGTTTATTTTCTGTATTAAAAAAATAAATAAATAATTCAATGAATTTGTTCTAATGTGCACAGATATGTTCACAAAATTCATGGAATAAAATTAAAATAATTATTGATAGAATATCACAAAAGTTTCTTCGATTTTATACTTAAGTTATGTTCTTTGTTCATTACAAACAACTAAGTTTTAGACTTCGTTTGCACGAAAACGATCTTAAATTACGCTTTTGAAATGTCGCATGCAATACATGAAGAAATGTATGTTTCCAAACGATTGTAGACCATCAGATATTTCTTTGCTACTTGCCTTTTCTAAACAAGAGCACATGAAGACCTTTATAGACAAGCAGTACTTCTTCTGTCCAGACTTCCGAAAAAAAAAATCGAAATTTACAGGGTCAAAGGTCTTATCTATAACAATTGTAGGAAAGACGGCACTAATTATATTTCTTGTATTTGCTATTCTTCGTTAGAAATCTGTTGAAAAGTATTAGAATATTGACATCAGATTTTGAACTAAAAATTATGGGGTACTTAAAATGCTATTTACTACTAAATATTTATACACGGGAATTCAGATACGAGAGAAGAGATTTTTGCAAGCTGAGATATTTCAGCCTTTGGCAATAGTGATTCACAACATCGTTAATGTACCCTATTTAAACTTTCAATGTTGATTATCGATCTTAAAGGTTACAAAAGAATCGTTAAGCTTTTCAAGATATCTTTTGTGACAATGTTTTTTTCAAATTTTATAGGTAGTATCAGAATTGAATAACGCCTTAGTAATGTGTTTTTATAATTCGAAATAACTACGTAGAACTTTGGACATTAAGCCTGCATAAATTTCCATTTTTCCCCCTGTTAACCACATCATCAGTTAGAAAAATAGCTTGCAAAATAAAGTAATATTTGCTTGAGATAAGATTTACACTAAGATAAACAAAAATAAAATTAAACAATCTCATAAAAGATTATTGAGAAACGTAACAAGGCACCCAAACGTTTGACGAACATTTATGCATTTATCACCACTTAGGCAGCTTCTTGGCTCTTGACGTATGATAACAGTTAAAGTACCATAGGAATGAGGCCTCTAAATATATGGTTCATCAGCTGAGTGATAAGAAAATTATTTAAACTGATATACGATGAAAGATCGGATATTTTTTTTTTTTTAAATAACTCTTAGAGATCATTTTTAAGACTGCATGTTTACCTGTTCTTTGTTTTTCAGATGACTGAGGAATAACCTTTTGAAAAAGATTTAGTCTGCTCGTTCGGGTGCTCTGGAGACATAAAATTTTTGTGTTCTGCTAAACTAATGCTAAAATATAGAGCTACTGCCAACGGAAGAGATCAGGGATTCATCCTAATGCACTAGTTCGGCAGTTAGTCACTAGGTAGCACTGATAGGTACTTTTCATTGAATTAAATTTATTTATGGTATATTTTTAATTTTATTACTTACATTTACAAAGTTATTTATAATAATGGTTTGCAATACATTAAGGAGATGCTTATTTATTATACTATTACAACAACAACAACAACCTCCGTTAATGACGAAAACTACGACACTATGCTAATGAAGTGGCGGAATTTTGGTGGAACTGTTATTAAATACAATTAAGTAAATTCATGGTTATTTCCTCATTGTCCTCATAAGAATAGTTTCTTCCAACTAACTCTCACTTCAGTTCTGCCCAGAGCTTGCCAGCGAACACAATAGAGTTTAAGTATTTAGCTCTTTACAGTTACCATTGCACCATTTTTCAATAACAACAGTAAACGCCAGTACTCAGAATCTAAAAATGGATAAAAGATCATAATTGCGTTAAGTAAACTGTCCTAGATAACACGAGCTCAAAGGGCCAATTGAACTCCGCAGTAATCCTTTTTACATTAAATGTCGCATGGCGAAGGAGCACAATCTTTTCTTGAGAAGAGGTGTTTTAAAACTTTTCAGGGAGTGTTTTTTCCTAAGCTGCAGACTCCTGAGAGAACGAAGTTGGTCACCAGGTAGGAAATGGGGCAGTGTATGTCGTCCCGGGGGTATAGATGGAGTGCTCAGTCTGCCGCCAGAGGGTTGTTTTACCAATCTGCTGGGGTTCCCGATTTTCTCAAGGAATTTCTCAAGAGAACCTATATACTTCCTTACTTAGAACACTCCCTTAAAACTTCCCGAGCCGGCTGGGCTCTCTTTTTGAACTGGAGAGAGGCAATTCTTGAAACCTGGGGAACGTTGGGAACTTGGCGTGGTTGGAAAGCTCTTCTCACTTCCTGTAGAGCCAAGGTAGTTAAACAGGTGTTATAGCGGAATAAAACCCAACCTAGAATCTTCTTGTGGGAGCTTTCTTCAGATGATTATGGACAGCAGTGGGAAGGAGAGATGAGTTAGCTCCAGGAAGTAGTGTTCTTTGCTACTGAGTCCCACTCTTCCTCATTCAATTTTCTTAGAATTTGTTTTATGACCGCGACAGCTGCAGCTACTCATCTCGTAACATTGGGTGCATATCAGATCTGATTAAAGGTCTTAAGCAGAGCAATCTGATAAAGGCCAGAAATTATAAGGCATGGTACCAGTATGAAAACCAAAATCAATCAGGAAATGACGTTGCTGTTTAAGAGCGTTAAAGTTTTTTCCACCTTACACAGGATAGCAAGGCTTCGAATTGCAGCGAGCATGCGGGTAAAATGTTTGTTTCTTTTTTAAATAACAATTTAAATAAAATTACTCAAATAATAGTTTAAATGAGATTAATTTCGTTTTGTCCACAATTCATGTAAACAAATATTTATTAAATTTTATGTATTCCCACACAACCATTAAATATTTTAAAAGACCTTGTTTATTTCCCAGCATAAAAAACAGAAAAAGCACACGAATTATCCAATAATTATAGATTGTAGTAACATTTAAAGCTAATTCTATATATTTATTGATATTACTAATCATTCGTAATAATCGAATGACATTTCATAATTTTTTTTTGTGCATTTTATAATTTCAATTTTGCCCAGAGGCTCATACACTTTGGGAGATATATAATTTTGGAATCTTCATAGTTTAGATATTAGTTCACTTCTCAGTTTAAACCATTATCTCAAATTTGATAGTTCCAACTGTCTCTAAGTAGGAGAGTTAAATTCGAATTCGCTAAGTTTACCACTCTAACGATGCCGCCCTGAATATCAGAAATGCTTAGGATACAAAAACCGATTGCCAAAGTAACCCGTTTTGTCTTTTGCAAATCAGTTCCCACCGCTTAACTTTGTTTCACAGATTCTTGAGGGTGCAGAAATGTATATTTTGTGCTTCCTGATTTTTGAGCTGGTGTGGATCGTACACTAGCACAGACCACTTCCTAAAAAAAACACTCATTTTGACGTGAATACGTCTTTAAATTTGAATCATATGGTGGCAATCCAAAAAATCAAATGATAACAAAATCGGGGGATACAGTTTGGCATTATAGTTTCGAATCTATCGTCTATATCCAAAATTAAATTAGACCACTGGATAGCTAAAGGATCAAAGAATTCATTACGATTAGCGAGGACTGTGACGCATCGCGCGCGGTCGAGGGGGAAGCGCCGGCATTTTGAGATAATTTTGCTGCGTATCGAGATTTACAATTAGTATAACTTTTGACTCGGAGAAGCTACGATGTTCGTTTAAGTTTTAATCGTTAGCTGTCGTTTCAATCTATCGATTGTGTATAAAACCTTAGTGTAAAATAGTGACAGTTAATATAATAAGGTGTTAGAATAAAAAAATATTATCAAAAATATATAATGTCGGCCTATTCGCGTCGAAAAGCCAAAACCAAATACAGAGATCGTATACGGTTGGAAAGGGCTTCTCAAGAACAATCGAATGGTAAAAGTCGCAAAGCCGGTGGAGTCGCCATATATCGCAACATCAATAGCTTCACTGATTGTAATAGAGTTAACATTGACATTTCGGAAATTTATTTGGAAATGAAAGACGCAAAAGCTGGTGATGTCTGTCTAGTAAAGGAAAAAGGCCAATGGCATCCTCAAATTCGTACTCGGGTGTGTGTATACCCATCCGGGCACAGCGTTAGCAGAAATTAAACTCTTTATGTTACGATCGTTGTTAAAATATTCCAAAAACATCTCTAAAATTATACCCGATTACATCTTACTACACCAATTATGATAGTTGGAGACTTTAATGTTTAATGTCTCACAAAACCGCTCATTGCCCGACTTCATGCTCAGCGAGTTCAATTTGTCTTATATTGAAACTTCTCCAACAACGTTAGGTAATAACTATATTGATTTAACGTTTACCAGAAATCTCGATGTATCTTGTATGCCATTTGTGTCGTACTTTTCGTATCACAGACCTATAATTAATAGTTATATTGTAACACAGTAATTATTTGTTTCCTTGATTTCATCCTAAAATACATAAATAAAAATATTTTATATAAAAAATATAACCCGTTACGTAAACGTATTCACGTACAACACACGGTCGTGTCCATGACACAGCCACAGTATTTTTTTTTTTTTAATTTTTTTGATTAGGGGGGGCCTCAAAAGGGATGTATCAGTGAAAACTTGTTAAAGAAGACTTAACATCATCGCTACACTTTTCTCGCCTAGTAAGAGAAAGTAATTAGATATGAAAAAATGTTAAAAATTAAAGGGAAATATCAAAAACTTCAAATGTACTGTCAATTCAGCTTTTTTTAAGTATTTCACATTAATAGTTATCGAAGAGGGAGGTAATGGAAATGAGTGTGAAACAGCTAAAGGAAGGGGAAGTCGATATATACAAATAACAAGTTAGTAAAACCTATGTTTTGGGGCTAGTTTTCCTTCTGTCCTTATCAAACTTTCTGCAGTATTAGCTATTCTAGTGCTAATTCTAGGTTATACCTTCTCACCATTCTGCATTATAGATTACATCATGTGTATGTCGTTTCGTCTGGTGTCCAGTATAGGGTGAGAGTTGGTCAACACCTTCTTCGCCTTATCATCCCATTTAATGGAGTAATCATCTATTCTTGTACCATTTACTAGAAAAAGAAGAAGGTAGCATTAATAATTTGGATACTTCCCTCATGCTCTAAAATTTCTATTTGGTTGCTCTTTATTTTTCATTACTTATGATCTTTCTTTCCAGTCCTTATAGTCCTTCTTCCACGAGATATGCAACAGAATATTGTTCATCTTTTTTGGTGACTGATTCATTGATCTAAAGGGAAGAAAGATTAATGCCAAGTCCAGTCATATTTTTTATGTTTTTATTAGTTTTATTGCCAAGCTGTCCAACTAGGGACTAGTTCATCTTCAGGGCTTGTACTTATAATTTGTTTTACATTGTAGGTGTTATCTTTGAAGGTTAACAAGGTGTTAGATAATAATCTAAACAGTACTTAGAATACCTAAAAAGTCAGAAGTAAAAAAAAGTAAAAAGTAAAGTAATCGCCTATTTTTTCAGGCGGGGCTTAACGTCCAACTACCAATTAGGTGTCGTGGACGGAGGCGACACATTTAACTGTAAATTTCTTTTAATAACTGTTAAATAAAATCCAAGGCCTAAGACCGGGAATCGAACCCAGTACCACAATACATATTAGCTTCGCAGGTCTCGCCTCTAACCGCTCGGCTACCGTGGCGCCTAAGGGTACGTTCACAACGGAGCTGTGAGCATAGATGATAGCGGAGATGATAGCAGTGATGCATCAGCGCTTATAGAATAACCTAGTACATTCTTATGTGAGCGTGCACAACGAAGCTTCGACTAGTGACACATACGCGCTGCTATAAACGAGCATAGATGATCGAATTGAATTTTTCATTTTTCTGCTAGCTGAACTCCAGTATCGGAGCTTCAAAATGGAGGTAGAAAAATTAATTAGTGCTGTCTTTACTCATTATTTTTGGTTATTATTTTATTATTTACTTTTAAACAATATTTTGTTTTTTAAATCGTGCTTACATTTATTTTCATGTGTATTTATTTGTTTTTCCTCAATATAACCTTACCTCAGAGTTATCACTAGTTTTTCTTCTATAGTTATAGGATTTCCATGACAATTTTTCCTACGTTTTCTTAATTTTGACCTTATTTTTTCTAAAATTTAGTCAAATGTGGTTGGACCCATCCTCACATATTCAAAAAAACGATCCGGATAATTTCTAAGTTCCCTATATAAGTAGTGAAATTCGCCTAAAGTACTTCGTTTTTTATTTATGGTATGTACATGATATTTTCTACATCTTTTTTTTTTAAATATACCATTTCGTTGCTGGTGAACATAAAAACTCTTCTTCACTTCTCGACATGTTGCATGTATCACAGCTCCATTGTGCACACTAATCAGCGATTATATTTTACTCTATCAGTTATCATCTCTGCTATCATCTATACTCACAGCTCCGTTGTAAACGTACCCTAAAAGTCAGAAGTATTGTTGGTACTGGTTGGTTCCATTCCCGATCTAAGCCTTGGTTTTTATTTAATGGTTAAATAGAAGGAATTCGCAGTAAAGTATGTTTGCTAGTCATCTCTATCCACGACACCTAATTGGTAGTTGGAAGTCCCCCTGAATTGTCATTACTTCACTTTTTTGTTTACTTTACCTAAAAATTCAGGACAAATGAGATATCAACCTTTAAGGTCAACATCCACATAATGTAAGATTAACTAAATGGATTGATTTAGTATGACGTAGTACGATACTTAGGACTGTACATTGACAAGAGACTCACATGGAACCCACATACTCGACTGAAACGATAAGACGTGAACAGACACTACAAGCTACTTATTAGCAGATCCAAACTCGACTTGAATCACAAACTGACTATTTACAAGACCCATATGGACATACGGAGCTGAAGTGTGGGGCTCAACCAAACCCTCTAACTCCAAACGCCTGCAGACACTACAGTCTAAAATCTTAAGAAAAATCCTTACTGCTCCATACAACATTTCTAACATTAACATTCACACTGACCTTCACATCCCTTTTGTCACCGATCTAATAAAGTCTCGCTACCCGCAACTTTCACAGCCTCCTACCTAGAGCTCTCCATCCTAATCCTCTTGTACATCAACTCTCCTCTCCTCATCTTCCAGACAATCCTCCTCGTCGCTTGAAGCGGAAGTGGCCTAGGGACCTACTGATGTGAGTGTACTATCCACTGAGAAAGAGTTCCGTCAATGGGTGACATTCATGAGAACTTAACCAGTTTTATCAAATTTACTTGATGCAACATTTGTAGCAGTTAATGGATTAACTAAATTGAATTAATATGATTGTTTTGAATAGCTGTTTGTCGTCAGACAATTCCACAAATTTTTGTTGTTGTTGTAACGTTTGTTCTCTTGGCTGAATTTAATTGGCTATGTATGGGGGGTTACTTCAATTCCTTGAGGCTTGAAATTATTAGTATTTTTAGTTCAACAGATTATTTGGCCTATTCATTACATTAAAATATAATGCAAATTAGTGGATTTTGTTCCCTGGGTTCCAGGATTTTTTATTGTTTTTAAATTGGAAGAATGAAATGACAAAATATTTGAATCAATTGTACGCTCATAGTAAGAATGCTGAAGGTTAATACTTCTGAGCATCAACTCAGCCACAGAAAATAGGCTCATAAAATAGGTATCAAAAATTCATCGATATCCCCATATCGGATAACGTGTGCTCAATGATTTGACTCTGAATGTAAAACATTAAAAAAAAAAATAAATAGACTGTTTAAGCTCTGTAAACAAATTGGAAACCATACATAATTCTTAAGTGTGATCGAAATTGTTTTAGGAAATTTTCCGAACTTAACAACTTAAGTTGTTATATTTGTTTTTTAAACAATCAATCAAATGAAACATATTTGTTGATGGCTAAATATACTGTGTCGAGAAAAACAATAAATTTTATCAATTCGATTCCTTTATTTGAATTCCTTCATACTCCACCATTCACTACTTAATATCAAATAGATGGTTCCAAATCAATTCTTTCTTCATGCCTAATGAATCTTTTCAAATTTAAGGCTGTTATGACATAAAAATAAAGGCTATTTAAGGCGCCATCTAGCCGAGAGGTTGGCGGCAAGGCGCGCAAAGCTAGGATGTACTGTTTGGTACTGGGTTCGATTCTTGGTCTAGGCCTTGGATTTTATTTAATGATTCATAAGAGCAATTATTTTTATCCGACTAACGTTTCCAGTTTCTTATCTTCCATCATTTTAATCTTAATGCACTGATCATTCTCTGTTTATTTCTTCTTTTTACTTCTATTGCACCCGCCGCCTCTTTATACAAAATACCTCAGATTTTTATTAGGGTAAGTATTCTAATAAAGAAATTCGAAAAATGTTATACTATTACAGGAAATGTGGAGATTTCCTTTCAACAAAGATAAGACACCGGTCTTGAAAACATCTGCACCAAAGTGAGACCTTATAACATATATTTAGATCTAGTGAGAATACAAAAAAAGTGGGAACAGATTTATTTAGAACTAACTAGGTAACAGCAGAGAGGTTAGTTAAGTAAAGGGAAGAGAGAGAACCGTTTGTGTAGTATGCTGCTTCAAGAAATGGGCGTGTAACTACACACAGAGGCTTGTGCAAGCCCTAAAAAAAAAAAAAGTCCAGGAAAAATTGAAAGGGCACGTGTCCCCCTTGTAGGGAAAGGACAATGACATTTCCCTTCCTCACCCTACAGGCGGAAGTGGTACGCCCACACAGCTGGCTTATACCAAATAAACATGATATTCAAGTTTTACCGTTAAATAAGATTATGTATTAATCCCAGCCGGCCCCTGCTGGACCCAAAAAAAATACCACCCATTTTGCAGGGAACAAAGGATCTAAACACAGAAAGAGGGAATAATAAAAAAAAATATCACCATTCATGAAGTTATAATGTAACTGTGTTGTAGTTAATAATTAGGTTTGCTAATGCTCTGTAGGTGTAAATCTTCATCCAAACAACAAAACGCTAAAAAAATGAACTTAACAAACACATTTTCCCCTAGCTACCCACCCAACTTTCACAGCCTAGCTAGAACTTATTTACAAATACTACATTATAACATAAAAACGACTGAACAAAATAGTTACTGTTTCTCTCTGTAGAAAAATATGGTGATAAATGGGAAATTAACCTCAAATGACCAAATGCCTCTCTTAACATGTTCACCAGTAAAGTTCTTAATTATTCTATCCAACTGTGTCCCGTTTTTAGTTTCAATTACTACAAAGAATACATGTCTAACGGAAATAAACTAATTTCATGATATTTGACTTCCGAGTGAAAAGCACGCGACTAAGAAATGATGTTGACGATATGAAAAGTTACCAGCAACCCCTTCCTGTAATACATCTCTTAACTGACTTTGTTGATACTGCCCAATAAAGAATTAGACACCCGAGAAGTTTACCAGGTGCTGGAGGAAGATATATGTTACCTTTCCTTGAACAGTCTTAGATTCTAGATTTCTTAGACGGGTTTGTTTACCTGAAGAAGCTAGTCCTCTGGTACGTGATTGTACCTGTGGATGCTATTGGAAGATGAAGAAAACTTTAATACATCTCTTAACTGACTACGTGTGTTTAGGTCCGAACTTTACGGTGATGTAAATTAGAGTCAACTCGGCAGACGGACTAAGTCCATGCTCGAAGTGTGTTTTGTTCTGAATTTTTGTTTTTCTGTGTTTGTAAGTTCCTGAATAAACATAATAATAATTGTTATTATTAACTGACTACGTTGACATTATCCAAGGAAGATTTAGCTGGGAAGTTACCCGGTGCTTGCTGAAGTTCCATGTCTCAAATTCTAAGTTTTCTAGTACTTTGCCTGTGGCGCGCTTAGATCGTCGTCACATCTTCACCAGGTGAGACTGATTCTTCCAAGTTCGAGTCAATTTCCGACCAGCTCTTTGCAATCCTTCATTGAAGAAGTGATATCTCTTCGATAACACTCTCTATGTATCACATTTCCGTTTGTTCCAGTGACGTATCTTTGTTTTAAAAAACGATAATTTCCAAACCTCTCACTATTTCATGGTTAGATCTCTATGAATCTGTCGATTACTACATTTAAAAAAGATTTACGTCGGAGGGTGGGGGAAGGAAAAAAGAAAGGAAGTGATAATCAATAATTTCCTTTCGATTAAGTTAGTTGTATTTAATCGATGTTGAGTTTAGATATATTTTTTTTTTTCTTTAAATAATGAATAGGTTATGTTTAGAAGCGCGATTATAACAGCGCAATGTCTTATAACATGTATTAGACAGATATTGGGAAGAGTAGCGGGTTTCCATACGAGAGAATTACCAAGGGGAACTCTATAAAATATAATAACAGAGTTATAGAATTTTTGTTATAATAGTACGTTAGCCATGATGGGGCCCAGAAGGGGGGTGTGGGATCAGATCGGTCAGTGATTGGAGAAGTTTTCTTGAAATGGACTCTCTACATTAACAGAATTAGCCCGGGTGCCCTCTTCTTGTAGGAAGTACAAGTTGTGGTGAAGCTGATAAGCGCTAGCTAGCCTTGGAAAAAGAGGGTGGAGTAAAGTGAAAGAGTAAGGATAATGTACGTGTCGGCCATATTGTATCGTGACCACAATTATACACTTATCTGATAAGAAAGTTGTGATAAGCTAGCTAGCTAGGTAAAAAGGAGTGGACTCCACCTACTTTTAAAACAGTTTCTTAGCGGATCATACCAACTCTTTGGTACTCGTGTCCGTGAGTGACGTTGTAGACACATCAACCGAGAAGTCCCGCTTCTGCCCTAATGGCGTTCCGTCATGCTTAGTTTCCCTAGTTGCTTAAATATTACTTCTTCTCCATGCTTCATCGTCCTTCTAATAATCATTTCCACTCTCTATCGTACCCTTTCTTCCTTTTTCCAACATTATCACAATTTTCTTATTATTGGAATAATCAACTTTCTTTCTTCTAAGGAAAATTTTCCACCGGAAAATTAAGTCACCAGATTTACCTTGAAGTTTCAGTAGCTAGGGAAACTGTTGTGGACAACATGGCATTCTCTCATTATAGTTCACGTTCAGATTCTAGTTTCTGCATTCTCGTTCAACTCCCGAGTGTGCAAAACGGAATATTCCACTGTAATGATCGGTTAGTACAAGGCGAAGCCCTCAGACCACTCATTTCCGTCCCTAAAATTTAATTCCCTAAACGGAATAATTCAAAAAGTTAAAAAGCTTTATGTGAGTAATGGAAATGCGGATTCTCGGGGGAATTCCGAAAAGAGGAAAATGCATTCAAGAAAGAGGGTACTTCCGTTTCAAGAGGGATTCTTCAATTTAGTAATTTTAGCGACAAATTTAACCATGATACTTAATATAAGTAGTTAGACTACCTAAACTTCTACTTTTTTTTTCTTTTGGAACAGGGAATTCCGCAATCTGACAACAAAGATCTATTGAGCCACGGTCTTAAACCTGGGGATGAAACAACTCAAGCAGATTTTCTAGATACGTTTTTGAAAGAGTAGTGAGAGGGATACCATTTCCTGGTGCAATCTTACAAAATATCTTCCTCCACTAATATCTGGGTAACCCTGGCCGCGATATAGTAGCTCTGTTAGAGATACATCATTTTATGGTCTAAATCCCCAAGATCCAGATGTTCCGAGGATGACATCCCCAAATTAAGGGAACCAGGCATTCCAGACGACAAGTTCTAGCAAGAGGGGGGAGGAGAGTCACTAATTTCGGTTAACCATTCCCCTGTACTGCTCTTCCAGATATTTCAAAGATAATCACTCAAATTAAGAAGTTGAAAGGGTTCCAGGGGAGAATATTCATCCCTCTAAGTCCGAAAAAATTCCATGGATTCACAGGAGTTGGGTCTAAAAAAAGCGCAGGTACCTAAACTATCACTTCTCCCAAGAAACGGTACATCCTCCTTCACGCCACCAGTGCAGGTTTTCTGGGAAAGGCACAATGCTGTACTAAGCTCGTTTTACCTAGAAGGTAACAGGAACCAATGAATAATCAAACCAAGCCCAGAGCTTGCCAGTGGGTGTACTAAACCCAAATAGTTTGCTCACATCTCTGGTAGGCTGTACGTAACACTGGGTGAGTGTTAGATAGGCATCATTGTTGGGTATGATGAGGCTGAATTTCTCACAGATACGATAAGATACAAGAATCGCTGATCCATTTTTTTACTAGGCCAATAAATAAAATATATTTCTCCAGCAGAACTCTGATCATTCTCTTTGCGAATACTGATGCCAGATTTCAGAGAAGGAAATCTGTACATTTAAAGGAAGAAATTACTCCAAAGAACTTTCCCAGATCCTAGAGTTTCCACCAAAGCAAAAAAAAAAAAAGAGCAATTCATCTAATTGTGCTACAGACTTGGAAGATTAATTTTTTTTAAATATGTTTTCTCCATCGTATCACGCATTTATCCCAATCTCGGAATCCACAATTTTTGTGCGATACAGAAACATACGTGAACTCGAAATCGCTTCACAAAACTAATTCACTCACCTCAGCTGATGATGAAAAAGGGAGACTTGACAAGATTACAATAAACATGCCTGATAAAATAGAAAATATTATCCAGCACTTTGGATCTAACAACATTTTAAATATTTTTTTTTAGAATAATTAGTATCTTACTTAAAATAAAACTTACTAATTGGACTTTTATAATTTATACTTGATACCTTCTCCATTAATGAACGCACAATTTTTCTTTTTATTCATTAAATACTTTGATGAATAAATACATTTTTTCCAACCACAAATTAAGCCACTTTTTTAAAAAAATTCCACTACATTCTAATCTTCTATTTTTCCCCCTGTACCCGTACTTTGTTAGGTTAGGTTATAAACTGTTCAGTGGTAACCAAAAAAATAGAATCGATTATAACTCTCATTCTGTAATGATACAGTTTTCTGTGGCTGAGTAGGAGGTTGATTATTAGTTTTAAAAAAAAAAGAAGAAAAAGATTTTAAAGTATGTACGCCTTAAGGACGCTTTAATTAAATAGTAAGTAACATTTATAGTCTAACATTAAGTTAAACGTTGTAAGATTTTCGCTAATGTTTTTATCACCAATTATTAGGGGGGGTCAAATAAAAATAAATCGAGATGAAGTAGAATAAAATTGGTTTGAAAAAAAAAAATCCTTACGGATAAACTCATAAAGTGAATTCCATCTCAACTACTTTTGGAACTTAATAATAGTAATATTAAAAAAAAAGGGATGACTTTTCTATCAATTTTATTATTATCCTTCTTTTCTTCCGATTGCCTGGAGGTAACAAAACGAAGAAATTTATGTAGATGTTATTAGATAGAGGAATCTCCGTAGTCAATTCTAAGATGGTAATGTTCAAGAATAGCACTTTAGAGGAAAACATGAGCCCTCTAGGCCTTTTATATTCTTTTACTTTGGATATTTTGTTTCCACCTCTACTAAAGTCTCTGTGAACTTGGTTAAACTATTCAGGCTATGGACTGAAAGAGTAACTTCATGAAGTTACAGTCAAAGAGTTTAGTTTTCTGTAGCGGTATATTATGTCAGGTGAACGATTTGCGGAGTTCAAAAAAGTTGGCGGAGAGAAAAGCCGGTCTACCCTATGGTAGACCATCTGCAGCTCGCCTAGAAGTGTCCTAAAATAATGTTTACTTTACTGCGAAAAGGTTTCAAAGAGAAGTTTTAAATCTTCATTATTTGGAAATTTGTGTACCATTGTGTGTACTCTGAGCTCGGATAAGCTTGACAAACAAGAAAATAGAAACCCATTGAGATTCTTCAAACAACCGAATATTTTACCCGTATTAACTCTCGCCAACGATATAGATAGCAAAAGCGTACCTTACTCTGAAATATGTATAACCTTACAGGGCAGCCTACCTCCAACCAATACGAAGTTTACAGAATAGGAAGTGTTTCAAATAAAAGTTTTAGATCTCCATTCAGGTTTTGGGAATCTTTAAAAAAAAAAAAGAAAATAAAATAAATTTACTTTACTTTAGGGGCAAGAACTGGAGGAGACTGAAGAAGTGGATACCCTGGCCAAGTCTGGAAATTGTAACCTCTTTAATTGAACTCGAATTCCTTAAAGAAGAGCTCAAGAAGTAGGAGAAAGTTCTGCGGTGTGATCTTCCTAGCAACAAAACAGAGGACGATCTGCCTGGACAATGTTAACCAAAGATAAGCTCTGTGATTTACCACAATGTGAATAAGAATAGACTCACAGGGTCAGTCTGTCGACTCGCTACACTCCTAAAGAACCTAAGCCTGGAACTGGAGTAAACTTCAATTCCTGTCTCCTGTCGGACTGTAAAGCAAGAGTTCTTGTACAAGATCTAGATTTTCCTAGCAGTAATCAATTTATTTGGTGGAGAATGTTTCCAGATTATGAGCTTTCTTAGAGAACTTAACTATTTTGAGCCAGCGCTGTCACTAGCTCATCTCGCTTCAAGAATAGGAAGATGCAAGAGATCTAAGAAGGTTACAAATGCACTGTACCTTTCTCCCAAGGCTACCAAGATTAAAAGCATTATCCGGATTAAAGATTTTTGTTTAAACAAGTAAACTAATTCACAGATCCTTGGCGTTCCGGTTTTGCGATTCAGCTTCCCCCCTCCACAATAAAAACAAATTTTAATTAATAACTACGACGCCATCTATTAGCACAACGAAGATCACTTCACTTTGTCGTAGTAATGGTAGTTGTTCATTTTATTTAATTTCTCTCACTAACCAGATCTGTTTTCCATAAAATAATTCTTTGAACAATTAAAATGATCAATAAAAAAATGGAGTGATTCAATAATTTAAAGAAGAAAAACAGATGTTCATTTTCTCAGGTAGCCTTTTTTTTATTTTCCACTAGCTGTACATTGCAATATGAGAGTTTGTCCTTATATGTATATAAAGAAACCAAAATCAAAGGGTTTGCAAAACGTTTTAGCGGTTTACTACATCTAACCGCTAAGGTTTGCATTATGAATTATCTAGCTACCGGAGATCCTTACACGTGTCTGTAACAACTTCTTTTTTCTCCATTCATTATTAATCTATTGTTTATTTAAAATGTTTGTATTGTTTACAATAACAATTGTTTAATTTAGTAAACATATTCTATAAAACCACAACCTGCAGGAACCAACCAAAAAAGTAAGGGACCAATTTGTTGAGAAAAAAAAAGAAGATTCCTTATTGCAAACATTCAGTGATTTATAAATAAACAATGTAATTAAGGAGTAGTTAGAGTGTGACTAATTTGTCCCAAAATGACAGTTATACTGCCCTCTGAGAACAGAGGGGGATATATCAGTGTGCAGTATTGTCCCCAGGGGGCAGGTCAGATGTTCCACTTGGATATGGTGCGGGTGCACCATGTCCACAGCCTGAAATTCCTAATTAAGTATGATTATATACGGTTGGACATAATTTCCACTGTTGGATACTTGACACACATATTATATATGTTATATGGTCCTGGAGGAAGCAGGACCAATTTGGTTTCCAGAGTACCCATTCGGTCCAGTAGTGTGTATATAATTTGATCTTAAAACAAATCATCCAAGAGAGCATGTATCATCATGAAATACAATATACACAGTAAAGCATTGAATTAATAATAGAGCCTCCATTTATGATGTCTTAATTTAAATAATCGATACTAATTCACTTTCAATCAATTAGTATCGATGATTTAACGATATCGATTATCTAATTACCATTAAATGAACTGATAAACATATCACATGAGAGAGAAAAAAAAATAGAACCTGCTACATGCGTCTTTGCTACTCCTACGAGTCCTGACGATCCTTCAGAAGAGATAAATTGAAGGAGGATGCAGGACGGAATAAATATAAAAGAAAAAGATTCTGATTATTGTGGATATCTCAGGTAAATTAAAAAACCCAAAGGAAATGCTTGAATATTTCACAAGAAATCATAAAATATTTCTGTTAGGTAAAAAAAGGGAGATGTAAGAAGTCGTATCGGATGTTGATTACAGGTTTCATTAAACGATTTTTTTTAAGAAAAAATACCAGTAAAGTAAATGTTTCATGAAGAATTTAATGGTTTAAAAAGAAAAGAAAATAGAAGAGAGTAGATTTAGAAGAAGTAGAAACTGGAGTAGAGCAACCAGTTTGATACCTAACCAAGAGGGGGGATTATGGCCGTAACTGACCCAACCAATCAGATATTACCTCTTATCTACTACCATCACCTGCCATTGCCGTGTTTTTTTATTTTAATTTTTATATTATATTAAATTGGACTTCATACAGAAATTACTGGTTTCTATTTGATCTCTTTAACCCTCCTTCTTGGAAGGCAATGCCTGAGGGGTTCAAGCTCCCCTCTCCCATTTTAACCCTACTTCCCCTCTAATGTCATAAAAAATAAAATATGATAACCGCTTTGAAACCTTAATCCAAAATCGTCATTTTGATAAATATTGAATGATGTTACGAAAAAACAAAAAAAAAAGATTCAGTAAAGTAGATCTTTTCGTGGACCAAATTGAGACCCAAGATCTTATTGTTGCGTTTGAGAGGCAGAATTCGATCACTTAACTTCTGGTGGAGACTCCCCGTATTATAACTATCCCTTGAAGAAATGAGATTCTTCTGATTACCGGGTACGATTGAGATTATCTTCACATCTCTTACTGTTAATCTTACGGAAAGGTGGTCAAAGATAGTTATCCCCATAATATCTGCGAAAAAAAAATGATTGGAGGAAGAGGAGGGAGTAGGATATCCCAAACGGCTGCTCGCTCCACTCCCTTGTAGTACTTTTCTATCCCAATCCTTTGTGATCTTTACCAAAGAAAGGATGTCCAAGAGGGTGCTTTCAAAAGAGGAACTAGCGGAGGTACCGGCTGCAGAGTAAGAAGCCTTTTCCAACTATCTTAGGCTATTTTTGCCGGGCAATTTACAAACCATAGACTACCTTCACAAGTATTGCGTGGTGAAGCGAGACTTGAAAGAATTTAGCCTTAAGGCTTTTACAAAGTAGCCACCTCAATTTACCAGCTTTCCTTCTCTATTTGTGGGGGTTTTAGGGTTGGACATATCCTATCTGGCGCCAATGATTGGTTATTTCAATCTGATAGCTTCTCATTTCCGCTGAATTCGGGGACGTCATAGATCTAATTAAAAGCCAAAGTGGAATACACCCAAATTTTCGCTTCCCCCAGTTGGCACCAAGTCGAAGTATCAAATTTGAACGTACCATAAATACCGTTTCTAGGGTTATGTTATCCAAAAATCATAAACCACAGGTCAGTTAACCCGGGCGTGTAAATTTTTCTGTGGAAATTCAAATAAACACGATTTCAACACTTCATTTTTTTTAAAAAAAGGGGTAAGAGGAAGTAAGAAAAAAAAAGGCAATATTTGTTTTATGAAAAAACTGACAACAGTCAGTGTTGTTCAAAGTAATGTTGAACTATATAAATATAAAATGTCCCTATAATAAAAACCACCATCTAACAAAATATAACAAATAACAGCTGGAAAAAAAGTGTAATAATGATAGTTTTTACACCCTAAGTGGTATCAAATATTTACCAAAAGTAAATAGGAAAAAAACAAAGATGAGTATTGGTTGTTTTATTAACATTTCTAGTGGGCGCCCCACCCATAAAAAAACTTTTATGTTTTTTAGGTTATGTTGAAAAGTAAATTTGTTTACACATACTATAACCTAGTGCTTAAATATTTTAATAAATATTTGATTAATTCACAAAAATATAGTCATGTTTTTAATTTTGGAAAATAAGTACAGAATTTTTGATTTAAAAACTATGACACCTGGAAAATTCTAGAGAAAAATATTCAAACTATTTTATTTTATTGTAATTTTTACATTTCTGCTAGTTTTCTTTTTTTATGAAGGACCAATTTTTAGAAAAATCTTTATTTCCTCTCATTTCAAGAAGACGAACTTCAATTAAACCGGTTTCTAGAAGTAGATAAGTTAAGGACATTTAAAGTGGCGTCTGAAATAGTGAAACTGAACTTGCCGAGATTTTTCCACACTCAAACATGAACTTGAAGACACTTCTTTTTTTTTTTAAACAAAGAAGGCCTGAAAATGGATTTTCCCGGCGGAAACCCACAATTTACAGTTTACAGTGGCTGCTGTTACTGTAGTTTGAGGATGTGAAAAAAGTCGAAGGACTACGTCATGGATGTACGCAATCGCAATAAGAAGTTTGCGCTTCCTGTGAGTTTTCTCTACATCCGCTCAAATACCCACAGATAGGGGGCCAAAAATAATAACCTTAGAAAAACTAGTCCCAGACTGGAGACACCTGACATCCACAGAACTTCCAACAAATTGGACGCCAACCTTTAGAAACAATCTCCACCAGTTCCTCCACCAGTCAACCAATTCAGAACCTACCAAAGATTCCAAACCTAGCTTCAGAAAACTTCTAAGCTACAGAGCTTGGTACATAAAATTGTAAATTTTTGATAATTTGATTCACACGTTTTACACAACTTGACCAACTTATCATGTATAAAGAATCATTTTGAAGACTGATACGAGGCTTAAGAAAATGACTTCTAAGAGGTGAAAGTGAGGTACACAGAGGAAATGAAAAACTGAATCAGGAGACAAAGGAATTACAAATGAGGCAAAGATTCATTTCAAAGAAAAATTTCTTAATGGGTGTCATTAATACAGAACCTTGCCTATATCGAGCGACACCAGCTAGTTCAATATCGATATGGAAGATAAATTTTAGAAAGCAGTTTCAGAAACATAGGAGGGAACAATGGAGATCTTGGTGCAATGGAGTGTTAGAAAGTCAGTGATTCGACGGAGTGCTTTTTTGATTGAAAGAATTGGATTTTGTAGATATTGCAAGCTTTGGCTGAGTCCTGAAAGTTCATGCATGTCCAGACAGGTTTCAGTATCATTGGGTAGATAAGCGCTTCTTTTTTTTTTTAATGAAAGTTTCTATCGTTTGTCCAGAAAAAAGTTTGAATCATCAGACAAAACTTAATTCAGAAAAAAAAACCTCCATCCAAACCGTAAATGCATAATTATTTAAAAGAATTAAAAAAAATATGAGGATTAAAAAAGATAATTTTAGATTATAAGGTTGGGAAAAATGCAGTTAATTAATTGCATACACAAAGTGCAGTTGATTGCATTTTGATTGGTTAGTTTTTAACATAACTTCTGCTACATTAATATACAGCGACAGAAGCTTCTCTATTATTTTTATTTTTTTGAATAAAATATCCTAAAGTCTTTCAATATTCTTGAAGTCCATTGCTAGGAAATATTAAACAAAACAAAAAATTATTCTCAAGAGTTAAAAAGAAATGGCTGAAAAGAGGCAATCAAGTATAATAATGAAGTCTCATTAAAAATAATACGCTCTTATACTTTCATATATGGAGAGAAGTTATAAGTTCCCCTCCCCCATAGGAGACGGTGTAATCCAAGAAGTGTAGTTGTGATAGCAAATAATTGGTTATAGGGATGGGTATGTAATGGAATTTAGGAAGTCAAAGATGGGTATATAATATCTAATCAAACTTCTTCTACAATATATACATATATATATACTCTTTAATGGCTGACTTAATATTTTTTTTTCAAGTATTTAATTATAAAATATTGAAGAGAGAGGGTTCATTCGCTTTTTCTTCTTCTACTATCTTTGTCCACCATACAATTTGGTCTTCAGGTACAGCAACAGTCTTCAGGCTTATACCAAGCCTGTAGGGTTTTCTAATTTAAATTCTTCAACTAAAACATAAAAAATGTTAATAATAATTACATTTTTATACACTTATATAATTATATAATGCAAATATATATAGATAAATTTATATACATTAATAAACATTTATTATTACCTTCCATCATCAGCTACATAATTATATATTTATTTTTTTCTAACTCGTATTAAGTACAAGATGGCTCCAGTAAATAATTTATTTCCACTCTCTCATACATCTATCTACGCTCTTCTACTGTCTTCATTGCATCGTTTTAGATTCTGGAAAACAAAACAAAAAAATCAAAATGGGGTTTATCTTAAAGGAATATTCTAAAATGAAAGATGGATATCTCAGCTTTCAGAAAAATAATTATATTTTCTGGTATCGTTTTATAATGGGACCCATTATAGCACTAAATTTGGTGAAGAGAGTCCAACTTTCAAGTGATTAATGTACAGATGAAGGTTAGAAAACTCAGTTCGGCAAATGAAAAAAAGTAAAGTAATGCCTATTTTTTCATGCTGAGACCAATACTTTACCTCCGACTATCACAAATTAGGTGTCGTGGACGGAGTCGACTAGAAAACATACTTTACTACAAAATTCCTAAGATTAAACATTAAGTAAAATCCAAGGCCTAGACTAGCACCGCAATACATCTTAGCTTTGCGGGTCTAGCCTATAACCCCCTAACATACTTTACTATAAATTGCTCCTATTAAACATTAAATAAAAAGCAAGGCCTATACTAGTACCGCAATACATCTTAGCTTTGCGGGTCTAGCCTATAACCGCCTAACATACTTTACTATAAATTGCTCCTATTAAACATTAAATAAAAAGCAAGGCCTATACTAGTACCGCAATACATCTTAGCTTTGCGGGTCTAGCCTATAACCGCCTAACATACTTTACTATAAATTCCTCATATTAACCATTATATAGAATGCAAGGCCTAGACTAGTACCGCAATACATCTTAGCTTTGCGGGTCTAGCCTATAACCGGCTAACATACTTTACTACAAAATTTCTCATATTAAACATTAAATAAAATGAAAGGCCTAGACTAGTACAGCAATACATCTTAGCTTTGCGGGTCTAGCCTATAACCGCTCGACTATCGAATGATCTAAGATGGGATATTTCTGTTTTTCATGTACGAGATTTGCCAGACGATTTGAAAAATGCAAGATATCAATTTTTTTTGCCGATAATTCGAAAGTTTTTTTTGTAAAAAAAAAAAAATTACGTATACCTTTAAAATTTATGTCAAATGTGTTAGAGAAGGCATTCTTCACTCCCACTTCCACACGACTAAGAGCTAAACTCAGAAATGGTACAAAACCATATAATTAGATTATCTTAATAAATACTAGTCTCAGCTACCAATACATTCGAAACTAGATATAGGTAATTATCCATACTCCTCAGGATAACCCTTATCGGGAGATCAAAGCAACCTCTCTGATGAGAAGACATGGTTAACCTTCACAATTTTAGAAAGATAAATCTTTGCCATTTTACTGTTCGGACCATTTAATTTCTATGATTATAATAATAACATCTTCCTGGAATCATAATTTTGTTAAGGTGATAATGGTAGATATCCGACAGAAATGGTTTACTTGAATGCTGCGCTTTTAGGGGCATGCAGCTTGCAAGAGATACTGCACTGGGTAAATATTGTTCGCTAACAATAATTACAATACTATTTTTATCTAAGGTGAAAATCATGAGAAGTTAGAAGGCCAGTTTTTTCTGCAGTTCTTCTGTTGTCATGGTAACCAGAATCCGTTTGCAACTATCTCTGTTCTAGGTGAGGGTTGTGTTGCGATCAAGATGAATTTTCGAAGTAAGCGTGTTGCAAAAACTAAAACAGTGTAGTAACTTTATAGTTTGATTTGGTCCAATAAGGGGCCGACTGTTCCTGTGCCGGAAGTATCACTTCTTTAAACTTTGCACTTAACATGACACTTCTGGGAGAGAGAAGGGTTGGTAGTGTCCTGTAACCATTTCAGTATAATGTACGCTCTTAAATTGTATATATCTTAAAGGAGGTTTAATTGCGACTGTCCGGAATTTTGATTGCGAAATTCCACAACTGAAAGTACCGCTTTACTGAACGGATTTCCTTTATCTTTTTTTGTGATTCACTCAATTTTCTGTTTATAACGTTGATTTGATCCGCCATAGCACGCATATTTATTGAGACTTAGTCCTATTTTGGACTTCCTTTCACTATCAGAGGTAGATTAAGTTTGGTACAGAGAATTTCGACTTCAATGATGTTTCCTTCTTGCAACTAAATCTGATTGCCGAGTGAGAGGAGGGTTACATGATGGTGGTGTAACGTAGATTGTCAAGAAGCTGCGTGAATTGGAGAGGTCCTGGATAGAGGTAAGATACTGCTAAGAGATCTGTAAAGCTAATATGTACTGTTGGTTTAGTGGGTCCGATTCCCGGTCTTAGGCCTTGGAATTTATTTAATGCGGTTAATATGAGGAATTTACAGTAAAGTATGTTTGCTAGTCGCCTCCGTTCACGACACCTAATTTGGTAGTTGGAAGTAAAGCCTGCCTGAGAAATAGGCAATTACTTTACTTTTACTGCTAACAGATATTTAGAGTAAATTAATCCGGCCACTTTAAGGTACTATTTGGATCTGGGAAGGATAGAATTTCAAGAGATCTGTGGCGGTGATGGACACTGTTTCGATGGCTGATCACCGGGGCCAAGAGCTATCTGTACCCTGTGAGGATAGAGATGCGAAAGACTGCGTACAATTGCGTACAATAATCTCAATTCTTGAAGGGTTTTTTTTTTTGGACTGATCAAAAGGGACGTTTCTAGGTCACTGATATTCATACCTAGGGATTAAGACTCTGATACTGATTTATTTACTTTACTTTACTAAATAGCTCTACAGCTCTGATCGAGCCTTGGCCTCCCTGGCAACTTCGACCCACCTCTCTCTGTCCAGCGCCTACCCCTTCCAATCAGTCACACCCAGCTTCCGCAAATCAGCCTCCACATCCTGCATCCAACGCCTTCTTGGCCGCCCTTTACCTCTTGTACCCTCAATTTTGGATAAAAGTAGTTTTTTTTTGGCATCCGATTATCCCCGGCATTTGTACCACATGGCCAAACCATTCAATTCTTCTTGCCTTTAGGAATTGAACGACTGGAGGCTCAGATACATCGAAGTTTTGCGGACTTTGTTATAATTAATACAATAAGACCATCGACGTCGATGGTAAAGGTGGGAAAAAAACTTTTAGTTTTCCGGCTGTGTCGAGGTTTTCTTTAATTCATTCGAATTAAAAGCAGAAACAAAGATGTACTAGGAAACGACTGGTGGATGTTTATTAATCTCATTCACTTCATTTAATTAGAACCAGACTTCATTTTTTCCAGACGGCGCAGTGGTCAAAGTCCTGTAATTGAGGGCCTAATTACTGTAAAAGTCAAAAGTGAATAACACTTACAAAGAGATTGGTAGGAAACAAAAAGGAAAAATCTTAGGAAACGGCCAATTAATCAAGAATAATTAATTGTTGTACGTTTGTTGTGAGAGATTGTTCAATGCAGATACATAAAAAGATATAATTGCAAATATGAGGCGAAACGTTTTGTATGTAAGTTTGTGAGTTTAACTAGAAAAGAAAAAGAAGGTAACATGGCATGCCGATTGTTATAATTACGTTTTCCATTTTTAAAGTTTTATTGTACAAGAAGAGGAAGGAAGTTTGACATTGTTGCCAACTATATAAATAATAGGGGCAAGGAATTAGCCAGTCACGGCTCCTCTACTCCTCACAGTAGACGTACACAAATTAATAACATAGAGACACAGTACTGCGTGGGGGGGGGGGGTGAGCCAGTTAGTTACGTCTTCTCCATTCTTAACGAGTGTATAATAACATGGAAGGACGGTTGAAGGAGTTCATGAGAACTTTGTGAAAACAACTCGTCCATTACTAACCACGTCCACGTCCGCAATCAGTGCGGCCATATTTTATCCGGAAATTTATTTTAAATATAAGAAAATTTTAATTTTCCTTCCATTAAAGAGGAAATATTTGGAAAGCCAGTTGTTTACCGCGAGCACTTTTTTGAAATTCTGAAAAAAGGAAAGATAATAAAAACGTAGGTGTTGAATTTTCAAGGAGGTTCTATTTCATTTAGGGCGTTCAAATCATTGGCCAAGATCTAGTAAGCGTTGGCTTTTATGTAGAAAAATGTTAAAATTACTGTAATATCAATTTATAAATACGGTTGGGTTGGCTGTACTGGGTAATATGTAAAGTTTTGCTCTATTTCTGAACGTTTTCGTATTTCCGTTCTTCATCACAGTTTGATTCATTCATTTATTAAGTTTCCTTACATTAGAATGAAGCTTACTGCGCCGTACCCTAGTGACCTCCTTCACTCGGAACAGGGGGGCAAAATTAGATCTTTATCTTCTCATGGTGTTCCTCAGGCAATCGCTCCTAGCAATCAGAGACTTTGTCCCATAGTCGGGATAGCGGTAATTTCCTTCGTCTCCTCAGACTTGGACTGAGTGTGCAATCCTCAGAACACCTCGGCCGGGAGCGTCGCATTATAAGGTAGGTATTATAATACCTGAGTTCCTCTCATTCAGCTTAACCCTGTAGTAGCAATATCAAGAAATTCCAAAGACAATGCAGAACAAATTTCTCAAACTCTCCACGACGCACTAGTCATTCACTTACTCCACAGAGACTACATCCATTATCCCCCTGTACGAGAACAATGGAGAATTGTATTATCCCCCTGGGGGAACCATGGGCATTTGGATTGCCTGCGTTCCTTCCCCTTTCTGGTGGAACCGCCTGTCTAAAGCAATCCCCCTGTACACTCCTATATCCACTAATCGTCTGCTGAAACTCCTTTCCATCCTAGACTGTCATCCTAATCCACTCTGCCATGACATAGCCTCCTACAGATCCTGCTATCCCCCTACAGACACAAAAGACTTAAACAGATACTCCTCTAACTCTCCACACAAGCTGCAGGTTTTTCCTTTCCATTTTTCCCTCCATTCTTATCCTGTCCATCTTAACCTTTCTACTAGCACTGTTATGAAGGTTACAATGTTTTGTACATTACATATCATTTATTTATTTTTTGTATACATTTTTATTGAAATAGAGATTTATTCTATTCTATTCTATTCAGCTTAACCCGATAAATCTTAGCACCAGATAACCAGCGGTAAGCTACGAGAACTTCTCCTCAGAGATAGTAGATAGCTCCAATCGCCACCTATCTTCGTTCATTTCTGGACCCGGCCAGAGAACCACTAGCTGTATTCCACTCAGTTTCCACTGAACGTAGATGGACTAATTTCTTGTGGCGTGTTACAAAAAAATAAATTATTGAAGTGGTAATATCAAAGTTTTTTACTCAGTATTAACGAAGGGCTTGGCCCTTTATTTAAAGAATTTAAATAATATGGTTCCCTTCTATAAAAATAAATCGTATTATTCTCCTTCTTTCTCCCATTATCTCTCTCTCTCTCTCTCTCTCTCTTCCCCCACCTCTATATGCCCCATTTTGAAAATTAATGAACGCTGAAATTACACGGTTCATGCAGTCATGCAATAATATGCCGTGTAATGGTTCTCTGCAGTCGTTTTACATTATTACGAATGTTCTTTAATTTTGATAATGCAAACTGCTAAGAATTACATGCTGATAACACGGGCTGGGTAACTAAGGAGAAAAAGAACTATGAAATTTGGTTTTCTAATTTAAAAAAGAAATGTGGACCAATAATATTCCTAATGTTAGATATTAAATAGTAATTGATGATGTTAGTAGTTTAATTTATAAGATCCAATGGAAAATGCTCTATTAAACCAATTTGTTCTAGTTTCTATGAAGTAAAGTAAAGTAATTGCCTATTTTTTCAGGTAGGCTTTACTTTTAGGCCAAATTAGGTGTCGTGGACGGAGGCGACTAGCAAACACACTTTACTTTAAATTTCTTTTATTAACCAGTAAATAAAATCCGAGACCTACAGGCCGGGAATCGAACCCAGAAAAAATTCAATTTATAACCAATAATATTTTCAGAATTTTTCTTCCAAATTAATGAATCGATTAGAACAGCGTATCCTAACCTGGTGGTACGCGAGTTGCTGGTTGGTGGTACCCGAAAAATAATCAATAATGGTGGACATAAAAAATTAAATCATAAAACTATTATAGAAACGTTTTTTCCTATAATACATTAAAATTATTTTCATTAATAATATTAGAACAGTAAAGTTGTTAAT
The DNA here is from genome assembly GCF_049639745.1 of Rhodnius prolixus. NCBI lineage: Eukaryota > Metazoa > Arthropoda > Insecta > Hemiptera > Reduviidae > Rhodnius > Rhodnius prolixus. The sequence continues at coordinate 6,689,008 of NW_027411603.1, read as the reverse complement.
ATGTAGAGTAATAAGGTTAGTCTGTCTCAAGATATACGAGAAAATATAATAGCACATTCAGCGGGATTAAAATGGTCTTTCATGGAGTATTTTCCCAAAACCTGAAAACACAAATGATAATTGGATTTCAAACCACCTTCTATAAAGAAAATTTAGGAAAAGCTAAATTATCATCAATAAAAAGATAAAGAAAATTTGATAGAATTATCATGGTGACAGAACTTAAATGATAACTATGTAAAAATCTGCTTAAAGAGACTGGATTGTAATGAGTAAACTCTATCCAAGCAACATTAAATTTAATTGGTACTTACAGGTAGGTGAATGCTTAAAAGATTTTAATTTAGAAGATCTGGGCACAAATATAATAATCCTAAAGAAGAACTTTGTAAATTAATTAATAATCTTGAAAAGAAAAATATGTACGCAATTTTTAATTGTTTAAAAGAAGTTTTAAAACTAAGATCTTATACATGAACTTGAACTCCTTTGTAACAGATACAATTTGTATCTCTATACAAATAAAGATGATAATAGTAAAATAACACATTCGGAATAACAAATCTCACACAATACAATCATTTTTACGAAGTGGTTACAATTTAGCATGATGCACTACCAACTGTTCTGTGAGCCAAAAAAAGGTTAGAAACAGCTGAATTACAGAAAATGAAATTTATGTTTAACTCACTCTTGTGGGCATTATTTGAACTCAGTGAACGAAATGTAAAACTTAACCTCACTTATTCAATAAAATAGTTTTAATTGCTGAACTATGGGTGATTAAATAATTAATAAAATATAATGTAAAACTATAAATAAAAGTTGACCATTTAAAAGTTAGTAAAATAATTGCTGTTACAATAAAATAATGAATAGCAACTAAAATGAAATAACAAGAAAAGAACTTGTTGAGCCAATTATTCTTTAACTTTGTAAACGATCGGTTCTCTGCTTAACTAATTATAAGTTTAAAAAAGTTTATCTTTTTAATTAGTGACGTAAAAGTTTTTATATTTTCTATTCAATAATTTGGGTATTGTTCAATAAACTGCGTGCTTTAATTTCTCTTTTTTTGCTTTTTTTAAGTTTATTTTTAATTTATTTTCTAATAATCTTTTCCTTTTACCTTTTGATCGTTATTGCTAGTTTATTCATCCCTATTAACTATTACCGATATATTTATCGATTTCGTTACATCATATTCTCATACATCTTTGATAAAACTCTTTTGACTGTTCTGATAGTTCTTTTTTTGAAGAGGGGGGTTTGTATTTTATCAATATGTTTGCATAAGGTTGTTGTTTTATCTGTGTAAATAATTGGATTTTTTGTTTTCTTATATCTTAGGTTTTGTTTTCTTTGTTTTTTCTTTGATTTTTAACGAGAAATCGTTGTACAGTTCGATCTGGCATCACGAGTCGGTGATCACAAAGAAAATCGAGCGTTACTGTAAATTCTACTATCATTCATTAAATTTACTCACAAATATTATTGTAATTGTACAATTTGCTCAAACATATTATTGTAATTGTAAAAATTTACTCACGAATATTGTCGTAACTGTAAAATTTACTCTATAAATTGTATATACTCTGTAAATATTTAAAGCTCGTTTTCGAGAGATAATTCCGATATCGCACACTCATCAACTTTGAACGCTTGCCAATTTTAACAAAGTTTGTTATATCGAAAGAAAACGCTTGATTTTAAAGAGAAATCGTTATACAATTCGGTCTGGCATCACGAGTCGGGGATGTCAAAGAAAATCGAGCGTTACGAAAACATTAATTTCTATACATTCTGCAATCATTCATAAAATTTACTCACAAATATTATTGCAATTGTACAATTTGCTCAAACTTATTATTGTAATTGTAAAATTTACTCACGAATATTGTTTTAACTGTAAAATTTACTCCCTAAATTGTGTATACTCTGTATAAAATATACTCTTCAAATATTATTGTAAATGTAAATTTTAATTTATACTGTACGGTAGTGAAACATGGACTCCAGGAAGTCAAGAGAGAGAGGGAAATTGTTGGCAACCGTGATGGATTTTTGGAGAAGATCTGCTCGAAAATCCTGTTTAAAAAGAGTTAGAAATTCGGTGATAAGAAGAAAGACTATGGAAGTAGAGAAAGGACATTCTCCAAAGAATTATGGAAAGAAAAGGTTTGGAGTGGCTAGGACATGTTTCAAGGATGGAAGAGCAAAGGATTGCTAGACGGATCATGAAATGGAACCCAGAGAGTGAGAGAGAAGAAGGAGAAGAGGCAGGCCGAAGCTGTTATGACTGAAGATGGCTAAGGTAGGATGTGGTCTTTCAATTGCAAAAAACACAGAGATTAGGAAGAGAAAGATAAAAAAATTAAATTAGTTTGGGCGAGGGAATACTCACTGTGGGGAAAATCCTTAGAAAAAAAAACTTACGAAAATTGTTGTAACTGTAAAATTTACTCACGAATATTGTTGTAACTGTAAAATTTACTCACGAATATTGTTGTAACTGTAAAATTTACTCACGAATATTGTTGTAACTGTAAAATTTACTTCCGAATATTGTTGTAACTGTAAAATTTACTCACGAATATTATTATAATTGTACAATTTACTCACTCTGCTACATAAATTAGGCTTGTCTCAACTGAAGCGTAAAAGCTCGTTTCGAGTGATCGTAGTTCCGATATCGCACACTAAATCAACTTTGAACGCTTGCCATTTTTAACAAAGTTTCGATATATCGATAAAAAATAAATCACTTTACACTCTAGATTCTTAGATATTCTTTAATAACCAGGTTTTAGATGAACATTGTTTACATTCCTTAAATTTTTTCTCTTTCTCTCTTCTTGAACAGACTCAGTACAAAAATGAAAAATGAAAAATTTACCCAAACCGTTTTGAGAAAACGAGTCCAGGATATCATATTCACATAGTCAAATTTATAATAATAATTTTTCGTAATTATGGGTCTTAAAAACGGATATTTCTATTGAAATTTAGCTCTAAGTGCATGATTACAGTGGGTACTCTTGCAAGTAGAGTACGAAGGAAACAGATTTAGGTTTGCATTGGTTACACAACCATTAAAACTAATATTCATTAAATCGATGAAATTATTCTATAAAGATGAAACAATCCTACCAGCTCGATTCAAATAAAAGCAGGAAGCCAGAGAAATGCCGCATTATAGATCGTTATTCGTTACACTTTTTTCTTTCTCCTTTGCTAAGGTTGGTAAGAGTGGGTAGCCTGCCATGTTTTTTATTTTTTTGAGGGAGGGGTAATTTTGATCACGACATACTATATTCAAAAAGTTCTAGTATTTTTTTTTTTCAGCTTTAATTAAGTTGAATTTAGATCGATAGATGGAATAAAATTGTTGCATTCATTATGTAGCCTTGGTTGTTATAAAGAGGCTAGAGCGAGATTGTGGTTTAGTGTAGTTTATAGTTAGTTGTTTATAGCAATATGCTGTGGGGAAGTAGTTGCAGCACATACACAGTATAGCCAACTTAACTATATATATATATACGTATATATAAAACAGTTGAGAAGAGAATGTGGTGATATAGTGGAGAAAGAGCTCAGGCTGGCCAACCAACCAGCCAACCAGTCCAGACGTTACTCTGGTGAGTTTGTGAGTGTGTCGGTTGGCATGGTGGAACTTTTAGTCTCTATTCTAATTGGTAGAGTCAAGGGGCGTGGCCTAAACTTCCACTATCTAACCTCTCTAAACTTTATACATGTATACATATATTTATATATATAGAGAGATATATACATAAGCAGTACTACCACACCAAAAAAAAAAAAAAAAATTCCTCGCGCTCAACTAATCGTTTGACCGCCACTGCCTTCTGGCGTGCTACTCTTCTAATAATAACAGCTGTGGTGAGATGGGGTGGTTAGAAAAGGAGGGGAGGCTAAAAAAAAAAACAGTTTAAGGAAAATTATTACACCACCCGTCCTGTCAGGCGTTACAGGAGAACTCACATACAAATTAATAGCCTCCATTCTTGTTCTCCCTTTTGTTTTTCTAATATTACATTAATGCATTCAATTATTACCATTAAATATCAAAATTTGATATTTCCGATGGAAAAAGAAAAATTAAGAAATGTAAACAATACAGATAACGCAGCATATGACAGTTTCCGTTAAAAGAAAAGCAGGTACAAACAAGTTTGTGAGATGGTATGCTAAACCTGCCAAGCATACGTGTATACACGGATTGCATACTTCAATTAACTCTACAGGCTACAATACTTATACTGAACGTAAAAGTTAACATTTCAAATTGAATTAATTAACGGAATTACAATTTGTTTATTGTAATTATTATAATTGTAATAATTGCTGTAAAAATAAAGAGTGTGGTGAAAAGGACTAGATACTTTGCATTTTATTTATTTTATCCAGTAAAGTAAAGTAATGGCCTATTTCTTCAGAAAGACTTTACGTCCAACTACCGAATTACGTGTCGTTTTTACGGAGGCGACTAGTAAACTTTCTTTATTATAAATTCCTCATATTAACCATTAAAAAAGATGCAAGGCCTAGCCTAGTACCGCAATACATCTTAGCTTTGCGGGTCTAGACTATAAACGCTCGGCTATGATGGCGCATCAAGAAAAGTATATTATGACAAGAGTTTATTTAGTTATGAGTTTTATCTACAATTAACAAAATTAGGTCATCAAATTTAAAGAAAATCAATGGAGTTGCTTTTAGTTCAAAAACCCACAGACTCCAAAATTTACACATTTAATCGATACCCTCTGGAAATGTAGAGATTTGATCCTTTAGTAATCGATTTCTTTACAAAATTAAACCATTATAGACAAAAGTTGTCTGCATATACAGATAAAATATAAACAAAATCTATCGAGTAGTTTATGAGATATTTGAAAGTAAAGATTTTACTCAAACGAAACCAAAATTTAACTCTAAATATCTCGTTTCCTACGCGACAGATTTTTACGAAATTTTATTCAGTTATAGACAATACTTGTCTCCATACACAGATAAAATATAAACAAAATCTATCGAGTAGTTTTCGAGATATTTGAAGTTAAAGATTTCACTGTTTCAAACGAAACCAAAATTTAACTCTAAATATCTCGTTTCCTACTCGACAGATTTTTACGAAATTTTATACAATTATACACAATAGTAGTCTCCATATACAGATAGAATATAAACAAAATCTATCGAGTAGTTTTATCTCCAAAAAAAAGAATCAGACTTTTTATTATTTCAAAAATAAAATATAAAGATTATTTTACAAAACTTTTGATAGGCATATTGTAAACATTTTTATTTCTATTTTGTAAATTATAATACGTCATATTAGCTTACGGTTAGTTAAAGTCGAATAGATGTCGTTAGTAGCGCTATTCAGTATTGCAGCCGTGAAGGGTGAAGGGCATTTAGATAATCATCTTTCTGAGGTTCAGCCCTTTCTTCCCCCCTCCCGGCAACTCTTTACCCAGTGGTGGAAGAGTCAGTGAGTGAGTGAGAGATCATTCGCGAAATTCATTTATTTATTTTGTTCTCTTAAATGTCACAATAAATTCCCTTAAAGAATTAAGAGGACTTTGCGGTAATTGTTAAAATTTAACATTTCACAGTAGTCAATGTAGTCCGCTACCTTGGGCTTTACCCTTTTGACAGAAAGACTTACATGGAACCCTCATACTCGACTTAAGAGAACAGAACTCAACTGACGCTTCCGACAACTGAAAAGACTACTCGATAAGAGATCAAAACTCATTCTGGACAACAATATGTAAGTATATTAACCCAGTCTGGGCTCATGGTTTCGAGCTGTGGAGGTTCAACCAAACGCTCAAATTTGCAAAGGATCCAGAGCCCTTGCAGACTAAAATTCTTCGCTTCTATAGTAACCAGCTCCTTTCTACGTCACCAATCAAACCATTCACACAGACTTGAACATTCCTTTCGTGCAACACAAGTGGCTGAAAACACGTTACAGAAAATTCCATCTTAACATTCAAACACATCACAATCCACTTGTACAACATCTATCTTCAAGAACATTTCCAGACGTCTTAAGAGACAGTCAGCCTCGCGATCTCCTCTCTGATGAAGAGAGTCAGTAGAATGTAGAATGTTATTGGAGTGTTACCGCTGGGTAACTTCTCCACTCTGATATGTGTGAATGTTATTTATTGTTATCATTGTTGCTTATAACGCAAAATGCGCTGATTGTAACTAAATAAATGATTAAAAAAAAAATTCACAGATGTCATATTATTTAAAAAAAGAAAAAAAAACAGATATAACAAACTTTGATAAGTATCCATTAAGCAGTGAATATAAGAAAAGAAAATATGTATACTTAAGGATGTCAATTAAACAGAATATAATGAGGAGCTTAATGCTACCTTAGAAACAAGAACTGTCTTGTATATGTTAATATTGAACGTTTTCTAGGGCACAATGGACAGAAGATAAGCAGTAATAAGTTGCTCATTAATCGTGTCTATTGTTTTAAGATAATTACAGTACGTTATTTTAATTATTGTATATTTATATATTTTTTTTTAAATCTGATGTGGAATCTGAAGCCCCGCGTGAACACGATCGATCAAATTAACTTAAAACTAAAATACGCTGATCGTATTTAATTCTCCGTACCAAAAACGCAAACAGCTGATTGCAAATCTCAATCAAAAAAAAAGAAAACAAAAGCATGAATCTAACCTAGCGTGTTGCAGGTTATTTACTGTTTTAATGTTTTTATGCATTTCTGTTACGAATTATTAGAATCAAGTATTCATCAATATTTTTTATTTTTAGAAAAAATAATTTGTTTCCAAGTAAAAAATTAAAAAAATGTAAAATTCCAGGTTTTCGGCTTAAAATTTGGGCGCCCCCTCATATAAATTACAACTCTAACTTTACTATTTTAAAAACATTATTCGTGAAAATCGATTTATCGAAAATCGAAAACAAGAACAATTTTTGAAAATGCCGTTTTTGCTCATTTTTTGCAACTTTTTTTTCTCGAAATCTATTTAATCTGCGTTGTTTAAAAAAAAAAACAATAATAATACAGTTATGGAGGAGGATTTGCCCTTTATTATACAGAAAATTTGGGAATTTCATCTTTTATAGAAAAAGAGAAAAAAAAATTGTCAAAGTTGGGTGTTTTTCAAACGTTACAGCTTTTTCGTGCAGTTTTTGACGATCAACCTCTAATGGACAATTTAAACAAATGCACTAAACGTACAAAACTTTTGAAACAAAATATTCAGGTTTCATTAACTTTTATTTAATTATTTTTAAAAAAATATTTTTCTGTTCATTAGCGTTTTGAATAACTCACAATACACACCATGTATACCTCCATTACTTAATCTGCAAGTGTTGTGTGAAAGAGAATCGAATATCTACAGAATCCAATCCTTCCAATCCAAAAAAAACACTTCGTCGAATCGCTAATGCTCCCCTTACTTAGTAACAAACTCCAATCCTTGCTTCAATCCTTGTTCCCTATGTTTCTGCAAGCTGCAGAGATCCCGTCACATTAAATTCCACACTTCAATTACCTGCAGATGATAGCCCAGCCGGGGAGTCACTCAAAACTTCCCTTACTTCGCCTCTAGCATCCCAACTTAGGGCATTGCCTGGAAATCCTCCCAGACGCGGTTAAAGAGCAGGTGGCCACGCGCGATCTTCTCTATGAAGTAAGTGCCAGTGGACGATAGTGCGAACTATAACACTTTGGGAGTTCCACCAATGGGTGAATTCTCGCCTCACGTTACTTGTCACGTCATGTCGCGTCAGCTTCACTTATTGCAGAAATATATTGCAGTTGTGAAAGTAAATACAATTAAACAAAATTTACAAACGCTTTATCTCAGTGGTTAGAAATATAAAACATTATCGTTAAAATCTCTGTATTGACTATTTAAGTTGGACGAGATACTATACTTTTTATTATTGGATTAGAGTTACGGGAGAATTTACGAGACTGATGAACAAGGGGTTCGCGAAGAAGCGGTCTCTTAATGAGGAGATCTCCTCTCTTTCTCTTTAACAACAGCAATAACCTTAGATGGTGAGTATTTAATGTTACCCAGGGTAAATAATATATTTTTCCCGTTTTTCCTTATCCTTTCCTAAAGAAGGATAGATATACCTTATATATATGGAAGGATATGTACCCTAGAAGTACACAGATTCTCAGAAAGCTGTACGGTTACAATTCTGTGGGTAGCGGAAGAGAAAGTAAAGAGAAAAAAAGTTAAAGAGTATGATCCGTTGGAAAACATTAAAATGAACTCGAAGAGAAGGAAGTCTCCTGAACGATTAACCCTTCTTTAGGAAAGGATAAGGACAAAAAAAAAAAAAAAAATAGGGGGAAAAATATGATTTAACTAGGGTAACATTAAAGTATATAGTTGGTGACAAGCTCATATTTAAGGGTTTGAGATACATTGACAAAAAATTGTCCCTTTATGTATGGAATCCATCCTGCTCTATAATTAATATAGCTGGAATACAATTCCCGTTCTTCAGCCAGTAGGACAGTAGGAGGGGCCGACCTACAAGAGAAGGGTGCATGAAGGGAGTGAGCTAGCCAGGGTCCTGTAGTATACACAGGGTATGTACCAGTGGTTTTAGTACCTACCGGGCTACAACCCGCCCTAACCATATTATATACATAATACAAATACAATGTATTCAAAAAGAAAAAGAGCATTGTATGTGAGTTAGAGCACACACTGTATGGGCCGGGTGTGCAACCTGGGGCTTGCATAGGGGGGGGGCAGAGCCACACAAAAAGGGTGGCTTATGGTCCGAAGGGGGAAAACCTACCCGAAAGTAACCGTTTACTGTCTATGAGATTGGAACCATTTCTTAACCTCATTTAACTCCTCCACTTTTGAAGGTAAAGTAAAATATTTTATTTTGAAATTAGGGCTCAAAAAAGTGCGCACCTAAAAGAGTTTTGGTTGTACGATATAAACCAGGAGTAGAAATAGGATAGCAAAAATAAGCGGGTTATAAATGGAAATTCCTTTCTTTTCACGTTACAATCTGCGAAAGAACTTAAAACAGACATTAGTCCCATCCTGTGGTGATGTTTCCTAGATTTAAGAACATCGTAGAAAGATATGAATTTGAATTTTGAATAGTTTATTTACAATTTAAAAATATATACAAATAATTGTACAAAAGGAGATTTCAGGCTGGAAGGCCTATGTACTCTCCACAACTTTAATATTTACATAGATGTTAATAAGTCGAACTTAATACTAAGGCAAAAAAACTTAAAAAAAAACTTACTATAATAGAAAGATATAGGACTATAATGCGCCAGCTCCATAGACAGGCACCATTCACAGACATAGAATTAAGACATAATGAAATTTCGCTAGAAATACCATCAGGATCACTCCAGAATGAGCGTTGAAGCAGGAGGCTTATGAACTCCTCATGGCTCTCCTCACAGTTTAGACATAATAAGAGTCTGATTAAAACGGACGGGACTGAAGGGCGAGCTCTAGATTAGTGGGAGTCACAATAGATCCATATGGATCACGATGGCGTAGGCCTTAAGGCCGTCCAACAAGAATCTAATCTAAAACACAGACTTACATACAAAACTGTGAAAAGAAAAACAACACTTTTTTGACTTCTTCATTTGGCTTATGATATGACGTACTTCCGGTTACCACTTGACATCAGAAATTTAACACGAACGTAGTACTTTTCTAGGAGATATTAAAAATAAAGTTATAGTACAAGAAATGGAACAAAGTAGATAATCTCTCTCTCTCTCCGTACACAAAACGATACGAAGGAACAAAGAAGCACGCATATGGAACAAAGGAGAGAGAGATGAAGAGTGACGATCTGGCCTCAAAACATCATCGCTAAGTGTAGTAATGGGAGAGGAGGGATTTCTATGTTACACGATATTAATACGCAGTTTGTAGAATATAATGTTGAGAATAAAACGGAACATATGCGAGACGGACACTCCATTCTGTAATTATTCTATTTGGCTACATGTACGCCTTCGTACTACCAGCAACCCCTGGGTAAGAATGCATTATTATTTACTGCGGACTCCATGAAGAACAGCTGTCCCGTCTTGTTCTGTGTACATATATATAACTTTACATACAGAGCCTGGGTATGAGGGCCTGTATTTTACTTAAATCCCTCTATTTATCAATTATGTCTCATTATTACTTATTCTAATCTACTTAAGTAGATAATAATTATAGATAATAATTTCACCTGTCTTCATTTTGACTTGTTCCGCAAGAGAAAGGAGTTGAGATACTTCGGAGATCCCCCTGAAAACGGAAGTAGGCGTCTTTCGATTTCGGTCAGCAATAACTAGAAAACACACAAACTTTTTCTTAGCGCTATTTATTTTCATGAAATTTTCTCATGAAAAAAAATGTTAGAGAAAAATCGGATGCAGCCTCTCACGGCTTTTCTCTTTCCGCAGCTTTCGAAAGATAAATTATTTTGAAACTTAACACATTACATAAAATGCTAGGCCTAGACTAGTACCGCAATACATCTTAGCTTTGCGGGTCTAGCCTATAGCCCCCTAACATACTATACTGTAAATTCCTCATATTAACACATTAAATAAAATCCAAGGCCTAAGACCAGGAATCGAACCCAGTACCTCAATAAATATTAGCTTCGCAGGACTCGCCTCTAACCGCTCGGCTACCCTGGCGCCTTTTATATATATATATATATATATAACTTATAATTATTTCACTGTTTTTTTTTTTTTAATTACCCTTCAAATTTTTAAGTAAGAGATCTTATTTTATTGTCAAATAATAATAATAATAATAATAAATTGCTATTGATATTGCTGTAAGCTAGGATATGAAAAGTGGCTAACGTATTGACGATAATAATAATAAAAAGAAATATAATGAAAGATGATTGGCCAACGAAGAAAGTGGATGAATAATATATACAGTGTGAAAGCGCGCTAAGGAGAGAGGTAGATAGAGAGGGGGGGTGGGTGGCCGGGAGCCAATGAGAGTAAAGTCTAGACATTGAAAGATTATAAAGTCTCCACAACCAAAAGGATTCGAAACTACAGATAATATAATAATAGTGGACGGGATAATAATAGCACATAAGAAACAATAACTATCATAGTTATTACTATAACAGTGGGGGCCCAGGATATACGTATTTCTGTTATTAGTTAAGGATGACCGATTTGAGCCGAACGGTGGACGGGCGGCGGTGGAGCACGGCGGAAGACTTTGCAACAAAGATCACAGTCCTACCAACATACAGGGATAAAACATTAAAAAAAAAAAAAACCCTATTGTTATCCAATTGATTCACTCAAGTAACTTTTTAATACTTTGTGACGTAGTACTTCTCTATTTTTTGTTTTTTTTTACCTCTCGTCCGTAAAAAAGCTCGCTGCTTTTCTGCCGGCTACTCTGCCCTGATGAATTAGCCTAAACTATATTTTTATTATCGCTCTTACTGGCTCTCTCCACCTCTCTCTTTCGAATGCCTTCCAGGCAATTTTTGATTATAGATTTTCTTATTTCAAATCCAACATAAAATTGCTGTATGCGTACACACCAAAAACAAAAAAGTGGTTAACTATATATTTTAGATTGAAAAAAAAGATGTATGCAGATCAGTTGAACATCTAATAATAGACTACTTTATTGACTGGTTAGACGGTATGGAGTGGGAAAAGAAATAAAGATTAGCTTGAAATCGCGGCGTTTATCTTCTTGTACCATAAATCGCCGATGATGATTTGTTCTTTGTTTTTATCACCTCTGAATCGAATAATTTTGTGTGAAAAATGTTTTAAAGCGGAAGTTGTAAATATACGTGTTTGTGATCAACTGTACGTAGTGTAAAGGAAATCGTAGCAGCCATATGCGAGGAAATCTCAAAATATGGGAAAATCTATTTGGCACTTCCGGGCTAGCCGATTTTTGCTCAAGTTGGGAAATCCACTCCCATATTTTGATTCTCAAACTAAGATCTTACAGGGTATTATGGCATTATGCTATAAAACTGTATGGTGTTTGAAATATGGTCAAAAGTAAATACGAGGGTCGTTTGAAAAGTCCGTGCAAAGTCAGAGAGATAGCACCACTGGCGCGTATCGAGGTTATGTTTAGTTAGTAGCATCTCTTGGAAGAACACACACCAAGTTTCAGCCAGATCGGTCTATTTCTTTGTGTTTGGCATTCGTTTGAATCGAGGAAGTCGAGTGATTTTCAAAAAATGGACGAAAAAGAATTTCGTGTGTTGATTAAACACTACTTTATGAAAGGCAAAACGCCTCAGGAGACTAAAGAGAAGCTTGGATAAACATTATGGTGACTCTGCACCTTCGATTAGAACAGTTTATAAGTGGTTTCAAAATTTTCGGAGTGGCCATATGGGCACAAGTGACGCTGAACGTTCTGGACGCCCTGTTGAGGTTACTACTCCAGAAATCATTGATAAAATCCATGATATGGTGATGGATGACAGAAGAGTGAAGGTGCGTGAGATTGCTATTGCTGTGGGCATCTCGAATGAACGGGTACATAATATTTTGCATCAACATTTGGACATGACAGAGCTATCCGCAAGATGGGTGCCGCGATTGCTCACGCTTGACCAAAAAAGAAATTGTGTGAAGTGTTGCAAGGACGGTTTGCAGCTGTTCCAGAAGAATCCGCAGGACTTTAAGCGTCGTTTCGTCACTGTGGTTGAAACATGAATACATCACTACACTCCTGAGACCAAAGAACAATCTAAACAATGGGTTACCAAGGGGGAATCTGCGCCAAAAAAGGCGAAGACCGTTCCTTCGGCCGGAAAGATTATGGCGACTGTCTTTTGGGATTCGCAAGGAATAATCCTCATCGACTATCTGGAAAAGGGCAAAACTATTACACGTGCATATTATTCATCGTTATTGGACCGTTTGAAAACCGAGCTGCAAGAAAAACGCCCACGATTTGCCCACAAAAAAGTCCTTTTCCATCACGACAACGCACCAGCTCACACCTCAGCAGTTGTGGTCGCAAAATTAATGGAAATAGGGTTCCAACTCGTTTCACATCCCCCTTATTCTCCAGACTTGGCTCCCTCGGACTACTTTTTGTTCCCCAATATGAAGAAATGACTGGCGGGAAAAAGATTTTATTCAAACGAGGAGGTGATTGCAGAAACGAATGGCTATTTTTCAGACTTGGACAAATCCTATTATTCGGAAGGGATCAACAAACTAGAACAGCGTTGGACGAAGTGTACAAGCCTGAAAGGAGACTATGTTGAAAAATAAAAAAGGTTTACCCCAAAAAATTAAGTAGTTTTTATTTTTGCACGGACTTTTCAAACGACCCTCGTAGTCTTCAGACTACTCTGAAGTTCACATCCACCATTTTTAACAGCCAAATTGGCTGTTTTTTTATTTTGGTCAGAAATAAAGCTCAAAAAAACTATAAGGGCTTTCAAAAGCCATTGATTGCTGCTTCGGTGTGTATAAATCTGTGGCCCCCAAATAGATGTTTCAACCCCTTACGGATTAGGCAGTGTTGTCCATAGGAATGTTATTGGGAAACGTCCCATGGGATGGGATGGGACAGTACACATTTGTATTTCCCATGGTAGTCGATACTTGATATTGTAAAATAAATTTATGCTGAAATTTGCAGTAGAGCGCTTATTTAGTGCGACTGGATTGTTGTTGAGTAAGTTACGAAAACGGATGTCACCAGCTGTCGTTATAAACTCTGTATATATCAGATTTGCATGTAAGATGAAAATTGTGGAAATGGTTCAGGGATTACCTGGATTAACTGAATTATTAGAAAAGGTCAGGAAATGAGCAGCAAATTGATAGTGTGCTGAATGAGCAGAGTGACTCAGAAATAGAATGAGAGTGTCAGAATGATGCTGAATTGTCATACTTAGATTATACTTTTGAGTGTTAAAGTTAATAAATTTAGTCGTTTTGCATGTCTCTTTGTACATGTAGTCCTATTTAGTAGACACTAAACGTAAACTTTCATAAATTTAATAATTTTATTTGAACTGTATTCCATATTAATATTATAATGGGAATCCCGTGGGATGGGATGGGATGGGACAGGCATAAATTGCCATGGGATGGGACAGAAAAATATGTCCCATGGGCAAGCCTGGGATTAGGGATCCCTGATTTTTTATTTTTTAACAAAATATTTCAATCGATCACCACGAATATTGGTTCTTATTTCTTAAATGATTTCTTAGGACTTCATTTAATATATATGTACAACCAAAATATAGATAAACTGCATATATTTATTATAAATTATAGAAAACCATATTATTTTTTTTTAAAACCATAATATTTTTCCCTAAGGGCAATCATTATTCACGATAAAAATCATAAACTCCATTTATACCCTTAGGTACATTTGTCCTCCCTGCGGGCAATAAACAGATTATTTTAAAATTATTTCTAGCGAACATTCTTATTATTATTTTTTTTTAAAAAAAAGTATTTTGTCATAAAATTACTTTAATAACTCTTTAAATAATCTCCCTTTTCTGTCTGTATGTGTGTGTGTATATACACTTCGCTCAAGATGAAAAGGTCAAAGTATGCCGAAAAAAAGAAAAATAATAAACCTTATTCTTTAATATGGTCATCATTTAGGACAATCATCGAGGAAATGATTGTTGATGATACTGTAACCAAGGGATCAATATCTAGCAGGTAGGTTATAGCTCAGATTTGATATTATTGGTCTCTGGGTTGGCGGTATAACCTTACCTTTTTTTATAAGATATAAAAAGGTATATACACATTATTTACTAATAGCGTTCTTATGTATTTCCCACGAATGTCTCAGTGAATACCATATAAAACTAACCTTAAGGCGATTGTCATTTTTGTTTTATTTTATTTTTTTTAATAAAGTAAAAATGTCTGAAAATTGACAGAAATAATTTCTAGAAATGTGTGCTAGGTAAATAGCTTTTATCTCTAATTATACTATTTTACTAACAAAACTATTATCATATTTTCAAATTATTTTATAAAATACTATAACTAAATATTCTAGGAACTGGTTTTTTTTGTGGATTTTATATGGTATTTTTTTAAATCTACATTTTTTTTTTTTTTTTTTTTAAGGCAACACTGTCAAATTATTTTCATGACATCATCAGCATTTTTACGATCATAACCTCATTATTATGCTATTTTTCTTAAATATGTAATTATTTATTCAATAGTCAATTAAAAAAGAAAAAAAAAAGAAGAAAATTGTTTATTTTGACTTGTTTATTCATGCTTCTTTAGATTACGTCATACTAAAAAATGGACGTTTCTAATTCTCTCTTTCACACTCCCACGCTCTCTCACAATCCTTGTATTCCTGTCTTTGTTTGATGCTTTAAGAGTTTTGTTTAGCGATTATTTTTAATAATTACAAAACTACGAATATATCTATTTTGAAGGTGACTTTAATCGGAAATGGAGGCGGCCAAAGCATTTGAACTCGAAGATGACTCTAAAAGAGGAGGCTGTACGGAATCTGCGGATACAGAGCGGTCCTGTGTGGTCTTTTCAGACTGTACTTAAAAGTAGGAATGTATGGAGAGCAGATAAAAAAAAAAACGCTGTATAAGAAGGTTCTCTGGCCACTTGTCTACCCTTGGGTTTTGATCTAAGACGATGAGAAAAGGTTACGCAACGGTAACCTATGAGGGCAGAAGAAGGTACAGAAAAGTAGAGGACGAAGCAAAAAAAGTAGCTGCGCTGTTTGAAGAGACAGATATTATGTCGTAAATGAAGACTGCCCTACTGCGACAGTTTGGACATCTTAAACCGGGTGGACAAACGAGAAAAAAGTCAAAATACTCCCTTAATGGGTATTCTAGTTGGGAGTAGGTCTTCATGGTAGAGAGCGACAAAGGGTCTAGGGGTCTACGAAAGCTGAAGAACCATTATTCCTGCCCTTCATAGGCTGTGATAAGTCAGGAAATAAATAAGTAACAGGAAATGATTTTCTTTTTCATTCTTGAAAAACTTTTCACGCTCAAGGAACGAATGAATATATTCGATGGAAACCCAAATTTCCCAAATAAAAAAAAAAAAAGAAAAAATATCCTGAATTTTCCCAGGCTGTCTTACAAACCCAACAAAATATACTTCGTATTCTTGAGTCATTAAATGATTGCATTAAATGATTCCCCCTTGGTAACCCATTGTTTATATTGTTCTTTGGTCTCAGGAGTGTAGTGATGTATCCATGTTTCATCCACAGTGACGAAACGACGCTTAAAGTCCTGCGGATTCTTCTGGAACAGCTGCAAACCGTCCTTGCAACACTTCACACGATTTCGTTTTTGGTCAAGCGTGAGCAATCGCGGCACCCATCTTGCGGATAGCTTTGTCATGTCCAAATGTTGATGCAAAATATTATGTACCCGTTCATTCGAGATGCCCACAGCACTAGCAATCTCACGCACCTTCACTCTTCTGTCATCCATCACCATATCATGGATTTTATCAATGATTTCTGGAGTAGTAACCTCAACAGGGCGTCCAGAACGTTCAGCGTCACTTGTGCCCATATGGCCACTCCGAAAATTTTGAAACCACTTATAAACTGTTCTAATCGAAGGTGCAGAGTCACCATAATGTTTATCAAGCTTCTCTTTAGTCTCCTGAGGCGTTTTGCCTTTCATAAAGTAGTGTTTAATCAATACACGAAATTCTTTTTCGTCCATTTTTTGAAAATCACTCGACTTCCTCGATTCAAACGAATGCCAAACACAAAGAAATAGACCGATCTGGCTGAAACTTGGTGTGTGTTCTTCCAAGAGATGCTACTAACTAAACATAACCTCGATACGCGCCAGTGGTGCTATCTCTCTGACTTTGCACGGACTTTTCAAACGACCCTCGTATTGGTAGCAACCATTGGGTGGTGGTTTAGGTTTTGGACGTTCAGTTGTTCGCCCATATCAGAGGCCTGTCCAACTTCATCAGTGTTCTGTCTCGTCAATAGTTTAAAAAAAAACAACTAATATCTCCTCAATATTTCCTCTTTTTGCCGGAAAAACAATAATAATTATAAAAAGTTAACAATACGGAATAATAAAAAAAAAAGTTATTTATAATCAACAAGTAGAATGTAAAAAAATTGGGGCTGACCCAACTAAGGAGTGGAAAACATTAAATTCTTCTCTATTTTTGGTTTTTGTTCAATAAATTATAAAATACCTGAGAGTACAATTAAACAAAATCGATTGAATATTGAATCGATTGAAATGAAATAATTTGGTACTTATAGATAAGCAAGTGAAATGTTACATACATATACAATTAAAAAGCATTTTAGAATAGCAACAGTGCGCGCCAATTTTATGTAACGGAGGAGGTTCTTTTTTTTTGGCGCGACAATCGTATTTAACAGTAGGAGGAGGTTTTCTGTTTTTTTTTGGCGCGACAATCGTATATAACAGAAGGAGGAGGTTTTCTGTTTTTTTTTGGCGCGACAATCGTATATAACAGAAGGAGGAGGTTTTCTGTTTTTTTTTGGCGCGACAATCGTATATAACAGAAGGAGGAGGTTTTCTGTTTTTTTTTGGCGCGACAATCGTATATAACAGAAGGAGGAGGTTTTCTGTTTTTTTTTTGGCGCGACAATCGTATATAACAGAAGGAGGAGGTTTTCTGTTTTTTTTTGGCGCGACAATCGTATATAACAGAAGGAGGAGGTTTTCTGTTTTTTTTTGGCGCGACAATCGTATATAACAGAAGGAGGAGGTTTTCTGTTTTTTTTTGGCGCGACAATCGTATATAACAGAAGGAGGAGGTTTTCTGTTTTTTTTTGGCGCGACAATCGTATATAACAGAAGGAGGAGGTTTTCTGTTTTTTTTTTGGCGCGACAATCGTATATAACAGAAGGAGGAGGTTTTCTGTTTTTTTTTGGCGCGACAATCGTATATAACAGAAGGAGGAGGTTTTCTGTTTTTTTTTGGCGCGACAATCGTATATAACAGAAGGAGGAGGTTTTCTGTTTTTTTTTGGCGCGACAATCGTATATAACAGAAGGAGGAGGTTTTCTGTTTTTTTTGGCGCGACAATCGTATATAACAGAAGGAGGAGGTTTTCTGTTTTTTTTTGGCGCGACAATCGTATATAACAGAAGGAGGAGGTTTTCTGTTTTTTTTTGGCGCGACAATCGTATATAACAGAAGGAGGAGGTTTTCTGTTTTTTTTTGGCGCGACAATCGTATATAACAGAAGGAGGAGGTTTTCTGTTTTTTTTTGGCGCGACAATCGTATATAACAGAAGGAGGAGGTTTTCTGTTTTTTTTTGGCGCGACAATCGTATATAACAGAAGGAGGAGGTTTTCTGTTTTTTTTTGGCGCGACAATCGTATATAACAGAAGGAGGAGGTTTTCTGTTTTTTTTTTGGCGCGACAATCGTATATAACAGAAGGAGGAGGTTTTCTGTTTTTTTTTGGCGCGACAATCGTATATAACAGAAGGAGGAGGTTTTCTGTTTTTTTTTGGCGCGACAATCGTATATAACAGAAGGAGGAGGTTTTCTGTTTTTTTTTGGCGCGACAATCGTATATAACAGAAGGAGGAGGTTTTCTGTTTTTTTTTTGGCGCGACAATCGTATATAACAGAAGGAGGAGGTTTTCTGTTTTTTTTTGGCGCGACAATCGTATATAACAGAAGGAGGAGGTTTTCTGTTTTTTTTTGGCGCGACAATCGTATATAACAGAAGGAGGAGGTTTTCTGTTTTTTTTTGGCGCGACAATCGTATATAACAGAAGGAGGAGGTTTTCTGTTTTTTTTGGCGCGACAATCGTATATAACAGAAGGAGGAGGTTTTCTGTTTTTTTTTGGCGCGACAATCGTATATAACAGAAGGAGGAGGTTTTCTGTTTTTTTTTGGCGCGACAATCGTATATAACAGAAGGAGGAGGTTTTCTGTTTTTTTTTGGCGCGACAATCGTATATAACAGTAGGAGGAGGTTTTCTCTTCTTTTTTTTTGTATTATTCCATGTGTTAATGTTAAGTTTTTTAACGTTTTGTTAATGTGTGTGCGTCAAATTACGTCAATGGAAGAGATGTTTTATTTGTATTCTTTTATTATTGTTAGATTGATTAAATATTGATCCAGTACTGTTTTTTAATTGTACCCTACGTAGTTAGTGAAGTGAAGAACTCACTTTGTCCCAGGATAATAACTAGTTTGGCTATATGTTGCCCACCGAAACTGTATTGGTATTGTTTCCTGTAAGTTCGTACTACCTTCCTTGTAAATGTGCCTAAGTGTGGTGGTGGCCTATGAACATTTAGAATACATCTATTTTTTTTTTCCCCAGAAAAAAGAGCAGTCATTCCATTCAATATTAACTAAGTGCTAACCTGCTGCCGTACATCGTAGGTGATGAAACACGTCTTAAACTATTCACTGTAAGTTTTGTTAAATTTAAACTTGCCAATAATTATTACTTTCCAGCTCATTTCCTCATCCCTCTCGTACCCTTTATTTGTTGTGTTTATTCCCTTTTTCGTGTAAAATTAGTCTTTTCTTCCAATTAATACAAAACGGAATAACCCACCTACACTATGGTATAACTAACTCGACAAATCAATTATCTACTATTGAAGTGAAAAAATAAAACCTTCCTCTTCTAAAACATAACAAATAAAACAACAGGTTATTTGGAAATAGATACTTGCGTAAAACCGTGTGCCTCGTAAAATTACTTCTTTTTAAGTTGCAATTTAACTTAATTTTTCCTAAAAAAAATTATGAATGAAATCATTGATTATAAAGACAGAATAGTTATTGAATTCTCCAAGTAAGAGAAGTGAACTTTTCACAAATCCCAGTTAATATGGATCCCTCATAAAAGTATACGAGTGAGTATCCGGACTAGAATGTAAAAATGCTTGTCCCAAAATATTGTATTTTTGTTCTGCAATCGTTTCTATAATAAGGCTAGGCTATTTGATTAACTGTAAAGTTAAATTTAGTGCTAAATAAAATTACTAAACTTTCGTAGTAAAGTAAAAGCAAAAAGTAATTGCCTATTTTTACAGGCTGGCTTTACACCCAACTACCAAATTAGGTGTCGTGGACAGAGGCGACTAGCAAACATACTTTAATATAAAATTCCTCATATTAACTATTAAATAAAATGCAAGGCCTACGAGTAGACTATTACCGCGATACCTCTTAGTTTTGCGGGTCCAGCCTATAACCGCTCGGCTACCGTGGCGCCTAACTTTCGTAGAATAGGAATGCAGTTCTATAGTGTACCTAGTTAAATAGTTAGCTTGTAGCGATATCAACGCACATCAACTAATCGCACTGTAAACGCCACGATATTGTGTGAAAAGTTTAAGTACTCGAGTGTTCGAAGATTCCTGAAGAAACCATTTCTGCCCACTAGGAAATCTGCACTGTAATAGACGTAATTCTTCAGCACTCAGAAAATTAGAGTAACCTAAAGATGCTAATAATGTTAATAGAAAGAAACAAGGCTCCTAATTTTTACCCAAGAGTAAATATTTTTTGGTGATTGTACAGCATTAAACAAGATTTTTGGATGAGCACAACCGTCCCTTGAAGCATCTATGCTCAATTGAATCAAAACTTCATTTTATGGGAACCTGATGACCACTTCAGGATTCCAGGCTTATTTCAACTATTCCAGCTACCAGAATCCTACTTCAGTCAGCAGCTCCCAAAAAAATCTATCTGCAAAATGGCTGTTTAGAAACATTGTTGGCGCTTTCGACGGTAAAAGCAACATCTACATCCCACAGCATACTTCCTTTTTCCTGCTAATTACTTGTGCTTTTATAATACTATTATAGTATGAATTACGTATGTGTTTGTTAAGTGGCCTCTGTAATGGAACACTAACGAGCTGACTATATCTTATAATGCAAATCTACTGGGGGTTTAATGGAAATTACCTCGAGGTCTTTCAACTCTTATTCATTATCGCCATGGGAACAAGATTAATTTGACTTTATTTCTTTAATAAAACGAATAATAATAATAAACAAAAAACAATTAAAATAATGAAGATTGTAATTCAACTTGCATGTTTATTAAAAAAACAATTCAATTAAAGTTTCAGGATTAATTAGTCAGAACAATATTCTGGATCCTGGTGGTCTGACCACGTCAAGAACCTCGGCTCTACTCAAGTTCAGGACAAAGTGAACTCCGGAGATTCGAAGATTAGAACCAACTTTCCTCTACTACAAAGTGGACATCAGGCTGATGAGTCTCCACGCCTGAATTCTGGCTTGTACTAGCAACATTAAGAACCCCTCCAGACAACACTAAGAGATGTGACCGACTAAGGAGTATTTCCACGGGAATAATTCCGGTACACTCCTTCATCCAAAACCATCTACTGAAATTCCTCTGCACTCTGGATTGTCATCCTAACCTACTCGGCCCCGCAAAAAGTCACCTACGATCCTATCATTCCCTACAGGCATCTAACAATTAAACATGCTCTTCTCTAACATTCTTTTACAGCTGCAGGTTTTTTCCATTTATTTTCCCTGTCCATTCCTTGTCCGATTCTAAACGTTCCCTGTCTATTTAATGAAGACATTGGTATTTCAATATTTTTTGTAAGTAGTATCTACGAGGTATGGCTATTAAATTACGAGACTATTGCTGTAAAACATATAATTTTAAATTTATACATATTTAGTTATTATCACCTTCAATATACACCCCTCCCCTATCCCTACAACGCTCCATGCGAATTTACCATTGTTCGAAACAGTGCTGGAAGTCTTTTTCTGTGAGTTTCTGCATGACGTGTGCCGCTTTTCGTTTCACAGCTTCAACGGACTGAAATCCTATTCCTTTTAATGCAGATTTTACTTTGGATAACAGATAAAAGTCACATGGGGACAGGTCAGGCAAATAAGGCGGATGGCCTAAAACTGGGATGTTGTACTTGGCTAATAACGTCTTGACAGACAATGCAGTGTGAAGCCGGCGCGTAGTCTTGGCGGAGAACCCCATGACTAGTTCTTCCACAAATTGGGTCGTGTTTTCCTTACTCTTTCACGGAGTTGAGCAAGCACTTCATGGTAGTAATGTTGATTAATTATAATCGATATTTTCATCCGTTTTGGACGGGGAAGGGCGACCCGGGCGGTCATCATCTCCGACGTCTTCTCGGCCATCTTGGAAACGCTTGAACCACTCCAAAACTTGATAAACATTCATCGCCATAAACTTCTTTTAATAAAAGATAAGTTTCAGTAGCGGTTTTATCAAGTTTTGATGTGAAATTTCACGACAATTCGTTGCTCTACTACACACGTGTAGTATCATATTTTCGGCAAAACGAAACTAACACCTCTTACACGAACACGTCAGGTTCCGGCAGACAGATTTCTCTACCAAACACGTGAGACGCTGCAATCGAAAGAGAAGGCTTTACGCTGCACAACTGTCGGTTGTTAGGATTTGGCGCTTGCATAGTTATTCTGTAGCAGCATCAGTCTCATTATTTAATAGCCACACCTCGTACTTTGTGATAAAGTTTAGATCTGATCTATCTATTTATCAAGTAAGGTTAGATACTCTGATCTTAAGAAAATAAGTAGTGAGACTTAACTTTTGTTTTTTTTAGTAATTAAATTACTTTACGAGTACTTTAGTTATTCTTGATTGTTTAGTCACTAAAAAATTCATTTTATGGCATGCCTGGGGATTGGATAAGAGTTTGCTTTCCTCTAAAGTGTTATTTCAGTATAATGTACAGTCTTACAAACTGTTTTATGCTGGTAAGAAGTCAATATGTTTAAATCTTTTTAAACGTAGATTTTCTGGGAAGGTAGAGGAAATTTTAATACAGTTTCTGGTTATCCAAGAAAGAAAGATTCAGGCACCTGGGAAATCTACCAGTGATTGGAAGGGAACTCTCTCTGAAACCCTCTCGAATTCTGGAATTTCTTTCTCGGGGCTGGATACAATGTAGAGGCCAGTTTGGGAATAGCAAGGGAGCCACAATAAATCTTTTAAAGGTTACAGTGTACTGTTATAGCCCGCTAAAAAAATAAAATCAAATGAGGTTTTTTAAAAACTTTAAAGTTATAAATTTTCTGTTCCCTGTCAAGTGATTTGCGATAGTTACTCCATGATATCGTTCTATACAAAACGGAAATACATGTACGTCTGTCTGTGTTTGCTTTATTGAATAGACAAAATTCCTCTCTCTCTCACTCACTCTGCTGACGTGTTAACACACGATACAAATAATAGCGCCTAATAGTTGCTATGACGATGATAGGGACAAAGCCTATGAGTAGGAGAACCAGAAGAAACTAGGAGTACGAGATCTCTTGTTCTGTTTACACAATGGACCAGATGACACCAGTTAGAAATTTGTCAATAACTTGGTCGGTACATTGGAAGGGAGAGGTTTTGTTATTGTTATATTGGTTAAGCATTTTGAATAGTTAGAGTCGTGTGGCCAATTCGTAAACACGTACACACACATAAACACTTAAATATATATAAAGTCAAGTTTCCGTTCTAATGCCGGAACTTTTAGTAAGTAAATAGCCACTTCTGGAGCTTCAACATCCGCTAGTGCTCTTCATAAATTTCTTATCCAAAGCGGGACAGACTATCCCTATATAAGTAGGGGTTATCTTTTCACATAAACCTTTCACAAGGTTAATCCCATACATCATTCTGTCCTTAGAATGCATTTCGTTTGTTGATTCGGCTTTTATCGATTTTCTATGTATATCCTATCCGGGGAACTAGATTTCAATAATGCAGAAAGTAAATCTGAAAATTAGGCCTCCAAACTCTTAAGACTTTCTCTTACTCCAGTAATAGTAAAAGCATATTCTTTTTTTAGGCCGGGCTTTACGTCCGATTAGGTACATCGTGGACGGAGGCGACTAGCAAACATACTTAATATAAATTCTTCATATTAACACATTAAATAAAATCCAAGGCCCTAGACTAGTACCGCAATAAATCTTAGCTTTGCGGGTATAGCCTATAACCGCCTAACATACTTTACTATAAATTCCTCATATTAACACATTAAATAAAATCCAAGACCTAGACTAGTACCGCAATACATCTTAGCTTTGCGGATCTAGCCTATAACCGCCTAACATACTTTACTATAAATTCCTCATATTAACCATTAAATAAAATGCAAGGCCTAGACTAGTACCGCAATACATCTTAGCTTTGCGGATCTAGCCTATAACCGCCTAACATACTTTACTACAAAACTCCTCATATTAACCATTAAATAAAATGCAAGGCCTAGACTAGTACCGCAATACATCTTAGCTTTGCGGATCTAGCCTATAACCGCCTAACATACTTTACTATAAATTCCTCATATTAAGCATTAAATAGAATTCAAGGCTTAGACTAATACCGCAAAACACCTTAGCTTGCGGGGTATAACCTATAACCGCTCGGGTTGACCTTTGCGCGTCAATAATTGTAACTTTCAATGACTTATCTTGCATTTGGAGTAAAGGCATGCAGTAAATACTTGGAAATTTTGCTTGAAGAAGTGAACTAATTCTTTAAATATACAGGGTGTTCAGCATAAGACTACCGTTACTTCGGGAGGCGATTCTGGGCATCATTTGCAACAAAAAATTCTATATAACATAAACTATGGTTCCATTCGGCTCCGTTTTATAGATATTTTTAATTTTATGTTTTTTTAAAGGTATTACTACTTTTTAGCAAACATTTGCCTATATTTCTCAAACTATTGAAGCTACAGCAATTTTAATAAGCTCATTAGAAAGAAGGTTAAATTTCCTTTTAAATAAGCTTTTAATATTTAAAAATTGATACAGAAATCTCTGATTAATTGCAAAAAAATAGGCCTCAAAACAGCGTTGGCATTATGAAAGGTATTCACCTACCACATAATTGATGAGATAGGTACATCAAATCTTGTACCATTTTTTGCAGACATCTAATTTAATAATTAATTTATTTAAGAACCATATTCAAAAATATAAAATTTACATTATAAATAATAAAATAAAGTAAAAAGAAGAAAATGGTATATGAGTTTAAATGAGTGTTAGGTACCAATTTCGAAAGAAAGGATTTTCATTTAACGACTTTAGAACTATGTGTTATTCTTTAGTTACTTTAAAAAATGTGTTAAATAACGTGAATAAAACACAGATTTTCTTGAACTACACAATAAACCCACGACAGAAGGGCGCTCAGAAATTGATTGAAGGGTCCAAAACTCCTGGAGTGCTTTGTGAAGGATCAGCAGGATTAGATGATATTCCTGGGATATAACCCTTTCTTTCTTTCTTTTTAGTAATTTCCATTATAAGTCCCTAACCACAGCACCAGCTTCACATCACCCATGGGTCCAACAAAATGTGTTACACATAGAGAATCCACCCCCCCCATATAGAACCCCGGCTCTGTCTGCAAATCAATTATAATGGCTATAAATGAATTAGTTTTGGGGGTTACCCCCCGTGGTTATTGTTGACATTAGCTGCAAGGTTGGGCGTCTATATGCCTGCGGTGCACTCTCCTACAAGAGCGTACACGTGACCAAGAATTAGCCACACACACTTTGCACTCTACTAGCAGCGGTACGTCTGCTGGATAGACATCCAGAGACATAATTCTGGGGGTTGAAATAAATCTCTAAATGTGGCCGGGTGAATACAATGCAACATTTTATTTCAAAAACTGTTTCAGTAAAATTTGTGAACTCATGTTATCATCGAATTATACTGCATTTTTTTCTCAAATCTGGCGGCAACACTGTAGACGACTTCCTTGAGGCTTAATCATTTTTTTAAAATCCTGAATTCGGAAGAATATTTAATTATTGCTAACTTCATCAAGTCTTTGAAACCGTATCGGTATTACAAGACAGTATGGCTGAATCATCAACTTAGGAGAATAGAACTGGTGCTACTTATAAAAGAATTCATTCAAACTATCGATTTTAGCAACAGATTGAGCCTTCAATTATAATTTTAAGACTCAAAACCGTATAATTCACTAAAATGGCACTTTTAAAGAAGACAATACAAACCTCCCTGGAATTGCCCTAGAAAAGTGTTTCAAATTTAGATTTAGACAAAAAAAAATCATTTTAAAGTGTCAGTACAGTAGCCACGATTAAATTCAATAAAGAGACCTAGAATATGGAATCGATTTCTATCGATGCTGAAAAAAAAGAAGAAGAAAATAATTGCAGTATGAGCTCAACATTTATTTTAACACTTGTAACCAGTGGTTCCTGATCGGATTATAAGAAATAAGTGCACGTGAAATAGCTTAGGATTCCGGATTGGAATAATCCTTGGGACGGACGCCCTTCAAGAAGCTACGCCTTAAGAGCTGGATCATATTGTTTGAAGTTTGAGGCTATCCTGATGGAGTATCGTGGTCGGTAAAATCGAATGTATTATTGTTACGACTCCATACTTTGAAGTTGTCAGTATCCTGTGGATTCTAGAGGACTTTCACTGCTTTTTTCTTCATCAGGTTATCTAACCTGAGGATGGGGATAAAGAATAAACTCTGCTTGTTGTAAGAGGCAACTAAAAGAGTAGCCCTGGGTGTTGCTGACCGCGCGCTCAGGGTTTCCCTAACCCCTACTCCTCTCCTTGCTCCCTTCTCCTTTCCCGCTTCCTTTTTCCTACAGTTCTTTCCTTGCGGGGTAGGTAGACAGGACTCCAAAAGCCGTAGAGAAGGCAGTCTGTCTAGGGGAGGTTACCCTGAATCTAAACCGGGTCCACCTGGATGGACCAGCGCCCCCGTATATTTAACCAAGAATCTGTGGAATAAACAGCATCTAATGCGTTTCAGTTTCTTGCTGTAGCACTTAAAGAATAGAATACCCAAAACATCCAAAGAAGACCCTAAGATATGGTAATAATGAGCTTGTTTATTGTTGTGATAGTTCACCAATGCAGACTGTGGATTCGGACCGGATATGGATATTTGCCGGTGCTTTCATATCGAGTTGCTTCCCCTTTTCTTTCCTTTATTCCAGATTCTCCGCTCACAACAAGGGAAACTTGATACTTCCAGCAGTGGTAAAGGAATATTTTCTCCGCCGAGCCCCAAACTTATGATAGAAGGTTCTTTGTGTGTTACTTTGGTTATAAATATTTATAACTTGCACACAGTGCGGGAGAGGTAGCAGGACATTTCCTTTCTTTCCCAGGTGTTCACCACCGCCTTTACAATCTGCTACGCGCATAATTCTACTTCTGCATTTATTTTCTCTAAATAAAAGAGGAAGGTTTGTCATCGCGTTAAATTATCGATATTGAATTTTAGACCGGAAAAAACATGTCTAGTTAAATTTTTGAAGTTTTTGTTTTTTAAATAAAATCTTTTTCAAGTTTTCGGAATAGAAATATTTTATTAGAACACATTGTACAAAGTAAAAATGTACGATAATAATTGTAAAATAAAATAAACTAGGTTGGCAACAGTGTGAATTGTTAAAACATCATCCCCATCACACAGATAACCTATAATTCAACAACAAATGTGAGACTGTGGTCAGCGAGTGTGTGTTTTTTTAAAGTTCTTTGTGGCTTTCTTTACAAAACCACATTTTTTTTATTCAAACAGTATTCCATTACACTATAATAAAGATATTTTTAATTATAACAGTAAACGTCTTGATCTTCTCAGAGATGGTCAAAACTGTAAAGGGAAATTAGGTATTAGGTATTTTTTTTTCTACTCGGTTGGCAATGCTACCCGGCAAATAAGCCATAAAGAGGAAACGTGAAGTGGCGACAGAAAGAATTTCTCGCGCCTACAACTTCATTAATATTGATAGCGATGATAACAGTGTTAGAATCTGTAGAAGTCTGGGTAAGGTTACGGAGGTGCTTGTAAAAGGAGTAAACCAGAAGTAAGTAAAGTAACGCCTATTTTTTTCAGGCGAGGTTTTACTTCCAACTACCTAATTAGGTGTCGTGGAGGAGGCGACTAGCAAATATACTTTACTATAAATTCCTCATATTAACCATTAAATAAAATGCAAGGCCTAGACTAGTACCGCAATACATCTTAGCTTTGCGGGTCTAGCCTATAACCGCTCGTAATTACAGTACCAGAAAGAAGTGTGCGTTTTTCATTCAGCAGCATTTAGTCGATTGATACAAGAGAATTTTGTAAACATTGTTTCCGTTTTGGTGGTAGCTATACTAAGTTGGTCCCCATTGTAAATACGAGTACTTGTTATAACAGTAACCCTTTTGTTGTTAGACAATGTAACAGCACATCTGTCTGTTAACCTAAAAGGCCTGTCATTGTGTCTAAATAACCGCGAAATATTTAAAATGTTCTGTGAAATGCTATGTATATTTATTGTAAACGATTTCTCGGATTACAAAACCAGTATGTGTGTCAGTTCTGTTGTCATAAACTTGTTATTGTAGTTTTTAAAAAATCTGGTGTAATGATTCACATGATTCCCACTTAGAATTCTCAGCGTTTTAACTTGTACCCTTTTTTTTAAAAAAATATTGAATCCGTAGTAAAAAGTTAGGATTTTTTGTTTAAATAAAAAACCTGTACATAATACCGAAACAGGAATTCCTTTTCAATCCCACCCTGAGAAATGTCCTAAAACATTTTTTAAAGAAAATATTGAATTAAAATGAATGATAGTTTTGGTTTTCGACTGTTGTTAATTGATGATTTTTTGGGAAATATTGAGGTGTGTTCAATAAATTCAAAAAGAAATATTTTTTCATATCAACGTTTCGGTAAATATATTACCTTCTTCAGGGTCTGTACAAAACGGATATTACTCTAATATACGAGGGTCGTTTGAAAAGTCCGTGCAAAAATAAAAACTACTTAATTTTTTGGGGTAAACCTTTTTTATTTTTCAACATAGTCTCCTTTCAGGCTTGTACACTTCGTCCAACGCTGTTCTAGTTTGTTGATCCCTTCCGAATAATAGGATTTGTCCAAGTCTGAAAAATAGCCATTCGTTTCTGCAATCACCTCCTCGTTTGAATAAAATCTTTTTCCCGCCAGCCATTTCTTCATATTGGGGAACAAATAGTAGTCCGAGGGAGCCAAATCTGGAGAATAGGGGGGATGTGAAACGAGTTGGAACCCTATTTCCATTAATTTTGCGACCACAACTGCTGAGGTGTGAGCTGGTGCGTTGTCGTGATGGAAAAGGACTTTTTTGTGGGCAAATCGTGGGCGTTTTTCTTGCAGCTCGGTTTTCAAACGGTCCAATAACGATAATAATATGCACCTGTAATAGTTTTGCCCTTTTCCAGATAGTCGATGAGGATTATTCCTTGCGAATCCCAAAAGACTGTCGCCATAATCTTTCCGGCCGAAGGAACGGTCTACGTGAGCAATCGCTGCACCCATCTTGCGGATAGCTTTGTCATGTCCAAAAGTTGATGCAAAATGTTATGTACCAGTTCATTCGAGATGCCCACAGCACTAGCAATCTCACGCACCTTCACTCTTCTGTCATCCATCACCATATCATGGATTTTATCAATGATTTTTGGAGTAGTAACCTCAACAGGGCGACCAGAACGTTCAGCGTCACTTGTGCCCATATGGCCACTCCGAAAATTTTGAAACCACTTATAAACTGTTCTAATCGAAGGTGCAGAGTCACCATAATGTTTATCATGCTTCTCTTTAGTCTCCTGAGGCGTTTTGCCTTTCATAAAGTAGTGTTTAATCAACACACGAAATTCTTTTTCGTCTATTTTTTGAAAATCACTCGACTTCCTCGATTCAAACGAATGCCAAACACAAAGAAATAGACCGATCTGGCTGAAACTTGGTGTGTGTTCTTCCAAGAGATGCTACTAACTAAACATAACCTCTCTGACTTTGCACAGACTTTTCAAACGACCCTCGTATTATAGATACAAATTTAAAATTGTTAAATATTTTTTATTTTACTCAATTTGTATCTTATATTAGTGAAACATTTCCTTTTTGTACAGACCCTGAAGAAGGTTGCCTGAAACGTTGGTATTAAGAAAGAAATTTGCTTGTGAAGTTATCGACCGCACCTCAGTATTCCCCAATAATCATTGAAGTAAAAGATGTACATCATATATTTATTGTATAAAGTTTAAACAAAATCCTAGGATTAAAAAAAAAACAAAAAGCTTTAACTCAACTACGTAATGTTGTAGGATTTTAAGCGTACCGAATGTGTAAAACGAAATCCCGAGCGGCAAGAATGCGTTAGATTACCAGAAGCGTGGGCGTGCAGCACTTTTGATCGAGACTGCTGTAATGAGGTTCAGATAGTCCACCAGATGATTTCATTTGAACTTTTGAAAATAATTCTATGTCCAGGGATTCCTTTGGCTTGAAAGTTGTGCTCAGAAAACGCGGATTACTGATTGTTTTTCTTAAATTTACGAATCAATTTGAGTGTTTGGCCGTCCATAATAGTTAGCTTAGGCAAAGAAGTACATTTTTCTTAAAGCGTGTTTATTTTATTTAATTTTTTTAATTAACATCTAAGATTATTGGCGCCTGGAGCTTTTTTTCAGTGCACTGCCAGCCTCCGGACAATGTTCTCTTGTTACTGCCAACACTGCAACACAGACAGTGAACTGTAAGAAGCTCCTAGGAAGAGAAAAGCTAAGGTACCGGCAGCTGGATTCGAACCCGGGACCTCCTCGTGAGAATCTGATTGATGAAGTGATTGATGTAAGAAACTCCTAGGAAGAGAAAATAGAGGAACCCATAAAGACCTCCTGAGATGTAATTATTGCAAGCGAAAAATTAAACATTCTTTCCAATAAAAGACGTACGGTTTTAATTGTAAGCTCAGAACACTGGCTTAGAACTGTAAAATGGTTTAATGTATTTTAAAAACCAGATAAATATATTATTATATTTATAAAATAAGTAAAAAGTAAAGTAATTTTTTCAGGCAGGCTTTACGTCCAGCTACCAAATTAGGTGTCGTGGACGGAGCCGACTAGCAAACATACTTTACTGTAAATTCCTCATATTAACCATTAAATAAAATGCAAGGCCTAGACTAGTACCGCAATACCACTTAGCTTTGCGGGTCTAGCCTATAACCGCCTAAATACTTTACTATAAATTCCTCATATTAACTATTAAATAAAATGCAAGAAATAGACTAGTACCGCAATACAGTTTAGTCTAGCCTATAACCGCTAGATGATTCGAAGTTTTGAAAAACTTCTAAGTTAAAATATCGATAGAAGTTATAAGTGAAAGACTGTTTAGGCTATTTTTTTTTTTTTTTAATTAACTGAGTAGAGGTTTTTTTTTTTTTAAGAGTGTGCACGTCAAATCCTGCTAAAAAGAAAATGGCGCACCCTGCCATGAAGTAATATAAATGTTATTACAGTATTTTCTTTCATCCTTTTGTTGAAGAACAGTAGTGGGGAGGACAAAAAAAAGGGTTACTTTGTAACGTTTTGATAATGGAGAAAAATCTAAGGGCTTAGAAAGAAAATATAGGTACTGTACTATAGTATAGAATATTGTACTATTATAGAATAAGGGCTAACAGCGGTCTATATGGGTGTATTAGGTAGTTATTGTTCTATAGGATTACAGCGTCGGCACCAGAGTTGGCCACCTGTAACTACCCGACATTGGACCAGATGTCGCTCTATATAGGAACTTCTGTGGTCTGTGTCTAACCCATTATTTATACCCACAGACACTCAATACCGTACTTCATCCCCACCACTCAAACTTCATGGCTTTCTCCTAATATCAAAACGCAAGAGAAACTTCGTATTACGCTGGTGCTAACATTTTCAAAAAGCGTTTTTCACAGGAAATAGAATTTTGAGCAGAAAATCTGGAATTAAAATAAAAATCTGGCATTTATGGCATTGATATTTTTCTGATACCGCTAGAAAACTTTGTTGACCTATGTTATTTTTAAAAAACGCGGTTAAAAAAAAAAATCTATTTAGTAAATAATACGTTAAGTAAATACAATAGATAGATCTCTTTTATTATATATTTATTATTTTCCCTCTATTAGTGGCCATATTTATATACTTTTATTGCATTAAATAGTAATTTGCTTATATAAACATAATATAATGGAGAAAAATTAGTTGCGCTCTGATAATAACAGTCATGGTCGCTGGTTCTTAAATAAAAAATAAATATATATACGAATATAATAGTGGATAATATATAATTACTTGATAAACCGCCATTTTGTGGATAGTATTTATTCCCTGGGTTCTAGAAAATATTGATTAAAAAAAAACTTAATGAACTATAAAAACAAAAAAATTTGGGGTGAATATAAATATTTGGTGCCACGATAGCCAAGCGGTTATAGGCTAGACCCGCAAAGCTAAGATGCATTGCGGTACTAGTCTAGGCCTTGCATTTTATTTAATGGTTAAATATTAGAGAATTTATAGTAAAGTATGTTAGGCGGTTATAGGCTAAACCCGCAAAGCTAAGATGTATTGCGGTACTAGTCTAGGCCTTGCACTTTATTTAATGTGTTAATATGAGGAATTTATAGTAAAGTATGTTAGACGGTTATAGGCTAAACCCGCAAAGCTAAGATGTATTGCGGTACTAGTCTAGGCCTTGCATTTTATTTAATGGTTAATATGAGGAATTTATAGTAAAGTATGTTAGGCGGTTATAGGCTAGACCCGCAAAGCTAAGATGCATTGCGGTACTAGTCTAGGCCTTGCATTTTATTTAATGGTTAAATATTAGAGAATTTATAGTAAAGTATGTTAGGCGGTTATAGGCTAGACCCGCAAAGCTAAGATGTATTGCGGTACTAGTCTAGTATTTTATTTGATGTGTTAGTATGAGGAATTTATAGCAAAGTATGTTTGCTAATCGCTTCCGTCCACGACACCTAATTTGGTAGTTGGAAGTAAAGCCTGCCTTATAAAAAAGGCATTACTTTAGTTTCAAATTTGATTTGTAGTTTAGGTACAAACCGAGGATGCCAAAAAAAGGTTTGATCTAA
The DNA here is from genome assembly GCF_049639745.1 of Rhodnius prolixus. Taxonomy (NCBI): domain Eukaryota; kingdom Metazoa; phylum Arthropoda; class Insecta; order Hemiptera; family Reduviidae; genus Rhodnius; species Rhodnius prolixus. The sequence goes on along the minus strand of NW_027411603.1, from coordinate 6,655,920 downwards.
ACTGAAAAGTATCAACTTTCAGTTTTTCAGAGTTTTCTCAAAAACAGAATTTGAACTAAGTTGTAATCTATAACTATTATTTGAAAATTTTCCAAGACAATTTGATTTGGGGGAGGTTAGGCTTCTCTCTAATGTGGCATTACCGTTTAATGTACTTCATTACCATCTGTATAATATTAATAAGCATCAAATGAGGGACTAAATTTCTAAATTTGTAGAAGACTGGCTGGCCGGAAGTGACTTTACTTGAACAGATTTTTACCCCAAATAGCTTTAAACGATTTTATTTCAACTTTTTATTGTATAATGATAAGAACGATAGAAATGTATAACTTTTTACTGGATACAAAAAGGATAGATTTCTTATAAGGTAAGTGAAGTTAATAGATTAGTGTAATGAACGGCTCAAATATAACGAACGACTCAATTTATTCGGAGCTAGAAGGTAAATTGGTTGGTTCGAACTTGGAGAGGATGTCGTGTGAGTGATGTCAGCAGAGCTAATTATCAGGCAGTCCACAGTCAACAAAGATACCAAAAAAAAAAAAAGGCAATTTATTCGTGTTTGGGGGGGGGGCCACAAATTTTTTTTGAGTTTTCAGAAAATCTAAAATCTGAGAAGAGAATTTTAAAGACGCAAATTCACCACTAATTAAAAATAAAATACCTTCTTAGGTTTTTTCACAGCATGGAGAAATGAATTGAACCTGGTCTTTGATGTTGGTTGTTGATACTGCAATTAGATGCACTATAAAGATGTAGTCTGATGATGGATATTCTTGAAATTTTTTGGGTGTTTTTGTATTGATATTATATAAGTTGTTTGAGTCACGTCCAAAAGTTGACTGACTAACTTACTGACAGACAATCGAAAGGGACACAACTGTCTGACTTCCTCTCTCTCTCTCTCTTCATCCGAGAGTTATCATCACTAACAATCTTCATACTATCTTTTATTCATTCCATCCTACTAGAGCTCCTTGTCTAGTTATCATGCTTACCTTGTCTAAATGTATATATATATCATTGTCACGTATTATGGAGATTATATGGTCCGAAATAACATATAACCACCAATCCACCTTCCCTCTCACATAACCTGTACATATCTCCTTTTTTGTTTTTTGTTTTTTTAATATTTCCACCCTCCTGCCTGTCTAGAAGCGCGCACCCGGAGTGCCAATTATTCGGGGATGGATTCACTTGTAATAATGGACATAATTAGGCCTACTGTCCCCTTCTGACTTCAACTGCTATCCATTTCTAGTCTACGATATATTCCATTTTTTTTTTAAACCATTATTCTCAGCAGTTTTCTATTTTCATTAACAATAATAAACAGTTTTGAAACTTTATCGAACCTTAGAATAAGTTCAAATTATGTCGCTCACTTGTCCACGTTTTCATTTTTCTTTGCTTACTTTTTCTATGCACTATTAAGCAAGGAAAGTATTATAATCATGCTAATTTTTGATTTTTAATTTCTGGAATCGATTTGGTCTTATCAGGTGATTTTTTTTGTACATTTTTTGTTTTTAGATTGCCTCGAAAATGGCACCAACAATTTTTTTCAATACTTTGTATGCATAAGCATGGCTTCTTTTGTCAGTCTGTGACTTTCTTTACTTTTTGTAAAGAAAACTTTTTGTTTATTCCACGTATTGGTATTGAACTGTGAGGTTCAAGGAAACGGTCCAATCTTCAAGGAATTCATTCCTCTTCAGTCAAAAATTTTCCGCATTATCCTTAATGGTTCCACGGTTTTAAATCTAACCAACAACATACACGTTTTTTGCTAGTCCTGGAGGCTCGAACTCGCTGTAAAAACTTTCATCAGCACTTACAGGTCCCATCCCAATCCTCTGATCCGCCATTTATCATCTCGTCACCTTCTAGATCATCCAAAAAGTAAAATAATTGCCTATTTTTTTCTGGCGGGCTTTACCTTCAAATTAGGCGTCGTGGACGGAGGCGATTAACAAACATACTTTACTATAAATTCTGTCATATTAAACATTAACCCCTTAACGTGCACGAGTTAACTCGAGCGCACTAAACTGGCCAAACTGTTCACACTCGAGATAATTCGAGCGGCGTTTCACTTTATGCTACTATAATTTTCCACTCTCGAATATAATCGAGAATTGAAAATAATGTGAAAGCAAAGAAAAGCAATCGTTTTATAGATATTTATCATTTACATGGGATTGTAAGCTATAACACTTACTTATTCAAATATAAAATATAGCGGTTTTTTCAAAAAAAACTGTGCATTAAGGGGTTAAATAAAATGCAAGGCCTAGTCTAATACCGCAATACATCTGAGCTTTGCGGGTCTAGCCTATAACCGCCTAACATACTTTACTATAAATTTCTCATATCAACACATTAAATAAAATGCAAGGTCTAGACTAGTACCTACAATACATCTTAGCTTTGCGGGTTTAGCCTATAACCGTCTAACATACTTTACTATAAATTCCTCATATTAACACATTAAATAAAGTGCAAGGCCTAGACTAGTACCGCAATACATCTTAGCTTTGCGGGTCTAGCCTATAACCGCCTAACATACTTTACTATAAATTTCTCATATCAACACATTAAATAAAATGCAAGGTCTAGACTAGTACCTACAATACATCTTAGCTTTGCGGGTTTAGCCTATAACCCCCTAACATACTATACTATAAATTCCTCATATTAACACATTAAATAAAGTGCAAGGCCTAGACTAGTACCGCAATACATCTTAGCTTTGCGGGTCTAGCCTCTAACCGCCTAACATACTTTACTATAAATTCCTCATATTAACACATTAAATAAAGTGCAAGGCCTAGACTAGTACCGCAATACATCTTAGCTTTGCGGGTTTAGCCTATAACCGTCTAACATACTTTACTATAAATTCCTCATATTAACACATTAAATAAAGTGCAAGGCCTAGACTAGTACCGCAATACATCTTAGCTTTGCGGGTTTAGCCTATAACCGTCTAACATACTTTACTATAAATTCCTCATATTAACACATTAAATAAAGTGCAAGGCCTAGACTAGTACCGCAATACATCTTAGCTTTGCGGGTTTAGCCTATAACCGTCTAACATACTTTACTATAAATTCCTCATATTAACACATTAAATAAAGTGCAAGGCCTAGACTAGTACCGCAATACATCTTAGCTTTGCGGGTCTAGCCTATAACCGCCTAACATACTTTACTATAAATTCCTCATATTAACACATTAAATAAAGTGCAAGGCCTAGACTAGTACCGCAATACATCTTAGCTTTGCGGGTCTAGCCTATAACCGTCTAACATACTTTACTATAAATTCCTCATATTAACACATTAAATAAAGTGCAAGGCCTAGACTAGTACCGCAATACATCTTAGCTTTGCGGGTCTAGCCTATAACCGTCTAACATACTTTACTATAAATTCCTCATATTAACACATTAAATAAAGTGCAAGGCCTAGACTAGTACCGCAATACATCTTAGCTTTGCGGGTCTAGCCTATAACCGCTCGGTGAACGTGGTGTCTAGATCGCAAGATTATCGTAGTATATCAATGCAACTTTCTCTGCATAAATAACGTTTTTTTTTTGTGAGACATAATGCAGCGACATTTCATTCTAAAATCGTTTTCAGGCTCATAGCCAGTAGCTTGCTTCTAAGTACAAGTATATAAGACTACTATGGACTGTCATTGTCAGATTGGATGCAAGCAATATAATCCATTTTATCGTAAGAAATTTCTGATTTTGCTATTGATGTGGTTTTTCTTTTTTTTTGTTGGAAGGAGGGGGCTTCCAAATTTTTTTAGCTACACTGAGAGCACAACGGGGATTTTTTTTTCCTCCCTCCTTTCGAAAGTTTTACATTAAATATAACTCATTCTAATAGACCGACACATACACAGGTTGTGCAACATAGTCCCATGTACGAGTATTTACCCCTGAACTAGGCTAGACTTCATTTTATTTTATTTTTATACCCTAAAGACATTATTTATTTTGCGGTTTTTATGTACATAGTAGCTGCTTTCAGAAGTCAGTTATATTTGCAGCTAGTTTTTCCCCTCCGTGATGCCTGGTTGTTGAAAGAGACCATAGCCATTATTCTCGTATTACATAATAGCCGTAAGAAATGTCTGACAATGGAAAGAACACACGTTACAATGGTATTTATTGGTTTACACGCTATTACTACCTACTTACAATGAAATACCCCAGAAGACGATATATCAATATTTGACTTCATTCTTTGGCCAACATCTCTTCTCTATTTCTTTTCCTCTCCTCATAGAACTTAAAAGGAAGAAGATACCTCTATGTTAGTCATGCAGGGTGTGATACTCTTTGTTCTGCGATATTTGGTTGTAATAAAATTCCAACAAAGGAAATCGTCTTTTCCTTTCTCCTGCTTTCTCTTGTTCGACTTAAAATCCTTCTCCACCGTCAAACTTTTGTCGTTCTACAATTCATTATCTATTTAAACATTTATGGATGAATTGTCACCGAATTTGGTAGCTTGGTAGATCACCTTTTTGAACGCCATAATAATATTGGATTCAAATATAATGGATATCCATTGAAATTACACAAAGTTATTGGCAAATACTCTGTAAATGTAATTCTACATTCTCTTCCAGATAAAATCAAGTATTAAGCTCATGTCAATTATCAATAACAATAACAGTCTGGGTCCTCTGAGTGAGGAAAAGAGTTTATTTTATTATATATTATTATAATTATAATAATAATAATAATTATTTTTTAATTTTAAGATCAACATCTAAGATAATTTGCGCTCGGAGCTTTTTCCGGTGTGCACTACCGGCTTTCGGACAGTATTCTCTCGTTACATTCTCCCATCAGCACCGAACAGTGAGCTTAAGAAGCTCCTAGGTAAGAGCCAGCTGCAGCAGCTCCGCGTTAGAATCCAGTATGCGCTAACCACTGAACTAATCCCGTCCCTTATTTTATTTTTAATTAGTCTGTGCTTATTTATGTCAGTCTGTCTCAGAAGTTTTTTTTTGTCTGCTTAAATTAACAAAACAAAACAAAACAGTATACTGTTATAGTATTTGTCAAATAACTTTCGAATTCGTAACCTAAAAATTTATCTCTTTACTTGTAACTTTTTAGGAAAATATTGTTTTGGACGGTTGAGAGGGATGTTACGTAGGTCGAACAAGAGAAAGCAGGAGAAAGGAAAAGACGATTTCCTTTGTTGGGATTTCATTACAATCAAATATCGTAGAACAAAGAGTATCACATCCCGCATGACTAACCTAGAGGTATCTTCTTCCTTTTACGTTCTGTAGGAAGAGAAAAGAAGTAGAGAGGAGATGTTGGCCAAAGAATGAAGTCAAACGGACTTCTAAAAGTTTCCGTTTAGAATTATCTTCAGCTTTAACAATTATGGAATATTTAAAGGAATAAAAATCATTACTAAAATTCCAGTAAATTGGTTAAGTGCGATTTTGCAGGATAGAATTCACAAAAATCCGTGCAGCAATTTGAACTTGATGAACTTTAAATTCTTGATAAAGTTAGAAGTTCGCTTCCTATTTGCCAATAGAAAATTCAAATTTTGAAAGTCACATTTTTGTAAATTTAAATTTTATTACAAGAAATTTGTTGATTTGCTCATACAGGAATTTTTTGTGTGTCTCCCACCAAAAATAAGACGTATATTTATAGATAAATTCTTCGAAATTTAGGCGCCACGGTAGCCGAGCGGTTATAGGCTAGACCCGCAAAGCTAAGATGTATTGCGGTACTAGTCTAGGCCTTGCATTTTATTAAAACTGTCCGGTAGGACAGTTGTATAAGGGTTGACCATCAAAAACTGCACGAAAAAGCGTAACGTTGAAAAACACCCAACTTTGACAATTTTTTTCTATTTTTCTATAAAAGATAAAATTCCCAAATTTTCTTTAAATCTTACTCCAAACCCTCCTTCATAACTGTAATTTTTTTGCAACCACCCAGATCTAATAGGTTTCGAGAAAAAAGTTGCCGAAAATGAGCAAAAACCGCTTTTTCAAAAAATGTTCTTGTTCTTCTTCTTCTTGTTCTTGTTGTTACCTTTTTTGTAAACAACGTAGCGCCTAAACGCGTGAACCGATTTTCATGAATGAGGTGTCATTCGATTCGGAATTTTATGTAGATGTGCCTTTTGGGGGTCTCGACCCTGTACATCGTATGGGAGAGGAGTTAGCCCCCTTTATGTAAGGCCCCCTCCAAAATTATTATTACTAATTATTAAATAGTTAATATGAGGAATTTTGACACCTAATTTGGTAGTTGGACGTAAAGCCCGGCTAGAAAAATAGGAAATTACTTTACTTACTTCTTCTAAATTTATTATTTCCTAGTTTTAGCGATACAATGACGACCATAGTTCTTAAATTTTATCTATACTCCTTAACAAAAACTTACAGTTTTAAAAGTTAAGTATAAGGGTTGATTAAACGCCAAAAGGTACACAAATCAGCAGTTCCCAACATTTCATTAATACTTCATTGATATAATTTAAGTAATTTTACTGCATTAACTTTTCCTTCACATTTTTTAGAATTTATTAGATGTCACAGACCCTTATGCTGGCCATTTTCGTCTACAAAATATTTACTCAAGTAGCACACCATTTAACTTAGATTGACTGTAATATCTATTTATCTATAATAATCAAACTATTAATCACAGGTGAAAAAGAAAACGTTATAAAAAATATAAAAAAAATAAGAGGCTAAAAAATTCATAAACTTTTTTTACATCAATGATTTTATGCATTTATTTTTATTTTTAAATAAAAATCATTGGTTTAAGTTCATTCTTCGATTAAAGTAATTGTTATTTTATGTTGTAGTCAAACTTTGTAATAATAAGTAATAAATAATCTGGCTTTATCGCAAATAATATAGTTTTCTTCAATTACATTCTCAATCTAGGTGTTCTTCCCACAATGTTATATATATGTAATATAAAATAAAGAAAATAAAGATATGCATATTTTTAGGACAGCTAATTATTCCAGTATTTTACCATAAGTAAAATTAGGGGGACTAAATTAAATTACAATTGAGAAATGAGTAAATATTGTTGAATAATCTACTTGTTATTAAATGTATGTTATTTGTGCTCACGAATATTTCGGTAAGACGAATTTAAGACTGAAATATTGTTTTGAATCCTCCGTGATTGAAATTTAAAAAGTGGCCGACTCTAACTTTGTTTTTTTCTACTTTAACATGCATGTATATGTGACTACTCAGAATAATTCATCACTCATTTTATCATAATTATAATAAAAAAATATTATGAATGAACTGGCCAGCATAAGGGTCTGTGACATCTAATAAATTCTAAAAAATGTGAAGGAAAAGTTAATGCAGTAAAATTACTTAAATTATATCAATGAAGTATTAATGAAATGTTGGGAACTGCTGATTTGTGTACCTTTTGGCGTTTAATCAACCCTTATACTTAACTTTTAAAACTGTAAGTTTTTGTTAAGGAGATTTTTGTACCTTTTGGATAGATTTTCCTTTTTGTCTATTTGCAAAGTTACGTCTGCTTTACAGATTTTTTAAAATTTGGAATAAGCTATTCTATCATTATAACCTGATAAGGTGTTAAATCGGAACCGTAACTACCACTGGAGAGATCTTTTTAAAGAATGATTATAGTTACGGTCCCCAAACCATCCTCAATAACCATTTTTTTGAGAAAGCGTTTTGAATAAAATAGGAAGGTATTTGTACGTAAATAGCAAAAATAAACTGCGATTTCAGTACTTCCTTTTAAGACGAGCAAGAAAAATAAACTGCGATTACAGTACTTCTCCCTAAAAGGCAAAGATTTTGAATCGAACGACAATTCATTGATGTAAATCGGTTCACTCATTGATAATTTTAACGATTGCAGTACTTCCTCTTAGTAGGTGTAAGAGCATGATGGCACTTCACAGCCACATAGAGGAGCTTTAATCACTTCTTCGTGCTAAATTTTATCAAAATCGGACTAAGCTTTGTAGAAATATTGGTAATAATAGTTTTAGAAAGGGCCTTATTTGGGTGGGGCGAACTCCCCTCCTTATGAGGCATAGCGTCGAGACTTTTAAAGTACAAATCTGTACAAAATTTCGATTCGAATGACACTTCATTCATGAAAATCGGTTCACGTGTCGATAATTTGAAACGATTGCTATACTTCCCCTTAACAAGTGTAAGAGCAGATCGTCGCTTTATTGTTAGGTAGGGGAGCCCTAACCCTATCATCCTACCAAATTTTATCAAAATCGGGCCAAGATTTACAGAGTAATTAGTAATAATAAGTTTGGAGGGGGCCTTACATAAAGGGGGCTAACTCCTCTCCCATTCAATGTACAGGGCCGAGACCCCCAAAAGGCACATCTACATAAAATTCCGAATCGAATGACACCTCATTCATGAAAATCGGTTCACGCGTTTAGGCGCTACGTTGTTTACAAAAAAGGTAACAACAAGAACAAGAAGAAGAAGAAGAAGAAGAACAAGAACATTTTTTGAAAAAGCCGTTTTTGCTCATTTTCGGCAACTTTTTTCTCGAAACCTATTAGATCTGGGTGGTTGCAAAAAAATTACAGTTATAAAGGAGGATTTGCCCTATATTATAAAGAAAATTTGGGAATTTTATCTTTTATAGAAAAATAGAAAAAAATTGTCAAAGTTGGGTGTTTTTCAACGTTACGCTTTTTCGTGCAGTTTTTGATGGTCAACCCTTATACAACTGTCCTACCGGACAGTTTTAAAACATGGATGTGCACTTTTCATTTTTTTTTTAAACAATTTTCCTCTGTTTTTCTTAATGTTGACGAAAAGGAAATTAAAAAATAAAACCTTGCCATTAATGACTCACACGACATTGACAGCGCAATATTCTTACTGCCATGACTTAGGTAATAATAACATTTGAGATTGTAAGGTAAATTCGTAAATAATGGAATTACCCTGTTTTAAAATTGTTTTAGGGGCAAGGTTTTCCTTTAAATTGAACTAAGAATAGAGTTAATAAGGAAAGAAAATAATAGAATTAACACTTATCGGGAAAAGTTGTTATTTTTCATTTCCTTTTGCTACTAGTAAGGGAAAGCGATCGGGTTAAATTATTAAAGTGATTTTCCGCCGGAAATAATTAATATCTTGAGATTCAAAAAGATATGCGCGATAGTTCGAATGAATTTTCTTTAAAAAAAAAAATCATCTCTCTCAACTCTCATTATCTCTGGATGGACAATTTGATTTTACAGCTTTTTCCGATTATCTTATATTTTTTTCTCTTTAAAAAAAGTCAGCGAACACACTCTCGCGACCACCTGCAACCACTACTGGGGTTACTACAAATAATAATCTACGCTTATGAGGTAGCCTTTACCGGAAGAAACCAAAATACTAGTCTAACCAACGCATTTCAACAGCTGAAATTTAGGAGCAGCCGAATTTTGACTCAAGTTTACTCAATAGGAAATGGCGTTCCTTGGTTATCGATGTTTATAACTTTAGAAGAGCAAGTACCATTTTGGAATACCTGGGCGTTGCAATTAATTCAACAATAATATTAGGGCAAGGATGAATACGAAATGGATGCTACTCCTCACAACATGAAGTTCTGCAAAGCAGAGCGACTCCTAGAGAAATAATGGATAAACATTTATCTAGCCTTAATAAAAGCTTTCAGCGACTTGAGCGGCAGAAATATGGGAGGGGAAGGATTGAACATCTGAGAAAGAATGATGTTAAGATGAATGTATGGACGTGCGAGAAGTGATGACGTATGGGAAATAAAATTCTACTCAGAGCTATGGGGGGGGGGAGCTGTACCGGAAGCCGTAGAAGTGGTGAAAGCTAGTAGAATGAGCTGGATTGGACATGTCGACCGATGAATGGAGAAAGAGAGAAGGGCCAAGAAAAGAATGGAAAATCACCTGGTTATAAATGGAAGAATGAGATGGTTGAAGGACATTGAGGAGGAAAATTGAAAGGCTGGAAGTCAGGGCTATTGTTGAGCAAGAAAAGGGTCTCCACAGCTCTTAATTCTAGTTTACTTAAACTTCTAATCTTTTGGTTATTCTGATTGGGCTTAACGTAATAAAAGGACTTTTGGGAGAAATGTAATGTCCTGGAACACATCCTGAATACCGGACCAGTTTTTATGCAAATCATTTCCAAAAAAAAAAACTGAACATAAAAGTACAAATGTTAACATACGTACAAACACATAAAAGTTTAATACGCTAAAAGATTTAATTTTATTTTTTCACGAATTCAGATTTAAAATTATCCCATTTGTACAACATGCCAAAATAAAATAGTTTAAGTTCCCGAGTTGCTCTCTCTAATTGCTCTAATCCAGTCCAGCATTTCGCCACCTCTGTCATTCCGTGATTATCCACCACGCCGACTAAATCGTCACTGGAGCCGAGACTTCCTAGAGTTCTGAAGATCATCATCACCTTCGATTTCTCTTAGTGAGAGATATCGCAACATACAGTTTCTTATCTTATGCCCTTCAAGCACCATTTAAATCATCACCATCGTATTTATTCATTGTACAAATTTATATACCGATTGTGAGGCGCCACGGTGGCCGAGCAGTTATAGGCTAGACCCGCAAAGCTAAGCTGTATTGCGGTACTAGTCTAGGCCTTGCATTTTATTTAATGTGTTAATATGAGGAATTTATAGTAAAGTATGTTTGCTAATCGCCTCCGTCCACGACACCTAATTGGTAGTTGGACGTAAAGCTCGTCTGAAAAAATAGGCAATTACTTTACTTTACTTTTACTATATACCGATTGTGAATTACTAAATACCTAAATAAAAAATAAAAGATTTAAAAACACAATTAAAAAAGTTGACCCGATTTTCGCAATACTTCCTTTTTTTTAGGAGATACAGGAAATTGCAAAAAAAGAGAAGACTTTCTGTTGCCTTATACTAAAGATTGATTTGCAGGGGGAAAAGTCTGTTGATTTTTTTAGAAAAAGATAATTTTGTTTTTCAATTTAATAGATCGATAAATTGAAATAGAGTTTTGGTTGAGACTTCATGACGTACACATGTGTTCGTGTTTCTGTGTAAAAGGGAACAAAAGGGAAAGTAGTGGGAGAAAGATAAATGGACAAGTTTGTGGTCCAAGGGAATCCCTGTCCGTGCCTTTCTGTGTCCCTTGCACTTTGGCTCGGACCCTCTCTCTCTATAAAAAAAAAGATCGCTATAGCAGACAATATGTGGTGCTGTGGGTCCTGGAGCAAAGCCCCACAGTATGTGGGCAGTGACAATGACCCTCTTTAACCCTCCTTCGGTAACAGCATTAACCGGCAAACCATCTGAGAACGACCCCCCCCGGAATTGTGTGCATCGTCCTGCTCTTCTTCAACACTACCACAACTTACAGGAAAACAAACAAGTTTTCCTCACATTTATCCAAAAGCATTCTCTGTTTCCCTCCAGTTAACCGCCGCTCTATGATGTTAACATTGCAATGAATTCATTGAATCTCCCAGAAACAAGAGATGAAAAGATTCTAGTGTGGGTAAAGTGTAGAGAAGAGAGGATCTACACAAGAACGATGCTGCGTGTAGATGTATTTGAAATGTTCGCTCCTATACCCGGTCCCATTCACACTTCTGGATTCATTGCCATAGCCTCCATTCCATTCTAAAAACCTAGTACAATGATGTGCACACATTCGTGAAGAGCCCTTTTTTGGCTACTTACCAAACTCTATAGTACTTAAACTCTCTTGATATCCTTTTAACAAACATTTGTGAGAAGGAAACCGATCTGTAGCTTCTCGTGGTACCCTCCACTACAAAACTAGGATTTGGGGTAATCCTTAAGCTCATTCCTGTAGTAAAGAGTGACAGTAATCCAGAGAATATCTTGAGGCGTTCAGACGAAGGATAGGTACTTCCTCAGAGTTCAGACTCTATTCCCAGTACATCCTCAGCCGCCCAGTTTAAGCGTGAAATCCACGCCGATAGATGGAAGACTGAGTGAGCCCAGTACAATGTAGCTTTTCCCTGTATACTACGGGCTGACTTCCTCAAAGTACCGTTACTGGTTAGTGGAAAAGAAGTGTTCTTGTTTGGGAAGGAGTACTTATCCAGCTTATCGGCTCCCTTCTCTTTCTGGAGCTTTACCAGAGAGCCTAGATGATGGTGGAAAAGTTTCTGGATAACCAGATAATGGTTGTCACAATCTACTAACCCCCTTATTCCAAGGATTTCCCTAAGAAGCCTCATAAGTTACCAGAATTGAAAGGTTACCAAGAGTGTAAGAGGGATGCCCTGGATGTGGAAATTGATATCATTAACTGCCGACTTCCCGCACTATCTAGGACTTGGGGTGGTTGCTGAAGAGGGAAATCTAGGACTCTCCTGGAGCAGCTTTCTTCAGTAAATTTGAATAAGGAAGGGGATTAGAACTCCAGGGAGTGATTTTTTTCCCCCCAAACAGCTAACTACCACTATTCCTCCTAGAACTTCCCTAGCGAACTTGGATGATTTTTTTTTTCATCCCTGCAAATTCTACAGTGTCAATGATCTTACTAGACAAAATGGGATACAAAAAGAAAAACTAGTTTTTCAAATTTGTCTGTCACTCTCACCATAACTCAAAAAACGGGGAAAACCTAGGTTTAAATTGTATCTCTTTCAGCCTAATACAATTTTGGAAGAGTCAATCCAAATTGGATGGATTTATTTTGACTGGAAAAATTGCTTCTGGGTTTTTTCTTTTAACTTTGTAAGGGGTATCTGTACTTAAAAAATTGTGACCATTTTCCCTTGAAGACTTGATTAAAAAGTTCTGGACGAGTTCTGGATGGTAAAGGTTCCCTCTAAAGACACACAGAGTGAGTGACAAATGACGTCAACTTCGTTCCTTTTTTTGGTGACGAAAAAACCAACAAAATTTTGGTTTCTTGCAATGCCGAAGGTTGATTTCTTCAAGGAGGTTAAGGGGGGTACATCAGTTAGGTATTAAAAGGTAAGATTACTGTTCTAGTCACGATATATGTTACAGGAAATGAAATGTTCTGATAAAATTTTAAAATTTAACGAAAATCAACGATATTAGGTGCCGCCATCAGAAACGGGTTTTTACGGATTCCTATTGAGTAACCATCTTTCACTTCACCTGTTTATCAAACCGACCTAACGTCAAAAACATGAGCATCAATTCTCTCTCTCTCTATCATTCAACATCCCCAATTTACGTACAATTTAAGTTGGCAAAAGTAATAATAAAAAGGTATTCCTCTTCAAACTCGAATTAACTTAAGTTATAAGACAACATAAATAATACTTTTATAACTACTTATTTATTATATACCAAGTATATAATCAAAGTTTAGGTACTGTAACAATTTAAACTATAAAAAGAAAAAAAGAAAAAAGAAGTTCTTGGTCCATGTAATAACTAAAATTAAATGACCCAGTCTGTAAATGATAATGTAATTTTAGTAAACAAGAATACTCTTTGTTTATAACAGTTAGCAGATACCAGAAATCAAAACATACAGTGAACATACATGCACAAACCTACAATTTACTAATCTTTCCTACCATAGCAACCGTTATTTTTTAAATTATTGTCATAAGGGAGGGTTATAAAAAAAAAAATTGTTTAAGTAAATGTTGTACTATGTTCAAAACAGTACAGTTCATTGGTTCATATTTTACATTGCGATGAGGATTGGCAGATCGGAAAGAAAGCAGCGTATGCAAATCATTACTGATATTATGTTTCTTTTTAGAAAATTTTATTTATTAATATCTTAAAGTTTCTAATTAAAAAACTCTCTACTCATGGCCTGTGAGAGATACCTATAGTTTAAAATCTGCCGCAAACACTTTTCACGTGTTGAGATCTCGGCGTAAAGATGATCTGCTGAGTGAGTACTCGGGTTCTAACTCGCATTTTTTGTTCTTTTAAACTCCAAATATTTGAGTGATATTTAATTCTTACAGTTTCTGGTACATTTATAACGAAATTTAGTTGTAACATTACAAAGAAGCCTAACTCAACGTCTCCCAAAAAAAAAAACTGCTTCTAAAATAGTTAAGAGTAAAGTAATTGCCTAGTTTTTCAGGCAGGCTTTACATCCACCTAATTAGGTGACGTGGACGGAGGCGACTAGCAAACATACTTTACTAACAATTCCTCATATTAACACATTAAATAAAATGAAAGGCCTAGACTAGTATCGCAATACATCTTAGCTTTGAGGGTCTAGCCTATAACCGCCAAACATACTTTACTATAAATTCCTCATATTAACACATTAAATAAAATGCAAGGCCTAGACTAGTACCGCTTTACATCTTAGCTTTGCGGGTCTAGCCTATAACCGCCTAACATACTTTACCACAAATTCCTCATATTAACACATTAAATAAAATGCAAGGCCTAGACTACTAGTACCGCAATACATCTTAGCTTTGCGGCAGGCCTAGCCTATAACCGCTCTCGACTATCGTGGCGCCTAAATAGTCGCAGGCTATTGCTTTGAAAAGTAGCCGTACTCTGTCAGCAGTAGGAAGCGATTTATTGTGAGACAATGGACACAGTTTCAGGTATTTGGAAGCGAGAATATCAGCAGACGATGAACGGCCGGGCGCAAAGGACGATTCAGCTGGTAAATTGTGAAGAAAGTAGTGGGCCTAGAATACTTTCTTGCGGAACTACAGAAATGTAGGAAGAAAAGGAATCTCCTTGAAGGGCAAACCCAGTCATTAGGTATGATTGAAGGATGAGAAAAGTAGGTATAAGGCACGTGTGAGAAACCAGGTATTAAATTTTTAGTGTTGAAATCATATAAAGAACATTTTCTCCTTCTTGATCCTTTGCCACTGCCATTACAATTGTTAATCAGAACTCAAATATATATACAAATATATGTATAAATATGTATACATAAAAAATATACTTTAATATCCTTGCAAAATTTAAAGTTAATAAACTTTAATTTAGTGAGCATTCTTAGTTAAAGTTAATAAGTTACTTTAAGCCAATAAGAGAAGCGCTAAAAAATGTGTGTAATTATTGGTTCTAATTTTAGATAAAAAAAGAAGATGGCACCGCTCTTGAGGATTCAAAAAATAAAAACAAAAAACTTAAAAAAAGACAGTTTTATTATGTTAGCTAGGAGTATTTTTATTTTGTTTTTACTTTAAAAGAATATAGCTAATAGCTATTATTTTTATTTAAAAGGTTTGTCTAGACTTATCTGCTTTATTAACTTATTAACTGCCAGATTTACACGACAGATAGCAGTCCTGTTTGGCTTGAAAATAAGGTAGATACAACGTAATGACTTAATCTAGTCAATTAACTTGGTAACTTAATGAACTTGACCAACCCTTTACTTAGTAATTATGGCCATTTTACTTTATTTGGAATAAATTGCAATTTACTACAATTCTTTAATGAACTTTCTTGTGACTAATTCATCTCCATTACTTGGAAGCTTGGGTATTAGAAGTATATTGCCATACTACCGGCGGACAACTTGCAATTCTCTTAGTTTCTAGGTAGTAATTTGGAACTACAAGGATAGTTAGTTTAACCAGACAGAAGATCCAGCAGCTGCTGATGGTCTGTTGAGGATTGGAAATTTTAATGGAGTATCCATTAACAAGAAATTAGAATCTCTGGAGGCAGCTTGATTGGTGAAAAAAAGAATGATCACAAATTAAGCTAAGCATCTATCTGTCCGCAAATTGTATGGGACATATCAGTGGCCGAACGTCTGATTGCGGAAAAGAGGGTGGAATAGAGTAAGATAGGGAGCGGTAAATCCGTGGGACAATTAGCAGTCTCCGCACGATCATTGCCAATATGAAAGAGCATTGATGGCAAATGTTCTTCTCTCTAAAGTCCCCAGGAAGTGAACTGAAAGATGCTCTTAGTAGAGGACAAACTATATTATAAAGGTAAGCTGCAGCAAATATGACCTAAGCGTGGGTAAACAAGATATGTTAGGCGGTTATAGGCTAGACCCGCAAAGCTAAGATGTATTGCGGTATTAGTCTAGGCCTTGCATTTTATTTAATAGTTAATATGAGGAATTTATATCAAAGTATGTTAGGCGGTTATAGGCTAGACCCGCAAAGCTAAGATGTATTGCGGTATTAGTCTAGGCCTTGCATTTTATTTAATAGTTAATATGAGAAATTTATATCAAAGTATGTTAGGCTGTTATAGGCTAGACCCGCAAAGCTAAGATGTATTGCGGTACTAGTCTAGGCCTTGCATTTTATTTAATGTGTTAATATGAGGAATTTATAGTAAAGTATGTTAGGCAGTTATAGGCTAGACCCGCAAAGCTAAGATGTATTGCGGTACTAGTCTAGGCCTTGCATTTTATTTAATGTGTTAATATGAGGAATTTTGTAGTAAAGTATGTTTGCTAGTCGTCTCTGTACACGATACCTAATTTAAGTAGTTGGACTTGAAGTCCGCCAGAGAAAATAGACGTTACTTTACTGTTTACTATGTTAGAAGCAGTTTTTTGAGAGACGTTTAGTTAGGCTTCTCTGTAATGTTACATCTTAATTTCGTTGTAAAAGTACAATTACAAACTGTAGAAAGAAACTTTAAGAATTAAATATCACTCAAATATTTGGAGTTTAAAAGAACAAAAAATGCGAGTTAGAACCCGAGTACTCACTCAGCAGATCATCTTTACGCCGAGATCTCAACACGTGAAAAGTGTTTGCGGCAGATTTTAAACTATAGGTATCTCTCGCGGCCTCGAGTAGAGAGGTCTTTAATTAGAAACTTTAAGATATTAATAAATAAAATTTTCTAAAAAGAAACATAATATCAGTAATGATTTGCATACGCTGATTTCTTTCCTGTCAGCCAATCCTCATGAACAAACAAATCTATTGCAAAGCGATTTCTAGTTGATCATGGCCACAACAAGAGACGATTTCCACAACAAAACACAACTTAATAATGATGTATGGAAACAAACAGTCATGGCTGGTCTTCGATAGAGTTTGATGCGACGTTTTGCGAACAAATCTACACCTATTTTGACCGTGGATTGGCTTGTTCATAAAGCTCACCAAACTAAATGTAGTCCAGTACTGGCTGACTCAGTAACTGAAGATTCATTATCATTATTATCTTTGATCACAAATTATAAACGCTTGGATACATTTAGATGTCCGTCAAAATGGTGGATTTTATTATGTAGTCCCTTTTATTTATGACGTAATTTTTTTTAATTTTTTATTTATTTTTTACAGTTTTTGTGCTGCAAACCAAGAAGATTCCAGTGGCACAGATCGTTTAAAAAAGTTCGCATACAAAGGGAATGCAGCAAAATTTTAAATTTTGTTAGCGGATTATTTTCAGTATACAACTATTTTAATTATATACCTGTTTCAAGCCAATTTTGTTCTCTTCAAATCTTCAAATAATACAAATTTTCAATAAATAAATTTTTCAAAAATTTGTAAATAGATGATTTAATTGTTTTCCAGAACGTCTGGACAAAATTGAGTAAAATTTAACTCAATAATTTTAGAGTTATGCTGGCTTTTTTGGACAGATGCTCGAGATAGTTTTTGTGTAAATCACATTTTCTTGCCATGGTTATCTCAAAAACTTGGTGAAAACTACTAAATCGAAATTCGACTAGTTAGCAGAGCTTCCTTTTACGTGGAAAAAAAGAAAAGAAAATAGAAAATACTTAATAAAATCGTTAAAAAAATAAATTATTTGTCAAATTAAATATAGTATTGCATAACTGTCTGAAAATTGATACGATATAATTTTTATACCCTTTAAAAAAATAATAAAAGGCTGATACTTCAATTTTTGTAACATGAATAAAATTGACATAATTATTGGCTTTGTATTTTCCAGTTTTATTATACCAGTGATTATTTTTAAAACTTAATATCGACAGGGAGTGAACGAAGTATGCGGTTCTGGAATGTCCACAGTGAGATTACAAACAACGAGTCAGCAATGTAAGTGTGCGTATGTATTAGTGTGTTAAGATCATACTATTACAACAGTAGTATCAATGTTAATGGCCAGTGGCCGCATATGGAGTAGTTATGTGTAGGAGTATGTAGGTTCGAAGCTGTGTTTCGTTTTTTTTTTTTATTTTTTTGTATAAATACTAGTTTGATAGGTGGGCAGGTTGAATAAAATGGTGGGCTAACTGAGGGAGGGGTGTATCCATGGTGACTAGTGGGTGTGGCTACTAACTTCTCTCTCATTCTCTCTCTCCCGCTGTCTCGCACCCTCTGAACATATATATATACATATATACTTTAACCATGAACTAACATGAACAAGTCACACTGGGTCTGCGTTCTTGTTTTAACACAAACACACACTCACACAAGCTCGTACAATTACGATGAAAAAAAAAAGGCACACGTTTATCTGGGCTCTTTCATTACGAAATAAATTTCTTCTACGTCATCATACTCTTCATATAAAATGCCCTTTGATACATGTAGTAGAGGAAAACAAGAAGCAAGAGGAAGTGAACATTCTCGCTACTTTTACCTCAACATTTTAAATCTAAAAAAAAGAATATTGCACTTAGATGAAAACCAAAGAACAGAAGCGACGAAAATTAAACCAATAAAAACAGGTACACAATTTGATGCTAGGCCCGCAAAGCTAAGATGTATTGCGGTACTAGTCTAGGTCTTGCATTTTATTTAATGTGTTAATATGAGAAATTTACAGTAAAGTATGTTTGCTAGTCGCCTCCGTCCACGACACCTAATTTGGTGGTTGGACGTAAAGCCCGCCTAAAAAAATAGGCATTACTGTATTTTACAAAAACTTGTACTTCTTTTAGGAATTCCCGTCATTTTGTATGTACATGGAATTTAAAAATAAGTCATTTACCAGAAAAACATGGTAAAATGAGAAATTTAATTAGTAATAACTTGTACTTGCAGTAAAACTGGATAATATCCATCGGTTTGGGATCAAATATTTAAAACCTGTTCTGAGGCATCCGTAGGTATTGTACCTACATTCTATGTATAAGTGTGTGCTTTACGTCCTACTACAGAATTAGGTGTCGTGTACAGAGACGACTAGCAAACATACTTTACTATAAATTCCTCATATTAGCACATTAAATAAAATGCAAGGCCTAGACTAGTACCGCAATACATCTTAGCTTTGCGGGTCTAGCCCATAACCGCTCGGCTATTGTGGTGCATAAAAGAGAGTCATTGAGGGCTAAAACTATAGCAGACGATACTGTAGTACTAAAGACTTGTAGCAGCAGATATAATAAACTATAACCTATTTTTTAGTTATGAAAAAATATCGATAAAAAGTTCCACTTAAGGCAATTTATACCCATAAAAAGGCACTGTTCGATTACGAGTAACTTGACTTTCTTTTCAGCTACCAAAATCGACAAAAAATACTTAACACCAATCGATAATATCTCAGCGATTCTCTTTTTTTGAATAAATTTCTTTGTGGTGTGCAGTTATTTTTCAATAATTTTGTTACAAGGCAATGTTTATGTACAATAGTTACCGATATTTTTGGTGTTATATTGGTTTCAAAACTAGAAAATAGATAAAAATATTTCTTTACAATCTATAAAATGGTATTATTGACTGCCACGGCCACGTATAGAGTTGAAATCATAATCTTGTTTGCTCATCATCAGACTTCCATATTTGTTAAACAGCTGACCTTCAAGGTAAAACATGGTTCGTGTAAAAAAAAAAATGAAAATCGATTTACTGACGCGATAAAATAAACAATCGACTATGGATAAGATTGTTGATCTTGTGGCCTATCATTCCGTAACAGTATTGATTTTTTTCTTTTTTTGCTTTCTCCATCTTATTTCGTACGTGTCGATATTTTTCAGAAATTAACCTTTCGTAGAAAATAATACGTACGTAGGCCTCGATTCTGTGATTTGAAAAGAAAACTCTGGCGTTACTCACAGGACTTTCTCTTGCTGCTATAATCAGAGATTCGCTAATTTTCTTCTAATTTGAAATTTCGAAATATGATTCAAGTTTTACTGTCTTTAAAATCGTTAAGTAAAATCGATCTTTAATTTCGAAATATGGTTCAAGTTTTACTGACTTTAAAATCGTTAAGTAAAATCGATCTTTGCAACACTTAACTTAAGGCTACGGGTAGCTTATACCCTTGAAGCAATTGCACGTACGAGCTTCAGTTGTGTATTAGCTTAATGAGTTTATTATAGAATTTCATTCATTATTTATACAATTGTATAACTTGCAAAGAGATATTAATGTTTTAAATTGTATATATATCCTTTAATAATTTACTTCTGCTGGTATCAGTTGTTCAAAAACTCTTTGTATAATTAGTTTATACTACAGCTGGCCCGAAGTAATAATTTTTCTTTTGCAAATAATGGTATAGCAGACGGGGGACCTTACGTAAGGCAGGCTGCCTTTTTACTAAGTAAATATATATTAGTAAATAATATAATTAGGCGTACTATATGGTAATTATTGTAAATATTTAATTATCAACAACAGCATACATAGAGGATGCAGAACACTGAAGGACAAGATGTCAGTTTAGCAAGGAACCTGATACGGGCGTTAATCAACCGTCATTATTACTTTAGGTAAATGGAGTAAGTGGCCCAATTAGTGGAGGGGGGATGCCACAAAGTCGTTATTCTATTCAACTGATAATCGATTTTTTTGTTGGAAGGTAAAAATGTGCTACTTAAACTCACACCGACTTACTGAAACTAAGAATTTATAGAATTTTTTTTTTCAAATTTTGAATTTTAAGTAGTTATTTACTTCCTATTGGATTGGTTACTGGGTAAAGAAGTTGTAGATTATACTCCAATGAAATATTAGCGCAATATTTCTCAATTTTTTATTGGCGTACGACCCAACATAATTACTTGTTAATTTTATTTCATTGGTCAATATAAAAGAAAATATCCAGGTAGAACACTCTTATTGGTCATCTCAAAGTTGTAACTCCAGAATCTTCCAGTAAAACTGGATAATCTCAATCGGTTTGGGATCAAATCTTTAAAACCTGTTTTGTACCTACATTCTATGTTAGAGTATGTGAGGAGAGATACAGAAAAATAAGTGAAGAAATGCCTATTTTTTTCAGGCTAGACCCGCAAAGCTAAGATGTATTGCGGTACTAGTCTAGGCCTTGGATTTTATTTAATAGTTAATATGAGGAATTTATAGTTAAGTATGTTTCACGGTTATAGGCTAGACCCGCAAAGCTAAGATGTATTGCGGTACTAGTCTAGGGCTTGCATTTTATTTAATGGGTAATATGAGAAATTTACAGTCAAGTATATTTGCTAGTCGCCTCCGTCCACGACACCTAATTGATAGTTGGACGTAAAGCACACTCATAAAAGAATGTAGGTACAAAACTTTGATATTTTCAAATCTTTGAACTGATATTGGCATTTTTTTTTTTAAATAAGACTGAAAATTGAAAACAAGATATTCAGCCAGAAAATCTAACGCACTTTCGAATGGTGCAATCGGATATTTGGGTAGCCTAAGCAGATCTGAGGTTAATAGTAATTATGGTAGTAA
Organism: Rhodnius prolixus; assembly: GCF_049639745.1. NCBI lineage: Eukaryota > Metazoa > Arthropoda > Insecta > Hemiptera > Reduviidae > Rhodnius > Rhodnius prolixus. The sequence continues at coordinate 6,634,280 of NW_027411603.1, read as the reverse complement.
CTAAGGTAAGATAGTAATAAGGATGGAAAAACACAAAATGTAAAATATCTCCAAAAAAAAGGCATTTTGATGCAAGAAATGTTTTGTTCCATTTGAAGTTTTCAATAGATTCCCAAATTATGGTCAGTTAGAACTGGATACCCTATGCCAGTGATGGCGAACCTATGACCCGCGGGTCAGACACACTGACCCACAATTGCTAGGCAACCATTTGTTTATTTACGCGGGTTGATTTAGATTTTCTAATTGTTGTGGATAATTTATATTCTATCTGTATTTTTTTTTCAATCACGCATTGACACAAAAGCAATCTATAACCTTTAGTTTGATCATTACAGTTCTAAAAGCGCAAATGACGACAAATGCTTTTTGTAGTATTTAGAAATAAAGCAAAAGTGTTTACAAAATATCAAATTTAATGTTTGTTAAAAAAATCGCCAACCCAAAGCAAATAACCATATTTAGATTTTTCTTCAGATAAAACACACTTTTGTTCAGGTTTTGTCCAGTTATGTTTTGTATAAAGAGAGACTTCCATAGCCACTTGTTTCGTCCCGTTTTACCCCGTTAAGCCAACTGAATTTTTTAAAGATGTTTAGTTTTGAAAATAATATTCAGTTTACAAATTTTTAAACTTAACTTTAGCGTGCAAATGGGCATTAGTGACCCAAGAGATAGTACTAAAAAAAAAAAAATTAACAAAATTTGACCCACGTCTCGAAAAAATTCGCCATCCCTGCCCTATGCCCCACAATGAACATTGTCTAAAAATCTCTTTTTCTGTCTCTGGAGTCGCTCAAAACTCATTTCAAAGATTTGGCATGACCGCCAATACTTAACTAATCTACTTAGAGAAATTAAAAAACTAAACGAAATAAGTTTAATTTAAATAAATAATTAAAAGTACAAAGAAAATGAAAGACAATAGAACTGGGCGTATTCTTTACTTTTCGATGGAAGGAATATTCTAGCTAAATGAAGCGTTAATCTGTTTAAAGAGAAGTTTAGGGAAAAGGGACTAAAGGGACACACGTCCTTCTGTGCATTGTTACCACGCAAGGGCGTGGCACATCAGCACCAGTTCAAAGTTCAGCACTAAGCTCAATGCGTTCCATTAATGAAACCACTACGGTGAAAGCAGTTATTTCTTCTTCCCTGATTCACTTTACAGAAAGGGTTAAAAAAAAGAGGGCGTTTAACTTTGGGCGTGCGGTTTTCCCTTTTTGTATTTTTTGGATACGCGATTCATCAAAAACTGGGTGTGGTGAATCGACTGGATTGCTCACAGTATGAATCGAAATGTCATAAACGGGTGGCAAAAAAACTTTTTGTTTCTAACTTCTTGTTCAACGGGGAGTTGACAATTGTTTCCCCCAGCACGACAGTAGTAAGTGAGAAAGAAGCTGTAATGATTGGGCTGAGTTTTGTGGTCACAACAAAACTGTTCTTCACCCAGTTGGATAATAGCGAAGTAAAAGAAAGCAAAAGACTTTATAATATTAAATGAAATTTTATGGGGAGGTACCCACGCGTCTAACAATTAAACTAGCACACAGGTGGTGATGAGGACCACCGTCTGTGTTTTGAGGTGGCACCACACCAGCATTTCTTTTCAATTTCAATTCAAAATCACCTACCTGGAGAAAGAACATTGCACATCTAACCCTTCAAGTTAAGTTTTCAACAGCTCCAGTAAGGTTTCCCCTAGAAGGCAACCCGTTGAGTTGTCACTCAAAACATAACCTCAAACTTACTGTACTGCAGTTTTATTTTACAATACTTTTTCACTCCTCTTTTATATAACCACTTTATAAAATGAAAGGTAAGTGCCCCGAGAGCTTTGTCTGATTAACATCAATCTATTCATCATTTTAGAACGATTTTTTTTGCATTGACATAAATTGCCACTTAGGAGGTCAACACCGTGCTTTGACAAGTTCCTTGATTCCCTTTTTTTTTGTCTTTTAAGACGTGACGATAACAACAAAAGACTATCGTTATTAAAACTTGTCACAAACCCCCCACGATATTGGGCTAACTAGGGATGGGGAGGTTTAGTACAGAGGACTCCTTATTGCAGAATACATTGCCCTTCTTTTTAAAACAAAAATATTATGCAAACTTTAGCGTTACTAATAATAAAAAGGTACAATTTCTGAATCGACCTAAAAGCATAAATTTGTTTAATTTATTTTTTTTACCCCTTTTTTAACCCTTTCAAAAAGCAAGAGGATGTGAACATTCTCGCTACTTTTACCTCAACATTTTAAATCTAAAAAAAAGAATATCGCACTTAGATGAAAACCAAAGAACAGAAGCGACGAAAATTAAACCAATAAAAACAGGTACACAATTTGATGCTAGACCCGCAAAGCTAAGATGTATTGCGGTACTAGTCTAGGCATTGCATTTTATTTAATGTATTAATATGTGTAATTTATAGAAAGTATGTTAGGCGGTTATAGGCTAGACCCGCAAAGCTAAGATGTATTGCGGTACTAGTCCTAGACCTTGCATTTTATTTAATGGTTAATATGAGGAATTTTCTTTCTTTTTTCTTAAGATTAGTAAATAAATAACTTGGAACGAATGGGGGAAGAAAGAATAGCCAAGAAACTCTTTCTTGGACATCCAGGAGGGGCTAGAAGGAGAAGGAGACCCCCGGGTGAGATGGCTGGACAATGTTGAGCAGGATCTGAGAGATTTGGACGTAAGAAGATGGGGAGAAGAGAGTGGCCCAAGAGAGAGAGATGAATGGCACAACATTATTGAGGCAGCCAAGGTTCTTCTTCATGGACGGTAGTGCCGAGCAAGAAGAAGAAGAAGAAGAAGATGATGATGATGAAGTAAATAAATGCACAGTAAAGGCAACTCAACCCTTTGAAGACGTAGAGCCCTGTTTAAGGGTTCTAAAACGCTTGGTGCATGTTTAATGATTTTAGAATTGTAAAATGTTGGAGTTACATTTGTAAATTTAAGCAGAAAATACTGACTATTATACTTCCGGAATATTATTATACAGGGTGACCGGAGTTATATGCTCCACCCACTTTTTTTTTTAAACGGCGGGAAATTTCGAAAAAATAAAAAACATGTATTTAATCATTTTTAGTCTAGTTTATTTTCTGTGATTGACCCATTTTTTGAAACCACTGTATCTCGAGATACAGCATCCAACTTTGTTTTTTCAAATGGAACGTTATATTTTTTTTGCATTTTTTTAATAGTATTTGAGCTCCTAAAAATACAAAAAAAAAAAATTGAAATCGGTCAAGTTTTTTAAAAGTTATGGTAATTTAAAATATGAAAAACAAATTTCAGTTTACTGTCAAAATTACTTTATTTTTTTTTTAAAGAATCTGTTCAAACTGGGCACAATCAACGGATAGGCAAGCCAAAACTCTGGACTCCCACGCTTTGCTTGTAGCAGCACTTATGGGTGGCGAACTCAAGATATAGGCAGGCTAAAGTTATTCGACGTTTCATATCATCGACTCTGAACACTTTATTTTTTAGATATCCCCACAAAAAATAGTCCATTGGGGTTAAGTCTAGAGATCGAGGTGGCCATTGGATGGGACAATGAGTCCCTAAGCACTTTTCATGGAAATTTCTGTCCAGGTAACCTCGAACAACTCTCGCATTATGTGCCGGGCAATCATCTTGTTAAAAATACATATCTAGCCGACGTTGTAGAGAAACATCTTCAAGCAGGACTGGCAAAATGTCTCCCTAAAAAAAAGTTAGATACCTTACACCAGTTAAGTTCTCTCTGTAGAAGTATGGGCCGATTAGTTGATTTCCTATGTATATTAAAGAAGATCCCTAATGTGAAGACCACCCTAATGTGAGTTTCTATCCCCCATAATAAATGCACATATTAAGAGAAGCCGTTGATTACTATGATATGTCAGTTACGAGAACATCAAAAGGTAGTTCTGTCAGTTCTGATATCCGCAACAAATATGCACATTAAGTAGACACACAATTATTAATAACAGAAATGAGAGAAAGACGTATTACAGGAAGTAAAGAGGTATTAAAGGAGTGGTGTACAAAGAGGTTATTAGAAGTGGAGGTTTTTTGTAGGTATGTATGTCTCGATAACCGTGTAGTGACATGTGTGGACATATGTCCCACATAAGAACCGTACATCTTGCTTTGGCTCCCTCTCCAAGCAATCCATCATAAAGGAAGTCTATCTTTAATAACTACCATCTAATATTCATAATCACTCTTTCCCGTTTCTCCTCACCTGTATATCCTTCCGCCACTGCCTTCCTTATCCGTCTCTCTCTCTCTCTAAATTCCGCAATGCTTTATCCCTTACGATACTTTACTCTATTTTTGTCGTTGAACCATTATATTTTACCTTGTTTTTTTGTATTCATTTATTTATTTATTTAAGGACCCCCTTAAAAAAAGCTCATGTACGCGCCCACAACTACCAATTACTGAAAGCTCTGGTGATCTATGACTGCTACGAGCTTCTTTCTTTACGCTTAATTATCACGAACACCAGAAATGTCACGCTGTAAAAATTTACGACCTGATACTTGCACATTTCTCATTTATGTTAATTAACAGTGAGAATACAAAAAAGAACTAACTTATAGACTTCAATTTTTTGTCACCTTTTACTTTAATCTTTTTCTAAAAAATTAACAAGTCAACACTTTTTTGGGGGGCGAGGGGAGGCCGCAGTTTCTTCTAAGGTTCACTTAATTAATTGTTTCATTTTTAAAACTAAGATGGGTTTCTTTTACGAGTATCTCTCTTCATTATCAAAAAAATTGAGTATTCAAAGAAAAGGATTTGATTTACGCAATTTAAATCGGATCATCAACCACTTACAGGACTGGCTTTTCAAATGGAGAATCAAAACCACCGTTACGAAGTCAAAGTTTTGTAGTATTTACTCTCAGACGGAAAATCCTATCTCCCATCATCTTGAACCAAACTCCTATACCAACTGTAGACAAAGTACGCTACCTTGGACTGTACCTAGACCAAACGATTGACATAGAATCCCCCGTACTAGACTGAAAAGACAAGAAACTAACCAACGCTACAAATACTTCTCGCCAGACTACTTGACAAACGTTCGAAACTTAACCTACAAAACAAAAGACTCTTATTTCTACTGTTACTGCGACCCATTTGGTCATACGGCATCGAAGTATGGGGGATCGACTAAGCGTCACCTAACTCACTACGCCTCCAGGCATTACAATCAAAAATACTTCGAAAACTTCTTAACGCTCCGTTCTATGTATCTAACCTCACACTATCCAAAATGACCTCAAAATCCCTTTCATTACAGGTTCTTGCTAACACTCGTTTCTTCAAATTTCATTCCACTCTACAGCAGCTCATCCTAACCCTCTCATAGAACACCATGAGCAAGATGGAGACAGTTTCTTAGGTGGCGCGATGAACTAAAAGGACTAGCGGGCATTAACTTCAGTAGAACGGCTAAGTCTAGAGAGGAGTGGGCCACAATGGGAGAGGTCTTTGCCCAGAAATGGGCCTAATTCCAAAATCCAAACATCTAACTTATGTTTATTTAAATTATTTTTATTAGTTATAATTACACAGTATTTATGTATTTGTTTTTTTTTATTATTGTAATTATGTAAAGTGTAAACCTTCTTTTCTTTTAAGTTATTAATCTTGATATTTATAATTTAAAACAGTGAAATTAATCGAATTGGTTTATTTGTTTGGAATTAATAAAGGCTATTTTTATTTAATTTATTTATTCATTTAGGATATAAGGAAAACGAAGCGGTGGATCTGTTGGGCCTTCAAGACGCCTGCGGGAGACTTCGTTGGCCCGGAACCCTATTTTAGGGTCAAAGAAAAATCAAAGATGATTTCCAGTGACTTAAGAAGAGAGAAAAAGGCAACTCTATTAACAATAAAAGTATTATTTTTATATTGTTCAAGATAGTGCAGCCAAGGTGGTCATCAGGTACGTGTGAAGTACTACAAAAAACCAAATATATCTAGTGAAATACCAAGTTAAAAAGAAAACGTAATTTGAATTTAGCAATAATGATAAGTTCTACCAACACTATCCCATTCAAAAAAATTTGTCCCCCATCTCTATAAAAGAAATTTAAAGTTAAAAAGGCATTAAGCTGGAAGTATTACAGTTCTTTACCCCCCCTTCCACTACTGATGAGAATAAATCCTCAGTGATTATTCTAAAAGGACACGTGTTTATTTTACTTAACGGCTAGACGCACACGTGACCGGCACGTGGCACATATTGAATTCATTGCGAATACGTATTCTTCTTTAGCCAATCCCATTGTGCGGAGAGACATTAATACCCCATTTCAAATCTCCTCCTTAAAGAAAATATTGATTTTCTTTATTTTTACGTAAAAATTTTCTTTTTGAAAATTAAAAAAATCTCATAAAAAAAAAGAGATATCATATTTTCAAATCATTATTTTTAGCGAAAACACAACTTTGGAGAGTAAAAGTATTGCATTTTGTTGAATTAAAATGAAAACTTCCTGTTATGTTTGTTGTGTGTGTGTGTGTGTGTGTGTGTGAATGTTTGTATGTGTGGGTGTGAGGGTAGAAAGAATAAAAAACAAAAGAGAGGGCCATGTTAAAAATCAAGAAACAAGAAAAAAACCTGTCATTTTAGACATAAAAATGACCACAAAAATCCATATCCTACCTTATTATTAATGCAGACGGGGATGTATAACCATTTCAAAGCAGTCGCATATCCATCAATGCCTGCTCCTGAAGATACCTGCAGAATAGCTTCCATCCACACTGGACACTTGACACAGTTTACAAAAATTTGTATATGACGCAAAAAAACCAAAATATTTTTATCGTATCAGTTTTGAAACAAAAACTTGGAAAACACGATTTACTATTTCTTGTACGCACTGTTTAAAAGCATTAAAAGTTAAGTATTAAATTACTTCCAAAAAAAAAATAAACCCGGAATTTTAACACTCCCGCACACCTGGAAATAAAATTAATAAATAAATAAAAATTAATGTTAATAATACTTAATAATAAATGAAAACCCTAAAATAATTCTCTTGTTATTTATGTTTAGAAAATATGATAAAAGTATAGTGAGTCACCAAATGGTTGAAAATAAGAGTAAGGTGGAACTATATAAGTCCTACGAATCATCAACATGGTTAAATGTGAGTGTAAGGAGGACCTATACAAATCTAGAGAGTCTCCAACATGGTTAAATGTGTGTGTAAAGTGGTCCTACATATGGTTAGTGAGTCGTCCACATTCTTAAATATGAGTTTAAGATAGTCCTATGTAAGTCTAGTGAGTCATCAACATGGTTAAATATGAGTATAAGATGGTCCTACGTATGTCTAGTGAGTCACCAACATGGTTAAATAAGAGTGTAAGATATCCCTATAAAAGTCTAGTGAGTCGTCCTCATGCTTAAATGTGAGTGTAAGATGGTCCCATGTAAGTCTAGTGAGTGGTCAACATGGTTAAATATGAGTGTAAGATAGTCCAGTGTACAAGTCTAGTGAGTCGTCAACATGGTTAATTATGAGTGTAAGATATCCCTATAAAAGTTTAGTGAGTCGTCAACATGGTTAATTATGAGTGTAAGATATCCCTATAAAAGTCTAGTGAGTCGTCAACATGGTTATGAGTGTAAGATATCCCTATTAAAGTCTAATGAGTTGTCATTATGGTTAAATATGAGTATAAGATAGTCCTGTATAAGTCTAATGAGTTGGCATCATGGTTAAATATGAATGTATAAACTGCATTTGTGTTTACAGAAATTGCCACTAGAGTTCTCCACTGGATGGAGTGTAAAGTAAGCTTGTAGCCTATTTAATGGCGGCTTACAAGTCTTCAATGTGCCTATTTCTCACTTATCCATTTCACGAATAAATAATACAAATTATCAACTTTTTTGTTTCTATTAACGATAATTGTGTAAAACTTGAAGTATTATTCTAAAAGAAATATCATTTATTGTATTTTTAAAGAGAAATTTTTTTTCTTGCTTAATTCGAAAGTTTATCAAATACCTATGGGAGAAATGATGAAAAAAAATTTTTTAATCAATTATTTCATTGAAATTATTAATTGTAAAGTATTGGCCAATCACAAGGCAGTACGGTTGCAGACTGTGGGCGGGACATGCCCACCTCTGGTGTAACCACGCCCACCACTAGTATGATCACGCCCCATCCAATGAAAATGAATCTTGGCTGGTTAAAGCGTTATTAACAATGGTTTTTTTTAAATACCTTTTACTTCTTTTTCTAAATATTTTACTGTTTTCTCTTATTTTATTAACTTTGTATTGTGATTTTAGAAATAATATTAATCTTTCGTAGATAATAAGATAAAATGCTAATTATTAAAAAAAAAAAAAAAAAAAAATTCTATTTTCAATAAATTGTTCATAAGTTAAGATCGTTTTCGATTAGTTATCGCCAATAATCGACAGTTTCACTTTACTTTCTCATGTAAAGCATCTCATATGAACACTATCTTATGAACTTTATCTTACCATAATTCACGAATATAATTGAATTTTATTGTAACTTAGAATTGCACGATAAAAAGAAAAAGGATCAGTTTAATAATAATGTCGATAGTCTAAAAATTAATCGAAAGGTTTTTGTTGGAGATACTCAGAAAGTAGGCCTCGCCAAAACGTGGTCCGAAACATTAGTTGAAAAGTCATATAATGAATAATTTAATCAATTTGATTGATTGAAATTAAATTAAAGTTCAATTAAATTCTCAGATTTAATCATAAATTGTTTGATTAACGATTAAATTTGAAATTTAGTTCACTAATTGTCATATATGTAATTAAAAGTATGATTAATTTCGCCGGTTAAATTCTGATTAAAATGATTTAAAAAATCAATTAAATTTATGTTTAGATTGTATGTTCAATCAGTGCCCATCTCAGGTTTTTAGATAGTCTAAAATTATGTTTAAAGAATTTTCATTCATTCATTTAGTTCCTTACGAGGACTTTAGGTACACGATACTGTCGCCGTTTTCATCTCAAAATTTTCAGTCTGCAGTAGCAATTATTTAAAATTCTATCAATTGTTTATATAATAATTCTACGTACAGCTCTCTGACATATAATTACGCTTCTCCACAATTAAATGGTCTCCAAACTTAACCTAAGCTCTAGCTAATTTTACGTGGATGACATGATTTAGTTTAACCTCGTTTAGATAACCTGCAGTCAAGTGAACACACTTTCAACTTGTGTTCTTCAAGCGATCATTTGTTTTAAATCCAGCTTAGTTTCAGCTAGAAGTTTTATTTCATGTTGGCAAAAAGTAATAATAATTCCTCATAAATATGAAGTAAGTTGTTATATAGAAATTTGAATGAGTGAACATGTAACCATAAGTTAATCTTTATTTACTATCAACTGAGTTTTGTTTTGATCTACTTTAAGGTTAGAATTCACCGTAAAATGTAGAAAACTTTTTCTAACAAGTGTTGAATACTCTAAGCGTCATATCACCTACTCTTGAACAAGGAAGATTTTAAGGAAGAATATAACTGATTTAATCAAAACATGAGATTTCAAAAATCTACTGATTACAGGCAAGGAAATAAGCAATTTTTTTCAATTACTAGTGTTTAGTTTCCCTGTAAACAATCAGTTACAGTTAGGGCAATTTTTAACAGATAATTTGCATGTGCATCTGTACACACTTTTAGGTCAAGGTGTTTCCAAAAATAGTGTTCAATGGCATGTCATAAACTAAAGAAGAAACAACGAAAAGAAAATTTGAGGTATGTCTAAAATTTACAATTAACTAGTTCTTAACCTCCCATAGATGAAAATGTTTGTCTATAGAAAAAAGGTGTTTAAAAATATCAGTTTAACGCTGATAAGTTTATAAACATTACTAACTTAAAATAGTTTATTGTAATAGTACCTAACTATTGTTGTAAAACTTATTGAGTTCATTACCTTTAAGTAATGTGAAACATTTTAATTTTGAAAATCAGATTAAGAAGTGATTTTTAACAATAGTAAAAATATCAGAAGGAACATATGGCTCAAGAATTAGTTTTCAAATATATTTACTAGTTACCAGCTGTATCTTAACCTTTTCCAAATAAGTTGGTAAAATTCTACTAATGATGAAAAATTACTTTTTTAGTTAACTGATTTGTTGATTAATAAAAAGTCAATTTGTATTTTTAAAAAACTCGTAGAGACTATTGACTTCTTGACTGAAACCAAATTGCATCAGAATTGGAACTTACCAGAGTGATGTTCAAAACGTTCTTACTAAACAATTATTAGCTTAAATTATTATTATAGCTTATAATTATTCAAAAATAATAAAGTTACAAACAACAGAACGCTATAAGCAATCTTAATTTGTTTTAGAATTTTTTAAGGTTAAATGAAAAATGGAATTGATGAGCTTTTAATGGCCACCGACAGGAGTGCTAAGATAGCACAATTCTCTTTAAACTTAAAATCAATCTCACTTTTTTAAATAATTGTAATTATTATTTTGTAAAAATACTATTTTAATAATAGAAACAGTAAAATACTTATTTCTATTGTATATTAAGATTATGTGCTTAGCCATTGAGTAAAACGGATAACATAGAAACTTCAAACTCATATTGGCTTTAGAATCAGATCCATTTTTCGCTTTTATTGCTAAGCTATCATTAATCGTTGAACTGGAATTTGCATTGCCCAGTTTAGTATAAAAGTTTTTAATTTATAGATTTATTAAAGGAAAACTGTTAAATTAAATAACTTACCCTTTCTAATGTCGCACTCACGTTTTAAAAATTCGTCTGTCAGCCAAGATTCACAGCAACTGTTGCAGTAATGGCTACCAAGAATTGGGCGGGCATCTCACTAATAAAAAGAAAAAGGAAGTTGTTTAAATATGTTGAATGAATATTTAGTAAATAATAATCAATTAATTAAATATATATTTTTTTAATCGTCCCTATTCAATTTTTATATTTGACCATTTATTATTTTTTTTTTTTAAAGTAATAAAATTAAACCATGTATTAATATTGGTGACGTCAATTTGTTCTAGAAGCTTTTGTTGGGAGAAGCCATATTTCTTTTGAAGCTAATTCAAGGGTTCTAATTACGAAATCTAGGTTTTTTTTGTTAAAAAAAACGTGATATCCTGGATATTGATGTGAACTCAAAACAAGAAGTGGATTGAATTGTTGTGTGAAGTTACTATTCATTAAAGTAACTTAACAAGAATAAACTTAGTGAAGTGGAATCATAAAAGAACTCTATTGCTGAAAGCAGAATTACAACCATTTTATGGTAAGTTCTCTTTTATTTGAAAGTTTATGGATTATTTAAAGAAAAAAAAGCAATTTCATTTTCTCAAAGTGTTATGTGCAATGTACTTTTTAATGATGTTATGCTGGAACTATAACTGTCCATAGACACTTGATCTTATTTGGAAGCTTGTAAGTTCATTGCATGCTATAGTTAGTCCAAAAATATTTTTTTGATACTATAGATTTTTTCAAAAATGGTTTCAGTAATTTTCTTTTCATTTTGTACAACACTATATAACCGGCGGGTCAATACTTTTATTATTTAAAATACTATCCAGGAACGTTGTTTCAACGGAGATTTTAGGGTGGTTTAAGGTTGTTAAATTTAAGGTAATGTGACTTCAGACTTCAATTTTAGTAGTTGTTATATCTGTATGAATTATATACAATTACTAGCTAAATATTGATTTTTAGTGGAGGAGCTGTTGTGCACTGTGGAACATTTATCATTTTATTATAATAAGCATATACATAACTACGAGGTGTGGCTAATAAATAACGAGACTGATGCTGCTACAGAAAAACTATGCATGCGCCAAATCCTAACGACCGACAGCTGTGCAGCAGCGTAAAGCCTTCTCTTTCGATTGCAGCGTCTCCCGTGTTTGTAGAGAAATCTGTCTGACCAGAACCGTCGTTTATGTAAGAGGTGTTAGTTTCGTTTTGCCGAAAACATCGATACTACACATGTGTAGGAGCAACGAACTGTCGTGAAATTTCACATCAAAACTTGATAAAACCGGTACTGAAACTTATATTTTATTAAAAGACGTTTATGGCGATGAATATTAATCACGTGCGCAAGTTTTTGAGTGGTTCAAGCGTTTCCAAGATGGCCGAGAGAAGACGCCGGAGTGTTGACCGCCCGGGTCGCCCTTCCACGTCCAAAACGGATGAAAATATCGATTATAATTAATCAACATTACTACCGTGGAGGTGCTTGCTCAACTCCGTGAAAGAGTAAGGGAAAAAAACGCCCCGATTTGTGGAAGAACAAGTCACACGGGGTTCTCCATCAAGACAACCGGCGCCGGCTCCACACTGCATTGTCTGTCCAAGACGACGTTTCTAGCCAAGTACAACATCCCAGGTTTTAGGCCATCCGCCTTATTCGCCTGATCTGGCCCCATGTGACTTTTATCTGATCCCCCCCAAAGTCAAATCTGCATTAAAAGGAACACGATTTCAGTCCGTTGAAGCTGTGAAAGAAAAAGCGGCACGCGTCATGCAGGAGCTCACAGGAAAAGACTTCCAGTACTGTGTTCGAACCATGGTAAAATTCGCATGGAGCGTTGTAGGGATAGGGGAGGGGTGTATATTGAAGGTGATCATAACTAAATATGTATAAATTTAAAATAAAATGTTTTATAGCAATAGCCTCGTTATTTAATAGCCACAACTTTAAGTGTTTGGATTTTTTGGAAAAGCAATTAGTACAAATCGTGAAAACTCCTAAAATGAGAAAGAAAATAAGATTTTAATTTATTATTTGGACAAAATAAGAAAAATGTCTATAAATTTATTTGTTACTTTTTACCAAATATCTTTAAAACAAAATAAAACTTCTTTCTTTTTTTGTCTAGTTACAACACATTGCATCACCATATGTTGGAGAGGTTATAGTTTGCCAGTGGTGGAAGTTAGGGAAAAAGCAATGGTTGGTAACATTTAAAGGGGAAAACCCCTATTTTGAACCACTAGGAGGTTTTATTTCTCTATTTGGAGGTTATATTTATTTCCTTCTTTTTTACTATTGTTTTCCTCTTGCTTAGCTTTTCATCTGTTTCTTGTTTAGTTTAGTAGTGGAATTACTTTGAGCAAGAATAGAACGAAAAGAGTGAACAGAATGAATGGTGTGCAGAAGGAAAGAGGGGAGATTTTAGGTTTTGGTCCTACAAAAAAAAAAAGGAGAAAAAGAGGAGCTCCATAAGATATTCCCGGACGAAGAAGAGCCTAGGTGGATGGGTGAGTTACTGAAGGTGGGTAGTTGGGATCCGCCTTTCCCTTGTCGCGCTGTCGTCACAGAACCTCCCTCTCTTCCCAGAAGGTATAGGATAGATCATGGACCATGGATGGAAGAGTGAAATTCAGTTCTTCTTCAGCTAGACAGAGAGAGGGTTTTTCTTTTTTTGGCTTTGCAACTCAAATACTTGTCCCTTGCCTCCAAGTTCTAGCAAGCCATCTGCTTCCAAACCCCTATCCAGTGTAATTCACCCACCCACTCCAAAACAGCGGTACATCAAAGTCCCCAGGATCAACCCAAATTAACCTACCCCTACCCCCTCCTTACTTGAGTCGTGTGACCTGTGTGTGGTTCGTACGCGCTGCGGCAGTTCAAGGGGGGTAGGTTGGAGGGCACAGTTGAGTTTTGTATTTAAATTCAGTAGGGTATCAAACAGCTACTACTACTACTGCGGATACTGTGACAAGTTTTAACCCCAGCGTCACGTTCATCACCTCATCATTGCAAAATAGCGACCGGGGTTGGGGGGCGATGCTTTTCATTGCTGTGTCTCCCCTTTCTACACAAAATTAGGCTCCCTTCTGCTTCCTCCTCTTACGCTTCTTCATCTAACTCCTTCTTTACTTTTACAATTTTTTTTTTTCGACTGATTGTAATTGCCGCCCAAAATGATGATGATCTTCATCATCCTTCTCTCTCTTTTCCTCCTCTTTCACGGTACTTTTACTTGAATAGGATTCTTTCACTCTTTTTTTTACCCTGTCTATAGTGACTCACTGACTCATCAAGTCCTGGACCGCGATTGAACTGTGTTCGAGCGTCTGTTTTCCTTTGACACACCGTGTTAACTTTGAAATTAACTTTCTATTCAACACAAAATAAATCTGTTCTTTTCATATTTTGCTTGTGCCACCAAAACATTGTAAATAGCTAGTTTTAAATTCCTATTTCCACTTCGGAGATTTTTCTTCTTATTTTTTTTATTGTTAATTTACCCAATTGTCTGTTACATTGTGTGTGATTTTAAATGGAGGTAGGAAAAAAAATACATCTTTATAAAATAGAGTTTTAGTTTACCTAACCTTACTCAATCGTTTCCGTATTGTTAGCTTTCACGCGTTATCGTGCACCTGAAAAGCAGCGGTTTATTACTTGTCAACAAGGCTTCATTTATTGTGATTTTATAGCTGGCAGTCGGATTTATTGTCCGTGTATTTATTATCCATAATGTCTTGAAAGTATTACCTCCATGAAAAATGTAGTAAATACTCTCTTTACGAGTTACACGGTTTAACAATTAGTCGATTTATCGCATAAACTCGGGTCTCGCTCAACATGTCTGAGATTTTTTACATTGCAGCCTAGAGATTCTATCGTTGTCAGTCCCATAGGGAATCTCGGAGCCACTCGGCGTGCTGGTCTGTGTTGCACAAAAAAAAGGATAAGCTCTGTGAGAGAGAGCAGTATGGATATTTAGGCGGCGTTGTTACTGCGTAGAAAAGAGGCTAATTATGATGATCCCATGTAGTTCTAGAAGAAAACAACTCCCTTTTTTATTTTTACAGGGCCCAGGGTTTTTCTCCTTTTTTTTTTTTGCGAACCATCTCTTTTGGTCTCTAAATAGCAGACGTCCCTTACCCGAACACCAAATACCAGAAGCCCTGCCAAACCTCCAGAACGGCCGTTTATTGATTTTGCTGAGAAAATGTTTCAAATAAAGGTTATAGATCAACAATTATGAAACGAAATTAGCATAAAACTGTTTTTCTTAATTTGGAGTACTCAAAACCGCTATTCTCGATTTAAAACTCGAAACCCAAGTAGATAATCAAATAGAAAGTAAACAAAACCTTGAATTGACAAAATAATTTAAATTTAATTAATTTAAACTAAAGCTCAAATTGTTGAAAGAAGTTCATCAAAGACAAATTAATGGTACCCTTGTTCCGGGGGCTCCAAACCAATTTGGTTTCGAGACCAATTTGGTTTACATATATGGATGGGAAATTTGATCAGGTTATATATAAGTGAGAGGTAACAACAGCTCTGTATTAGGGGGAGCAGCAACCGTTTCATATGCAAAGTAGTTCCACTGTTAGTGCCGTTATTACTGCACCAGAGAGGACTGTGGCGACAGAGATAGATATAGAATCCTCTTTGTCAACTGAGATCACCTCGCTTTTAAACTAATACACTGGCACTGTTTACAGGCTTTGTCTCTGTGTGTGTAAGATTGCCTTCTTGTATTCTATTTGATCGTAAATATTCCCCAGCTTGATGTTGGAAACCATTTGCTACGTAATTACTTTGACATCACAAAAGGATCTAATTAGTACATTAATTATTGGCAACTAATTAGCAACATAAAACTTCTATTTTTATTCATTTTATATTTTAAAATGTCTGCTTTGAACTTCACACAACTTTCTTTTACTAAACTTCTTAAGGTACAAAACTTACACATACAAGCGGATGGATTTTTTTAAAGACTATTTATTGAGAGAATAGTAACCAATGCCAGAATGCCAAAACATTAGTTAGCTTAAGAAGGAAGAATGTAAAAAAACCTGGTTAAAAGTTGAAACAGTCAATAACAAAATAGAAGGCCACATTTAATAGGAGCTCTTCCATTCTTCAAGAACATTTCAACACCATAGTACCATAAACTTTGGGATAAGAGCTGTCCATTCTCCAAAGGGTATCCACTAAGTAATCCCTTGTGTCAAAGAAGACCAGTCTAGAACAATCTGTGTAACATCTAAAGTAATTTTACACGCCATCGTTAACCAATCCATCCATAGAAGGTGAACTTACACTGTAAGAGTGACTAAAAGTGTTGGGAAATTGTCACCACTCTATCAGAAGAAAGACCCAGGATCAGGGGGTTGCAGAGTCTTGTTTAAGTAAGAAGTCTCCCAATAAAGGTCAACTGATTCAATCACATCATTGACGAACAAGACAATTGCAAATCATAGCATCTTTTTTTAGCTATCTTTGTCCTCGCAACTGACATCAAATTAATTCCCATATTTGGCTAAACATAACCACAAAAGTTAACCTTTAAAATGAAAGTTTCTTTTTTTTTCTGTCTAAGGTAAAGTGCTGAAAGATGAGGACAAAAAGAAATCCAGTTAAACGAGTTAGAAAAAAAAGAAGCAGGACATAAATACACAGGATGATATTTATCTGTTAAGACAGCATATTTATTATTTCTACGCGCATGTAGAGAACACAAGTGATGACTATATGACTAAGCACAATTTACAATCACCTGTGATATATTACCTTTTCAAATTAAAAAATACCAGTAGCTGTTTAAAAGTGGGGAAAAAAACAAAATTAACAGCACCACAGGGAAGATTGCGTATGATGATTACCTTACCTGCTTTAGACTATAGTTCCGACTTTGTTGTCTTCCTTCACTATAAGTGTATGTTAACTTTCTTTTAAATGAAAAAAACTATCTGTGTTTATTTTAGTTGCTGACATATAACGATAATCTTATATTTTTTTTACGCATATAGTCATTATGCATTTATATTTCTTTTTAGTTACATCAACTCGTAGTAAGATTAGAGGAACGGTTTCTCCAACTGGTGCTAAGGAGTAAAATTTTCGAAATTAAGCCTTCACAAAAAAATTAAGTGATGTACCTTGGCTGAAGCGGCTAATAATCGAGTAAAAAAGTCACAAGAAGAAATGAAACAGGAAAAATGTTATAAAATTAAAAGAAAAAGGACAATCTGGGTCGGCGTCGACCTTTCAGCTGGATTACTTCTCGCAAGGTAGTCCAGTTACTGAACGATAGTGCTGGGATTCTTCCTTAGACTCAAAAGAGCGATCAAAACAACACCGTGATTTCTCGAAAGAAGCTTACCATCAAACTGGCAATTCTTAACGATTAATTAGATATGATCAGGTCCAAATATGTATTTATTTCGGTCAGAACTCAATTTCAAGAAATTGACACGATTGTAATACTTCTTTCTGCTAGTAGTAAGAGAAGATAAAAGACGGTGTTTTGTTATTTTGAAACTTTTTGTTGAGCAGTTGCTGGGATAAACGCTAGATGAGCTGAAGAACTCAGTCATTTGCTTAGACCATCCAGTTTAATAAATTATTAATATTGTTTTGATATTGCTGCTGATATTCAGACAGGGAGATATCATCAGGATAAAATTGCTCTTTTTTCTCTCCCCCTTAACTGCAGCAGATGATGTGTAAAAGAGAGCCCATATATCTAAATGACTCTAATACACAGCCCTGACTATACCGTACACATCTGGCCGTATCCAGAGTTCTATTGAGGGTGTTCATGTTGTGACTTGTTCGTTCTGTTGGTGTTTTGTTACAATGACCAGTCATTTATTGTATTATTTGATTCCAATTCAATCAACCACCAGATACCCTCGCTCTATATAATTCTTGCACTCACGAATCAAATCTTGAAACAGGCTCAGATATAAATCAAACGGTGTTTAATGGCTTATTCGATCAATAATATTCAATGACACTTTATTTAATACTTTTTTAGTAATTTCAACTTCAATCTCGGTCACATTATGCTTATCCCTTAAGGGAAGGAGGTAACGATGTGTTTCCAAATCTTTGCCACCATTGCTTTCTTCTCGAAAGACTGGCTACAGTCTCTGGAGAGTTATTCTTTAGTCTGTCTTCTTTTTCTTTCTCGAGCTACTCCATTGTATTGTATTCCAAGGAATTTCGCTCTTTTTATGAACCATTGCAGCCTTCTTTTCCTTTATGTTTTAAAAATTGTGGTTCTCAAGTTCCCTGATGACGGCATTATTTTGTTTACCTCGTTGCGATCTTTTTGCTTATCTCCTTTACAGTCCAATTCAGTAGTTAACAGTTTTTGTTTTTTAACGCTCCTGAGCATCTACGGTCCTATTTATGGAGACACGCTGGTAATGTGGACCACCAGAAGCCAGATGAAAAAACGGCTGTGATGAAATCAGTTTCAAGAAGACTAAGAAGCAGCATTTCCTGAGAATGGCCAAAGACAAGCGAAAGAGTTCGTTCAAGAATACTCGCCGAAATTAAACGTCAGATTAGCTTAATCAGCCGGGTGTCAGTAAGAATTATGATGGGTTTGCTAACAGGAAGGCTTGCTAGAGGCTCTGTAGACTCTATTGAGCTTGCTAGGTCGGTTGTGATCCAGTGCTTGATTCAGGCACAGGGTACCGCTCCACTTACTGTAATCTTGAGAGGATGAAGAAGAGCCGGATTTCTCAAATTGGGCGAAGAAACGGCCACGGCTTTTAATTAGGATTAGCCTTCTCAGATGGTTTTTTGCGTTTGTGCCCTCAGTTCTCGATTAAAGTCCCAGATTAGCTAATAGATTCTTATGAGTCTCTGTGACAGTGAGCCGATTGAATCACTCCTATTTTTATGTATTCTATTCCGCCTCTAAATGCCGATTCTCTGGTATCACAGTTATGACCACCTAAGTGCTGAGACAGCAAGTCCTGGAGTTCTCACCTTGGTTCGTTCGTTTCTTTCTTCTGGAGAGGTTCATAATTGCTTCCTTGAAGCCCTTATGCATTTCCTTTTTTTTCTCTAGCGCTCTCTGAGTATGCGCGTCCTGTTAGTTCATTGTATATACATTGTATGTACGTTTATAATTAATTCATGTCACTAATCTAGTGTTTGGTGCAAATAATTGCCTCTTAAGACAAGTGCTTCAATTAATGTTATTTAAATAGCATATGTTCTCATCTCTAACATACATTATGCTCAAAACATGCACATACGGGTATACTGATTATCTAAGACTTATTAGAATATGCAGGTGATCTATTTTCCCATGCAATTGACATCTTTTACAAGGCATATAATTTTTACTTCGTGTAATTACTTCTTCTTCTTTTTTTTGTTATTTAAAGGTTATCAATAGAAATTGCTAAACTTATTCTGCTAAAGAGATAAAGGAGCGGAAATAGCATGACTATTTCTTACGGTAATTTCCAAAGTTCGAACCTATGTATTTTATTCAAAAGAAATTTCAAATCGTATTTCATCTTAGTCACATTATACAATTTGTAAAATCAAATACTATTATTATGAAGTGACTGGGAGAAGGGAGAAGAACTGACTGAAAGCAATTGGGGAGAGGGGGGCACATTTGAACAGAATTTACGTTTTCTGTTACAGAATGCACAGAATCGTATTGAATGAATGAATGAATGAATATGCTTTATTTACATAAAAAAAGAAACTTTTACAAATTAAATTACAAAATAAACTCTTTTAACTTATTAAACTCAAAATTATATTTCTTAAAGAATATAAAGCAATCTGACAATGGTTGCAAACAACCGTCTGCCAGGAATTTGACCTTTCTTTGTTTTGTTTTTTTCCTAAATGAACATATTTATTTTGTTTAATTATATACAATCCAGTACAACACATACACTCACAAACGAACACACACACCAACGTACACTCAATAATTGAACTGCTCTACCAACCAATTTCTGTACTCTAAAGCATTTTTTGTATACATATATATACTACTGAGTTGATCGGATTTTAAAACTCGGATTAATTCTTCTTTTGTTATTACAGACCTTCCAAAAAATGCTTTTCTGATAAAACCTAGCGTTGGACAGGCAGTCATAAAATGTACAGTATCCTCGAATTCTTTCTTATTACAGAGTGAACATAGGTAGACCCTATCTGATAACCACGGTTTATAATTTAGGTTTAGGAGTTCTCCTTTAACTTTAACTATTGTTCTAATAAAATCTATTTTTTTATTATTAATATAGTGATTATTTTCTATGGGTAGTAGTTCTTGGTATAATTTATGGTATTGCGATTGTTGAGCTTTTGTAATAAATTCCTGATGAAAAGATTTTTTCATTATTTCAACAATATCATCTATTTGTTTTTCCCATCTGCTTTTAGAAATGAAAGGACTGTCTATATTACATTTATATTTATTTGCTAAATTCAGCCACTCACCAAACCATGACACTTTCTCCCTAATAATTAATTTAGCCACAATTTTCGGAAACCTTTTATCATCATAATCACATATTTTTAATATATACTTAACATGTAGCTGAAAGACTTTGTAAAAAAGCAAATCCTTTCCAGTTTCTAAGTATAAAACATAATTAGGAGTGACACTTGGGATCCTGAGTATTTTCTTTAAAAAGAACCTTTGAATTTTTTCCAACTGTTCGTAAATATTGTATCCCCATATCTGACAACCATAGCACATAGATGCCAAAACTATTGAATCGAAAATTTGCAGTTTTTTTGAAAATGGTATATAATCATTCATAAAAATGCCAGTCCAAATACAATTAATGGCTTTTTTCGCCGCTTTATATTTTTCATTTAAGTAGTTTGTATATCTCAGTTGTGGCGTTAGCGTTATCCCCAAATACTTATAATTATTTACAATTTCTACAGGTTCTCCTCTAAAGTACCACCTCTCCATTCTTTTTAATTTTCCTGTATTCTTTTTAAACACCATCATTTTAGATTTTTTCATACTTACAGTTAAATTCCATAAATCTGAATACATTTCTAGCTTTTTTATCATTTCTTTCATAATAAACGGGTGATCAGCAATTAACACTACATCATCCGCGAACAGAAGGGTGCCAATTTTAATATTTCCAACCTTTAAGCCACCGCCAACATATTCAGCTAAATCGTTTAAATAAATAGAAAATAATAAGGGGCTCAAGAGGCAACCTTGCTTTACACCCACATTTGTGTTAAATGAGTCAGATACTCCGTTTTTCAGCCAAACTACTGCATTTGTTTGTTCATATAATGCTTTTATTGCATTTACGAATTTGGCGGATACCCCCAGATTAAACAGTTTTATGAAAAGTGAATAGCGATCTACCGAATCAAATGCAGCTCTGAAATCGATAAAAAAACAATAGACTCTTTTATTTTTATCTTGAATGTAATATTGAATAATATTTGTTAGAGTAAACAAATTGTCCATTGTTGAGTATCGTCTCCTAAAACCGCACTGCCCTTCGTACAACCGGCCGCCATTCTCTAGCCATTCCGTCAATCTATTTGTCAATATCCCGGTATACAACTTCATTATTGTATCTATGAATGATATACCTCTGTAATTAGTAATCAAATCCCGATCTCCTTTTTTATATAATGGAAAAACTATAGATGTTTTACAATTATCCGGTAAATTTCCGTTCTGTTTTAGATTATTAAAAGCTTCTACTATTAATTTCAAAAATGAATAAGGTGCATTTTTATAATATTCATACGTAATTCTGTCAAGCCCCGGGGCTTTATTATTTTTAGCTTTATGTAAAACTTGTTCTAATTCAGGTAATTCAATTGGAGAGTCCAAGTATTCATCTTCATAACGTGGTTCTACAAATAGCATTCGATCACATATGATTGGTGGATTGAAGAGCAACCGGAAATATTCAACCCATTCCACAGAATCGTATTATTGAATCTTTTTATTTTGTTTTCTACAACTTTCAAGTCTTCTGAAAAGATCTATATCAATAAACAGTTGGTACTTAACATATATATCTGTATTTTTTTGTAATTTAAAATTTTTGTGTATTTTGTATAAAATAGAAAGAAATGATATTACTTTACTCTGAATCTACCTTCTATCAGTTATTTCTCTCTCACTACTGCATTACTTTCTCTTTTAAACCACTGAAATCTAGTTCAAAAATCAAGAATGATTCAGTTCGGGGATGTTGTACCCGAAATGTGATGGGTTTAGGAACAAAATATTCGGTTTGTTGCGCTTCTTAATGTAGTAGGTTCGGACCACTTTCCCCTTCTCTGCGATTAAACAAAAAAAAAAAAGTCACAAACTTGCAGGTCGGTAGGGCGGCACATTTTAACTGTGATGTTGAAATGTGG
This sequence comes from Rhodnius prolixus, assembly GCF_049639745.1. Classification (NCBI taxonomy): domain Eukaryota; kingdom Metazoa; phylum Arthropoda; class Insecta; order Hemiptera; family Reduviidae; genus Rhodnius; species Rhodnius prolixus. The sequence goes on along the minus strand of NW_027411603.1, from coordinate 6,612,061 downwards.
CCCCCCTCTCCTTCCATAAAAGAAAATATAATATCCAACACTTTTTTTTGCAAGCAATTAGACTTTTGTAAATACTAGAGTTAAAAATACGAATTCCAAATGGTAATGTGGACTAACAATACTTACACCTTGTCCACTACAATCTTAACCAATACACTTCCAAAGGCTGCAACAAAAATTTTACTTCCACCTTACAAAATATAATATTCCTCAATTCTGGAATTTACAAACAGTTGAAAACGAAGGGAAACTCTGTCTACAAAAGGCCTAACGCAGCATATGGAGAAAATTACTAATCATAAATGTTTTAAATATTTGGCGAGAAATTAAAACTGTTCAAAGGTGCCCCTTTTCCCCTACTCCAGAAAAAAATAATAGTGATAGGTCTACGTCCATAAAATGTGTACTCGAACATGATATCATAATAAGGATGGTTAGCAAGATTTCCAGCAGTCGTGGTGATAATGAGTTTTTGTTAATTTAAAAAGAACAACTTTTAGTGCCAACGTTTCGAACCAATAGTTCATCAACGGAACTAAAAATAGATAACATTTACAATATTATCGTGACATACGATGATACATTGTATGTATCATCGCAATTATTTTCTTAGGTTAGCAAGAACGATAACTCCAACTGTGTATGTATACTGTTCCCAAGTTTGTTTTTAACTATTTAGTGTTTTTCCTCTTTATATAAATATAAAGCAGATTTACTAGCAGCAACAAAACAACATTGAACAAGGGGATACACACTGAAGGAAGAACATCAAAATGAAAAAGAAGTTGTAAAAGAGAGAAAGAGATACAAAAAAAAAAAAAGACATCATCAAGTAGCTGAGCGAGATCATGGAGAGGAGGTGGTAATGAGGCGTGGTCCATAAAGTGTGTTCCTCTCATTGCCCTGCAGAGTTACTGGATCTTACTCTCCGGGGGTGGAAATGTATCCAGTCAGCAGATCTGGCTTTCCACCCCCCACGGTCTCCCCTAGCAACACAACACCCGTATATGTACACACGAAGTGGATGCAATTGTGAACCCTCTACAGTTGGAAAAACCAATTTCCAGCCACCGCCGCCACTAAAGACCACCATATACCAACAAAACTTGAAAACTTGTTCAACCACAGCCTCCAGGATTGTCTTATTATCAAGTTATCCCTTTTACTAATTTTACTTTCTGTTACTTCTAGTCACAGTGGTAGTTTGGCGATAGTGTCAAATTTATCGTTTATTGAGTTTGCGTGTGAGCTAGAAATTGGGAGAAAACGGGGTTGTGGACCCTTGGCCACGACCTTCTCATATTCTAGGGATTACTTGCTGATTGAGGAGGATGGCCCTCCTCCAGGTCGACTTGTGGTGAACCTAGAGAGTAGTTTGCTGGAACATTTCTAGAGTACAACAAATTAGTGCTGTAAGAATTTTCTCAGTCTTGTAAGAGAATACAAGAAGAAGGAATTAAAGAACTAGAAGACAAAAGAACCTTCGAAGGAAATTTGCTACTTTTTGTTTTTTTTTTTGGACACTTATTGGGGTGCCAGAATTAAAGATTAGTGATTACAAGAAATGGACATGAACTGGCGCCAACTTAACTCGCTGCGCTCAGGCGAAGAGATTTATACCAAAGGTTAAGGCCTAAGTCAACTTTTCTGAGCATGAAGAAAATTGCAAACATAGAAAAACTGGAAAAGCGGAAATTTTGTTTTTGCATCTTTCTTCATATTCCTAATTTTTATGCTTCATTTTTTGATGTTTATACACAAAAAGGATCGTAAGTATTGCAATAAAACGTATGTGGAAGTTACTTAGCGAGAAATGATACGTAATAAATATGTGCGCAGATAAAAATGGAGTTTCCAGTAAATAAGAAAAATCGTCTTCTGTCTTTCTCTCTCTCTTACTGTACTTATAAAGAAGGAATAAGTTGGGTTTTTGTTTATAGTTGTTTTTTTTTTTTTTAAAAAAAAGGTTACTCTGTTGTTACACCAGTAGCTCAAAGATAGGTTACAACAACAACAACAATATCATCAACAGCAGAGCAAACAACAGCTTGCGCCTTTTTTTTTAGAAAAAAAAAAAAAAAAACCTCTTTTGTGTTATACCAGGATAATTGTTCTCATCTGCTCTTGCTTTTACTTGAAACTCCTTCGATGACCGCAAATTAACAAAGAGATCTCCTTAAACAAACGAGCTCATTCACCTGTGTGATCTGTATTTCTTCTCAATTTACATTGTCCATCCTCTTCTTTCATTCTCGCTTCTATTGTAACTAAAATACATCCATCTCACTCTATATGTATTTACACATTTACATTTATATCTTGTGTGTTTGTGTTTCCCCTCTCCACTCCTCACCACCCCATATCCAACTTTTTATTGTGATCAAGACCAGTAACAAATAATAATAATGTAACATATGTTGCTACTATATTAATAAATGAACCCTTTCATTTACCGACCCTTAATATATATATTTTTGTTTAAATAACAATTGAAACATCATCCGCTCTGCCCTGTCATACTCTCTCTGTTTTGTGTATTGTTAATGTTAGCACGCAATGCAATTGTGTGTTCGTTTCTTTTTTATTTTTTTCCACAATGGAAGGATTTTCCGTTCCCTTTCATGATATCCTTCACTTCCTCCCACGGAACATCCCCTGAACTTAGAACGGTCTTAACTGAGATGCTTAAGACCCTAAACTCACTTATCTTTCTCACTCTCTTTGTTATTCAACTTTTTAAAGGTTTAACTTCTCAAAGTTTATTAGTAGAGAATATCAACTTTATTTATAGCATCTGCTCCTTAGGTGAAAAATCCATCAAGGCTTCAACGTTCCATTCCTAAAAGAGATTTGAGAAAACGATGTGACAGCAGTATTTCCTGAAATTGGAAGTTTTACTAAGGGCTGCGAGTATATTTCAATTACCTAAACTGAAATTTGTGATAATAAACATTTGATTGTGCCATAGAGCTGGCTCAGTACCACAACCAGGATGGCGGGATGAGAGAAACCAGCCAGCGCTGGAACTCTCTAGGAACTTACTGGGGTTTAGAAGGCAATGAGGTCACGTGGCCAACGCCGTTTTAAGAGTGACGTGGAGGATTGTCAGGATGTGGGACGATGTGGATAGTGATTGAGCCAGAGGATTTGGGGTGATCACAGAGAGTTTGCTGTGGAAATTTAGGAATCGGGTATGGATTAACTCATTTACATATGGAATATTGAGATCATGATGGAGGGTGCGGTTGGAGACATAGAATGGGCGCGTTAACGATTTCGGTGGAGGACTTTAGACTGGAAAGGTTGGATATTGGATGGTTTTAGCGAAGCCCCCACAATTCTGCTCCATATATCCCATGTTGGTCATAATAGTGTTTTGTAAAGTGTAAGTTTGTTTTGTACGTTCATGGAGGATTTCGGTCCAAGAATGCTAATAAAGAAATAAGAGGCTTTTCTAAATAAAAGATTAGTAACTTATCAAAAGGAAGATGTTTGATGCTATGTGTTCAAAAAATATTGGAGTCTCACAAAATAACGGGCTTTGATTGAACAAAAATTAATGGAGCGTTCTAAAAAGTTATGGGCAGATGTTTAGATTAATTGAGAAATTTTTCTCTCGCGAAGAGCCATTTTTTTTTTTAATAATTAAATAAGAACAAATAGTATTTTTTAAAGTGTTCTATCAGGAAGGGAGGACCCGCTTCTGGATTGTTAAATTTCAGAGGACAAATACGCGTACAAAACTACTACTCTGGCTAAAAACCTGTTTAATTCTGTTAATAGGATTTCATTGTCGAGCTTTTTGGAAGACGTAGAAGTTCCAGCGAAGTTTTCTCACAGAAGCTGTTGGTCCACCACCAGACAAGCGATACCTTGATCGTTCTCAAGTAGCAGTCTGGCGGATTTTGTCTCCATGAAATGAAAGTATGAAAAAGATCTTAGAATTAAATATATTGTGAATTAAACCATTTGGGAACATTGAAAATAGCCGAGCTTATACATGTGTGTGTATGTTTATTGATAATTGGACCGATATTAGGTGTCGTGCAATATTATTTAAAAAAAGAAAAATTGCATGCAATCACAATCACCCTTTTTAGCTGCTAATCAATTTTTTATTCTAACACGAACAATCCAATCTATTTTGTAATGAACTATGTATACATTACTTAATTATGTCACACAATTGCCTTTATTTCGATCGATAATTTTAAATAATATCTCAAAAAAAAAATTAAAAAACTGGAAAGTAGGTTTTAGATTCCGGTTTTTTTGTAACCTCTTCTCACAAAGCTTTAAGCAAAAGCTTTGTATTTGATTGCCAATCAGAGTGCTCCAATTTTAGTTGTTAGACGTTTTCATGTCCGCTTGAAATTTTGAAAATTATAATAAAATCTGATGTGTATGTACAAACACGAAAAAATTATTAAAAATCAAAGTTATAATAAATAATGTAATTCAAAAATTTGGAGAAAATCTGAGAAAAGTGGGGAAAAAAACCCATTTCAGAAAGCACTTTCTGTTGAGGAATTTTCCAATACGGAATCCTTTAGCAACACATTTGACGCTCCTTAATATATAGGATAGGAATCTGTTCCCACGACTGTCAATTGGCAGTAAATATCTATTGCTCTCTCTCTGTAAAATGGGTGTGTAAAAAATGTTTGGGAATTCACTTTTATGAATGCGATTAAAAAAAAGAATCTTTTGAATTTATAATTAACCAAATTCAGTCCATTGTTCAGATTAAGTTTGAAAATTCAGCATTAAATTGTAAACCAGTCTGCAGATTTGCTGGTACTTTTTATCTCAACTTGTACATAGTTTAGAGTTGCATTGCTAAAAGAAAGAAATAAGACGAAATAATTTGTCCATTAAAATTATAATTCAAAATGTCAAATCTCTTTAAAAGTGTTCCATGTTACTTTCTAAATAATTTTAAAGATAACTAAAGTTGTTTATACTGGCCAAATTTAATGCAAATTTATTGATAGAGATCTTTAAAAAAAACGCTAAAGAGAAAGTATTTAAATTTAGAATTTTTTAAAAGATAATTTTATCAATAATTTTTTTCCTTGAAAACGAAAGTTTGCTACTGTTATTTCATCAGATTGACACTAGAGTGCTCTCCCCGTTCACTTTCTAGGTACAATGTGTACCTTAGGTTATAAAACCTTTATGGGGCTAAACAGTTTTTATGGGAAGGTTTTTAATTTTTGTTGGGAAAGTTTTCTATAATTTGATAAAAACTTTGAATACTTTTTGTACTCATGTAAATGCGTAACTTAACAGATACTTCTTGCACTTCATTGAGAGAGACGTATGGAGGCTTCTCTCGTAAGTAAGTACCCTTTCTGAAAAACTTATGGTACTGTTCATATACATTATAAATGAGGGATAAATGTTGTTTAAAATTACGTGTTTGAAGAATATTAAACAACCGTAAGTAGCAATTTGGTGAATAGATTTTTCAGGGTTGGATTTTTGTAGCAAACTACTTTCTACCATTTCCTGTTAAGTAGGTATACCAATTCCTTCTATTAGATTTATAGCTGTTACTTGATACATTTCTAGTGGATGTTGTCGTAAGAATTGGGATAGGCGTTTCTTCAGAAAAGGGATTTAAGTTTTCACAGTTTTACTTTTTCATTTTAAGAAGGAGAACTGACATTTTAAAGAACCATGTTACAGCAATCAAACTGGTTGTGAATTTGTTATCATCAATCGTTGCGCACCTAGAATGTTTTTGTTTTAATTTCTAAGGCTGCTAATTTAGTTACGCTACTCCATATGTGGTCTTGATCCATACTTTGAGAAGTCATACGTTTCTTTAAAACTTTATAGGTCTAATAATACTGATCTTAGAACTACCAAGCTTCTTCATACTTATTATTATTATTTTTTTTTATTGCATTTAATGCTAAGATTTCGATCTAGTAACGAGTTCATCTTCAGGGCTAATACTTATTAATATAATATTTTAGGCATTGCTACATCTAAGGTTGGTGTATCTTCTGTCCTGTTAACGTACTCTTTCTCTTCATTTTGGATCAATGTATCCAGTCACCAAAAAACGTTGAGTGTGATCTCTAATGAGCAAGCTAGTGGTCTTAATAATACTCACCTGTAGACTTGCCCAGCTTGTGCAAAAATTATTGTATTTTTTTGTTGTGTAGGTTATTCCATTAGTGTTCTATAAATATCGAAGGTAACTAAACAATTAGTAATAATTTCAGTTTTGAAGAAACCTTACCAAATATAACATGTGGCTCACAGTAATGCAAATCTTTGAAATCAGTCCTTCTCCCTTTCAAGCAGGAGGATATCTTTGACATTTTTTTTTATTTATTTTCTAATCACTTAAAGGTTTTTCTTACCTTTAGAATTTGTTACTTATTTCACCATTTAAATGTAGAATCAGTCAAATTGATTTTTCCTTAAATGCAGTATTTTCTCTTGCAACAAATATTGCCTCCTCATAAAATCTTGTTTAGTGAAGTAAAATGTTTATATCTTTAACATCTTTATAGCTTTCTTATAAATTAGGTAAATGAGGGAGTAATCCAAAAAAACATTTTTAAGCAATATCTATATTTAATTATTTTGATGAAAAAAAAACACAAGTTTAATGCATTTATTTATTTTTTAAGCAATTGGAGTCGAAAAGATTTCGACTAGAGTTGTAACTTTCTGGATCAAAGTGAATATTTCGGGCGTTGACAAACAATAGTTGTGTTCTGCAGAAATAATAGGAAAATTAAAAAAGCAAAAAAGGAAATAACTAGGTAAGTGAGCATTCAAAATAAAATATAATTAGTAAAACAATAAAGTGTTAATTAAAAAGGAAAAAATCGGGAAGGATTCATAAAGAAAAAAAAACAATGGACGTGTAAATAAAATGTTGCTTTATTATTTCCATGGTTACACAGATTTTTTATATATATTTGATTTTTTTTTTTTTTTTTAAATTGCAAGAGATTTGAGGTGATGGAATTTCCAGGAGAGGAGTTGAATCTTGTATTATAATTTTTCTTATGTTATGTGTGTTATTTCTTGTATTTTTTCTAGAAGGTTTCAGTTAAGTGAATTTCGTAGATTTTTTGTGGGAAGGCAAGTTCTACAGAAAGATTTCTGACGTAAATTGGCCATTATCTGATTCATTAAGGTTGGAATTAATTTGTAACCTACCAAGTAAGAGGAATCCCGGGATTTCGGAATTGTATGGATTAAAATAGATCAGTGTTTGAGGCATAGCCTAGGATCTGAGCGGATCTAAATGCCATATTTCCTTTTTAAAATTATACTTATCCTCCTAAACAAGGATATTAATGAAATGCCAACTTTATGTGCCTGGTAAAGGAGCCCATCCAATCACGATACTTCTTTAGACCCTCGGTTCGGCCTCTCTTCCTACCAATTGTTTGTATGAATCCCCCCCCAAAAAAAACAGGTAGACCATTTTCTTTCATTGTTTCTGCAGTCTAAACAAGAAGATTTTGATCTGATTTGATCGAATATGTTGCAGCAAAAAGGTACCCTAGACCAACAATGGCAAAAACCACGCCAATAATTACTGACATTTTTCTTCCTTTTTTTTTTCTACTTTCACAGAAAAAGATTATAACAATAAATTTCTTTAAGACACACGTATTTTTTTAATTTCGCGCACAACTAAAATGCAAAACTATCACAAAAAGAAAGAGTTACCAGAAGAAGGTGCTTTTTTTTTAACAAAAACCTTTTACACACTTCACTGAAACCTAAAAAGTTTATATTTATTAATTTGTGTAGTTTTTATTTGTGTGTTTTTTAAAAAAATATTTTTGTTTATCAGCCCATTACTTTTTATTAATTAAACAAAATAATGTTTTAAATTATTTATTTATTATTATTTATAGTCATCAATTACATAATTGCAAACAAAAAAAAAAATTAACTTAAATGACTAGCATTTATTTCTAATAAAATAATGATAATACAACCTAAAGTAGAAAGAGTTTATTAATTTATTTATTTTTGAGCCAATCGCCTGCCCACATCTCTAGATATTCTCACCTCCGGTCTCTTTTTTCATAATAAATTTTTATTTATTAATTTATTTTTTTGATATGTTTTAAGTAAAAATTTTATTAAAAAAAAAAAAAAAATTCTTTTCATTTTTACTGGTTTTTTTAATTATTTATTTTTGTTTAATTTATTGTTAGTCATTTTTTTTTTTTCAATTTATTTTTAAAAGAACAATTTATATAGAATTATTTTTATATATTTATTTATATATAGTAAATATTTACAATAATACAAAGTGACAATTTTCCATTTTTTTTTTAATTATTAATATTTTATTATGCCCAATAAAAATTTTGAAAAAAAAATATTATATTAGGGCTTTCACAAAAAGTTTATGTATTCATTTTCATTTCTATGTACAAAATGTATTACATAGGTAATATATATATACATATATGTATGCATAAATATGTATATATGTTTAAAAAATTATAATAATTGTAACATTTCACGTCTTTTCCACAAAAATTTCAATTTTAATTATTAATGAAAAAAAAAAAAATTGACATCAAAGCAAAACGGAGACTTTTACAAAATTGCTTTAAATATTTTATTATTATTTTTTTTTAAAATAATTTATTCATTTTATTTTTTAATAAAATTATATATATATATATATTTTTATTTATTTAATTTTATAACATATATTTACAAATTTAAATAATTGGGGATTTTGTTAGGAGTGTGCTCTCTCTCTCTCACATTTCGGATCAAACTAAGGAGATCGTACTTGTCGTCAGGGCCCCTTTATATCTTTTCTTTCTTTCATTCATAAATCTCGTCATTCACAAAATTTTAAATTCTTTTTTTTTTTTTGGTCACTAAGGCACTCGATATTTTTTTATATATACTTATGTAATTTTTTTTTTTTCAAAAATAAATAAATAAAAAAAATAAAGAAAAAAAAAATAGCATAAATGGGCCCTGTTTCAATTTTTATTAACACACTGCAAAACTTCTAATATTTTTTTAGTGACGTATTTTTTTTTTTTATTATTATTATTAGTTTATTTATTTATTTTTTTTTCTAAATTAGGGTCAAATAATATTAATCGAATTAATTTTGTTTAATTTCTTTTAATTTTTAGTTTCATTAAAGAAAAAAAAGCTCCTTTAAAGTATAAAAATGAGCTTTAATGGATTCAATAATTAAACAAAACATTAGCTTTAATTATCCATTTCAGAAATTAATATTTTAATCATCAGGCGGACAGTGAAAAAAAAAAGATCTTGTTCTTATGCTTCTAAATACCATTATTAGTTATTTGAAAATTTGTAACCGTATCCCAAATTAGAGAAAGCAAACACGTGTTTTTTTTTTGGAGACTGATTAAACTGATTCTGGTAGAGATTTATTTGTGGTATATATTGTGTCATTTTGTAAGACTTAACTATTTTTTTTTATGAATTATTATTGATAAATGAGCATATTTTCGTTTAAAAAAAGTATTTCTCATCGTTTTTTGGGTGACGTGATTTCATTAATTTAAAAGGGAGAAACAATATTGGCAATTCCAACAATTTATAACTGAAATTGGCAATATTCTTTTTTCCTTTTTGAAATCAATTATTACTATTAATTAATTTTTTTCTTATTCGCCTGAAGATGAAAATTATAATTTTCGAAATGATGAAATCTAAGTTGTTTAATTTCTTTTTTTTTTTTTTTTGTGTACCAATCAATTATTCTCCAATCTCCCCCGCTTTAAGGAGCTCTCTCTTACGTATTTTGATAATTTTGATTGTTTATTTGAAAACCGGAAACTATATTCATTTGATAGCATTAATTTATTATTATTATTTATTGATTTAGATAAATTAATTCATATAATTTTAAATTTATTTTATTATAATTCGGACAAAGAGACTTACGTATTTATATATATTTTTTTTTATGAAGCGTAAATATATTATTTTTTGGGCAATTAATAAACAAAATTGGTGCTCACTGTGATTTGTAAAGTTTGTGTGTACATAGATTGTGTTAATTTTTGTGCTAAAAAAAAATAATAATTTTTTCATTTTTTAAAATATTTTTTTTTTTGTACAAAAAACCAAAAAAGAAGATTGTGCAAGCATTTTTTAGGATTGCAGGGATAATAAGAGGGACTGGACTGGATTTTTTTTTTGTCTTTTTAAATATTAATTTAAAATAAAAAAGATAAAAAATAAATAAGAAAGATTTGCAATGTGTAATAAAAAAAAAAAAAAGACAGGCCCAAAAATTTGTCTTTTTTTTTGCTTTTTTTTTTTTTGAAAGTGCTGGTCCATTTTACATATGTATATATAAATAAGTGTTTTATATATATACACAAACAAGACAATACTAGACGACAACACAAAATGACCGTCAAGGCAAAGACAAGAAGAGGCCCTTCTTAGATGAGGCACGGCTCCATCCCTCGGAAGAGTCTTCTGAAAAAATGTCCACACTTAATGTTAAAAAAAAAAAAAAAGTTCAGCATCATTCTTACCTCTATTTATAATTGAGTAAAATTTATTGAGGGGCGAGGGTTATTTCAGAGAATTTTTTTTTTTGAAATGATTTAAATAAAGTATAACCCTGGCCCCCCTTGCGCTCAGACCAGTGGGCTAGTTTTCAGATGTTCAGCACCGGCAGGGCCCAAACTGGGCTCTGTCTGACCAGGCGGTGGAGTCAGAGTGGCCTCTTCCGAGTCTGAACACGACTCACTGCTACCTTTCTTACTGCCGTTTCCGTTGTGCGTTTTCACGTGTTTAGCCAAATGATCTGAACGCATGAAACGTTTATTACATATTGGACAGGCGAACCTTTTTTCACCGGTATGCGTACGCAAATGGCGCTGTAGTTCATCGGATCTAGTGAATCGTTTGCCGCAGAACAACCAGTTGCATACGAACGGACGTTCACCGGTATGCCATCGTAAATGCGCTTTCAAATGTGAAGTTTTCCCATAGACTTTTCCACAGCCGGGTATATGACAGCTGTGTATGTTTTTCTTGCGCAAATGTACACCAGCCGGACCGAGTCGTTCAGCTTCCTGACAGTTTGGACAGTCACAAGTAGCTCGACCGGTATATCGCCGTTGAGAACGTGGCGACGGTGCCTGTGGTGCGGGCGCTGGAGCTGTGGGCGTGGCGTGATGCAGTCCAAAAGTGCTCGTCTGTCCGGGCAACATCTTGTACTCTTGTAGGAGATGCTGACCGGATCCTAGTAGGTGTGCCGCTGCGGCAGTATTCGAAGCGGCTAAAGTGTGACTTAGCGTATAATCTGGACTGTAGTTCATCTGAGTATGGCCGCTCATGTCCAGCCAACCGGGTGCGCCCGCCGAATGTACATCCCACCAGCCTGTGTTCACTGTTTCTGGTTTTACATGATGTGCGCCTGGCATTGCGTTGAACGGCCACGATTCATACGGATGTCTAGAGTAGACGGCTTCCACTTTGAGCTGGTTATCGGAAGGCGGTGCTGTAGTTGCCGCTGTGGCCCACAGTTCGCCAGTGGCCGCCGACGTGTAACTGCAGGAACTAACGGCTGGCCTACTGCTGGGCGTGTACGTGGCCGAACTGCTGCTGGTCGCCGGATCACTGCGACTGCTTACCAGGCCGCTACCGGCACCTCCTTGTGGACTTTTCTTCCACGGATGGAATCCCTTGCCGACGGCTGCATCTGCCAACGGTGGCGGGGATTTGCTGGATAGTTTGTTGCATTGTGCGGCCAGCATGGCCAGTGGTGTGCCCCTCAGTCCAGGGTGTTCCTGCAACAATGATAGAAAATAAAATAAACTCTTTCGTCTTGTAATGAATCTCATCATGGTACGTGTTTCTGTACCAAGTATAAAGACCTTATACAGGGGTCAGGGACAAGCAAGGTGGGGAAATAATCTCTTTTGTTGTTATTGTCTACGTGAGGTCCTCTCATCTCGTGCAGCATCCAGCGCATCACATCATCGACAATACACATACTAACACACCAATACATACACACAGACAACATGTTCACATTAGTAATGTAATAGCCTTTGTCTATATGTGTTTTATTATTATTATTTTTTATTTTTTGCGAATTCTTTATAAATCAAGATGTATTTTTCTTCCTTCTAGATGGTAGCTCATTGCATCCCATCTGACTTCTTTTCTTTTTTCTTGCCACTCTTTAAGAAGAATACTTTTAATCGACCAGATTTACGATTTTATTAAAAGTGCTCTTTGTCTTGTCACTTTTTACTTTTGATTTGCGATTTATTTGAACATTTTAACTCCGATTTTCTTTTGTATTAGTTATAAAGTTTGCGAACGTTTAGTTTTAGACTTTTTATTTTAAAACATTTGACTAGAAAACTTCATTTTAGGGCCCACCGGGGGGAAAAGGATGGGGATTAGACCTCTCTTCAAAGTGCCATCTTCTCTCTAATATGAGCATCTGCCATTTATATTAACCGAGTATACACAGAGTTTTGGGTATTTTGAGTTAATGGAAATTACATTGGTTGAGAGACCAAAAAGTGTGAATTCTTTTTTTTTTTCAGGGTTTTTCCTTTTTTTTTCTCGAAAATCAATTAAGCTGAGATCTTTAATTTCTTTAAGCTAACAACATTATGTAAAATGCTGTAACGTTTAAACCTTTTTTTTTTTCAGGAAAAATTATTTGAGAGAAACTGGGAGACGGTTGAATTTAAGGAGTTAAACTTTTCTCTAAAGGGTATGTTGCTAAAATTTAAATACCTTATTTGATTTGTAGTTTGAATTTTTGGTATTTGTTTTAAGCTTTCATGTGAATCTCACAACCAAGTTTAAAAGACCTCTCAATGTTGTTTGAAATTCTGTTGATAAAAAATTGAATTTTTAAGAGAGTTTCAGAAAAACATTATGTTCCCTTCAGGAAGGGCTTATTTTTTTGTTGAACCTAAACAGTCGAGCCTCCCATAAAGGACAGTCTCACTCGGACAGTTTTTGGATTTTCCCCGTTTTACCCCTATACACTTTCTGTATAAAAGAACCTCCGACTAACGGACACTCTACATAACGACCGCGGACATTGATTTTGGGGAACGGATTATATGTTTCACCTCCCAGCAACGACCATCTTTCTATTAAAAGTTCGTTTGACGCGGTGATCAAAAAAATGATCCCCTCTCAAGTTTTTTTTTTTTTTTCTGGATTTTCCTAAAGTTTCCTTTATAAACTCCATATATCTTGTACCATTTTAATCATTTTATCAATATAACTTTGGACGAACAATATTATTTTTGTCCGATATGTCTCTCAAACGAAAGTGGTTAACTCTAGAAGAGAAATTAAATGTGTTGGAAGATTTTGCAAAAACCAAATCGAGCCATCATCAACTTGCCGAAAGGTTTGTTCTATTTTTCTAATAATAGATGATAGTATGATGATAATTTTACCATAAATTATTATTGTTATGAATAAATGTGATGATTATTATAAAAATTATTAAATAAGTCAATAATATGTAGTTTTTTGATAATTTTTTTGGATAATTAAGAAAAACTTTATGCATATCATATAGCTAAATAATTATGCAATTATGCACATTTTTAAATCTATTAATAATAGACAATTTTTTAAATAGATGTTTGGAAAAAAAAACCCATATTTTTTCATTAAGAAACTTGCCAACCTCCTTCTAACGACCACCTCCAAACAGCGGCCACTTTGCTTTCCCCCGCCAGTGTCCGTTATTGAGAGGTTCGACTGTATATGTTTTAAGTAAAGTTCAAAAGAAAAGTCAAAGTTTGTTGAAAACTTGTCGAGAATTATAGTTATAGAAGGTCCATTTCTATACAATTTTTTTTTTTAAAAAAAGCGCAGCTAAAGCTTAGGCGAACTAAGCTTTTTGAGTACACTGCCGGGCTCCGGACAGTGTTCTCTTCTATCTCCGGATATTGAGGTGTAAGAAGCTCTTAGCTTATCCTGGGATCTCTGCAAGGAAAATCCAGTGAGTTAATGCCTTCCCTACATTCCACTTTCCTAATTTTTTTTTCATTATTAGTTCTAATCATTAATTTACGTGCATTAACCACACTCTGGGTAGAGAAACTTCCCGATTTTGAAATCTTCTGGATTCGAGTAAACCAGTTTTAATACATTGGCCTCTTTTATTAAAAACCAACAATGACTTAGATGATGTGGGGGTTTAACCTACAAGTTTAGTTGAAGGGACAGCCAGGAGGTTCGCCAACATTGATTGAATTTATGTAAATAGTGAAGCAGAGTTGGAGGCGAAGAGAGAAGGCTATTGACAGACTGGATGAGAGGTGGCGAGAGGGGGACGAGCTTGGCAACATCGTAGTCAGGGCGTGGCCTCGTTGATTTACTACCACTAAATCGCAGACAACCCTCTCTCTCTATCTCTGCTAGTACTCTAGGGTCTCTGGTTCTACTGGAGGGAGCTTTATTTCTCGACCTTTTAAGCGCAATATTCCCACAATCTCGCCCACCCTCCACTCACCGTTGTGGCCGGAAGGAGAATCCGGGTGATGCTTAATCTTACTAAACTCCCTCAGGGTGTTTCTGAGCCATTTCGAATTAAATTATTAGTACAACTTTGGCCTGGAGGTCGCTTCCTTTTAAAACCCTCCTTTTGCCTGTAGTAAGAGAGATGCCCTAGAATTGGACCCACCAAATGTATAGAGTAATTTCTATTTACTTTTTGCATGTTCTAATAACGACCCACGGAGAAAACATAGCTGGGCTAAAACCAGGATTTACCGGACTACTTTTACTTTGGTGTTTATTTAACGTTCATATTTAAAGAATTTTTTTTTACTTTCACTTACATCAAGAGTTTCCCAGAGTGGTCTATATAGATCAGCTGGCGCTTAACATTAAGCCTTAAGGAAAACAGAAACCTCGGAACTTGTTTCAATCCTTCTGCTGGACATCACATTAGACAAGATTGTAGTGGTAACCTATTAACCGAACTGGAGGTTATGTTGTTTGCTTCTGGCAAGAGCATTCTAGGTCCTGTTGAGACATGCAAATTAATGCTTCGGTTCGTTACATTACCTAGGACATCTAGGACACAGAACTAACTTGAGAAAGACAAACTTAGAGTAAGAAGAATGTGATATAGTGTATCTAAGTAAAACAATATCTCGTATTGATTGATCATATCAACTGTGAGAAATGAGTGGATTAGCAAGGGTAGATTGTCTTAGTCAGACCAAAAGGGATGCTCTGGCGTGCCCTAATGGAGCCATCGATCTTATCTAGTTAGAGAGTAGCCACCAATCGCAACGCATGCACCCTACCAACTGGGGCCCAATCACTTGCCAGAATCCCTTGTTACTATGACAACTTTATGTATATATTCCTTTTATCTTAGGGAATGCTGTGTATCTTTCTGTTTACACTAAATCCTTTCATTTGTAAAGAATCAGACTCATCTTTTGATCAGTTTTTCTCCTCCACTCAGAGTAAGAAAAGAAAAGAAGCCATTTGTGATTATATGGCAATTTATACGGTCACTTTTTGCCCTATTTTCTGTATTAAGTGACAGATTATTCACGGTACACCCTCACAGATGGTATAGATCAAGGGCTGTGAGCCCCCACCCTTCTCCTGACAGCCTTCAGAAGTACACAAAAGGTAGCTCCGGTCTTCCTTCCCCTTAGAAAACTAATGTTCTCCCATTATTCACTGATCTGTTGTAACTAAATAGTCCGTGAAAAATTCGTTCTCGTTTACAATAACTGGAATAAATTGAGTAGTAAAGTGACCTTTTCACTAATATTAGTCTTTCTGCGTTAGGAGTGGGGAGGAAAAAATCAGTAGTGCTTTTGATTGTTGAAAATGAGTGTGAAAAATCTGATGCGATTTTCCTTTTTGTACGATTAGTATCATTTATAATTAGTGCATTTTATTTTAACGTTAATTTCCCTAGGGTAAAATGAAAATCTAGATAGTGCTGTGGGCACTGTCATTTTCGATAAAATATGATACAATTAGCACTAGATTTTCTCTCTTAGACAGAAATAGAAAGAAACAGAAAAAAGAAAACCTTGTTAAAAAAAAAAAAGGTGTCACAAGGATTTTCTATTTTGGAGTTTTCACTTAAAGTTTACGATTTTAAGAAAATCTGCATCAAGAATTTTTCTATTAAATCTTTTTTTTTTGTATTGATTTTAGGAAAACGGCTGTTTAGACGTCACGCTTTCCTGGGTGGTTCAGTGAAGACGACAGAGTAGCCAGGAAAGCTTGAACTAATAATATATCAATCATTTGAAGTTGGAAGAAATCTTTACGCGTCATAGGAACAGAAAGTCTTGTGAGTGAACACTCAGTTCTTTGCTTGTTTGTTTTATCATAGCTGATTACTAGATAACAATTACATAAAATTGGTAAATATCAATCAGTATATACTCCGAGTGTAATATTGTAAAAGCCTCTTAACCGCTCGGCTTCCGTGGCGCCTAAAGTATGTTTGCAAGTCGCCTCCGTCCACGACACCTAATCGGTAGATGGAAGTAAAGCCCGCCTAAGAAAATAGGCAATTACTTTACTTTATTGTAAAAGCAAATTCAAATCAAGCTAAAAATCAATTTTCTATGTCTAATCTAATTTAATTAGTTCAATCCCATGTAAATTTGTGGAGAGAGGGTAAACAACTTTCAGTAAAAGCATTTACATGGTGAATTTTATATGATTCCAATGAACCACCCCCAATTAAATGGGCTAACCAAGAGTAAACTTTGTTTCGAAAATTATCGGTTGATCCTACACCGCATACATGTATAGCAGCAGTAGAATGAGGTGGATGCCAAGTTGGATTAAAGAAATTTGGTTATTACTAAGTATATGTTCGTTCATATTTCAACAAACGTGCTCTGTTTGTTCCACTGAATGTCTGGTAAAGTAAACATGAGTCAGACTAAGGAAACGAGGTCATCAACATGTTTATCTTTCCGAACTCTGGAGGTTGCCCCCGTTGTTTGTCTCATGATTTTCTTGAAAAAAAATCGAGTGTTAATTAAATTTAAAAGATTCACTTTGAAAGCATTCAATAATTCATCCGTACCATTTTTGACTGCCTAATTTTTGATATCAGGTACTGGTTAAATAGGAAATCCCGTGCCATGGTTGCATTTATGGCAACTTCTTTTTGGATTCTATTAAACTGCAGGAAGGATACATTTACAGCAGTCTGTATTCTTAGAACAAACACGGTCATTTAAGAGACCACATAGAGTTTTTTGGGTCTTTTTTTCCTTAAATCACTTGTTTATGCGCAATTTTATTAATATTGTTATTATTTCTTATTTTTATTGTAATGATTTAAGGCGTGTCAACATCTGAGGTTAATGGCGCCCAGAGCTTTATTCAATGCACTACCGGCCTCCGGACAGTGTTCTCTCGTTCAAAGTTTTCTGTAAACCTTATGAACGCACTTGTACTCATTCTTCTTCTTCTCCTTCTTCCTTCATTGGCGCTTCATTTCTGGGGTCCTCCTCAACGATTCGTCGCCACTAATTCCTGTCTCCATTGCTTTTCCAACTCCTTTCTCCCCAACCTTCTCAGATCTTCTTTCACATTGACCAACCAACAGGCTTCTAGCTCAACTCTTGGTCTGCCATACGGGTGCGTCTAGTGTTCTCTCTGTCTTCATTCTTTCCACATGTTCCACCTTAGCCTATTTTGTATTTTTTATATATATAATAATACAATAAGACATTCAAGAAATGTTCCATCTTAGAGGGAACCGCATTCACTTATAGACTACTTTCTAGACTCAGGGGATCTTAAAAACGGATTTATTTGGTGAAAATTCGATGTTGAAAATGTGACAGATCGCAATACTTCTCAATCTAAAAAAGTAAGAAACAATTTAAGTATCTAATTATTCCGGAATTAAAATTTACATTTAACATTTGATTTGCTTCTTTATTTAAAACGTTTATGGAAAAAATAAAATACATAAATTTTATCTTATTAATACAGGATACGAATTTTAAAAAAACTGAAACGATTGAGAAAGAGTAATTAGTAGAATAATAGATGATTATCATGTACGAATGTGTGGGTATAGCAGCCGTCAGAAATGAAAGAGACATTGCGGTGGGTGAAGATGTGGGCTTTATAATATTGTTTTGTGGGTCCCATTGTATTGAGCCCCCGGAGCTGTCTGGGTATGACACAATACTGACTGACTGACAAACTTTCACCTTGTCAATATTCATCAGCGTTGATAGAGACGTGAGTCTCTCGAGCTGTCTGTACGAGTGTTTTTGTACAATATAAATGTAAAATTACTCGAACGTCTCACCCCCCCAAAGAACTGCTTCTAAAATAGTAAACAGTAAAAGTAATATGAATATATTGGTTTCGTGACCGTAAATTGTTAAACTTAAGATGGATGATTTGCGAGGAATCGGTAAATAAAACAACTCGTCTCTTTGCCAACGTTTCTGTAACTCAACCAACCCGCATAGCCACGCCCTGAAGAGGACAATATATTTGTCTAAACGTTGGCAAAAAGACTAGTTGTTTTATTTGACCGATTCCACGCAAATCATCCATCCTAATTAAAAGTAATGACTATTTTTCTAGACAGGCTTTACTTCCAACTACCACTAATTAGGTGTCGTGGACGGAGGCGACTAGCAAACGTACTTTACTATAAATTCCTCGTATTAACACATTAATTAAAATGTAAGGCCTAGACTAGTACCGCAATACATCTTAGCTTTGCGGGTCTAGCCTATAACTGCCTAACATACTTTACTATAAATTCCTCATATTAACACATTAATTAAAATGTAAGACCTAGACTATTACCACAATACATCTTAGCTTTGCGGGTCTAGCCTATAACCGCCTAACATACTTTACTATAAATTCCTCATATTAACACATTAAATAAAATGCAAGGCCTAGACTAGTACCGCAATACATCATAGCTTTGCGGGTCTAGCCTATAACCGCCTAACATACTTTACTATAAATTCCTCATATTAACACATTAAATAAAATGCAAGGCCTAGTCTATTACCACAATACATCTTAGCTTTGCGGGTCTAGCCTATAACCGCTCGGCTATCGTGGCGCCTTATATATTTCTAGTTATCTAATTTTATAGCAAAAAAAAAAGATATATTTTTATGTATCCGAACTTGGAAGTTAATTTGTTACAAGTTTTGTTTATTAATATCCATTGACCTTATTTATTTTTTTCTAGTTTTTCTAAAAAAGAAATATAAGGTGGGAGTATTCCGGTTTAAGAGAGAGAGAAGACAGCAGAAGCAAGAGAGTGAATGCGAGGAAGGGGTGGGGAGTGAGCGAACTATGAATGAATGAATAATAAAGTAGATATGTAGAATAACTGCTGAATATTACATTAGGGTGTATTCTAGTGGCAAGCATATCGGACCAACCATTCTGTGTCTTGTAAAAGAACCCTTTTATTTTTTCTGCCTGTCTCTTATCTGGTTACAGTTATCTATTCGCGTACATATCGTGCACTTTAGGGAATTGTAGAGGGGGGAGCACAGCCCAATCCGAAACTTGCGCCCACCATACTTGTGGATTCATCCATATACACTCCTCCATTTTGGGCTTCCATTTATTTTTATTCAGTACTGGTCACAAAATACTATCGGGTGCCCTATTTTAAATTCATTGTTCTTTATTGGGAGAGTTGTTGAGAATAACTTTTTGTATTTAGGTCTGTTGGCTTGTTAGCAAAAATGGACGGCTAAACGTACCGACTTTTGTGTTTCTATTTGTCCACTACAGTACCAATTGTTCTGGCCAACCATTCGGCCTAAGAACTGGTAAGGCATAGGAAAACATATTTTACAGAAACAGATTATAATGTACATTGATAATAATGATATAAAAAAAATAGTTCATAACAATTATTTACTAAATAATGAATTAATTAGCCATCAAAAACAGGTGTGAACAGATACTCTTACAAGACAAAAAAAAATACCAATGATTCTGCATAAGATCATTTACATACAGTCTAGCCTCCCATAAAGGCACTCTCACTAGCGGCCACCTCCATTTATGGACAGTTTTTCGATTTCCCCGTTCTACCTCTATACACTTTCTATATAAAAGAACCTCCGTCTAACGGACAATCTACATAGCGACCGCGGACATTGATTTTGGGGTACGGATTATATGTTTCACCTCCCACCAACGACCACCTTATTCTTAAAAGTTCGTTTGACGCGGTGATAAAAAGTAATTATCCCCTCACAAGTTTTTGTTTTTTTTTCTGGTTTTTCCTAAAGTTTCCTAAATAAGATCCATACATCTTGTCCCATTTTAATAATTTTTCAATATAACTTTGGGCGAACAATATTATTTTTTCTGGATATGTCTCTCAAACGAAAGTGGTTAACTCTAGAAGAGAAAATAAATGTGTTGGAAGATTTTGCAATAACCAAATCGAGCCATCGTCAACTTGCCGAAAGGTTTGTTCTATTTTTCTAATAATAGATGATAGTATGATGATAATTTTACCATAAATTATTATTGTTATGAATAAATGTGATGATTATTATAAAAATTGTTAATTAAGTCAATATGTAGTTTTTTGATAAATTTGTTGGATAATTAAGAAAAATTTGATGCATATCATATAGCTAAATAATTATGCAATTATGTACATTTTTAAATCTATTAATAATAAACAATTTTTAATGAGATGTTTGGAAAAAAAACCCATATTTTGTCATTATGAAACTTGCCTACCTTCTTCTAACGACCACCTCCAAACAGCGGCCACTTTGCTTTCCCTCGCCAGTGCCCGTTATTGAGAGGTTCGACTGCAATAAATTAACGTGGCACTAGATTTTAGTAGCAGATAGATTTTTACTACCGTGTACGAATATGAACATGACGTCATCATAACAATAACACCACAATTGTTGGCTATTCAGTTATACTACATAATTGTAGTAAATATATATATATATATATACATAATTACAATAATACTAATAGTAAATACTAGTAGTAGTAAGTAGTTTTAGTAGTCTGTGGCGAGGGGTAGGTGGAGGAACTGACAGTTAACTGTCTGACGGTGGTGCTACACTAACGACCTCTTTAAACTAAATAATGATCCTAGCGAGAGAATCAATTTAGAGTCAACTTTTTTAGAGGAAGGCATTAGTTCACATCAACAAAATAGACAAGCTTTTTTGAACATAATTAACCCGTAGTATTTTTTTTTTTGGTGGGAGAGGGGTGAAGGGAGGGGGTATTTCTTTACCTCATCTTTCCACAGTCTAATTCTTCAATAATTGTAATCATCATCAAACATCATCATTGAAATGCTCGTAATATTAATTTCTGTTCTCCTGTTATTTTATTTTATTTTTTTTAATATTATTGGCTCCCCTCTCACCAAACAAAACCCACTAATATCTACATAATGTTAGACAAACTTATAGATGATTACATAAATAACTTATGGTAATACGGTAGTTTCTATCATTAATAATTGTCATAATTTTTTTAGAAAGAAACAAAATGCTACTTCACTTCTGTATTAAAGAAGAGAAAGAATTGCAGCACTCAGGAGATATAATAGCGAAAAAAATTCTCTTTCAGTTCAGTGTAATTGTATTAGTTGTACTAATGGTAAAAAATTAGTAAATATTTTTAAAGATTCATGTTTGAAGAATTTTAAGAAGAAAAATTTTTTTTTTGCCTTTTTTTTGGAATTGGCTTCCGCCATACAGCCAGCAGCATCGTCTAGGTGCTTATCACTAGAATATCACTCACTCTCCATTCTTACTTATAAATACATTCGCTTCACACATTCATCCCTCTACTATATACAACTATTTACATAAACTACTGCTAATGGATGGAGCAGCACTCTGTGCTCTTGCCATCCTTATAGCTTAACCGAAATTAAAATCACCGTAATCCTTCTATAATCATTTTCTTCCATTCATTCTAATCGGCTATAACTTTTAAATACATTCATATTTCATTGCTAGCTCTGCTATAGACTTAAGCACATAGATGTTGGTGGAGAATATTATGTCTTCGTAGCAAAATGGTGCATCTAAAATACCTGTGTATGTCGTCAAACATTCGTGTTTCCTTTCTACTACTAGATAACGTGGTCGTATCATTATTATATTGTTTGAAATCCTCCTCCTCATTGCAATCTACGCAAAGAGGAGGAGGGCCTTTTGTTGATCCTGCGTAGATATGGATCCACACACCGCGTGGTTCGCTCTCAGCCTGCTTATTGTCGCAACAACTCATTTATTTTAGTGACAGATTAGTGTGTTTCTTTTCACTAATAAGTAAATAAGTAAATCATTTTAAAGTGCTGAGGAGGAAGATCACAGCTGATTATTGGAGCCATACCCCAACCCTATACTTCCCTAGACGAACAGGTAACAGGGAGGAGGAAGAGGAGAGCTTATTGGAAATATGAGATGAACAATCTTTGGAAATTTTTACAAGAAAAATAAAAACTATTTGAGGGAAGATAAGGCAGCAAACATATTCAGGTAGTCTTAACAGATTTTGTCTAACAATATAATGCAGAGGGCAAAAGGAAACAACAACAACAAAAAAAAATATCTTTACACTTGTCTAACATATGTTCGATGTAGAACAAATTGTCACACATACTAAAACTTTTCTTAAATACAATAGGCCGTGGTGCCAAATTCTTCTACACTCCCACGTTTCTACTGTATCTATTGTCAAACTAACTGTGTATGTGTCTGGTAGCCTAGCTTCCAAAGAGAGAGAGAGAGAGAACCAGGGGTTCAGTTCTTTCGGTCATCTTTGTCGGAATGATTTCACTTCAACTCCCCCTCCTCAGTCCTTCATTTCTTCTTCACTTTACACTATTCTTCCATCTAACCTAACATTGTGTATAACCTTTCTTAAACTGTTAACTACACGCCACTTTTGAGAGCTGTACAAAACACAATAGGGATTTTTATAGTATACTGTCAATATCCATCTTTTTTTTTTTTTTGCTTTCTTCCCATTTTTTTCTTTTTATTCCAGACAATGAAACAATCTTATGTATACTATAACACCTGATTCCTAGCTTTTAAATAAGAGGACACAGTGATCGTAAAGAATTACCTTGAAAAGAACGATGAATTTTAGAAAACTGATTGCACCTGTTCTAAGGTTCTCACGGAATTTTAGAAGAATAAAATAAAAACTTCTTTAATATTTTTAAATTTATTAACTGATTAATATATAAATCTGTGAATTGTTTCAAAAAAACTATTTTCCTTTTTTATTTTCTAGGAAAATTGAGTTCGTGGCAGACGATCTCATAAAATGCTATTTCGCTGAATTGTATGGGTGTTACCCACCTACGTAATATTACTAAGAATTAAATGAGATGGAATTCCGAATTTGAAGAAAATCTTAGCCAGAAGATTGGATCATTTAAATGACATCATTTTAGGGTATGTATTGGCTAAGGACGGTACTTCTCGGGAAGGAAAAACCGAGGTGGTCTGTGAGCTTTACCCAAGAGTCGCTCTCCAGAATTAGGAGTCTTTGGTGGGCGAGCTCTAGAGTTATGGGAGCCACAATAGATCCAAAGGGGTCGCAGCAGTGGCGTCATAGGCCTTGAGGCCGCCCTAGTTTAATCTATCTATCTAGGGTATGTATGTATATTGTCTACATAGTTGAATAATAATCCTTTTGTTTGAAAATGTAATTTTTACGGAGGCTGTGGGTTGGAAATGATTCCTTTGAAGTATTATATTACAATGAACCTATTCAAGTTCTATATCATATTTAGTATTTGAAGTTTTTAGGGAGTTTCCTTAAGATTCGTAGCGTAAAAAAGTTTTATGGAGGGTTTACGTTAGATTTTTATTTTAATTTTTTAATAAACTTTAAAACATGACGTTATGTTTTATTTACGATTAAGAAAATAACATAAAATCAAAATGAAAGTGCGTCCTGTTTAGATTAACAGCGTGATCTAAGCCTCATTAATAAATATTTATATCTCATCTCCTAACTTAGATTTCTTGCATAAGTAGTGTCGGGGGTTTGTTTGTATAGAGAGCGATCCTGGACCAGCTTCTTCTTCTTCATCAATTTGTCCCTCTTTTTTCTCATAGTTTCCTCCAATTTTTAATCTTGACCTTCTTCTCACACCTAATGTCACCTTATTCTGGCGTTACAATACGACTCTGGCATCCCACTCAAAATAGTGGTTTTCCCAGCCACTTCTCCCCTATCTTCTTCGATCTTTTCGATGACACTAACTTGGATGCCGGACATTTACCGTGATCCCTTTTAATTTCATACTCTCGTCTCTTCTACTTCTTCTTTCCACTTAATTAACGCATATCCAGAGGCTTGGAATTTTTGGTATTTACACGTTTGTGTGGAAAATTTTTGAAGTTATGTGAATTTTCGCATACTTGCTCATTTCTTGACGCTTCTTCTGACTCGAATATCCATCCTGCTTGCTATTGCTGTTCTTCTGAAGATTTTTCGATCTAAGAAAGAGATTGCTCTGCAAGACTTCTTCCCTATCTTCGGTACTTTTTTTTAATCAATGGTTATGACCTTCAATTCTCTTGAAGTACCTTTACATTTTACTAAAGGTCTTTAACCCTCACTTTCCTTTCATAAAGCCGTGTCCTGTAATTAGTAATCATTCACATAGCAACCTTTTCTGCTTAATCATTTAGTAAAATTAGTATTGAACCCAAAATGAAACAAAACAAAGCGTATTAAAGTAAAGTAGCTAAAAACCCAGAAGAATATGAGGAAGAGTAATCAACATGTACGTATGTGTGGTGTTTGCGAACAACTGAGAGAGATAAGATGAAGATATGTGTGAACGAAGTAGAAGAAGAAGAGACAATGAAAATATACTACGATAATACGTAATGTGTAAGTGTGTAATACAGACACAGTTTTACTTGGTGTAACCAACTCCCAACTCCAAGAACAACAACAAATGAATACTGGCGCCAACTGAAAACAGTCTAGCCAGCCTAAACATGAAGAAGATAGAACAGAGAAGTCTTGTGTTCGTATGGGCCCTTTTTGCTTGTTTTGTGCCACCGTCAAGGTCATTAGCAAAAATGTTATGTGCCCATTTATTTCAGTTGTCTCTCTCTCTCTCTCTCTCGATCATTCCCTTTCTTTGGAGATGGGCTCCTCTCATTTTCTCTGGCCAAACTTCCATTAACAATTTATTAAAAAAAATAAATAAATAAAAATAAATTATAAAACATTCTTTAATGTTTACTCATCACAGTTTTAATTGGCTCACTCCAATTTTAGACCCAATCTTTTTTCTTAATTCTACATCGATTATGAACAATCTATTTATTGTTGTTTTGGCCAGTTATAGAATTCGCTGATTTATTTGTTATTGGAATTTTAAGGCGTGCTTTTTAATTTATATAGAATTTGTAATGGTTTTAATTCTGGTTAAACTTTGGTTCTGTTGGAACGCTTTAATTACTTTGCAAATGCCTGATAAAATTTTAGTAACATGTTTATAATCTTTCTGTAAATAAGGCATATGATTGCGGCTTACTCGCATGTGCAGACCTGTTAGTGTATGGTTTAGTTCTGTAACCGTTCTGATCATTCACAAATCACAATTTGAGAATTTATTTAGGTTTCATTGGTACACCAAACTCTTATTGCTCATGCTTCACACAACATTAACCAATCAGTGGATTGTCCTGATGGAACAAGCTTAATAACAAATTAGGCTGAAGCGTTTCTTTTCTTCCAGTATACCCTTAAACTAGCCAACATTCTCATGGATTTTGTACATCTCTGCGAGCATCATCAGGGTTTGTGTTATATGCAAATTAGCTGGACCTAACAGTTCTACTAAAGGAGCTCCTCGCAAGTGTCAGTGCGAGTCTAAATGGTGAAGTTTGTTTGGAAGATTTTGTTACTGTATAAATCTAGAATGTATATTCTCTCGACTGCTTTTTCTACAGTTCACAACGAATTGACTTACAATTATGAATTTCTGTAACATTTAATACTTAACTTTAATACATTTAATTTTTCTCTATAGTGGCAGTTAAGAAGTAAGCCTGTCTAACCACCTCGTTCTTCCAGAAGTAAATTTGGAAATGGTTACCAATCAAAGTTGTACTTTATCACGTTTGTAATGAAATGTACCAAGTGATGTGATGTCTTTGGATTTGTTTTTGAATTAAATATAAAAAACAGTGAAGGCAAAAAACACCCATTAAAGGGGGTACATTTTAGATAATAAAAGGATGTGACTATAAGCCAAAACCACTGCGACCTTTAAGTTCTATCATAACTTCCTTTATATCAGTATTTGAGTATAAATATAGGTTCGCTAAATCCAAATTATTGCCCCTAATAATTGCACTAATTATCTTTAAAGGCCACTATATTATCTATCTGCATTTTATATGTATCTATATACATTGTATTATCTATCTATTGTTTAGGTGGTTGGTGTAAATTTTGTTCCTGTTTTAATCCTGAGATACCCAGGAATGCCGAGATTTTCTCTGACGAAGTGGTTCGAGTGGAAACTACCGTTTGATGGATACAAATCGTTAACTTCCTGCCAAAACTCTCAGAAAGTAGTGCAAAACTAAAACAAAAATTTTGTATTTTTGAGGTAAACTAATCTCAAAAAAAAAAAAAAAAAAACCCTTTAGACATATGCCACTTTTTTTTTTAAACCTAGATTATCTCAAAACTGTATTTCTGGTCCAAATTCAGTCTCTCGCTAATCTGTAAAAATTTGAATATTTTCTTTTAAGAAGAAAATGTAAAAAAAAAAGAAAATATAAGTAATTGTTAGAATCGCAATGTATGATAATAATTATATTTACAATATAATACGTAGTATACAATTATATATAAGAGTATAATACATTGTATTATTAACTAATAACCTAGATAAGTAAGTAGGGTCGTTAAATTTAAAAAGATTATAATATTAAATAATTTCTAATAACTGTGATTATGTTTAAGAAGTAAAGCGTGACTGCAATATATTAAATTTTTAAATATATCTAAACCAAATCTTTTCTATATAGGTGTATATTTAATTTTATTGCACGTAATTTTCGTTAACTGTAAGAGATCGTTTTAAATAAGTATTACAATTTTTGTTTTAAAATAAAATTTAAACTACTTTTTTTTAATATTATTATTGTTGTTGTTGGTTAAATTAGTTTAGACATAATGAGAAAAGTAATACAAATAAGAAATTTATAAAATAGTTAATTGCTTATTTTTTTTGTAATAATCTTTATCACAATCAACTTAGGTATCACGAAATAGGGGTTTGTGGGTAACATTTATTCTTTTTACTGTTCATATCTTTGTGAGTTATATAAAATTAGGGTTTACGCGTGCCTCGAATTAATGGTCTACACAGCAAACTGCTGTACCAAATCCGCCTCTACCTATATAGCTCGTGAAGAATATGTCGTTGATGGCATATATATGGGATACACTGCCTATACTGCGCGTAACAAGCATGAGATTATAAGGTGGGTGTAGGCAATCTATGCCTAGCTAAATTCAAAAATTTATTATTTTCTTTTATCTACGGTAATCAGATTAACATTTATAATCTGCGGTTAGGTCAGCAGTGGTGGATAGTATTTTTGTTTTTATCCGTCGCAGCATCCCTGGCCCCGATTTTGGACGTTCATTAACCAGGTTGGCTTTAAATGTAGTAGAGCTTATTTCCTGTCTACAGACGATAATAATAAAGTATCTGGTGTAGACCAGGTTTTGTGCTAACGTAACTTCTATACCAAGAAATTAGTCGCTTGTTATCTGCAAGGGAATATATTCAGCCGCTTGCCCTTGGATAGGATATTCTAATGCTCTTTATATTGTGTTCACTAGACTATTAATATGCACGTAGTAGTGTGCTATCACCGGACGAAGAGCCAAGAAGAATCATATTTACAGTTTCGATTGGCTGTCTGCAGAATTAATCCGTCAAGGCCGTGGGGCTATAAGGATGATTGTAGGCCTATAAACTGGCCACTGCAGGCTCAGAAAACACATGCATCGCATGGGCACCTGGCGGATGATAGCCTTTGTAGGTTCTGTCATGAAGAGAAAAAGGAAATGGCACTGCATGTACTGTGTCAGTGCGAGGGGCTTGTATGGCTAAATATGTTACTACTCAGGGAGGAAAAACCAAGGCCTGTAAGCTTTACCCAAGAGCAGCTCTTCAGAATTAAGAGTCTGATTAAAAGGACGGGTTTGGAGGGTGAACTTTAGAGTGAGGGGAGCCACAATAGATCCAAAGGGGTCGCAGTGGCGTAGGCCATGAGGCCGCCCTAGCTTAATCTATCTATCTACAGTTTCGATTTGAATGGTGAACGAATTTGGAAACTAGAAAAATCAAACCAGGTGAAGAGAATATAATATTGAATTTAAGTTTGAGTGATCATCTCGGTTCTTGTATGTAAGTACGATCATTTCTGAATAGTATTATTATGTACTGGTTGATTGACCAGGATGGGGGGGTTGGGCGAGTGACGTAGCAGGCATCATTACTCCAGACGTGGATATTGTTGTAAGGTTGAAGCCGTCAATTACCATGTGTTCTGTCTAGCTGCTGCTTCTTCTCTTTGCTCTCTCTTCTCTTCTGTGCACACACAGCTATCTCTCTTCTTTCCTCTTTTCAAAGAATTAAATTGGGAGAAAGAGAGCCTCCAAAAGTTCTTCTCTTGCTGCTCCCTCTCTTTCCATCCATTTATTTCAGTATCATCATTATTGTTAAATAACATGACCAGTACAAAAAAATTTTTCGTCGTCGTCTTCTTCTTTTAAGTGAAATTAGGGTATTTGTTGTTTTTCTGTATGTATTCTTTCTTTCGACTTAGTGGACTTAGATTTTCCCTTAATTGATCGATTTATTTTATTTTTTTTAATCGACAATACGTGTTCTGACGCCCTCTGATTATGAAAATAGTAGATCAGAGTATATTTGGCTGAGTACTCCAGAAATCTTTCAACATATCGCCAAAGAAATGTTATCTTTTATACGTTTAGTTTTTAGTTTAGTCATTACATAATGTATTTATTTATTGGTGCCCAGGAAAACTTATTTACTTTTTTCTTTGTATTTTACTTTATTTTCTTTGTAATTATTTTTAATAAAGTATAATATTATCATTTATTTGCTTGTTGTTTACTGGCATTTGATAATTTTCTCTTTCACAGAATTTTTTTTTCAAAGGAATACAAAAAATTAAGTTTTAAAAAGAATAACATAGTAAATGACAAGTTGTATTAAAAATGTGAAAGGTACATAATGAAAAGAAACTGCTAGAACTGGTAAGAAAGCTCAATATGACAAATTAAATAGAAGTATAAGTTCTATAATTGGAGGCAACTACAATAAAAAAAAATGATATCAATTAAGGGGCAGAAAAGAATCAGGTTAATCAAATGAGGTAGTGTTAAGTTGTTTTTAGCTTTATTTTATATTTTTGCTAGCAAGATATGGTAACAAATGCTTTTCAAGTATAGCAAAGTCATCGCCTATATTTCACTGGCGAGGCTTAACGTCCAACTATCAAATTAGGTGTCAAAGTCGGGCAAGAAAGGGTACACTTAACTAGTAATATTTCTTGAAACAAAAAAAAATGGCTTACACATGAACTGAGGATCTCCAGCTTCCTAATCTATTCTTATGGAATCTATCACTAGCTTCATAACCACCCACTTCACCAACACATGCCCCTAAAAGTAAGCATTCACAGAAGAAGGTAAGCACAAATAAAATATTTCATTTCCCTCTTATCATGATCCAAGACAAGTTAGACAAAAATTGTTTTCAGATTTTTACAGACAATAATATTGGAATAAAATTCTATTGAATGATTCTGCAAGCTTAGATGAAAGAGAGATTGATGAATTGTGAACATAAATCCCAAGTAAGGGATTAACTCGGTAACTAGCTGGAGAAGAAGGGTGGGTTGTCACTGGTACCTACAACATTCCAGAAGGTAATTGGCGCCTGCTGTCCTTGGGGCCTTGTAGCTCTAATTGTATTAACATTCTATCTCCCCCTTCGCTGGGCACCAACTCACAGGCACTGAACGTGGAGGAGTGAGTGTACGACATCATTTTTACACCCATACATAGTATCATGTGAGATGAAGATTGGATGGGTCCTAGGCTAAAAATTATACCATAAAACTTGAAATTAATATTATTAATTTTTTGAGACTATTAAATACTCACAATATGCTGAAGCATTAATTAAACTGAACATTGAAGTTCATAAAATCAACAGCAAGGAATCACTCCACTATTTAAGGACAACACTTCTATAACACCCAATAATCAGTCTTAGCGCAATTTTAGAAAGATAAAGGCAAGCAATTTCTAAAACCACATTACTAACGCAAATATTCTTTCAAAAAAAAAAAAAAAATTATTCAGCAAAATGCAGTCAGTCTCCTTGTAAAAGTTACTGTTTGGGCAAACTTGAAATGAACAATAAAAATTAAACTAATGCAGTTTACGAAAAAATTTACTTCACAAGCAAATATCAGTATATTTATAACCTTATATATTTAGCAAATATTACTAAATAAAACCTTCTCTTATTACATTTGAGTTTGCAGAAATCGCCACTAGAGCGCAACCAAAACAGTAAAATGTGAATTATCTTTCAAAACCTTCAAAAAAATTGAAATTTGTATCAGGAGATAGAACGTTAAAGGAGCTCCATTTGTTTTCATCTATGTTATAGACTAAGAGGGTAGGTTTTTATTGTTATATTTTTATTTTATTTTAAGAAGTAAATGAAAATGTGATTGATTTGTCAGTGTACTAAGTAAAATTTGTTTTAGAATACGATTATGGTATAAATACATTTTAAAATACATACATAAATGAGCTAACCGAATTTAAGTAGTAAAAAGATGGTTAGTACTTTGAAATAAGACTATAGTTTGTATTCAAGTAAGTACTTTATATCATTTATCTAATTGTTAACTATTTACAGATTCAGAATAATTTTTAGTAACTAAAAGAATGATAAGTTTACTACAAACCGACATTAGATCAAATTAAAGATTCATTAAGTGTTCTCGAAATGTGTTTTTCTTCAGTTTAAAACTTTTAAAATTTGATTAAATGGGCTATAACAGTTCCATTTCCTAATACTTTTTTCGTATATAATTTGTATAACATGTGCTGAGATGTGATAGTATCAGGGATCATGAAGTTACTTCGAAGTTAAGTGAATGACTTGTCTTTGCCAAGGGCACTTTGCGAAAGAGTTTTAAGAAGGAACAGACGACAAATAATGAAGCTCAATTTCATTCCAGGGATCAAACAAGGTAAGAGGATTATGCTAAAAGTGTGCCAAATTAGAAAGAACTTAGGGAACAACTCTTAACCCTTTGCACTTCATCAAATAAGATAAAAATTGAAGATCTTGAATTACGTTCCTCCTATTCAGGCAGCGATATTATAAATACAGCTGTGATTTAAATATATCCTTCTAATAAATATGTTTGCAAACACGGCGAGTTGCTAGTTCCCCAAATACAAAAAGGAATTCGTGTGCAAAGGGTTAAATTAGTAAGGAATCAGATTATTCTAGGATCTAATCTGCTTATTGGGCACTGTACGTTCAGTTAACACCTCTACAATATAGGATTAGTTAATCTAGTGCCCTACATTTTAAACAGGTGATTGATGAAATGACCTTTGTTTGAAAGCGTTGCCATCGCAAATACGAGACTTTTATTTCCCTGATAATAGAAGAGATATTGGGGTAACATTCTAACCAAGTTAAAAAGAAAAGGTATCATCTATTAGACTAACAAAAAAGATGATTCTCACAACTCATTTTGAAGTTTGTCAGCCACAGATTGATTTAGAACATTCTTCTGTGGATGGCATTCGATTTTTTTTAAAAGAATATTTGGGTGCCTTAACTGCTAAAGAACACAATAAAACAGTTCTAAGCTTATTGAAAAGGTAATCAAAGTTTAGTGATTTGTGGTTTTATGAACATAATGGTGCCAATTAAAGTTTTTGAGCATCATCATATCTCATATCAAATAATAAAGACCTGAATTTGAAAGAAATAATTTCCATTAAAGCATGCTATAAGAGTTTATATTTTAACCCAATTTATCAACAGTTATGTCAGAAAGAGTTATAATAAAACCTATTTTCAACAATGAAAACAAATATTTACGACAAATTCTTCCAGTTCTTAGTAAGAAGTCTTTTTCATGTACACAGGAGTAAATGAAGTGATATTTCTAGTCTTTTCCTGGACATTTATATGTCCAATTTAATAGCATTTTACTCAGCTTACTAACCCATATAATTTAATGTTCAATATTCTGTTTCCAGGATTAATTCAATTAAGCTGTCCTGGAATTAATTCAATCATCGAGGAATCTTCAATTAAGTTGTGTAATGAGAGAATCTCAAAATAATGGATACAAAGGTAAAGTTAAATAATAAAACAAAGTTGATAATTGGTGGTAAAAAATTTATATAATCATCTCATTTTAAAAGTTAAAATAAAACAATATTTTTTGAAATTATGCGTTTACAATTTTTTTGGGTTAAAGATTTTGGGCAGAATAATGTAAACGTGACCAAATGACGAGTATCTGATCTTCCAGTTATTGAGAAACAATAGTTTCATTGCCCCTTATGATGTTTAAGGGCTAGGTTTTCCAAAAAGAGAAAGTCAAATCTTTAAATATTGTTGAAAATGCTGCCCTTAATGATATTTACCCATTTTCGGATAGCTGCTAGATGATTTAATCGTAGTGTTGTGCCTTACCAAGTGATGTGAAATGAACTATTCTGATTAAACTAAAGGCCAAGCTTCAAATACAAGTGTTTTCTTTGAAATAAGTCCTTTAAGAATGATTATAAAAATTATTTACTGATAAAGATAATTGCATCATTTACAGTGTCCACTCAGCAGTCGAACACTACTCATCACCGAACAGTGAGGACAAGAAGCTTCTAGGAAGAGAAAATGGCCAGCAGCTGGATTCAAACCCGGGATCTCTGCGTTGGAATCCAGAACACACTAATCACTGAGCGAATACCTTCCCTTTTGTTCCAAATTGTAGGTACATGTGTTCCTCAATGTTTTTTTCTTTCTTTTCAATTCTTCTATCCAATGAAGTATCACAGATTCAAGAGACTTCTTTGAAGAAGTTTGATATTGTACTACTAACATAAGGGACAATTACTATCCCAGTCTCCAACAAAAAGTCTGTCATCCATCTAAACTCTGCCTCTTCATACTCCTATCTAATCGCAGCAGGTCCTACTCTGTTCATCACATACATAAATCTTCTCCCTTAATGTAAATTTTGCCCTATATGCTAATGACGTGGCTTTACACACGTCATCATGGAGAATCGTCACCATCGCCAACAGACTTACTTTATCTATAGACGAACCAACTAAATACAGCACCAAATGGAAAATAAAGATAAACCATGACTAAACTAATTCCATATTTTTTACTAAATGCAGATCTTTTCTCTGACAATACTCGTGATCCAATGGTTTAACCACGTCAACTACTTAGGGCTTAACTTTGGACAACTGCTTACGTTCAGGAGAAAGTGAACTCCAGTTAACTGACCACCAAGACTCTACTTTTACTCTCACGAGACTGGATGATGACTGTACCCAAACAAATTCCTCCTCTACAAAGTGGTCATTAGACTGATGCCACTCTACGCCTACTCTACCTGGAGCCTGAACTGTAGCAGTAACATCAAGAAACTACAGACAACACTAAAGTAATTCCTTCTCGTCTTGCGACAGACTCACCTTGACGTACTGGACTCTCCACTGCATCCACTATCCCCGTACACTCCTTTATCCAAAACCGTCTGCTAAAACTCTTTTCCACTCTAGTCATTCTAACCCACTCTGCCACATCATAGCTACTACCTATGATCCCTATAGACGCAAAAGACTCAAACATATCCTTCTCTTTCTCCACTAGCTGCTGGTTTTTCCTCTCCTTTTTCCCTGCATACTCTAGCCTTCCCGTCCTAAGCTTTACGTATACTATGTTGTGAAGGTAGTAATGTTATTACAAATTGAAATTTCATCTTTGTAATCATTGTGCATATTTATAATAAAGTTTATTGATCTTTTTATCAATTACTACCCCCTAAATACAAAAGAGATACTTCTTTAAATAAATTACAATTATTTAATATTGTTTTTAAATCCACAAAATGTTACTCATGTAAAAACAGAATCGATTGTATTACCTAAATCTTTTTATTTGTTATATTAATCATTCAAAATCATCTCGTTATCATTTAAATTCAATTTATAAGCTGCTCTTTTATAAATATGTTTGCTGTGTTCTGTTAATAAATTATAATTCTGTCATAGACTGACCGACATGACCAACATCACAGACCGACTTATTGTGAACTGTTTATCTAACTGTTTAACTATTCAAGCTCTGCATAAAAAATAGTAATTAAAACATGTAAACTGTTGTAGCTGGCAAGATAACATAACTTGTTTTCTATAGTTAGACAATGAAAGTTTTTAAGTACAAATGTGCAAAGTGTAAAGTGAAAAATTGAAAAAATATATATTTTAAATAGTCGTTTGATTGAATCACAGATTCACTTCCAGATGAGAATTCTTTTAATAACCCTTATTAAAACTCTTCAAATTAAGAATTTTATTTTTGCATTATAATGCTGAACTGTAGTAAATTGTGCTAGAGAAGCAGTGTGGAATGCATTTTAGAATTGCATCAGAAAGTATAAACACAAAAACAAGATTTTCTGTCTAAAGAGTTAGTAACCAATAAAATTGGAAAGATAAACAGTATTTTGAACTCTGAATTTTTATTTGTATTACAGAAAATTATTTAGATAACAAGGCCTGATCACAATACTATATTTAAAACCGCAATTAGTAACGAAAAAAGCCTTCAGTACATGAAAAAATTAATAAATAAAATGAGATATACTCTATAGTTATTCATTCATGTAAAAAGCCAGATTTTGTTAATAAATTACGAAAATAACAATTAAACAAACTAAGTGTATTACCTAATGAAGTGGAAAAAATGAAACTAATGACGTTTAACGTATTAACATTATCAATTAAACGTAAAGTGTTTCGTTTCTATTACATCTGGTTTATTAATTATTATAATACATTATTCAAAGTAGTTTAAATAAGGAAAAATCCCTTAATATGTACACAGAAAACTAGCAGATTAATTTTCGTTTTTCTTTCCATCATGAATGGCTCATAATTTTGGCTTTGCATCTTCTTTAATCTGAGTAAAACCTTTTCCAATCAATTTTTCAAATAAATTATTGCTTCTTTAATTTTATATATTGGAAGATTCTTGTAAGAAATGTTAGCTAAAGAAAATAACTAAATCTTTTCAAACTCAGTTATATTGTTGTTTAATAATGAGATTTTACTGCTTTATTTGCTTTTTAAGCATTTATAATAGTACTAATTTTATTATTAGATAATAAATTCACTTTAGAATTCATAAAAAATGCATGCTATACTTTTATTTCATTAATTTCCATATTATAGTAATATTTAAATTTATTTTTGGTAAAAAAAACAAATTTAGCTCCTATGCACATCTATTTCCTGATACAAATCCAGCTTTTTTGGAACTGTTTTAAATAAAAAATTAAATTTTCCAGTTTTGAGAGCGCCCTAGTGGCATTCACTATAAACACAAGGTAAACAAAGGAAGGTTTTAATTAGTGTGGAAGTAAATTACTCTTTTTTGAAAGGCAAAAAGGTAAACAAAATAAGGTTATTTATTAAAAACCGTATTCGGAGGTTATTGTTACTGCCTAGTAGGTGGAGCACTCTTATGGCATTTTTTTGTAAACAAAAGTACAAATAAAGGGTTTTAATCATTTGTGGTTATATTTTATTCCTAGTTTTTAGAGTACTTTTTTTTTTGCTTTCAGAGTGGACTTTTTTATAATCCTAAATGATTTTTTAAGGTATTGTTATTGTCGATATAATTTGTTGGATTTACAGAGTGAAGCATTAAGTAAAGTGTTTATGTGTTACATTTTATTTACACCTGAATAAAAATTTACCCCTTTAAGTGAATGCTTTGCATTTTAGCAATTACTTACAAGAATACTTATGATTTATATGAAATTAAGGATATAGATTATTCATATTAAAAAGAGTAAGTAGCCAGCTATTTTCGTAAATGTATTGATATTTAAGTACGTATGTACTTAGAAAAAAGCTTGTTTAATAGAATAGTGCTTCTTATCACTGATTTAAGTCTTAACTTATACCTCTTTCTTACCAAATATTTTACTCACATTTGGATGTGTAACGGTTCTCAAACAACGTAAGAATTATTATGTAGCATTAATTAATTATAAAAGAGAAATCCTAACAGAGAAGGGTTCTTACTTTACGGTTTTTGTAAGTAACTTTAAAGATTAATTTTAGGATTTATCAAATCCCTGATATCTAATCTATATATTGTTAAAAGTTTTTAAGTGAAATTAGTTTAGTAGTTATACTTACATGAGATCTGATTTACCAAAATAAAATTAGGATTCTTAACAATATGATCAGTGTTTAGAAATTATTAAATTTACAATTTAGTCAAATTTAAAGTGGCGAGAACTTCTTCGCTATAGGTGTTGTAGCAACGTATCTGTTTCTAGCCAAGTAAATAATGTTTATCACATATACCTACTCAAGTAAGTACCCTTTTTTTTCCCCTTCAAGGTAATTGTTCAATCATTTGTCAGCAATTTTTTATATGTATTAATGATTTTTGGTGATTGTTTTAAATTTAGCAAATTCTATGTCTTTTCAAATAAATTCAATAAGTTGTAATTAAAAATCGTAATAGATTACTTTTATTCTTTACATTTAACAATATTTTTCAAGGGTAACTGCTTGACTTTACTTATGGGTGAATATATCGGATGAAATGGAATAAAATAAAACTAGAACATTCAATTAATGTTTCTAAATAATAAATGTGGACATTGTAGTCTTAGATCAAGAAAGGTGGCATCAGTTTTGTTTTAATATATTTTGTTAAATCAATGTTAAACTCAGATTTGAATTCCCGAAATTGCTGTCTAGATAATTTTTGAAAGCCATCCAAGTATTGCCTAGGTAATTCTAAAAATGTTAAACACCTGGATTTATCATTTAATAGTTGGATTAACTATTTTGTCTATTTCTATGATGTTTGTGGCGCGGTTATGAGATAGATTTTAAAACACTTTGGAGAGATTTTCTTCTTTTTTTTCCAGTTTTTCCTAAAAAATGGAATGTGTTTTCATCATCGAGTTTATTCTTTAAAATTAGATACAATTAGACTAGACTTGTGATTAAAAGTTATTATCGATTAGAATTGCTAATAAATAGTGAATATTTTTTCAAAAAATGAGTTTTACATTCTACAAGAATTTCATGGGAGATTTCAACAGTAGCTTATTCTTCTCGACGGCATACTTCTAAGCATGGCTAGCGTTTATATAGGGTATTTTAAAAAATTGTATAGGACTTGGTGAATATTTATATCATTTTTTTAAAAGTCTGATTGGAATTACCTTTATTGATTTTTGATTGATTAAATAAAAAAATACTGCTTATGCACAAATAAGTGCCGCATCATGCTCAATAAATAAACAAATTTAAAGAGAATAAAATAAGTTTATTTTAAAAGAAAAATGAGGATTAGATTGAATTTCATTTGAATTAAGAAATTAAATAGATTAAGGATAATTTCAAAACGCAGATCAAATCTTTTTTATTTAATATTATTTACAAATAATTTATTTTTATTTATCCTCCAGCTAAAATAAAAGGAATCTATAAATAAATAAATAACTATAGTGTAATAATATAATAGCTGTTCATTATTTTTGGTGACTGAATGATAGTTTCAATAGGATGAAAAATTAATGCCAGTTTCAGTCATGATAAACTTTATTATGCCGGAGCTTTCTACCTAGGGACTAGGTCTTATCTTCAGGGCTAATTTACAGTATACTGTTTTACATCATTAGAGGGTTGGTGTGTCTTCTGTCTTGTCTGTTCATGGACAGACAGGACCCTGTAATGTAAAATATTACTTTCTAAACTAGCCCTGAAGATGACCTAGTCTCTAGGTCGAAAGCTCGGCATAATAAATGTATTACGACTGAAAACTGGCATTTATTTTTTTCATCCTATTGTAATAATATAATATAACCATTATTAATATAATAAGAGAGTACTCGTACATAATAGTAGATTGCGTTAAATAATTTATTTAATTCTGATAAGTCGAATGATAAAAGTTATTTGGCTGAAGCTTGAACTTTTTTACATTAATGTTTTATTTGTTAGGAAAATTTCGACAACTCAATAAAAGACCATCATCACATGGTCTGACCTCCTTCAGCTAAGTCCACTATGGCAGAAGCAAACAAGCGATTATATATTTTTTTTAAAAAAAAGGTAAAATATTTGAAATTAATTAAATAATAATGTCAAATCTATTATCTGCTTACCATAATTTCTTGTTCGGTTGGCCATGAGTCTGTAGCGCAACTTTTAACTGTTGTGTTCAACTCAGGTACCTGAGAACAGAAAAAGGAAAATGAATAAAACGCGTTTAATTGAAGGTTTTCCGGGACCTTTTCTTTCATAAGGTTCGACACAATATCATTTTGAATTTTCCTGATATTGTTCACACTCTCAGACGGGTGGATGAGACTAATTTTAATCGACTACCACACGCCTTCTCAGTGGAAAATGCCACAGAAAAATGAAATTTTCCCTTGTATGGAAAACACTCTCCTACCACTGCTAGACAGGTGACCCCTCTTTCTCCTCAATATTTTCTCATCTCTCTCTCTCTCCGACAAGAACAGGAAGCTTTAATATACATGCTAACAAGCGTTGAACTGACAGACAAACCAACATACAGTAGCTGTTTCCTTTCTTCTGTGTGTACGACCAAATCAACTCTAACCAAACTAATGATGAACGTTTCCATTCCACACTCTAATCGTTTAATTTTCTCCATCCCGCCAGAGTCGTGTGTGTATGTCTAGTCAAAGAACTGTGGACACAGCAGCCTCAGGGCCTTCATACTTCTATTATTATTATTTTTTTTATTATTAACATACACATTTATATGTATATACAGATATGTATGATTGTCATAATAAATAAAAATAAGTCTTAAAAAAAAAACTATCTTTTTTTTTAATTTAATATTTGTAAGTTGCCTAAAATAAGAAATGAGATGATGTCATTGTTATTGTTTAATGACCAGCTGTTATTAAACATAATTAAATATTCATAAGTTTAAAATAAAAAAACTTAAAACAAAAAAATTACAGAATTAAGTTTTTTACGTTAAGATACAATTAATAAAGTAATATTTTTACATTAACTTTTTTTTAAGCTCAGCTCAGAGAATACTAAAAGTAAAGTAATTGGCTATTTTTTCAGGCTTTACGTCCAACTCAATGTAGGTGTCGTGGACGGAATTTTAAGACTACAATGTTTAAAGACTAAAACTAAATGTTTTTTAAACTATAGTCAACATTTGGATGAGTGTTTAGCCGAAGATGTTTATTATTTCTATTAGATTCATGTTTTCATATTTTAATTTTATTCTAAGCACATGGTAGATTCAAATATTGCAAGTCCTTGCAAGCTTGTAGCTCATAGAAGGAAATAGATTCAACTTACAAATTATTATGCTAACTAATACTTCTCAGTGATCTTTTACTAAATCACATCGCCGATTCTTTGGGCAATCTTTTAAGATTTAGAGTAGCTCAAAAGTTGTGGCTAGACCACCAACAATATGCTGTGAAATGAACTTGTTTGTACGATCTATATAGATTTCTGGAAGAGTAAAAGGAAATCTGGCTATTACAGAATGAAGGATGGACGAATTACCAAAAAGTGAATTGGACTAGAAAATGGAAAGGAGTGGAAGCAAAAGATCTGGACGGAAATGGATGGATTGAGGTTGAAGAAAGCTCTTTCAGTCTTCAGTGGATAGAACTTCCTCATTAGAAGACGTCTATTTTACAGAACGCTTCAAATTAGATGCTATTTTGTTGTAAGTGAGCCTAATTTAGGACTTCCCCTATCGTTTCTTTGGCCATTTCTATATCATCGGATCAAGGAAACCATAGGGAATAGTCTCTAGTCAATAGGGAGTAGTCTCCTATCCTCTTTGGAGTCTGGAGCCTGTCCTGGGGATCACCAGAGGTTCGGTTCGTGCAACTCTCAGAGATTGGATCTGGAGGGAGCACGAAAAGAACTGGGTGATATGTCCTAGAGGTTAAACACAGCAAGACTATGATGCCTTGGCTGTGTAAGCAAAGAACCAAAGAGACCCTGTGCTTGGGTAGAAATCAGATTACTCTGATTACAGGCCTATTCACAGGGGCATGGTAGGTTCAGGAAGCATCTGCGCAAGGTGGGGCTTATTAGCTCGGAACCGTTGTGTGCAGATTATGTCAGGAAGAGGAGGAAACGGCCTCTCACCTGCTGTTCGATTGCGTTGCAATTGAGCGTTTTGCGCTATGAAACCTTTAGAACGCTGAGGCCGAAGGAGATAGTAGCGCAAAAAGAACTAGTAGGGAAAGTCCTCAACCTCTTTAGGAGGGGAGGGTTCGCTTACTAGAACTAAGAAGGGGCTGGGCACAATAAGTCTCTTGTGGCTGCGGTGCCGTGGGGCCTAGGTCCCATCCCGTTTATTATCTATCTAATCTAATCCTCTTTGGAAGTACCCTAGACTTAGTCAAATGACTAAGAGGACCTTCTTTGTCAAGAACAGGTGAGCATAGTAGGGAGACGATCATCGTATCCGCCATTCCCTAGTATTAAAAAAAAAGAAGCAAATCATTTGGTTTTGGATGATCCGTTGAGTGTTTTAGGCCGAGGCTTTTGGGTGTTCGTTGGGGGGGTCCATGAGTAAAACCTTTTCACTAAAGTCCATGGGTAGGTAAAAACACTTCCCAGCGGAAATCATGCAATAGGAAGACGGGTTGAGTTTTAACATATCGACAGATAATATCGGAAATCAAGAAACTGTTTCCCATCCGGTTACCTTCCTGCAAGGTTTCTAATGCTGCAAAATTCTAACTTTTCTGATTTTTTCATAATCCTTTTTTAATTTAACAGGATGTGATCAAAAAAATAACGTTATTAAACAAAGAATTTTATTTTTTTTTAAATCTTACTTTAGTTATCCCCCATTCAATTTGGATACCTGTGTATTTTGATTCTTTTTTAGATTTCAAAAAAAAAAATTAAAATAAAAAAGAGAATAGTATCATTTCAAAGTAGGACATTCGTCAACTCAGTTTGATAAATATTAATTCACCTGGTGTTTCTTTTAATAATTACTGGGTTCAGTTGTGTTCACTCCATTTGCATGTCTAATAACGGGGTCGGTCCTCAGTCTGCTGCCAGTTCATCCAGTATATGTTGATATTTTACACGGTTGGAACTTTTTTTTTTTTTCTTAAGTTAATATCTTCTGACTGAGGTACAATTAATGTTTTTATATCTGATATATTTGACTAGAAATAGAAAGTATTCTTATCGATTCAAGTGTACGATAAGTGAGAATCGAATTTGTTAGTTTATATTTTTTAATTACGAGCGTGCGCAGTAACAAAAGAGCTGAATAGTAGGCAATCGTCGTTAGTCTAATTATTTTCAGTATGTATTTGTCTAGAAAATTTATATAAAAGTTTGTCCTGTAAACCAACAAATGTTTGTCGAAGGCGCGCACAATAGATGTAACTACTCTCTTTGTTTAATTGAAGCGCCCGTTAAAGTCTCTTGCAATAGTTTCAAGCGTTTCCAAGCTTCAAAACTTCTCTAGCAATAATTTCAAGTGTTTCCAAGCTTCAAAACTTCTCTAGCAATAGTTTCAAGCGTTTCCAAGCTTCAAAACTTTTCTAGCAAAAGTTTCAAGCGTCTTCAAGCACCAACACTTCTCTAGCAATAGTTTCAAGCGTTTCCAAGCTTCAAAACTTCTCTTGCAATAATTTCAAGCGTTTCCAAGCTTCAAAACTTCTCTAGCAATAGTTTCAAGCGTTTCCAAGCTTCAAAACTTCTCTAGCAAAAGTTTCAAGCGTTTTCAAGCACCAAAACTTCTCTAGCAATAGTTTCAAGCGTTTCCAAGCTTCAAAACTTCTCTTGCAATAATTTCAAGCGATTCCAAGCTTCAAAGCTTATCTAGCAATAGTTTCAAGCGTTTCCAAGCTTCAAAACTTCTCTAGCTGTAGTTTCAAGCGTTTTCATGCTTCAAAACTTCTCTAGCAATAGTTTCAAGCGTTTCCAAGCTACAAAACTTCTCTAGCAATGGTTTCAAGCGTTTCCAACCTCCAAAACTTCTCTTGCAATAGTTTCAAGCGTTTCCAACCTCCAAAACTTCTCTTGCAATAGTTTCAAGCGTTTCCAAACTTCTAAAGTCCTCATTGGATAGAACTTCCACCATTGGAAGACGTTTATTTTACAGTATGCTTTAATTTGGATGCTATTTTGTTGTAAGTGAGCATAATTTACAGTTTCTCCTATCGTTTCTTTGGCCACATTTCCTACTTCAGCGATTATCCGCATCTAACCTACCGTCATGAATAAAGATTGCTTCCTCCAAGAGTATTATTTGATCAGGACAGAAATCTTCCTCTTAATTCGATTTTTGTTCTGCCAAGGAATTAGTTGGAGCGAGTCTTGTTACGCTTCTCCCTGGAGTTTTCTTCTGTAAGAGCATTTTCTGTGGAAGTAGTGCCATAAAAAAGGTTCTAGGCCATAGGGTGTCCGCAAGGAAAGCTTCTAGCGTACCACACAAGCATCATCGCTTTTTTTACCATCCGCTAGCATAATTTTGTTTAAAAAAGACACTAAATTCATACACATTTTGCTCGGTCTTCTAAGATATTAATGTATTATGATCATAGTTAATCATTAAATCAGAGCGGAGAGCAGTCTGTTTCTTTCATCTTTCACCAAATTCTTAAAAAATTAATGCTAACATAGACCTGTCCTACGAAATTCTACTTCGCTAAAAAAAATGAGTTAATTTTTTCTTTTGATTCTTTGAACTAAAACATTTGCCAAAAAAACTTGATCATCCTGTGCGGTGCCTTGATATTAATTCATTTCCCTGCCACCTTGTGGCATCATGCCAACTATTTCACATCCAAGCATCTTGAATTTGATTGAACACTTCCAAGAAAGTTAAATACCGCTTAATAGTAAAATAGTGTTGATAGATGGCAGCAGTAAACTATTATTATTATTTTTCTTAAATATCAAAACAAACTCACTATCGCAGGATATGGTTGGTTACCAAAGGTGATTTGTTAAAAAAGAAAAAAAATATATATCTGTTGGCTGTATAACAATCATCCCCAAAGCCAGATACAGTGTTACCACCAGCATTAATGGTAGTGAAGAGGGTGGATAGAGAAAAATTAATGGTCTCTGCAGATGATCCTGCCCAAATGAACGTTATTTATAAACACTGGGACTACACTTCCAAGCGGGAAGTGGGAGAGAAAGAAGGCTAGGTGG
Organism: Rhodnius prolixus; assembly: GCF_049639745.1. NCBI lineage: Eukaryota > Metazoa > Arthropoda > Insecta > Hemiptera > Reduviidae > Rhodnius > Rhodnius prolixus. The sequence goes on along the minus strand of NW_027411603.1, from coordinate 6,568,423 downwards.
GGATCAATTCTTGTGAAGCTGGTCTCAAAGACCTTCAGATTGAGGCGCCATTAAGCATGGGTGGCATATGGTGAAATGGAATTTTAATAGCAAGTTATGTTGATTTAATGACTGCACTAGGAAATGAGTAAATACTCATCAGTTTCTTACAAATTAAGTAAATAGAAGTAAATACTCCTCACAACAGAAAGCACCCAACATTTGTGGATTTAAAGTAGGTGCCACGATAGCGGTTATAGGCTAGACCCGCAAAGCTAAGATGTATTGCGATACTAGTCTAGCCCATGGATTTTACTTAATGTGTCAATATGAGGAATTTATAGTAAAGTATGTTAGGCGGTTAGATGCTAGACCCGCAAAGCTAAGATGTATTGCGGTACTAGTCTAGGCCTTGAATTATATTTAATGTGTTAATATGAGGAATTTATAGTAAAGTATGTTTGTTAGTCGCCACCGTCCACGACACCTAATTTGGTAGTTGGATGTAAGGCCAGCATGAAAAAATAGGCTTTACTTTACTTTAATTTTGTGGATTTAAAGAAGGTTTCTGAAAAAGTACAGTTTTAATTAATGTTGAAGAGTATTTTCCATTTTGTTTTGGAGTCTGATTCATTATTCCTTAGCGAAGAAAGATAATGGCCAATTGTAGTAATATTTTTCTTAGGTAGGATATGTCCTTACTGTGGCGACATTGTGGATGGGATGTCTAAAATCAAATTAGGATTAGGGATAACCCTGCTCTTCTGGGGCTGGCCTGTTGTTAGAGCGAGATGATAATAACCTACCTAAAATCCCATGTCTCTTGATTACATCTTTAGAATAATTTGGAAAACAGACATTTCTAGGGATGAGTCCCCAGGATAAGTAAACACACACGGCACCTGCAGGTTTAACAGGTACCTGCAGGTAAAATAAGCGTCCCACTTAACCCACAGCATTCATTTCATCCTAAACCACTTATTCTACCAGAGTGGATAATCTAATTTTCTAGCAAACCCCATCCTGACGTCTATAACCGAAACTCCCTATCAAGTGACTAGTAATTTGTATTTTATGGGAGTCAAAGCCAACGGACGAGTTCTTTCCCACTTATTTACAACTGTAAATAATTAACTGACGTAAATAACAAACTAAATAAAGAGAAAACAGAAAACAAAAGTCACGGATATAAATGTAAAAGATGCGCTGGTGGGAAATTTATTTTTATTTTTTAAACTAGTCACAGTAAGTTGGCAATTGGTTGTTTAAATATTTGACAAGTAATAAAGTGATGACATTGGAAGGCTTCTTTACTCGGAACTTAACAAAGCAAAAAGGAAAAGTTGCTAGTAAGCATTAAATATGGAACAGCCAATAAAATGCAACTTTACAGGACAGAGGAGAGGCTTTAAAGAAATGGGTATATACAGTGAACGTACCAAACGAAGATATTTATTTTTAAAAAGCAACCTTCAGTGTAGCACATAAATCTTTTAAATGAGTGCTTCACAGAAAACATGAAGTGACGGAGAGAGAGTGAACATATTACCCTCCCTTTTCAATTCCGTTCACTTCATTACTTATCACATTCACTAAATATATATAATATATAACCAGATATCACATATGTGATACATTTTTCAACACCCTAGTTACACACGACACCGCACAATATGGTTATGACTTATCACTTCTCATCTTCTACCAAAGTCTTCAAGTTAACTTTATTTTATCTTTTTTTAAACCTCATTTACAACATAAAGCTACATTTGTATTCATGTCTTGTGATGTGAACCGCCCATATATTCTCAGTTTTGTTGTTTATTAATATAGGTTGGCAACACTGTTAATTAATTAATTTACTAAGTAGACTAAGGCTGGAAACATAGTGGAGCGGCGGGCAAAGCGGCGATGATAGCGAAGAGCACAGCGGCAAAAACAAAAACTAGAAATAGATAGAGTTGCTCTATCTTCGCTTTGCTCGCCACTATGCGCGGTCCCATATGTTAACTTGTGTTTGATTTCGCCGCTTTGCTCTTCGCTATCATCGCCGCTTTGCTCGCCGCTCCACTATGTTTCCAGCCTAATACATTGATTAAGTTTGTTTTAGTTTAATTTTAAATTTTTTTCTTCTTACTTGTTATATTTTTTAAATAAATAAATAAATAAATAAGGTTTTTGTCTAATTAAAAACTGTATTTATAGTAGCCGAGCGGTTGTAGGCTAGACCCGCAAAGCTAAGATGTATTGCGGTACTAGTCTACGCCTTGCATTTTATTTAATGTGTTAATATGAGGAATTTTGTAGTAAAGTATGTTAGGCGGTTATAGGCTAGACCCGCAAAGCTAAGATGTATTGCGGTACTAGTCTAGGTCTTGCATTCTATTTAATGGTTAATATGAGGAATAGTAAAGTATGTTTGCTAGTCGCCTCCGTCCACGACACCTAATTTGGTAGTTGGATGTAAAGCCTGCCTGAAAAAATAGGCGATTACTTAACTTACTAGCAGGCTTTATTTTTACTTTTTCTATTCAATTTTATTTATTTATATTATTTAATAAACTGACAGATGGCCACAGAAGTGACACTTCTTTACTGATTTAGTTAGTCGGTCTAATTGTTATTCCGGAATCTACACATGAGTTATGATCAGCTGGGGAAATAGGCCAAGATGCTGAGTACTGAAGTTATTATCTGCATATTTTTGTAATGTTTATTTCTCAAATGGAAGACATTATGTCCGTTATAGAAGAAAATTCTAGGCTCTGGCGACTTTGCTAGTGGAAAATAAGTATTAAAACATTTAACTGTAGTAATTGACTGTAAAAAGAAAAAAAAAAGTAAAGAAACCGCATAAATTTACTATTAGGCGAATTTAATTACAGTTTATCTTTGGGAACAGAAAGTTTGGGCAAAATTAAAGAAGAAGACATGCAAACACAGTCATCCATTTGTGAAACAGAAGATTATTTACAAGGAGAACCTTCTTCTTTTTCTATACTTTTTTTTCCTTCTTCCACCTCGTCTTCTTTAACAAGAATAGTAGTCTGGTGGATAATGGACGGCAATGACTTGTTTAATGGAGTCGTAAAGAGGTTTTAATTGAATGGTTGGTGTGGTTTGGCTGGCGGCCCGAACTGAGGGGGCCACCTAAGTAATACAAACGTGTCCACAGAACTAATGGACTTCAAGCGCCTCCGTGAAGTGCTTGCGCCACAACGGTGTAACGTTTCTTTTAAAAGAAAAAAAAAGAAGCCCAGCTAAGAGGTTAGACAGAAAAAAAAGAAAAAGAAAAGATCCGACCATAGTTTGCGTACATGATGGTGATATGGTTCGTTTAATATGGCTCACTGTAGGAGAGGAGAGTGGCCACTTCTTCAGCAAACATTACTTATTCTGGTTAGACTTCAATTCATACCCCCCCACCATCAAAAGATTCTTTTCTCCTGTCTTCTGTATAAGAAGGTGATTAAAATGTGCTGCTAAAGTTTTCTGAAAAAAGATATTTTTAAGGGGAAGGCTTGGTTGTAGGCTTTCCTGTAAGGTTATATTTCGGTATAATGAACGCTTTTACAAACCGTTTAATATTGGTAATAATTACATTTGACTCAAGCATATGAAGTTTAAAATAAATGTAAGTAGTTAGTACTTTGAGAGTAGCAGAAACAGGAAGTAAGAAGTGTTGCCAACCACTATTTTATGAGTTTCCTGTCCACAAAAAGACAAACTCACCTATAATTGTAGAAACCCCTTAATATTATAATTGTAAACCATTATATAGATTGTAGAGACCGTATAATCGTGACTAAAAATTTAAATATTCCACTTCAGTAAATATGGGGGCAGGTGATTCGGTACACCTTTTGCCCGCATTATTTCGCTCTATTCTTTTGAACGCCTTATCCTCCCATAGAGGCTGTAAAACTAGTCTAATACATTTGGTCTAATAATGATAATGGGCTTGTGAAATTCACTTGTTTATTTATACAGGTGAACTAGTTAGACGCATTTTTTTGCTAGCTATTTATTAACGTTTTTTTTTTATGACTCAATATTTATTTGGTATATAATTTGCCAAAGATTTTGTTAATAAAATTATGTGATATCAAGGTTCGGCTACGGTGGCCGAGCGGTTATAGGCTAGACCCGCAAAGCTAAGATGTATTGCGGTACTAGTCTAGTACCTTACATTTCAGTTTACCACTTCGGAAAGAGGATACTCTAGAAAGGAAATCTTGATTACGTAAAGGAAAATCACTGATTGAATGAACCACCTGAGGACAGGCCTGCTTTTCCTCAATCAATATTTTAACCGCAAGGACACATTTCACTTGAGGAGAAAGTTATACGATAGTACTTGATGTACTACTAATTTTCCACTCATTGGTGGGGGGAGGGGTGGCAGCGAGAGAGAAAAGATGGAGATTTCCTAAAAAAGAAAATTTTAGGAAAGCTTAAACTAGCTCTAACACTTATGAAATGCAGGTTAAGTCTGCAGTTTTGGTGGCCCAAATCTTTGAATAGGCAGTATGAGGTTATCTAAATTAGAGTTACGTCCAGGGAGGGGGGAGACCAATTAGTAAAACCATTTTTTTCCGGCTCAGAGGATCTTGAAAACAGTTTTTCTTCCGGTGAAAATTCAAAATTAAATATCAGCACGATTACAATACTTCCTCTTCCTAGAATAAGAGGAAGTAATAAAATAAAAATTCAGAATATTATGAAAGAATCATTATATTACAAGGAACTGTTTTTTTTTCAAATCTAATTCAATCTATTAGATTTAGACCAATGGCTAAAGAACTTTTGAATCTATATAACCTTAAAAAATACAATCTAATTCTGGAAGTTCCCATTTAAACAGGTTCTTTACGCTGGAGGGCGATGCCACTGGTTTAACTTAAACAGGACCATAAATTAATTACCCATTTTGACATTCATAAACGTAAAGTTAAAAAAAATTAATAATCCCTTTAATTAGACTACATTTGTCTTAATTAATTATTATTGATGGTTAAATGATTTTAATAATTAATCAATAAATAAAGGCTCATTTATTTCTTTTCCCGTTCTGTTATTCATGATAAAAGGAATCACTGGGTTACAGACAATGTTTCGACTATGACTTTACCTTGATTTTTCTGATTTGAGATCCCCTAAACTTTCTATCGACTTGATTTCTGTTTGTTTACGAATTTTCCGGCATCATTTACAAAAGTTTCATATTATAATAAGTAACATGATGGATACAAATAAATATAAAGAAAATATGCTGGCAATCACGATTCACAATTGACGACATACTCCAGTAGGCGCCACGATAGCCGAGCGGTTATAGGCTAGACCCGCAAAGCGTAGGATGTATTACGGTGCGTACTAGACTAGGCCTTGCATTCTATTTAATGTGTTAATATGAGGAATTTATAGCAAAGTATGTTTGGCAGTTATAGGCTAGACCCGCAAAGCTAAGATGTATTGCGGTATTAGTCTAGGCCTTGCATTTTATTTAATGTGTTAATATGAGGAATTTTGTAGTAAAGTATGTTAGGCGGTTATAGGCTAGACCCGCAAAGCAAAGATGTATTGCGGTACTAGTCTAGACCTTGCATTTTATTTAATGTGTTAATATAAGGAATTTTGTAGTAAAGTATGTTAGGCGGTTATAGGCTAGACCTGCAAAGCAAAGATGTATTGCGGTACTAGTCTAGGCCTTGCATTCTATTTAATGTGTTAATATGAGGAATTTTGTAGTAAAGTATGTTTGCTAGTCGCCTCTGTACACGACACCTAATTCGGTAGTTGGACGTTAAGCCCGCCTGAAAAAAAAAATAGGCTATTACTTTACTTTTTACTTTATTTTCCAGTATCGCTATAAAACTTTTCTTGTCAAAATATATACCTAATTAAATATTTTTAATAAAATAGATTGAAGTATTTTTAGGACCAAAAGATCCCCCCAAAAAGTGATAATTTCCAAGTAGTTGCTGAGTAAAAATAAATTGAAAGATCTACAATAAATAAATAAAAAAAGTCAAAGACAGAAAAGAGGCTAGTGGTAATATTGCCACAACCAATTAACATTTATAATAATTTTCTGGGCGGACAGAAGGGATTGGGGAAGAGAATGGGATTTGTGAGGGAGAGGGGGAGAAGTTCTTACAACCATAGCGCCGGCGGTTTGATCACGGCCTCTGCAAAGGTAACAGGGGGCAAAAGAATGAGAAGAAGAAGTTGAAAAAACCACACATATATATCTGTTTTTGTAGCTCAGAGTCGTCGGTAGCTCTCTTTGTCAGGTCATTATTGTGTCGGTAAAGTTTACTGTTTTAGTGTGTGTGTGCTTGTAGTAGAGCTAATGGTGTCGGAGTTAGAGGGCTTTGATCAACCACAAGAACCAACCCAGTAGAAAGTCTGGTAGATGATGATGAAGAGGAAGAAGGCAAGGTCTTCTTGATTCTTGCTGACATTACCTACGAGTTCTAATATTGGCAGCACTGGAGGAGGAGGAACAGAGAGAAAGACTGACCCCTGTTATTATAATAACCTTTCTCCCTTTATACTTCATCAATGTCTGTTAGATGAGGTGGTTATCTTACGTTTAAAAATTCCTACTTCTAATCGATAATATAGAACGATATAATTTTCTAAATAACATTTACGCTCAGTTCATTTCCTTCAAATTTGGAGTTTTAATGAAATTTTTAATTTCTATAAATGTTAGTGAAAGAGGCCGCTGAGATCTCCTTAAATGAGGGAAGCTTACCCACCTCAAGAATAACCTTAAGAAGCATTTTCCTGGAAAACGGACAAGGGAGAGTGAGTGAGATGAAGTTAGACTAACCGGTTCTTTCAGGAACAAATGGCGTCCTTGCGGGGTATTCTAGTCTAACAACACTAACACTAATATTCTCCACAATTACATACGAGGTCTGTAAATTAAGTAATGAGACTGATTTTTTTTAAATTTTTTTATTCAAAAAGAATTACAAATTCTATATTGTCACCTTCAAAATAACTTCCTTCTGAAGCCACACAGCGCTGGAGACGTTTCTTCCATTCCTCCATACCAGTACTCGAACTCCGATACTGGAATAGCCGTCGGTTACAGCCGTTTGAATGTTTTTTGACTGTCCCAAAATGAGTTCCCTTGAAATTATTGTGTGACAAGGAGCGTTATCGTGATGCAAAACACCCACTTGTTCTTGATGAATTTCAATAAACTGAGTTTTTGGCCCTGTAAAAACATTCCTGTGGCTCCTCAGCCTCCTTATTCGCCTGACTTGAGTCCTTGTGACTTTTTTTTCTCTTCCCGAAGTTTGAAAAATCACCTCAAGGGAACTCATTTTGGGACAGTCAAAAAACATTCAAACGGCTCTAACCGACCAGCTGAAGGCTATTCCAGTATCGGAGTTCGAGCACTGCTATGAGGAGTGGAAGAAACGTCTCCAGCGCTTTGTGTCTTCAGAAGGAAGTTATTTTGAAGGTGACAATATAGAATTGTAATTCTTTTTTAATTAATTTACAGACCTCGTATTTTACCCATTAAAGATGCTTGTATTCGAATTCACTTCAACGGCATCTTGAGTTAGCCGACTCATGATGGTTATCGTTGGATGGCCCTCATTCAGATCTTTCAAGCCATTTCTTATTTATGTATTGTAATCCGATTTACTTGTTGCCCATAGGCAGTTGTAAATTAAATAAATAGAGTTAAAAAAAAAAAAATATTCAATACATATTCTCTGAAAACCAACTCGTGCCACAAAAGATCTTTAAGGTTGTATTGGATGGTTCCTGTTTTAATCTATACGCTTTCTGGTCTACCCGAAGAAATGAAAAATTATGAAATACCAAAAATTATAAGAATAAGGTTTTTCAGCCTAATCGGAAAAACTATAATAGAAGAATGCTAAAAGAAAACTACTGGTATCTTAAATTTCGAATACCAAATTAAATCATTACATAACTAGTATGTCTACTTGCAATCTCTACTTCAGGGCCAACTTCTCTCAGAACCTGTTTCCTCTAGTTAGTAGTAACCATCAACTCGAAAGTGTTGCATTTATTTGAGAGTTATTTTTACATTTATGAGATATATGCGTAGATCTCAAATACCACAGGAGGATACCAAATGTTTATTTCCGGTCCAAAAAAAAAAAAAAAAATTCTAAAATCTATTCGCACGCAAGCACTTCCTCTTGGCAGATTATAATACAAATTAAACATTTGTAATAGTCATTAAATGACCTTTTTTTTTTTTTTTTTACTACAAAAAAAACCCTCCCTCAACATCTATATATTCTTTATGGTTACTGGAAGCTGGCCTAGTGTACCTTACATCTAAAAAGGAGAAAGCCGGAAATAAAACATTACGAATAGGACAAACCTACAAAACGTACAAAACAAACATACAAAAAGCATTAAAATTTAATCAAATTCAGGCCACTTTGTGGAGTGATAAGTTTTACTTATCGTTAAAATGTTTTATTTCCTTTTTGGATTATCAAAAAAAAAAAATGCTTTAAAAAGATAAAAATAAATTGAAATTTATCAATCAAGACAATTATTTTAAAATGGTTTATCAATTGCCAAATTTTTAAAGCTTTACAAACAACAATTAAAAGAAAAAAAGTACTTTTAGTGATGCATGCAAAAAGTCACTAAAAAAATAGGAGGTCAACTTGCATTCAGTAGTTTCGTTTAAAACTCGTAAAAATAATAATGCAATAAATAAGACCAAACTTTCATTACGAAGAGAAAAACAAAATTAAATATAATCATAAAAAAGTATTAATAAATCAACAAATATGATTATCAAAATAGAATTCTTTTTATACGTCAAGGAAGTGACACTTAACAGATAGTCCAATCAAATTTAGGTAAAAAAAAGAAGGGGTAACTTGAATAAAAATCTTTGTTTTGGCATTTTATAAGTTAGCTCAAAAGTCTCCAAAAATCTCGTGTACGCGTCACCGGAAATCAGTGGTCAAAGATCTCGAAAATCTTCTTCTTCTTTTGCAGATATCCTTATTTCCTTTGCTTTAAATGACATTTAAAGTTATTACAAATGTTGTAGAGTATAGAATTCTCTAGAACATTTGGTTCTATACAATTTTTCATATTATCAACCGTTCTTGAGATAGAGCGCGAAGAGTGCTTAGCCGTAACGTTAGATGCTGCTGTTGTAATAACTAAACGAAATTTTAAGTATAAATTTCATTTCTAATAAAAGTAATTTAAACAAGTTATAAGTTATATTCAACTAAATACTATAGGCAGTAGTTTTATAAATTAATTGTTAGCAATTAAACGATAAATAGTTATTTATTTAACAAGTGTGGAAAGTAGTACTTTTCCTCACGCGAGGCAGGGTTTGCACGCACGAGCGAGCGAAGCGATGCGAGTGCAAGTGCAAATTGCCGAGTGTGAGGAAAATACTTTACACTAGAGTTAAATATTATATTTTTTCTGCAACCATTTATTAACTAATAAAATTAAAAATTTCATTTTTACAGTCTACAAAAAGTCATTTATTTATTATAAACATTTATTGTTATATTACAATTATTTACATTACTTATTACATTTTCTGCTGTTTCTTTTATTGATGGAGGAGTGTTTTCTAAACAGGCATCACTAGAATCCATTTTAAATTTCTATAAGGTAACACCTTTTTAACTGTTATAATTAAAAATATCTAATTATTTATTAAAGTATTATTTTTATTTCTATATTTCTTTCAATTTTTATTTTATTTTTTAATATTCGTTTTTAATTATTTAAATAAAATAAATTTAAATAAGCTTATTAGAGTTTTACAGAAAATATTTATGTTAATAACAAAACTTCTTATATCAAGGAAGCACAATAAAGTTTTTCCACTCACTTGTGCGGAAAGTGACACTAATGGGAATTTCCCCCCACTAGTGTGGGAAGTTGGGCATTACACAGCTGATTTTAATTGAGTAATGAGAACTTCCCTACATGGTTGCAGAAAAAATAACTTGGTTTTTCAATTTAATTACAGAAACTAGTAATATATACTAAAAAAGAAAGTAAAATTTTAAGAAAATCCCCTTAAAAATGCAGCAAAATACAAAATTTGTATCCGGGTAACATAATATTGTAGGAGCTAAATGTAGAATCACAGTAAAGAGGTGGTGTGGGGAAAATATCAAGATATTATCAGCCAATCAGAAAGAAGAACAGTGGCCCATACTTTCTTCAGATAGGTACTTAATCCTCATTGGCTGATCGTTCCCTTCCCACTGCTCCACCCATCACATAAAGATTCTACTATAACCAATACTGCTTATACAAAAAAAAAAAAAAGAAATACATTTTACCTCGTTTTTTTGACGGGAATTTTTACCAGTAGCCTAATATCTCTTAATCTGTATATTTTTTTTTTACACATTATTCACATTCTAAAATATTTAATTTTGACCTTTAAATAAACATAGATGGGTTCTATTTGTTTTTAAGACTTTTAGGGAATGAATTTCATAAATTTTCTGACTGTTTCACGTATTTTTCAATACATATGTTCTCTAAACTTTATACCACCTTGAAATTAATTACTTATTTTCATCTAATGCTTGAGCATATTAAATTATTTCAACTCAATCTTCATTGTAACGTTCTATTCTATCAGATCTAAACACACGATCTAATACAAACTAGAAACAATGATTTTAAACTTAAAATTAATGAAAATAAATTCAATAAAGAATAATTAAAGTATCATAACGCTTCATTAATTCATACATTTATTATCTTTCGAATTATTATAACCCACTTTCATTGATTTCTTTCATAAATTTGGGCAAAGAATCAAAAACTTACAATTTAAATTCTCTATAATAATTCATTACTTAATTTAATAATTAAAACCTAATTATTAAGAGTAAATTAATCACAAAAACCAGTAAAATACTAAAAAGAAAGTATAATTTTAAAAAAAATCCCCTTAAAAATGCAGTAAAATACAAAATTTGTATCCGGGTAACATAATACTGTAGGAGCTAAGTGTGGAATCACAGTAATGAGGTGGGGGAAAAATATCAAGATATCAGCCAATCAGAAAGAAGAACAGTGGCCCATACTTTCTTCAGATAGGTACTTAATCCTCATTGGCTGATCGTTCCCTTCCCTCTGCTCCGCCCATCGCATACAGATTCTACAATAAGCTCCTAAACGAATATGTTCTACTGATACAAAAGTTGCATTTTACTTCGTTTTTTGACAGGAATTTTTTGCTAGTTACGTAAATTCTTTGGATATTTCTATTTTTTACACATTATTCACATTCTAAAATAGTTATTTTTGACCTTTTATTATACTTATATGTGTTCCATTTTTTTAAAAAAGACTTTTAGGCAATTGATTTCATAAATTTTCAACCTGTTTAACGTATTATAATAAATATATCTAAATATTACACTAGCTAAGAGTAAATTTATAACAGAAACTAGTAATATACTAAATAAGAATCGATATATCATATTTAAAGTTGTAAACAAAGTAAATACAAGGTTATAGTCAACACTATAACTAGTAAGAATAACAAATTAAATTCTTAATTTAGTTCTACTATACACGCATAACATTGCGGTAATAGTGTGGCAATATATATATATATATCTCTATAAAAAAAACTCTCGGCGCTAAAGTCAAGGTGTCTTCTCTGCAGCGGAACCATATGGTAAGTTAAATAGGCCATAAATCAGAAGGAAATTCCCCTTTAATTTCCTTAGAAGTCAATTCTTTGGCCAGAAAAATCATCTTTATGTTGGGGGGGGGGGGAGAAAGGCCGCAAAGATGAAATTAGGGTCTCTATCTTTTATTTTTTCAATTTTTTTTTTCTTTTATTACGGCGCACTTAAGAGAGAGGATTGTAAGCCTGGAAAGGAGGCTGCGCGCTGTAGTCAATTAGTTTTTTGACATTGTACCTGAACACTTCCTTCGACCTTTATGGACTACCTGGAGCCTTAATTTTGACCTTAGTTTAGTTAAGGTCCAAATGGCGCGGCGCTTCACAGAGAAAATATTGAACTAACGTTTTTCTTACTTATTTTAAACTTCTTAACTTTATATTGTTCCTTTTCTTTTTACTTCATTTTTTGACATAAGATCAAAGTAATGTTCTTGTAGCAGTCTGTGACTTGCTTGTGGACCAAACATATTCAGAAACATCATGTAGATTAACGTTAATCGTTGATTCTAATCGTCGTATCATGCTTATTAGACACCTGACCGGTTTCAAACGTTAATACTTCTTTACTAGTAGATTAATCTAAAGTTTGGCGTATAGATTTCGGTGTAACTTCTAGCACTACACTTGCTTGGACTTGATTTTTTTTTTTGAGGGGGGGTTGGAAACAATGATTTTTAGGTGATTTCCTTACGGGAGGGAGGCGAAAGTTGGCAGCGCAGCATTGTGGTGAGTTGAGTAATTACACTGTCATGTTTTCAAAAAAATGGAATTTCTGGTAAGGCTTAGCAAAAAGTTGCTTTTAGATAACTGAAGACATTCTATAAAACACTCAGTATTAGAAGAGCACTTGGTCAAATACGCTATAATGGCACGTTAGTGGTGTACTTAAATTTGCAGTTCCTTCCTCCAAAGCAGAACTTTTGATGAAAACTATTATTTACTAAATAAATTGTCTAATTTAAGTTGTTGCCACTGTCGAGAAAAGCTCTTAAAAATAGTGCTATCATTTTCCTGTTCTTCTTAAATTTCTACTAAAATGTTACTGCCGGAAGTCAATTAATTTACCGAAACCAGTAATATATTAAAAAGGAAGTAAAATTTTATTTAAAAAAAAACAAAAAATTCCCTTAATAATAAAACGAAATACAAAAATTTATATCCAGGCGAACATAATTATTATTGTTTAGGATAACTCGTAGAGTTCCGCTTAACCAGTTAAGCGTGGAATTTAGTTTTTAAAAAACCTCCCACAGTGAGCGGAATTAAAATCAGACACAGCGACGTACACACGTCGAACGCAGCGTCGAAAACAACCAAAAGTTTACAATAGTCGTAATAGTCACTGCAAACGACTTTTTCTGCAATCTCTCTAGGGGCTTACAGATTACCAGAGCATTCTGTGCTCATTCAAAAAAATCTTGCACCGCTTCACGTATGCAGGTAGGCTCCAGTTAACTAGAGACGCTAAAGAGCTTTTACAAGAGAAGAAAAGAGAGCTTTGTATTCTCTGAGCAAAATGAAATCATGCTCGTACTTAGGTCCTGAATCTCTTATCTAAAAGGTAAAAACGGCCATTGCACAAGGGTTGAGAGCTTCTATTTGTGTGAGGTAATTCCCCAATCGGAGACCAAACATGTACCAACTACTTATCATTTGGCTGACTCCGTATAAAATACTTGGCAGTTCTATTGGTCAGATAAAGGAAACATCCCACCAAATAATATTCCTTATTGTATTTTATTATATTATATTTTATTATTATTTATTATATTTTATTGTATTATAGTTTTTATAGTTAATGACAATTTTATATTTTACACAACGAGTATACACGTCGAACGCACCGTAACAGAGATTTGGTTTGACGTGTATAAACACGTCTTAACCCGCTTAACTGGTTAAAGCGTGTATTGACGGTGAATAGTCCACTAAAAAAAAATTTTTGATGTAGTTGCAAAACTTTCTTGAAAAATACAATAAAATAATCTTGAAATAGAATGAGAAAGAAGCAGGTGAGTCGTACAGGTGCGTATGTATGTTAGACTCAATTAAAATCGGCTCCAGGTAGTAGTTGTCCTTCCGGTATTAACTATAAACACACTGTCTTCTAACCACAAATAAATAAATACGTATATATGTATATACGAAATATATAACAGGAATGTGGGAAAGGATGAAGATTGGAATGATTCATTTCCACCTAAATATGATTTATATTCATAAAGCTAATGGGGCAGTCACTCTACTGACTAACTGTGTACTAGGGCGCTACCAGACTCTAAAAGAGCCCAACCAAACCGAGGCCTTTTTTTTTTTGTATAGTTCACTAAAACTAATTGTTTTTTTTGGTTTTCAATAAATTATTTGTCTGGGAACTGTCTACAGTAGCAGAGGTTGCTGCGTTTTCTTTTTATTATCGTACCTAATATTTGACCGGAAATTAAACAACCTTCCAGTGAAAGAGTGAGAGGCGATAGTTGTGAAAAACAAAAAAAAAACAATAATCTACGTAAACAAGAGAAGACTACCATTTCTTTTTTTTTGCGTTTATGCTACAATCAGCGCGTTATCACTATAAGTAGCAGTGATAACCGAGTAACAAATGATAAGTAACGAGTGGAGAAGTTACCCAGTGGTTACACTCCCAAAAATTAGATGGTTAGTCACTCTCTTCACTGGAGAGGAGATCATGAGGCCACTGTCTTTTAAGGCGTCTTGTCCGGGTTATCAGGAAGAGTTCTAGAAGAAAGATTTTTAGCTAGAGGATTTAATATGAGATTGCAGGCTGAAGTGGAGTTTTCTGTATCGTGTTTTCAGCGACTTCGGTGATAAAAGGAATGTTAAGATCAGTGTGTGTAGTCCAGGTTGGGAGACATAAAATGGAGCGTTTACGATAGTTCGAAGTATTTTAGATTGAAGAGATTGAATCCTTTCGGAGATTTGAGCGTTTGGTTGAACCTCACAGCTCTATTCCATACGTCCAATTGGGTTTCAAAATAGAAGTACAAATCAGTCTTTTGTTGTCCAGAGAGAGTTTTAATCTGTCGTCTAAGAGTCTTTTAAGTAGTCGATAGTGTCCGTTCAGTTCTGTTCTTTTAAGTCTAGTATGGGGACGCACAATTTAAATTTATTACAAAAAAAAAAAAAATGAAAAAAAAGATCAGTTCGAGGGAAACTTCAGAAACATCTGCAGCTTCTTGGAGACCCCACTCGAAACGAGAAAGAAAAAGCGGAAATGGGCTAGAGTGTTATTTTTTTAAAACAACAATATTTGTAAAGAATTTTTGTAGGTCAATAAAACTGGTTTTTGTTTCATTTTTTATAAAATTTAAACAAAGGAAACAATAGATTCGTTTTTCTGAAAAAGAAGGAACATATGCTGGCTTCCGTTTTATGTTCAACGAATTAAATTCTATTCTTTTTTTTCTTTTCTCATTATTTAATTATTACTTTTTCTTTTTCAATTAAGTAAAGAGGAAATAGCTTAATCGAGCTGTTTTTCGAATTTTCGAGTTGTACCGGAAATAGCCGTTTTTATGTTTCCTGAGTTTGTACTTTGTTTAAAAAAAAATTGACGTATATTTGTATCGATAAAAATAAAGCAAAATATCGATAACAAGACATACTGATGAAGCAAATTTTATCGCTATACGATTACTTAAAAAAACAAGAACCAGCTAAAAATAGGAACACGTGTGTGTGTGATGGTGCCTAAGTCACTTTATGACACCATGTGACCGACCCACACTGTGTGTGAAAAACCCTCATCAAATGTGACACAAAGAGGTCCAAAGAGGAACATGTCAATCACCCACTCTTTTGTTCTCCTCTCCTACAACTCCTCTGTTATTATGTGGCTATTTTGCTGACATTTTATGTTTTACATTTTGTTTCTATAACTTAAAAAAAAAAAAAACTATCTAGGTAGTAAAATGTATTTTCAGTTCTCGTTAAATTATTCAATTTGAAATATTTAAATAATTTAAAAATTCATTACAGTTTAATAGAAGCGTTTTTAGGGTCCTAAAAAGCCAGTGGCTTCGCGCGATTTTCTGTCTCCTGAAGAGAGTGGTTAATTCAAGAGATTACAGCGGAAGTATTACCGTGTTAGGAGCCGGTAATCTCTTAATTCTGGCTTTCCGCTCTTCCTAGAGCTCCCTCGGAGAGCCTGGGGGCAGTGAAACCCATATTGATTGAGGGCTTCTAGAAACCTCTACTAAGTCTTCTTAAGAATATCTGGGCGCTAGATTAACATAGGTCTAGGGTGGGTCCGAGCGGTGCCATTGTCTTCTTGTATAATATTATGATTCATCACATTGTGGTATTATTGATTATTACGATATTAGGCGCCACGATAGCCGAGCATTTATAGGCTAGACCCTCCCGCAAAGCTAAGATGTATTGCGGTACTAGTCTAGGCCTTGCATTTTATTTTTAATGGTTAATATGAGGAATTTATAGTAAAGTATGTTAGGCGGTTATAGGCTAGACCCGCAATGCTAAGATGTATTGCGGTACTAGTCTAGGCCTTGCATTTTATTTTTAATGGTTACTATGGGGAATTTATAGTAAAGTATGTTAGGCGGTTAGAGGCTAGACCCGCAATGCTAAGATGTATTGTGGTACTAGTCTAGGCCTTGCATTTTATTTTTAATGGTTACTATGGGGAATTTATAGTAAAGTATGTTAGGCGGTTATAGGCTATACCCGCAAAGCTAAGATGTATTGCGGTACTAGTCTAGGCTTTGCATTTTATTTGCAATGGTTAATATGAGGAATTTATAGTAAAGTATGTAAGTCGGATATAGGCTAGACCCGCAAAGCTAAGATGTATTGCGGTACTAGTCTAGGCCTTGCATTTTATTTAATGTGTTAATATGAGGAATTTGCAGTAAAGTATGTTTGCTAATCGCCACCGTCCACGACACCTAATTTGTGATAGTTGAACGTAAAGCCCGCCTGAAAAAATAGGCATTACTTTACATTACTTAGTTACAGTAGGTCTATGAAACTAAAGAACCTAGAAGAATGGTTTCATCAGCTATGGTCCCAAGTTTTGAAACTATAACTTTGCGTTCGATTTAATTAATTTTCAACCGGTCATCTTCCTTTTGCTGGTCGATGGACGATCCTTTTTCCCAGACAGTAGACGCATACAAGCAACCACCAAAATGTTTTTGATCCTTGAAGAGGGTTCAAAATTTTGAGTTTTATTATATATTTTTTTTAAAAAAATTGCAAATCAGAGTTGAGAAAAAAGAAGTTTAGTGCCTATATTGTTGCACAATGTAAAGTGCAGTTTAGAAAAAAAGTTACACTGTAAGAAAAGTTGTAGCTTTTAACAATCTGTTTCCCCAGGATCGTGGCATGACTGGACAGCATCAATTTACTCGAACCCAAGCTTAACTTTCAAGCTTGCATTCCCCTCCGGGTTTACCTGAACACCCATTTTTTATTAAGTATAATACCCATTATCAAGTTAGCTACTGGATAGATCGGCAATTGCCTCACACAGACATGGGGAAGAGTCGATCCAATAATATCCTACTTAACTGATAATCCATCACCGTAGGGTCATTACTCCCACATTTGGGGGATCTTATACTGGGGCTACCGTTGGGTTTATTGATTTTGTATTCATAGAAAAGTTATGATGATTATAACGAGTGTTTATGTTTCAGTTGAATATGGAAACAGCATCCTTGGTTAAGAGATGAAGGGCTAAGAAAATAAAGTTAAATTATTAAGAAATTTTCTCATAAAAACCAAAAAATGGAAATAAATAATCAAATTTTGAAACGGCTTAGGCAAATTTAAGACATTCTCTGAAAATTTCTGATTCAATCAATACAAAAAATTTAAAAACTGCAAGAAAAACTAATGAAATTCAAATGTTATACCCTTGAAAACATTAATCACCAAACTGCCATTAATATAATAATATCGATGAAATAAATCGAAAACAAAAAAATCATACATCCAATTTATGATCACCAGATACTTGATCATTTTTTTTTTTAATTAAAACCAAAAATATCGATAATTGATCGAGATAGTAATTTATGGAGTTATTTACGACATTTATGACTAGAATTAACTGGTATAAATTGAAGGCGTTCAAATAAATCGGAAATACCTTCATAAATAGTGGATCTAGTCATCCAGCATCCCACTAAATATGGACCCCTCCTTTATTTTTACTCCAACCAATACATTAAAATAAAGCAATATATAAAAAAAATATACGGTATATATAATCGAGAGCTGTCTTCGATATAGAATGATTTATCGTAGTCATTTAGCAGTAGTCATTTACTATTTTGTAACTAAGTATAATTTGTAAACGAGGTTAGAACTTTTAGACTACCGAAATCAAAACTACGCAAGTTGAGAAACGAGAGACAAGGTAAGCCCCTTTTTCCTCTCTAAACCGGAATGCCAACCGGATACCGGAAGATCGTGAACTACATAAATTTTTGGTGATTACTTACGTATCAAAAGTATGAATGTGGTAAATATTTAATCAATATTTGTTATTAATATTTTTTATCAAACGAGAAATAAAGCATCGAAATTTTCCTTTTCTGTATAATATTTTACATATATAAAAAAATTATTATGTATTACTTGAGTTGGGGCGGTTGTTGTTGTTCTAATGGTCAAGAGCGTGGTTATTTAAGTGTGGGAGATCCCCAGTTCGAATGCTGTGTAAGGCAACATTTTATTTAAAAAAGTATTATGGTTTTTTAAGTAATAAGAATGACTACATACGCGGGATTCGAACTAAGGATCTCCCACTTACAAAGCCACGCTCATGTCCACTAGAGACCAACATCCTGGCAAGATATTCTTACCGTAATCACAGTTCAAGAAGTCTTGCATACTGGGTGCATTTATTTGATGATCAAACAAATTTATCCTGATTCACTCACAACCATGTTTTACAAGTTTTAAAATCATCAATTATTATTATTTTTGTTCTTTGCGTCACAAGTAACATTTTTTGCAGTCAGAGGACCTCCCCCCCCAAAACGTGTATTTCTGGTGGAAAATATTATCGAAAACCGTTCACGAATAGATAAAATTGTAACTTTGACCTTAAACATCTCGACTAATATTAGGGATATCGAAAGGAGGTCAACGTCATTTTTCACAATTTTTTATGTAGTTTCCACAATCATTGGTCAAAACCAGTGGTCCTTATAAAAACCCCAAACAGCTTTTTGGCCGTAACTCCACCAAAAATGAAGATACAGTATCGGGGGGTGGAAAATTTGAAAACTAGATCGAAAAAAACATATAGATTACTTCGTGAGTTTTTTTCTAAATTCCGCTTTCCTAAAAAGTTATTAGCGATTGGTGCGAATTAAATGGATTAACCCTGTATAATCTTAAGTCTTCGGGTGGTCACGAGGCTAACTGCATCTCAACCGACGAAGAGCACGATCTGGAATCGTCCTGGAGGGAAAGATTTTTGAACAAGAGGACAAAACCACCGTACTGACAAATCCTGCCCTCAAAAGTGCAGGAAGGAAGAGAGTCCAAAGAATTCCCGATATTTAGATATTTTTATCCTTCAATTACATATAAGATGTTGAGGTCGTGATGTGGCGGGTAATATAAGGGCTAAATATATATTTATGAAGGCGTGGGGGAGATGGTTGAAAGATTGGATTAAGGGCTCTCCCTACAAAACCAAATTTAATACGAAGGCATTAAAGTTTATCTGGAACAGTTTTTTTTTTTTTTTTAGATTGATTTGACAAATGAAAAGAAAGACCTATAAAGGGATCAGTATAAGGAAAACGAATGACTTTAGGGAAGGGCGCTTGGAGGAGAGGAAGCTATATAGGGGCGGATCGAGTCCCCCTCCGCTGATCATCTCTTAGGAGTATCAATAGCACACCCAGCTAGTGGTGGCTAAATCACAGGAGAACAGTTGTCAAAACAAACCGCAAACATATCTGAGGGGAAGGTTACGCCCCCCTGCTGACTTGTTTACACTTGTTTAAACTGCCACAGATTAAATGTTTACTGAAGTGAGTGGAGCTCCTTTTGTATTGTGTATTGTTGTTTGGTTATGAATAAACAAGAATATGTTGCCATGAGCGATTCAAGTGTTTGTGCATTTATTGTTGTTGTACTGTCGCTAATTTGTTGGTGTTTCTCTTATACTATATGATGTAAATAAAAGATTCTAAGTGGCTTTTTATTCAAACGAAGTTAAAAGCAAGAATAATGAAGCTCACCACACAGAGCGCTAGTATCGATGCAATAAGTTGAAACTTCGTTGATTTTGAGCGATTGAAGTTTATTTTTAAACTTCAATCGCTCACTAGAATTTGATTGAAGAATCCTGTCCAAACATTTCAGTCAAAATTCATTACTTTTTATTGGCATTGGCTTCCGTCATACAGCCAGCATCGTCTAGGTGCTTATCACTAGAATATCACTCATACTCCATTCTTACTTATAAATACATTCGCTTCACTCATTCATCCCTCTACTGTATACAACTATTTACATACAAACTAATGGATGGATCAGTACTCCTATATTCCTGCCATCCTTATAGCTTAACCTGAATTAAAATCACCGTAATCCTTCTCTAATCATTTTCTTCCATTCATTCTAATCGGCTATAACTTTTAAATTTACATTCATATTTCTTAGCTAGCTCTGCTATAGATTTAAGCACACAGACGTTGCTGGAGATTATTATGTCTTCGTAGCGAAAGGGGTGCATCTAAAAATACCTGTATAAGTCGTCGAAACACTTGTATTTCCTTTCTACCACATAACGTGGACATATCATTATTATTATGTCCTGAAATCCTCCTCCTCATCAGCAATCTACGCAAAGAGGAGAGAGGACCTTTTGTCCCTCATTACTGAATCTCCGATGATTTCCCGTAAAAGTTTTAAAAACTATTTACCCACTCTAATTTCCTAACGGAGGAGCAGCAACTACATAATGGACCACTCATTTATAGTCCCCATTCATATCACAACCCAAAATCAGTATCAGTGAAGTAGTGATTAAAAAAGACGATGAAATAGTGTGTGAACACTTTTAAATAACATTAAACCAGTCTACCCACATTTAATCCAAACTAAAAATCATTTCCTTTTAAATAAAGAAAAATACAAAAATTACACCCACTAATTGTGCAAAAAAAAAAAAAATTAAAATTAAAACAATAAAACGGAAGTAATAATTGATGGACGATCTCTATTAATTTGTAACAATTTTCAATTAAACTCTGCTTTGTGAATCAGCTGGCTTTTTTCCCCAATAATTTTGTTACATTATATAAAATTAATGGTACATAAAACCATATTATCATAAATCATAATTAGTATTATATAAACAATATTAATTATAACTTATGTGAATGAGAATTACATTAATTAATAACAATTAAAAGATAATTACAAGTTTATTGTAATTTAATAAAAATAAACTAACTTATTTTAATTACCCAGATGACTTTGAAATCAGCTGGTTATTATCCATATGTTTTTACGCTTCTCAGCTTGAAAACCATCAGCTTCCGTAGATAAATATTAAATTTGGGAATAATATTATTATTTCAAACAAATTACAAAGGAGTAATTCTGCTAAATTGCTAATCGCCTAATTTTATCAATGAACAATAAAAGAACATTAAATGTCCGAACCCTCCCCTGGCCCTTCCCCACCACAAATACCAAAAAATAATCAATTATCTTGTTACTCTTAAACAGCTGTTAATGTTGATTGAATGAAAGACCATTAAGCGTACTTGATAGCAGCAGTGTAGACAGTTATCAATGGATGCGATGGTTACGGGTAGTCACCTAGGTTGGTGCGCAACAATTCATTAATCATTTCTACTACGAAAATAATCATTCAAGTCTTCTCCGCAAGAATGAATTTGGTTTTTTTGGGGGGGGTGCGGGGTACCTTTCATTCACACCAGTAAAGATCATTTTCTCGGTTGTCAGTCTTATTAATGGATTGCACTAATAAATAGGTGAAGAAAGATTCAAGAATAAAATTCATTCATCAATTTAATGTATTCTTAATTGAATGAATTGAACTGAGTGTGGGTGATCTCTTAATGATTCTTTTAGTGCCTTTGTTATCGTTAAGACAAGCGGAAGGATAGCGAATATATTTGCAATGCTGACTTTATAAAAGGAAACGCTTTTTTTGGTAGCTCTATCTAAATATGATCAAAATTCCTCCCCAGTAACAGTAACAGTGATCAAATTCCTGTCTGCTGAGGAAAAAGCTGAAAAGAATTAGTCCTAAACAAAAAAAAGGAAGACATTCTCAAATTTTCCACCAGGCAGCAGTAAAAGCGTTAATAACTTTCAAAAACCATCTCCATACCTCGTCTGGGATTTCCAGGCAGTGTTTGGTAAAGTTTAACCAAACCGTCGCAAACAAGATGGTTCTTAACAGAATGATCTGAAAGGGTGAACCATGGAGAACGCAATCTTTAGCAAAGACTTTAAGAGAGGGAGAGAAAGGACGATAAGTGGAGACCATAAGGCTGTGTTATCAAAAGTATGGTAAAGCCTCGGCTCAGTTTAGGGACTAGCTGAGCTTGGTTCCAGGGTAAAATAGGTTCAGCAAGGAGAAGGAAACTATTTTTTTTTTTATCCTGTCCCGACTGCCATTATCAGGATGACCCATATAAGGAGGAGCTTGGGCACCTTAAAAACCCAGAGAAGTTCATACCAAAAAAACTGTATGAAATCCTGGTAACCTTGTACGTGGGTGGATCAAATATGAACCAGACTTTTGCTTTAGAACATTTATTGGTACAGTAAATACAATTTTGAATACACCTTATTTTTCTAAATAATCTCCTCTTTTATTTACACATTTTCCCAATCGAATCGGACGTTTTTTAATTCCGTCATCAAAGAATGAATCTGGTCGTGTCAGTAGCCAATTGCGCACGAACGTTTCTACACCATCGTCGACATCAAAGTGATGACCTCCCAGGGGTGTAATGATGCACCCACGTCTCATCACAGGAGACAATGTGACCTCAAGAAAGCAACTCCCTCTGTTCGATATCGTGTCAAAAATCTTTCACAGACGGCAAGACGGTTTGCTTTCTGCTCTTCGTGAAGAGGCGAGGAACCCACCTTAACGACACTTTTCGGTAACCCAAATCATCGGGAATGATTGATTGGGCACTCCCTATACGATATTCCAACGTGTGCAGCAATTTCCCATATTGTAAGGCCGGCGGTCTCTTTCAATCATCTCACGGATCGCAAGAATATTCGCGTCTCACTGGTGTTTCTTCGAGGTCGGCGTGCAAGGGTCTCATTTTGCACTGACTCTCGGCCATCGGAAAATTTTTTGTGCCAGTCGTAGACTTGGGTCCCTTGAAAACGTTTTTCCAGCGAACTGTGCAGTTAGTCGACGCAAAATTTCGGCAGGTTTTACGCCCTTCCGGGATAGAAATTTAATAATAATGCGTTGCTCAACAGATATGGGTACCTCTTATTTAGACATGGTGCTACTAACAGCCAAACTGCTCTGGCGAGCCGGACCGAGTTACTCACCTCCACTTCACATAGTCAACCAACATATATTATGACGTCACGTTACTCACTTCACCTTGGGAGCGTCAATAAGAAAAGTCCGGTTAATATTTGATTCACCCTCGTAACTAAATAGGATGAAAAATTATTGCCAGTTTCAGTTATTATAAACTTTATTCTGCCGAGCTTTCCACCTAGGGACCAGGTCATCTTCAGAGCTAATTTACAATGTACTGTTTTACATCATTAGAGGGTTGGTGTGTCTTCTGTCTTGTGTGTTCATGGACTGAGTCCCTAGGTCGAAAGCTCGGCACTATAAAGTTTATAATGACTGAAACTGGCAATAATTTTTCATCCTATTGAAACTATGATTCAATCACCAAAAATAATGAACAGTAATTACTTGTAACTCAATTCTACTTACATCTACCACTTTCCCGGGATGATTTGGTTGGAGTTCCTGAAAGACAGGACCTATCTTATGTCACAATAATCTAAATCTTAATTGAAAAAATAATCGCCTATTTTTTTGAGGCAGAGATGCCGTTTATGACGATTCTGATTCCCCTCTCCCACCTAAAAATAAAAATTAGCTAAACACAAGATTCGAACTGGCGATCACCAAGCTTTATAACCACAAAAAACGAAACATCTGCCCCCAAAATCTTAATTCAATCAAGCACCGTATGGTTTAAGATTTCTACCTGCAACTTAGCGTTAAAATTCCACAGCTGCTGTTTTGTTAAGATTTTCACGAAATTAACTTCAAAGATTCTTTTTTCTGAACTTGGGGCTAAACACATAATGAAACATTTTTTTGGCCTAGAAAATTCTGAGGAAGGGGGGTTGATGCGCTTATCTTTAGGATGTCGTTTGAGTGAACTTTGTTTCAAAGGCTTACAAAATAGACGCAAGTATCTGTAACTTTTATTTGAAACAATCTTTTCCAGTAAATTGTGAGTTGCTAATATTCCGCGTTAGCTGGGAAATCCGAACCGAATTCCTCACTTACTCCTATCAGATTTGCAATAACGCCTAGTGATACAATCCTGAGTTTTGACGCGACAGCATCGCTAGTTTCTAGAACATTAAGCTGGATGACAAATTAATATATGAAATAAAAGTCTAGAGGTCCGGTAGATGGTATCTGGGTGAAGGAGAGTAAAAAGGGACGATTGGTGGCCGGCGAGCAGGGCGGGCTAGAGTTAGGCCCCTCTAGCTGATTGTACCAGCTAGATACCATGGTAACCAGTACCCAACACCTTAACCACACAGTTACTGCCCCACTCCTCCTGGTTACCGCCAGCTTTTATCGCTCAGTCACTCGCTCTCTCTCACTCTAAAGCGGGGCTCCCATCAAAAGCTCCATGTTCCAGCCGTGCTCCACTCGCTTGCTCAGTGCTGCCAACATCAATTACAATCAATACACTCTCTGAACTATCCTCTGCGAGTTACGATCTTCTGCACTAATCGAAGTCGAAGGGGCAAGGGGCATTCCCATTATTATCTTCATCTATTACAATTCACAAACAATTCTATTCCTCTTTTAAGAAACAAATTTATTTAGTGATGAAATCAAATTTACAATCAACATGAATGAAACTGCACAATTAGTGAATTTGTAGGCTGAAGCAAAACCGGTCAGGGTTCGTTTAGGAATTGGTACCCAGTAAATACGGGTAGATCTATGACCACCCATGGGATCCTCTCTAGTTCACCACCAAGTGCCTTAACCAGTTAAGCGTGTTCGACGTGTATACTCGTTGAGAAAAAATATAAAATTGCTATTAACTATAAAAATTCGAAATTTTAATAAAATACAATAAGGAATATTATTTGGTGGGATGTTTCCTTTATCTTACCAATAGAACTGCCAAGTATTTTATTCGGAGGGGTGTGGAGGGAGCCGGCCAAATGATAAGTGGTTGGTACATGTTTGGTCTCCGCATTAGAGATTGGGGAATTACGCAATTACAAATAGAAGCTCTCAACCCTTGTGCAATGCCCGTTTTTATCTTTTAGATAGAGGTTCAGACCATGATTTTATTTTGCACAGAGAATTCAAAGCTCTCTTTTCTTCCTTGTAAAAGCTCTTTAGCGTCTCTAGTTAACTGGAGCAATGCATACGTGAAGCGGTGCAAGATTTTTGAATGAGCACAGAATGCTCTGGTAATCTGTAAGCCCCTATAGATTGCAGGAAAAAGTCGCTTGCAGTGACTATTATGATGAACTTTTGGTTGTTTTTCCCCTGCGTTCGTCGTGTATACATTGTCAGTGTCTGATTTTAATTCCGCACTATGTAGGGGTGTTTTTTAAAGACTAAATTCTACGCTTAACTGGTTAATTCATTTTATTTACACATTATATGAAAAAAATCAAGCTGGAAAATGTAAGATTAGGTCAGTAGTGCTTGGTCGACAATATTGTCGGACTTTATCCACGTGGCGCGCACGTTAATCTGCTTTCCTGTTTTTCCGTTTCTGTGCTACTTCCGTCCGTAATCAGTTTGGCGAAGAGACTTGGACGTCAAATATGTTGTTGTCTCGTTCTGACCCAAATGACAGACGGAAGCATGAATGAAGTTGAAATCTCTGAACCAAATCGATTAATTTCACAATTGCTAACATTTCTGTATCGAGAGAAATGAGAATTAATACAAAAATCATTACAATTATTTTTAAGTTTTATTCTAAACTTATTATTTTTATAAATTCTCATAATGTATGTATTAATGTCAGAAATAGTTTTTATATTTTAAAGTTATTATACATTCAAGTAGAGTAAGGAGAGATATGTTTTAAAAAAAAGTGGAGTTAGCTTGGTCTTGAGTTGGAAGAAGAGCTAAAAGAAAGAAAGCGATAAGGATAACCTGTAATTAAGATCTGAATATGTAAGAAGGGAAGGAGAGAAATAAGGTCTGTAAGAAACGGAATACTGAACAACGAACATACGGACAAACATATGTTAAATATTCAACAAAAAGAATCATATATTATAAGGGGAACATATACAAAATATTCGCCATTAATATATGAGTTGTCCAAAAAGGAAGAAACCGGTTTTAATTTTTGTTAATATTATTATTTATTAATTTTTTTAAAATTTCTATGTGCTTTGAATTAATTTCAAATTTTGTTTCCATTTTTGGTATTCAATTAATATAAGAATTGGTATACAATCGAATGTTTCAAAAAGAAAGATTTTGATTGCATCCAGCAATGCGGGAATTACCTAATTTTTGCCTATTGGTAGATTTAAATGTATAATTAAGTGGGCGGGGCTAAAACCTCAAGATTTGAGGAATGAGCGAACCAATAATCGCCTATTTTTTTCAGGCAGGCTTTACGTTCAACTACCACAAATTAGGTGTCGTAGACGGAGGCGACTAGCAAACATACTTTACTACAAAATACCTCATATTAACCATTAAATAGAATGCAAGGCCTATACTAGTACCGCAATAAATCTTAGCTTTGCGGGTCTAGCCTATATTCGCCTAACATACTTTACTATAAATTCCTCATATTAACATATTAAATAGAATGCAAGGCCTAAGACCGGAAATCGAACCCAATATCACAATACATTTTAGCTTTGAGAAATGAGCGAACTATGTCCCGGAATGCTCCCTATGGAGAAGTGGATTAGTTTCTCTACTTCTATGTATATGGCTTGTTGGTTCGTTGTGCCTAACCTGTTAACTCGTAACCATAGTTACGCCGAACATTCTCAGAATACCTTAGCCTTAGAATACCTTGGGAGTCAGTTAATGTTCCAGCAACTGTTTCAGTTTAGCGAACTCTTTATAAGTTAGACACACGATAACCTAGGTTACACTTAGTGCGATGTGTTTTACGAACGAGTAGACTCCCAACCGGAAAGCTCTAGAGTTTTATAGTGAAATCGCTAAGACGTCCTCTACATCTGTGGTAGATCACATTAATACCATTCTTTGGAAGCCATCCACTGCTGCGACCCATTTTTTTTTTGACACAAACTAAACACCTAACTACTCGTACTTTAAAGTACACTTTGTACCTGTACCTCCTGGAAACGTGAATTTCCTTTTGAAAAATCAAAGTTAACTTTCATCTGTTGAAAAAGGAAAATTATGTTGGTCCAATAAGAATTTTAAAACAAATAAACTTTGCCGGAAGGAACTATTTTTTTTCTTTTTTTAAAAATTTAAAACAGGAAGTACGATCTTTTTTTATTTCTGTTAAAACTTCCGACTTTCACGAAAAACGGTATTTAAAAAGAGATGACAGAATAAAGCCCCTTTTTTAAAAAGTTCTCCAAGCATACTCTAAGCGATTTAAAGCTTTAACTAAGAAATGTGTTATTGACACTTAAGGGCCAAGTGGCCCTGTAAGTTGTCGGGTTGCACAGGTACCCGTGGTCGTCGGCACTTACCATGTCCCTCGTCAACTCCTCCCTCAACTTACTGCTTGACTATTAACCATTATCTTCTCGTACATGTGTTGTTACATTCTTATGCACGTTTTACTACTACATACTTGCAACTTTATCTTTGTTGGACATGTGCTATGGGGACTTTTTTTCAGCGCACAGCCGGCCTCTGAATAGTGTTCTCTCAATGCAGGCAACACTTTCATCACCGTACAGTGAAGATGTGAAGCTTCAAAATCCACTGCATTATCCCTACAAAACCTGAAAGGCAATTATTAAAATCCCAACTATACTTCCAAAATCTCTTTGTTTATTCACGATTAGTATTCTTATTCTGGATTCAGATCCAAATCTCTAGTTTAGGACATTCGCACGACCAGAATTCTCGACGTTCTAACTCACATTCATTTCGTACTACACTTGCCCGAAACAGTTGACTCCGAGCTAAAGTGTTGTTCGGAGATGGTAAAACGTAAGCGAAATTGAATTCTCTACACTTTACTGATTTAACTTACCACTGATGATGCCCAAAATCGGTCAAAAATGCAATAAACATGCGCGTTCCGACGGATAAAATAAAAAAAATGTTATATAACACTGCGGTCATAACCACAATTAAGAAGAAAAAATACATTCCTAACTCTTACAAGAAAATAACTTACTAATTACCAGAGCCAGAATACAAATATATTTTACCCTGGGGGGGGGGGGTCATAAAATCTTTAATTTTTACTCAACCAATCAGCGATAGGCTCTAATTACTGGCATTTAGATTGGTAGACCACCCAAATTAGCGTGATTGTAAATGTCTACCTCCTTGTTGAAGAAGATGCGCCTAAGAGAACTAAAATTAGCAATTTTTCTTTCATTTTATTTTTCCTTACACCTCTACCAGTAGTAAACGTCGTTGCTCGCTACCTTGAGCTGTACTTAGACCGAAGACTTTCTTGGAAACCCCACACTAGACTTAAAAGAACAGAACTGAACAGACGCTATCGACTACTCAAAAGACTCTTAGACGATAGATCAAAACTCTTTCTCTGGACAACAAAAGACTGATTTATACTTCTATTTTGAAACCCATCTGGGCGTATAGAATAGAGCTGTGGGGTTCAACCAAACGCTCCAGTCTCCAAAGGATTCAATCACTACAGTATAAATTACTTCGAACTATAAGTAAACGCTCCATTTTATGTCTCCAACCTGGACTATAAACACTGTGATCTTAACATTTCTTTTAATCACCGAAGTTGCTAAAACATGAAACAGAAAACTCCACTTCAGCCTGCTCATATAAATCCTCTTGCTCACAATCTTTCTTCAAGAACTCTTCCTGACAATCTGGACAAGACGCCTATAGAGACAGTGGCCTCGTGATCTCCTCTCAAGTGAAGAGAGTGGTCCTAACAGTTTGGAGTGTTACCACTGGGTAACTTCTCCACTCGTTACCTTATCATTTATTACTCTATTGTATCATAGTTACTTATAGCGCTAACTCGCTGATTGTAGCAAAAAAAATTATTAATTAAGACGCATCAACATCTGAGGTTATTGGCGCCCGAAGCTTTTTTCAGTGCACTCCGGAAAGTGAGCTGTAAGAAGCTTCTAGGTAGAGAAAAATCTAAGGGTCAGCAGCTGGATTCGAGCCCGCGATCCCTGCGTGGGAATCTAATTTTGCTAATCGCATAGCTAGGCCCTTTCTCTATCAGTTATTATTAATTCAAATATTGTTAAATATTCAAATATTTCTTATAAAATTTAATTTGTGAAAAACGATAAATAAAATTTTCCAATATTGTCTCATACACCCGAATTTGTGGTCGAGATTTTGGTTATTTGTGTTGGTGGTTGGAAGTTCGTGTCTTTTTGAACTAAGACCGACAATTAGTATGACAGTGTTTATGGACGGAGATGTGTGTTTTATTAGAACGACCAGAGGATAGAAATGGACCGGACCTAATAGCTAGACTACGGAAGTGGGGGGAACCAGTCAAGTTTTTGCAGTGAGAGATCGTAAAGAGCTGGAAGAGCGGATGGAATAGGCAGAGCAGTTTCGAGGACAGAACCTGTTAGAATGGACGACTTATTGCCACGACTTAACGAGCTAATATATTTTCTATAGCTGAGCTATATTAGGGTTTCTAATTGTACGCATGCGTGTGTGTTTGGAACAGGGCAAAGCCAGGACGGATTATGGTAACAGATTCTCTGCTGTTGAATATTAATTAATCATTGGTGATATAAACAATCAATAGCTGTAAATAATAATTATTTAGTTTTAGAAAATGAAATTAGGTATGATTGATATATCCTAGTTACCAGAGTTACTCTACTCAAGAAGGAAGGCGTCAAATTCAAATTTTCATCTGGAGAAACATAGGTAATTTGGGCGACGCTCTGGTTATGGAAGAATAAATCTAAGTGTATCCACATTAATCCAATTCTTCTAGTTTTGGGCCGATGTGGGAAGGTCTCCTCCCACAATGGGCGAGGACACGTAAGTAGTCTAGAACCGATAGACAATGGCGGCTGTTCCAAGGTATCCTCGGAGAAGCTTTTTGGGTGGAATGGTTAAATTTAGTAATAGTCTAGGCATGCTTCAAAGTTCATTTATTATTTTATTATTATTATTAAAGTCTTTATTTATAAATGTTACATGCTTAATAAAGAAAAATACAATTCAAAATAAAACAATCATCTCAAAAGACATTACCATGGTCATAGACCGTCGGTGGAGTCGAAAAAAAAGAAAAAATTCCATTGAAATGAAGAAAATATGCTTCAAGATAACTAAATAAACTATAAACAATATTAATCCAAATGAGCTTCACTCTCTCTTAATTCCGTAATAATTAATATTAATACTTTTATTTTATATTTCTGCTGCTCAAAGTTCATTTAAATCTCTTCGTTAGCGGCCCTGCTAGAGTCTTGAACAGAAATTTGGTCGACTTAAATGATGCATTACACTTTCCTATAAGATACGATAAATGCAGTAAAATCTGCATCAAGTGTTCCACCGTAGGATAGATCCCAGTCTTTGTTGGAGCCTATGGAACAGATGCACCTTTTAAACCCTCTTAAGTTGCACTGAAATCGCTAATTACGTTTGCAGGCCTCTGGCACACTTAGAGGCCCACATAGAGAAGAGAATCAGTCAAAAAAAAAACGATAAGTGGAATAAAATGTGGATCTTATGAAAAAAAAAAAAGACAAAAGTATTTCTTACCACAAAGGGAGCCCTCACCACGAACCTCTTTTCTTTACCAGGATAGAGTTGATTAACTCCTAGGAACTCCTGCACACAGGCTGGACACAGAAAGAGGAGTAAAATTGCCTTCCCCGTTTTTGTCGGCGTTGTTATCACTATAGGGTGAGTCCAGAAGAGATCCCGGGGAAAAAAAAGAATGGAACGCGTAAAGAAGGGAGGTTATACCTAAAAGAGCTTGGTAAAAAAAGAGACAATATGCCTCTTTGAAAACAGGGCCCTCTTTGAAGGCAGGGCCTAGGAGTAAAAGACCCTCCCTTTGCCACAGTAAATAACAATTAGAAGACTAATTTGTAAGAAAAAGAACTCGAAGTTAGAAAATTTATGTGAAAAAGAATCCTTCCTTTTATTGTAAAGAAAGAAAACAAAATAATTGGAAGTCATAATCAAAATAAAATATAAATAAACTGCTTAAACAAAACCAGCTTGTAAAACTAAATAGTTGGGTCAACACTGCTTAATTTAAATAGATGAAATCGATTATAATGTATATAATAAAAATGAAAATTAGCAACTATATAATGATAGAGGTGGCAGTGTTACCCCATGTTAGAATAAAAGAGAAACGAAAATTTCTCGATAAAGAACTTTAATAATAATAATTTAAGGGGCGTCATGTTTTAGTCCAAGTTATTCACACTTCTTTTTTTTTTAAAGAAAATAATAGAGATTACATTATTTAGTATTTAAATTGAGTACTAGTATTGCTACTTCCGCCGTAATCTGGGTACTTAGGATTACAGTTAAGAGTTCCAGAGTGGAAACTCACACGACTTTTTTCTTATCTCAATCCATGGACACATTGAAAGAAACAAAATTTTTGTAAGAACAACTTCTTAGGGCTCAGGAGGACCGGTCAAGAAGAATTTTCCGGTAAAAGAAATCCAACGCAAGAATCTGACGACAAGAACGAGAGAAAGTGGAAATTATAAACTGAAAGCAAGTTCATAATTATTTTTTTTTACTTTAAGATGAGATGTATTCGTCTCCCATCTACTTCAACAGAATCGCAATCCCGAAAATAGGGACAATGTACGATATCTAGGATTAGACCGTCTACGAGGTGTGGCTATTAAATAACGAGACTGATGCAGCTACAGAAGAACTATGTATGCGCCAAATCCTAGCGACCGACATCTGTGCAGCATAAAGCCTTCTCCTTTCGATTTCAGCGTCTCACGTATTTGTAGAGAAATCTGTCTGGACGGGAACCGTCGTTTGTGTAGTAAGGAGGTGTTAGTTTCGTTTTGCCGTAAAACATGATACTACACATCATGTAGTAGAGCAACGAATTGTCGTGAAATTTCACATCAAAACTTGGGTAAAACCGCTACTGAAACTTATCTTTTATTTATATAATGTTTATTACGTGTGCAAGTTTTTGAGTAGTTCAAGCGTTTCCAAGATGGCCGAGAAGACGTCAGAGATGATGACCGCCCTGGTCGCCCCTTCCACGTCCAAAACGGATGAAAATATCGATTATAATTAATTAACATTACTACCGTGAGGTGCTTGCTCAACTCCGTGAAAGAGTAAGGGAAAAAACGACCCGATTTGTGGAAGAACAAGTCACGGGGTTCTCCATCAAGACAACCGGCGCCGGCTCACACTGCATTGTCTGACACAAGACGTTTCTAGCCAAGTACAACATCCCAGTTTTGGGGCCATCCGCCTTATTCGCCTGATCTGGCCCCATGTGACTTTTATCTGTTCCCCACAAAGTCAAATCTGCATTAAGAGGAAACACGATTTCAACCCATTGAAGCAGTGAAAGAAAAAGCGGCACGTGTCATGCAGGAGCTCACAGAAAGGAGAGGGAAGTACATTGAAGGTAATAATAACTAAATATGTATAAATTTAAAATAATACGTTTTTCAGCAATAGTCTCGTTATTTAATAGCCACACCTCGTAATCCAGACTTAGGAAGAACAAGACACGCTACACTGTACTAGGCATGATTTCATTTTGCATAGAATTCAAAGCTCTTGGCGTCTCTAGTTAACTAGAGCAATGCATAACGTGAAGTGGTGCAAGATTTTTGAATGAGCACAGAATGCTCTGGTAATCTGTAAGCCCCAGAAATTTCCGAAAAAAGTGCTTGGCAGTGACTATTGTAATGTTGTAAACTTTTGGTTGTTTTTGCCCTGCGTTCGACGTGTATACACGTCGTCATTGTCTGATTTTAATTCCGCACACTGTGAGGGGTGGTTTATTTTAAAACTAAATTCCACGCTTAACTGATTAAGAAGTTGGCGTAAAAAGCCACTTATTTAAACAGCTGATCTTGAGGTTCAGGCACCCATACCCAGTTCTAATCAAAATTTAGACTTGAAAACAATAGAAAAGGTGAAAGGAGATCATGATTTGTGGAAAACTAAGTACCAACAAAAAATTGGTTAATATAAGGCCCATTTTAGACCTAGCCAAACGAAATGTGTTTCCCTCCCACGTAAGCACAACTTGGGGGAATAATTTAATAGCCATATTTAATTAATAAAAGGGTGCTCAGTGTCTCTGTGGGTACGTACAGACACAGATATGTATAACTCTACCATACACGTTATTAGAGTGTTGGTCGGCTAAGAGTTGGAGTTTAGAATGCCCCCCCCCCCACCAGTGTGGTGGTAGCCCCAAAGAGGCATACTCAGTGAACAACAATGCGGGTTGCGTGTTGCGGTCAGCTCGCTGACAGAATAACCCACACACTCACACTTGGTTTAAAGTGGTTCCCTCTCGTTCAGCGTAATAATGCAGAACTACCATTCCTTGTGACCATAATACAGCCAACTATATTCACACATACTTTGTATAATATATTTATTATACTCTCAAACCAAGGTAAATATTTATTTTTGGATTAACTAAATTTACTAAATAAATTCTTAAAATGAATACTTATAACGATGAATACTTTATTAAATTATAAATTTGAATAATATTATGAAACTTATCGTTAAACCCCAAATTATTATTGTTTATTTAAAGCGATATATTGTTTCTGAATTTCCTGATGGGTTTTTCACTTTTCCTCCCATAAAAGAAAACATTTTCAGCAGAAAAACACCTTCTGAGGTCTCCTGGGAAGTTAAAAATGGGTTTTTTCACAACTTGTTCTGAATATGATCAGTCAGTCTGAATGTGTATCGATTAGCATAACTCAAAACCCTCCCCCCCAAAATCGCAGTAAGATATTTGGTTTAATAGGACAAACGGCAATGAATTTTTTTTGGGGGGGTAATCGATTAATTGGAAGTAACACTTTACAGAATCGATTTTATTTATACGGTTTTTTCTAAAACAAAAACTTTTGGTCGATTAATTAAACTTTTGGCATGTTTTTACCCAATTAAGTTCACGTTTAGCAGGCTTGTAGTCGTTTCTGTACACTTTTGGCGTAGTAATATGTTATATATCCTGTCATTTTAGATATTTATACACTGATAGCAGCTTAAACTTCCTGGTGATTCTTCCTGGGTGCCAGGACAACAAGAAAACTTAAGAATTGGACCCGGCGGAGTTAGGTTATAGCCCAAAACCCTTCTGTTGCCTAAGAATCAACTAAGGTGATGGCTGCTTTACACTAAAGATTTTCTTCCTGTACAAGGAATTCAGGATACCTTGGTTAAAAATCAGCACTTCACGATCCATTACTAATTCCGAGCATTGTCAGCTTGGCTGGGAATATGTCATAACGGGACATTTCTGACTAGCACAGTATTCATCCTTAAGGATGTGCTAGCTGGGTTTGGCCGGCCGTAGAATGGACGCAGAAGAAGATCCCACCAGGGAAAGATAGTGGAGATGATAGGTTTTTATAGGTCCTCACACAGACTTTTGATTATAAAATCCTTTGCCGAGAAATTGCTAAATTACTGGAATACAGGATTATCAGGCTATAAGGTGAAATAATTGAATCTTTTTTTTGAAGCGAATTATTTTTATGAAATAAATGAAATATAATGTCCTTGTTACAATTAGTTACTGACAAGCCAATAATTACTTTTATTTGGCGTTATCACATTTTTTTTGGATTAAATACCACGTTTTAATTGGTTTATGAAATCATTTAATTATTAGTTACTAAAAATTGTTAAATCTGTCGCGAGAAAGAGGCGTGGCTCCCATGTTTGTAAACTAATCTCTGGGTTGTTTTGTTTGGATTCATTGAGCAATTGTAAAAGTAGGGTTCATTGAAAAAAAAAGAAAATATTTTTTTTTGAATGAGCAATTCAATTTATGAATGAGTGAGTAGGAATTTGAATTAGAACCTTGAACCAAAAAATTAATTCATAAGTGGGTGTAAATCATTACAAGAATTTGTTTTTGTTTTTTTAGTCGATATTTGACAGGCTAAAAGTTCAACGGAGCATCTTTTCCTAGGCTTTTAGGCATTAGCTAAGAGTGTAGATTCATGTTTTTGTTTAATTAAAGGTTATTTCCTAGGCAAACAATCTAAGTGCCAAAAAAGCACAAGCTAGAAGTAGCTAAGTTACGGGCTTGAAACTTAAATACGTAGTAAATGATTTGAATTAGTTAAAAAGTGATCATTCAAGGAGAAGTAAAATCAATAAAATGATCAAGTCAGTCTAGAATTTTATGAGGAAGTGAAGCATTTGGGACTTCCGCTGGACGACTATCCGACTTTTAGATTAGATAGCTTCCGGAGGCATTGGTCAGAACGGCTGCGATTTTTATGGCCAAAATGGACTATTGTAGCACCCTACTATTTACTTCCAGAGCTTGAATTTTTGACTTCGGAGTCAGTCCAGGTGGAAACTTCTCTGAAGGACTGAACCCTAACCTATAGCCAGGCCCTTGGCGCTGGCACTAAATGTACAGTGTCTTTTCCTCTTCTTAAGGATAGAATCTACGCCGGCTGTCCATCCGCTGCTGCTAGGCGCTTGTTGTTGGATAGTCGCGCAAGTAAACGCTAGGGGTAAAACCCTAGTGAGTGTTTAGAGGAATCGATGGTCTGCTCCTAGTCTGGGGGTGCGTTTTCAGTTACCCCTCTTGCGATTTATTGTGAAGCGCTCAAGGTATTCGTATCCTATCGTAGCATAGCAAATAGTTAAGTTGCAAGGAAAACTCCAGTTCATAACTAGCGACTCGCTTGTATTTACTGAATTCACTGGAGACTTGCAGAAGCAGAGTATCGCATGGGTCTGGACAGTGGAAATACGTCCAGGTTTTTGTAAAAAAAAAGAAAGGAGATCGGCTAAGTTGGGTCAGAACGAAAGGCTGGTAAGTCTCGTGGACTACGAGGTGTGGCTATTAAATAAAGAGACTGATGCTGCTACAGAAAAACTATGACAGACAGCTGTGCACCAGCGTAAAACCTTCTCTTTCGAAACCAGCGTCTCACGTGTTTGTAGAGAAATCTGTCTGACCGGAACCGTTCATTTATGTAAGAGGTGTTAGTTTCGTTTTGCCGAAAACATGATACTACACATGTAGTAGAGCAACGAATTGTCGTGAAATTTCACATCAAAACTTGGGTAAAACCGCCACTGAAACTTATCTTTTATTAAAAGAAGTTTATGGTGATGAATTATTAATCACGTGCGCAAGTTTTTGGAGTGGTTCAAGCGTTTCCAAGATGGCCGAGAAGACGTCAGAGATGATGACCATTCGGGTCGCCCTTCCACGTCCAAAACGGATGAAAATATCGATTATAATTCATCAACATTACTACCGTGAGGTGCTTGCTCAATTCCGTGAAAGAGTAAGGAAAAAACGACCCGATTTGTGGAAGAACAAGTCCATAAGACAACGCGCCGGCTCACACTGCATTGCCTGTCAAGACGTTTCTAGCCAAGTACAACATCCCAGTTTTTGGACCATCCGCCTTATTCGCCTGACCTGAACTGTTCCCCCCAAAGTCAAATCTGCATTAAAAGTAACACGATTTCAGTCCGTTGAAGCTGTGAAAGAAAAAGCGGCACGCGTCATGCAGGAGCTAAGACAGAAAAACACTTCCACCACTGTTTCGAACAATGGTAAATTCGCATGGAGCGTTGTAGGGATAGGGGAGAGGTGTATATTGAAGGTGATAATAACTAAATATGTATAAATTTAAAATAAAATGTTTTATAGCAATAATAGTCTCCGTTATTTAATAGCCACACATCGTATCTAAGTAGGCTGAACTTGAAGGGTTTTTCTCTAATTAGTGGGTGCCCATAATAAGTTCTTCAGCAAAGTCTCTAGCATTCTTGTGAAACCCAAATGGGATCTAGGCCCAACTTATAGATACCCAAATTTTGTGAATTTCTACTGTAACCACATCGCACCAGTTCTTCAAAAGATTCCAAAGTTTCAGCCCTATTTAAGCCAACCTTCATCAGAAAACCAAATTTACCTAATTAAAAGAAAACTTTTGGTCAAAAGCGAATCAAAATTAGCCATTAAGCCCCACCCAGATAATTGAAGCCAAATCAGAGTGTGTGAAAGGGATGAGCGATTTTTTTGTACTCGAATGTGAGTGTGTTGCCCTGTGGTAAGGTTCGCCTAAGTTCAGGTGACACATGTGGGTCGTACCTGTGAAGCTTTGCCTGTAGGGAGCCCCCCGGTGCGAAGGTCGGTGTCGTGTGTCTTATTCAATCTCTTCCAGAGGAAGTGATTCCTTACTACTACCAGGGCTGGCCGTCTGTATTCTATTCTTTAATATTGTATACATTATTTTCCTTCCGCCTTAATTCCAAACTGAATAGTAGCGTAAAGATTGCAATCTAAACCGGAAATTTACGATTTTCACTGAGCGCTCACCAAACCGCTGTCTGAGAAAACTCCCACGACTTTCTCCCCCACTTAATTGTTCTAAACTTTCTAAGAACAACTTTTCTAAAAACTTGGCACTTTAAAAAAATAAAAACTAATACTGAAGTTATAATATTATAATTGTACGGAAAAGACCGACCGTCAAAATAAATAAAGCTTTAAATAAAAGTTAACAGTTTGCGATTCCGTTTAAAGGTTTTTTTTTATAATTCTAGCAATTCTTTAAATGAAACTATAAATAGTTAACTAAAGACAAAGTTTTTGTAAAGACTGTGTTACAATAATCCCTTAGTTCGCAGAAAGAGACCTTTGATACTTTAGAGAACAGTACCTATAACCTGGAACCTCGCATTCGTACAAACTGACAAGTACGGCAAGTCTATTCTAAAATGAGGAACTTTCATCAAATTCTGATGCAAACTGTACAGAGAATCAGTCAAAAAAATAAAAATAAAAAAGTAATTTCTGAAAATTTTATCAGAACATAATAACATAATAACTATTTCCTAAAAATAAGGCGCCACGATAGCCGAGCGGTTTTCTAGGCTAGACCCGCAAAGCTAAGATGTATTGCGGTACTAGTCTAGGTCTTGCATTTTATTTAATGTGT
This sequence comes from Rhodnius prolixus, assembly GCF_049639745.1. Lineage (NCBI taxonomy): Eukaryota > Metazoa > Arthropoda > Insecta > Hemiptera > Reduviidae > Rhodnius > Rhodnius prolixus. Next base: position 6,530,112 of record NW_027411603.1, on the reverse strand, counting down.
TAATATGAGGAGTTTATAGTAAAGTATGTTAGGCGGTTAGATGCTAGACCCGCAAAGCTAAGATGTATTGCGGTACTAGTCTAGGCCTTGCATTTTATTTAATGGTTAATATGAGGAATTTATAGTAAAGTATGTTAGGCGGTTATAGGCTAGACCCGCAAAGTTAAGATGTATTGCGGTACTAGTCTAGGCCTTGCATTTTATTTAATGGTTAATATGCGGAATTTATAGTATAGTATGTTTGCTAGTCGCCTCCGTCCAAGACACCTAATCAGGTATTTCTCTATCTCTTCTCAATCTCAATTTAATGATGTACAAAAAAATTAAAAATTATAAAAGCAATCATAATAATTTAATACTTAAGGAACAAGCAAAGCTGACACAATTTAACGATTTCACTACTTCCATTCTCAAAATTAGCTCTTCCGAAAAATAATTGGTTATAATCAAGAAGGCAATTAATTAAACCATAATACGGGTAAAATAAGCGAAGCATAGATATTAGTTAACCAAATTTTTATTTGCTATATAAAAAGCCATGGTAAAATGTAATGCTTCTGGGACAACGTCTTTTTAATTTATATTATTAAATCTTTCTTTTAAGAATTTTATTATTAAATGATCTTTAAACATTTTTTGAATAGCTCATATTAGCCACCAAGTTCGAAATCGGAGCAGTTTGTTTTTATGAAGGCTGAAGTAAGGAAAAATGGATTTCAGCGCGGAGATCCTTAGTTCGAATCCAGCTGCTGCTGGTTCTTAGATTTTTGTCTGGTGATGGGACTGTTTATAACGAGAGAACATTGTCCTAGCTGAAAAAGCTCTATGTGAAAATAACCTCCAGATGCTGTGGCGCATTAAATAAAAAAAAAAAAAAAATTAAAAAGTATTTTGGTGATTCTTCGAACCGTTATCGGTTCAAAATATAATTTACCAGTTTAAAAGACCAAATTCCGGGACATGTTATGGCATCTGAGATCAGACCAGCCTGCCCTTAGATTTACTCATCTAAATAGCCTCTAAGAAAGAGAAAACACTAATCGCGGATTATATTATGAGTAGGCAATGTGCGCCTCTGAACATACGAGGGTCGTTTGAAAAGTCCGTGCAAAGTCAGAGAGATAGCACCACTGGCGCGTATCGAGGTTATGTTTAGTTAGTAGCATCTCTTGGAAGAACACACACCAAGTTTCAGCCAGATCGGTCTATTTCTTTGTGTTTGGCATTCGTTTGAATCGAGGAAGTCGAGTGATTTTCAAAAAATGGACGAAAAAGAATTTCGTGTGTTGATTAAACACTACTTTATGAAAGGCAAAACGCCTCAGGAGACTAAAGAGAAGCTTGATAAACATTATGGTGACTCTGCACCTTCGATTAGTACAGTTTATGAGTGGTTTCAAAATTTTCGGAGTGGCCATATGGGCACAAGTGACGCTGAACGTTCTGGACGCCCTGTTGAGGTTACTACTCCAGAAATCATTGATAAAATCCATGATATGGTGATGGATGACAGAAGAGTGAAGGTGCGTGAGATTGCTAGTGCTGTGGGCATCTCGAATGAACGGGTACATAATATTTTGCATCAACATTTGGACATGACAAAGCTATCCGCAAGATGGGTGCCGCGATTGCTCACGCTTGACCAAAAACGAAATCGTGTGAAGTGTTGCAAGGACGGTTTGCAGCTGTTCCAGAAGAATCCGCAGGACTTTAAGCGTCGTTTCGTCACTGTGGATGAAACTTGGATACATCACTACACTCCTGAGACCAAAGAACAATCTAAACAATGGGTTACCAAGGGGGAATCTGCGCCAAAAAAGGCGAAGACCGTTCCTTCGGCCGGAAAGATTATGGCGACTGTCTTTTGGGATTCGCAAGGAATAATCCTCATCGACTATCTGGAAAAGGGTAAAACTATTACAGGTGCATATTATTCATCGTTATTGGACCATTTGAAAACCGAGCTGCAAGAAAAACGCCCACGATTGGCCCACAAAAAAGTCCTTTTCCATCACGACAACGCACCAGCTCATACCTCAGCAGTTGTGGTCGCAAAATTAATGGAAATAGGGTTCCAACTCGTTTCACATCCCCCCTATTCTCCAGACTTTGCTCCCTCGGACTACTATTTGTTCCCCAATATGAAGAAATGGCTGGCGGGAAAAAGATTTTATTCAAACAGGAGGTGATTGCAGAAACGAATGGCTATTTTTCAGACTTGGACAAATCCTATTATTCGGAAGGGATCAACAAACTAGAGCAGCGTTGGACGAAGTGTATAAGCCTAAAAGGAGACTATGTTGAAAAATTAAAAAAGGTTTACCCCAAAAAATTAAGTAGTTTTTATTTTTGCACGGACTTTTCAAACGACCCTCGTACATATTGACGTGTCTCTCAAATAAATTAATAATAATAATAAAAAAAAAAGCTTGATGGTACGTAGAAGATATTTATTGCAATTTAAAGCAGTCAAACGTATACAGTGGTACCTCGGTTCTCGACCACAATTCGTTCCAGAAGTGCGGTCAACCTAAACAATTTATCCCATAAGAAATAATGTAAACTATGTAGTTTATTTCGTTTCTAAGCCCCAGAAATATGCCGTTTGGCCTAATTTCTATATTTTATTATGTAAAAACATGTATCTAAACAAGAAATAAGATCTAAAAGTGTAAATATAAAAACAACTCGGCTCATCTCGGATGTTCGAGTTCCAAATGTTTGTTCGGATTTCAGGACAATATTTGTTCGAAAGTCAAGTCGTTCAAAAACCGAGGTACCACTGTAATTACAATTATTTACCTGTAAAAGTGAGATCAGATTTTTCGCGATTTTGGGTGGAACAACTCTTAATGGGTTTTCTTCGAAAAATTATTTTCTGGATTCATATATTTTTGGTAGAACTATCTGGCGCGTTCTGGAAGACTACGTAGATACATTTGCCGCCAAAATCTTTATAAAGAACTCAATGACATCTCTTTAATAATAAGATCGACAACAGGAAAAACAGAGGATTCGAGGATTTTAATAAAAAGGAAGTAAAAAAAAATGAAGAAAGAAAAGAAAAAACTAAAATATGATGTAATGTCTTCAATTATTTTAAATGAATATTTTTTTTATTATAAAATCAGGGAAGAAAGTGGATGGGTTAAGAACATAGCCCCAGCCAATAATATCACTTAAATTTAACTTTTTGTTTGCACTTTTTCATCCTTTTGTTTATATGTATCTAATTTAATATAATGAGCTTTAAAAAATAAGCTAATGCTTTTGTTTTGTAAATTTGTTTTATTTTGTTTCCTGCTTTAAATTAATTACATTTCTATACTGCTTATAATCTCTTTGCAGCTTTAAATTAATATAATGAGCTTTAAAAAATAAGCTAATGCTTTTGTTTTGTAAATTTGTTTTATTTTGTTTCCTGCTTTAAATTAATTACATTTCTATGCTGCTTATAATCTCTTTGCAGCTTTAAATTAATATAATGAGCTTTAAAAAATAAGCTAATGCTTTTGTTTTGTAAATTTGTTTTATTTTGTTTCCTGCTTTAAATTAATTACATTTCTATACTGCTTATAATCTCTTTGCAGCTTTAAATTAATATAATGAGCTTTAAAAAATAAGCTAATGCTTTTGTTTTGTAAATTTGTTTTATTTTGTTTCCTGCTTTAAATTAATTACATTTCTATGCTGCTTATAATCTCTTTGCAGCTTTAAATTAATATAATGAGCTTTAAAAAATAAGCTAATGCTTTTGTTTTGTAAATTTGTTTTATTTTGTTTCCTGCTTTAAATTAATTACATTTCTATACTGCTTATAATCTCTTTGCAGCTTTAAATTAATATAGTGAGCTTTAAAAAATAAGCTAATGCTTTTGTTTTGTAAATTTGTTTTATTTTGTTTCCTGTTTTAATTAATTACATTTCTATGCTGCTTATAATCTCTTTGCAGCTTTAAATTAATCACATTTTTATTCTTTTAAATAAATTAATTATATTTGTTATTCTATTTAAACTAAATTAATTTATTAGCTTTAAAGTAATTTCATTTTTATTCCAATTACGTTGTAGGTTTCCCCAGAATTTAAAGTTTAACAGTTGTGGATGGTAGTGCTATACGCTTTTTTTTGGCTCTTGAAACTGGAATAACGTTAATCCCCTTTTTTTAAATGCCTTTAACAGAGCACAGACAGAGAAAATCCAGCCAAGCTCTGAAGGAACAGAAAATATCTGAAGGTTTCAAGCCTGGTTTCGATGTCGGGAACTCCGGGCTAGCCAAATTAGACCCCCTTCTTTTCATTATTTTAAAAGTTAAGTTCCGGTTAATAAAATTTCGTTTGAAGAGAATTTTAGGGCACTACTAATGAAGTTTTAGGTACTTTTTCTTTTTTAGCAACTGAGCGACTACAACATTTTTTATTAGTAATTTCTCAACTTATCTTTTAGAGGAAGGATATGCGGGTTTTTCTTTCTCAATGCTTTTTTCGGCGAAAAAAAAGTTCCATTAATGGGAAGCTTTTCACATTTATTTGAGTGACATTTGAAGGAAATCAATTTTCTTCAGGCGGGCTTTATGTCCAACTACCAAATTAGGTGTCGTAGACGGAGACGACTAGCTAACTTACTTTACTACAAAATTCCTAATAACACATTAAATAGAATGCAAGGCCTAGGCTAGTACCGCAATACATCTTAGCTTTGCGGGTCTAGCATCTAACCGCCTAACAAACTTTACTACAAAATTCCTCATATTAACACATTAAATAAAGCCCAAGGTCTAGACTAGTACCGCATTACATCTTAGCTTTGCGGGTCTAGCCTATAACCGCCTAACATACTTTACTATAAATTCCTCATATTAACACATTAAATAGAATGCAAGACGTAGACTAGTACCGCAATACATCTTAGCTTTGCGGGTCTAGCCTATAACCGCCTAACATACTTTACTATAAATTCCTCATATTAACACATTAAATAGAATGCAAGGCCTAGACTAGTACCGCCAAATACATCTTAGCTTTGCGGGTCTAGCCTATAACCGCTCGGCTACCGGTGGCGTGAAGGGAATCAATTTAAGCGATAAATCCTCACCAATTTTTCTTGAAAAGCGATTCTCTAAATTTTATGCCACAAACAGTTATAATATAACATCCATTTTACCTTCCTCTTTTGTTTTAACCGGGAAAACATAAGGAGAATTTTCTTTTTCAACGAAACAACGAAAAATGTCATTTTTGTGAAGAGAAACATTATGTGTACTACATTAACGTATCTTTTCTTCTTTTTTTATACCATTTGTATAAAATATATGTTTACAAAATTATATGTATAAAATTTGCACGCGATTTTGCGTGATTGATAAAATTAATAATATTTAATACTTCGGGGTAAGAAAAAGGAAAAACCAAAATGGCAGTTTACTTCAAGTTTAGCAACTTGATTTAGAAGACAGGCAGTTTCTTAGAATTAGTAGAATGGTAATCGCTACTTCGTGATTATGGTGATTTCTTTTGTTTAATATCAACCGAAATGATGTTAATCAATCTTTGTACGTAAGATTATTGAGGAAAATGAAGGTCTGTAAAGAATTATCATTTATCAATTATCAACACGACAGAAATAATTTTATTTTTATAAATTATAATTTATTAAAAAAAAAAAAAAAAAAAACTTACTGGTTTCGTGATTTGATGATGTGAGGTGTACAGAGGTCCACTTGGAACCCGGCTACTCACGTCTGTTAACATGATTTTTCCGGTTTAAAAAAAAAAATAACCAAACTAAACTTACGTTTTTCTAAATTAACCCGGTTATAAATGAAAATATCGTCTCCAGAAAAACAAAAAACAAAAACAAAAAAGAAAAATGGAAATTTACCCTGAGTTCATGATTTTTCGAACGTTTCGAACTATCTTGACCGGCTCACAGCACAAACTGTTGTACAGTTGAAAACCAGTACAGAGTGGGGGGTCGGTCTCTTGTTAGGGGAACCACGCCGTTGTTATTTTGTAACAGTGGTGGGGGAAAGCTGTTTCTCCCTACTCACCAACTATTTACCAAGTTATATTTTAAGGGGGCGGTAACCATGAGCGTTATAAAAAGAAGTAGAAATACCAATGAAAGGGCGTGTATTATAGAGTTTTGGACACGCCTCTACCAATCAGCTATTGACTATTTGAATTTCAAACGAACTTACACGCTTACTCGTATCATCCCCCACTTTTTTGATGATTTTACGTTATTCCTTTTATATTCGCTGGATAGTTCACATCAATGTACAATTGCTTCTACTTAATCTTATTTATCAACTATTTTTTTTTAAAATTTTATTTTGCATTTTCCCCTCTTATTTAAAATTTTTATCTTTTTATCATTCCTGTGCAATATTTACATTTAATACTATCGCATGGTAATTGTGAAAAGTTAATCTATTTTAATAACAATAGTTAAAAAAAAAAAAAAAAAGAGATACTAATTCATGCATGGAAAATTGCTTTATCAGATCCATAAATGTTCGGCCGCTTTTCACGACTTTAAATCCATATTGTATTATATTTAAATTTATTTCGTAATCAATGAATAAAAATGTTGGAAATGTATATGTACGCCTGATAGTTGTAGGTTTGTTAGTACGTACGTACATTTAAGGAACTATTTGGAGGAAGTCGAAAAAAATTGATAATGCGTATTTTAGAGCGTACTGTAAATGGCCACAATGTGTTTTAATGTACACCCAGAGTACAAAGTATCCTGTCATCCTGATCCGATTTTTTTTTTTAATTACACTTTTACAACTGATAAGAAATTTTATTACGATCATTCCAAACTTTTTGAAATTTAAATTTAAATTGGACATCCGTTTTAAAAATCTTCTGGAGAATGGAAAACTAGTTTTTAGAAAATAGTTAAGTGTGAGTCCAATATGTCAAAAAAAAAAAAAACTCCGGAAGCTAAAATTGTATAAATCAAGTAGGCATCATCACCCAGAAGACTCTTCCTATATAATTTAAATATCACAATCCCCTTTAGCCAGTATTATCACTTTATTAAATCGATTTTTCATTTATTTGAAATTTTCTCGAGAATCGATTAACTTTTAAACTTCGTATATTATATTTGACATCCTAAACTTTCATTTAAATAATTTTTCTGAAATAAATGTGATTAAAGCCCACTTCCTGTGGCGAAGGAAGGAAAGAGAAATAGGGGCTCTCTCTTAAGTTCCACTCCAAAGTTATGTATGGACTTGAAACGTATTAAATATTATAAGAAATTAAATATCGTATTCTAAATTCTAAATTTTAAAAGAAATGGCAGAACCGGAAGTATTAGTTTCCTGAGAAATATTATTTTAGTGTTCAGCAATTTTATTTGAAAAAATCATTAAGAAAAAGAAAAAATAAATTCTATTATCAATTTTCGTCCATCCAGATATAATCGTTTTGAGGCACCTAAACTTTGAAACGGAAGATCACAGAAATTTATAGTAAGTTAAAGATTAAATACAAAAGAATATATTTAATATTGAAGGCTACTTAAATTTAGAACCACTTAAGCAGCGTAAGTTTCAAAAGAAGTTAGTTATGTTAAGTACGATACGAGGAAATCGTAAGAGTGTTTGTTCTCATCGAAATTTTCTTTTTGTATTTGAGAAAACTTAAAGTTAACTAAAGAGAAGGTGAGGGGAGTCTAAATACCTCTGTGCAATGTTTGGAAACCTCAGAATGTGTAAAGAAAAAACGAAGTATGTCATATATATACATTCCTATAATATGAATTACTGTGGCTTTACCACTTGGTATTTTGACACCGTTGTACTAGAACACAAGGTGATTTTGAAGGCAACACTGTTTAATAAGATTGTGAGTATGTATGTATGTGTGAAGGAGGTGAGAAATTCTTGCAGATAAGTATCATGTCCGTTCTATTTGTGGGTTTGCTAAGATGTGGGCAATGGAGGCTGGTTGCAATTTTTATAGTAGCATATATAAGCGTGTGGTTAAGAATGGGGGCCCACAAAAATAATTATATCGACTTCTAATTCCTTTACAAGTATTGTATTTACCACTTCGTATATACACCACAATAAAACTCGCGTTTTCATTTGCTTACTTAGTTTTCCAATTTAATATTGAAAATTGCACTTTTTAATCTTTACCACATCAATCTAGTTAAAAAACAAAAAAGGTGCCAACAGAAAATTGCAACAATAAGATTTGGGTCAAAATTTAGACAACCGGAAATCATTTTTTTCCAAGACCTTTTCTTGGAAACAACTCCAACGATTTTATTTAAAACTTTGTGGGCTCATTTTATATTCTATAGATTTATTTTAAATCAATTTCTTACAAATTAAGTACATATAAGAAAATATTCCTCACAACAGAAAGCGCACACACACAATTTGTGGAGTTAAACTAAGGCGCCACGATAGCCGAGCGGTTATAGGCTAGACCCGCAAAGCAAAGATGTATTGCGGTACTAGTCTAGGTCTTGCATTTTATTTAATGTGTTAATATGAGGAATTTATAGTAAAGTATGTCAGGCGATTATAGGCTAGACCCGCAAAGCTAAGATGTATTGCGGTACTAGTCTAGGCCTTGTATTTTATTTAATGGTTAATATGAGGAATTTATAGTAAAGGAAGTTAGGCGGTTATAGGCTAGACCCGCAAAGCTAAGATGTATTGCGGTACTAGTCTAGGCCTTGTATTTTATTTAATGTGTTAATATGAGGAATTTATAGTAAAGGATGTTAGGCGGTTATAGGCTAGACCCGCAAAGCAAAGATGTATTGCGGTACTAGTCTAGGCCTTGCATTTTATTTAATGTGTTAATATGAGGAATTTATAGTAAAGTATGATAGGCGGTTAAAGACTAGACCCGCAAAGCTAAAATGTATTGCGGTACTAGTCTAGATCTTGCATTTTATTTAACGGTTAATATATGGAATTTATAGTAAAGTACGTTTGCTAGTCGCCTCCGTACACGACGCCTAATTAGATAGTTGGATGTAAAGTCCACCTGAAAAAATAGGCAATCACTTTACTTTTACTATATTTTAAACCTTTCCCACTAACAAAAAATCATTAGAATCACTTCTAAGATTTATAAATGCCATTAATGTTTATAGTATGGATAGTAGCAGCAGCAAGTCGTGTCAATCATGTTTTTAAAGATCAGATGCCACAATCAACCATTATGTGATGAATCTAATACAATCAACTAAATGATCACTGTCAATAGAAACTATCAAACCGTTAAATTAATGGGTTTTTGCTAGAATATTATTGATTAACTAGTTTCTGTTGTTATATTTTCTTTATCAAATTACACATCTCATACTTTATTAGACAGTACAGTTAACCAAACTGTGGTAAAAGATAAATATTATTCAACGGGAGCTTTATTAGATTATGTATATTAAGAGTTCCCCTCTAATGCGTTGTTTGGGGGGGGAGGCAAGCAGTTCTTCTCCCCTCTTTTGTAACTTATCCAACCAAATCACTTTAATCAATTGATTTATACTTGATTATTCACTGAACTTGAACAAATGATTGTATAATTGAGTTTACATGCTGCTAAATCTAGGGAATAGAAGGGATTTTTATCTGATTAAAGGGGTGGGGATGCTGGATAAGTTATCTAAATGTGATTAGTGTTTTATATTTTTGTGTACATCAAAACATAGATGAGGTTTTTTTATTTGTGAGCGGTTTTGAAAATAGGCTTTAACTAATTTTTTTTAAAAGGCCATTGTGGGAGCAATGGGAGCTAGCGTCTACTTTAGTGTGGGTGGTTTTGCTGTTGCTGATGCTCTACTTCAGGAGCTATAAAGAGGAGTTTTTTTGGAAACGTTCTTGCAAAGAGAAGTGTCATCCTGTAGGTCCAAACCTGTTGTGGCGATCTCTATACGATCTATTATAGGAAAGTGGGGAAGCTGAGAGAATATCAGCGGCTTTGGAGGAATTAAAGTTTTTCTTTTTAGAAGGTGGGCGGTAGGTCATAAGTTTTACAGAGGGAATTAAACCTGACTCTTGATCATTGGCTCTGGAAAAGGAGTATTTCTGAGTTTGGACATACTGCAGAGGTTTGGGCACCTGAATACCATCGGAAACGCTGTTTGTCCATGGTGGGAGAATGAGGGGTGCCGCCGAGGGATCTCGTTTCCTCAAAGATTTAAGAAATCAAGGGAGAATCAGATAATAAAAGACCTTGTTTTGACTTCGCTTGTCGATTTCGGGTATATTGATTTTATGGTTGGGGGTTCCAGGACGGAAGCACTTCAAAAGACCTTAGGCGCCACGGTAGAGGCGAGACCTGCGACGCTAATATGTATTGTGGTACTGGGTTCGATTCCCGATCTTAGGCCTTGGATTTTATTTAATGGTTAATAAAAGGAATTTACAGTAAATTTCGCCTCCGACCATGACAGCTAATTGGTAGTTGGACGTTAAGCCCCGCCTGAAAAAATAGGCGATTACTTTACTTTACTTTTACTTATATTGAAGCTAACCAAGAGTATTCGAGCATACCTATTCGAATTTTTATGGAACAACTTGAGACTTGATGTGACAGGAAGTCGAGTAAGTGATTCTCAAAGAGAAAAACCCATGGGTAAACAATTCTCCTGATGACATCAGTAATGATAACTTGATCCCAGCGCGAAATGCATGTTTTTTTAAATAAGGTCGGCAAAAATTATCAACAATATTATCTTGAACATGACGTCATTAACATGTAATGCATTTAAATAATCCAAAACGTTTCTTGTCCATATATAATTAGAGATCGCGATTAGTCGAACATAAGGCTAACCCAATCGATTCTATCATTAGTTTAATACGAAACAAAATAACTGGAGCGCAAAATGCCTTAGGCATGCTTAAAAAAAAAAAAACTAGGGAGCTAATTCACCACATTAAGGGAATAAAACCGAAGTTTTGTTTATTTTATAGAATTACTATGTTGCGTAATTGCTCCTTAAGGAATAGAGATGATTATCCTTATTAGGAAAAACTAGCCATATGACTGGAAAACAAACTCAATGTTTTTCCTTTCACCACTTTTTTTAACCCAAATTTCTTCGCTGAATTGGTTTTAAGATGATTCTGTGCAGTTCTATGATTGGGATTAGAGAATCGTCTTCCTCTCTAGAGAGGGTAATTCCAGGATGATTTTCCAAAATCTAAGTTTGGGAAAAAAGAAATTCTAGGTTCCAAGGGCAACGTAAAGATGGACTCGCGGTTAGGTTCCAGCAAAGTTTTCATGCACCCAGAACCCATCTGCTTCATATCTAAAGATAAAAATCAGTCCTTGGAGTCCTGGATTCGCAAATTATTGCAGGACCTAGTGGTAGTAAAAACAAGACTGGCCATGTGAAAGAGTTCACATTGGTGGGACCAAGATTATTACGCCAGACTGTTGTTTACTTGTCCAAAAAGTGGACATTATGTAGACACTGCTTTAGTCTGGTCATCTAATTGGATCAGAGTTATTATGAAGGCCCTCCTCCCAATGTTTTTTTAGAATTGGCCGGAGAAGAGAGTTGGCTGCCCTGTATCTAGTTCCTATAATCTTACATTATTTATCAAAGGCAATTTTTTTCCTTTAAACGTCTCTTATCTAAGAATTAAATACAAAGTAATAAGAATAAATAATGACCATAAAAGAAAACAAAAAACCTGAAATGAATTTATAATCAACTAAATGGGAATTAAACTGCTTTAAAAGAATAATTAAATAATAATTGGAATGGTAAAAAAAATAAAATAATGTGCAACGTGTTCAGCAAGGGCAATGCAATGCTGTATTACGCAAAACCCATATTTTATATCTCCATATTATAATTGTATTTGATTGTAATCGTTATAAAAATATGCAAATTATTCTTTAGCGTTTATTTTTTAAAAAAAGTTTTTATTAAAATTAAACAAAAACGTTTAAAATTTTATCTGGGGGTCCTCCAGCAGAATATGAATTAGATTCTTGTTATTATATAAATACGTACGAGTATATTTCGAAATCAAATTTCTAATAAACTTAAATTAATCTTGAGGCCTACAGAGTTTGGAGATGGCTTGGAGAAGGACTGCACTTCCTGCTAGATAGAAGACAGCCGGCAGAATGAGCGGTAACTTCCAGTTGGAAGTATAAGTAGCAGGATCCGCCCCAAGAGTGGATTACGAGGTGTGGCTATTAAATAACGGAGACTATTGCTGTAAAACATTGTATATTAAATTTAAACATATTTAGTTATTATCACCTTCAATATACACCTCTCCCCTATCCCTACAACGCTCCATGAGAATTTACAATTGTTCGAAACAGTGCTGGAAGTCTTTTTCTGTCTGAGCTCCTGCATGACGCGTGCCGCTTTTTCTTTTACAGCTACAACGGACTGAAATCCTGTTCCTTTTAATGCAGATTTAAACTTTGGGGAACAGATCTAAAGTCACATGGGGCCAGATCAGGCGAATAAGGAGGATGGCCCAAAAACTGGGATGTTGTACTTGGCTAAAAACGTCGTCTTGACAGACAATGCAGTGTGAGCAGGCCGCCGGTTGTCTTGATGGAGAACCCCGTGTGACTTGTTCTTCCACAAATCGGGTCGTTTTTTTTTCCTTACTCTTTCACCAGAGTTGAGCAAACACCTCACCGGTAGTAATGTTGATTAATTATAATCGGATATTTTCATCCGTTTTGGACGTGGAAGTGCGACCCGGGTGGTCATCATCTCCGACGTCTTCACAGGCCATCTTGGAAACGCTTGGAACCAATCAAAAACTTGCGCACGTGATTCAACATTCATCGCCATAAACTTCTTTTAATAAAAGATAAGTTTCAGTAGCGATTTTACCCAAGTTTTGATGTGAAATTTCACGACAATTCGTTGCTCTACTACATGATGTGTAGTATCATGTTTTTCGGCAAAACGAAACTAATACCTCTTACTACACAAACGACGGTTCCGATCAGACGAGATTTCTCTACAAACACGTGAGACGCTGGTTTCGAAAGAGAAGGTCTTACGCTGGTGCACAGCTGTCTGTCATAGTTTTTCTGTAGCAGCATCAGTCTCGTTATTTAATAGTCACACCTCGTAGTCCACGAGACTTACCAGCCTTTCGTTCTGACCCAAGCATGCTTAGCCGATCTCCTTTCTTTTTTTTTACAAAAACCTGGACGTATTGTCCACTTTCCAGACCCATGCGATACTCTGTCTCTTTGTTTTATCTAAGTTTTGATGTGAAATTTCACGACAATTCGTTGCTCTACTACATGATGTGTAGTATCATGTTTTTCGGCAAAACGAAACTAATACCTTTTACTACACAAACGACGGTTCCGATCAGACGAGATTTCTCTACAAACACGTGAGACGCTGGTTTCGAAAGAGAAGGTTTTACGCTGCACAGCTGTCGGACGTCAGGATTTGGCGCATGCATAGTTCTTTTGTAGCAGCATCAGTCTCGTTATTTAATAGCCCCGAACCTTGTATTGCGCTGTTGAAACTGATGGAAGAAGAAGGAAGGTGTAAAAAAGATGAATGAGAAAGGAGAAGCTGAGGATTAAGAGCAAGAAGGAAGAGAGGACAGGAAACAGAAGGGCAAGGAAGTGAAGGAAGACAAAAGATCAACTGAAACTATTCACTGGACTTCTAAGAACTAATTCAAATTCTAATCATGAATTTATAAGAAGGTTTTTATCTCCAGAGACCCCCATTCGTGACAATAGTAAATTTGAAAAAATTAAATTCCCTAAAAAATAATATTATTTTCCTACCAACGATCTTGATAAATAGCGGGGCCAGTTTTATCTTCTGACCCTATTTATACGACACACAAGTACCCTAAAACTAATAATTTGGAAAATATAGATTTTCCTTCTACCTGGCCACCCCTTGGTTTCCGTGTGAATGAAAAATGAAAAAAAAAACATAATAAAACAGAAATATTTAGCAATAATAAAAGTTTAGCCTGAGGGGGCTTTTTTTCCCTAAGAGTGGGGGTGCCCCTAATATAAAATATATTTATCGCCAGATTTGTTGGTAAAAAGAAACTAAACTGTAATTATAAAGTTTTTTTCCTTTTGGTAAGCTCATTTCTAGGGTGAGATAATCTTTATCCCAAACGTATTATTAGAAAATTTACTGATTAAGGACGGTATGGTGTGGAAATTTTCTGAACTTTTCTTTCTCGTGAACAGTAACAGAAAATCTTCACGGCAAAACTTATCACTCTGTTTTTTGGCACCGGAATCTAGAAAGATTTCCTTCGTTATCCCGAAAGTTGCTTTCTAGTTGTGCTTTCTCACTATTCCTAGATTCAATTCTTTTCTTAAGTCAATCTTTTTTACTAGAATACCGGTAAGGAAACTTACAGGTAGATTGAGCGTGTCTAAATGTAATCGTCAACTTCTAGAGCGGCCTAGTTGCGGCTTTCCAGAGAAGTTGGCAAAGCATTCTTGCAGATAATGTCTGCACATCTGATAGGTAAAGTCACCGGAAGAAATATTGGGACGGTAATATAGTGACCACCGCACGTTCAGCATACGTTCAACGCTTTTATTTTTAGATATATTTTAACCTGTTAAGTGCGTTCGCGTGTATACTCGTTGTGAAAAATATTAGATTGCCATTAACTATAAAAACTTGAAATTTTAATAAAATACAGTAAGGAATATTATTTGGTGGGATGTTTCCTTTATCTTACCAATAGAACTGCCAAGTATTTTATACGGAGTCAGCCAAATGATAAGTGGTTGGTACATGTTTGGTCTCCGCATTAGAGATTGGGGAATTACCTCACACAAATAGAAGCTCTCAACCCTTGTGAAATGCCCGTTTTTACCTTTTAGATAGAGGTTCAGACCTCCAGTACGAGCATGATTTCCTTTTGCCCAGAGAATTCAAAGCTCTCTTTTCTTCTCTTGTAAAAGCTCTTGCGTCCCTAGTGGTGCAAGATTTTTGAATGAGCACAGAATGTTCTGGTAATCTGTAAGCCCCCAGAGAGATTGCAGGAAAAAGTCGCTTGCAGTGACTATTACGACGTTGTAAACTTTTTAGTTGTTTTGCCCCTGCATTCGACACTTGTATACACGTCATTGTCTGATTTTAATTCCGCACACTGTGGGGGGGTTTTTTAAAGACTAAATTCCACGCTTAACTAGTTAATCCAAGATCAGAACAAATCTAGGGCTGCCAAAAAAAAAAAGTAAAAGAGGAAATCAAGTCCAGTATTGCCAACTTATAGTGATTATTTATTTTATTTTTTACTAAGCTTTCTAACTAGGGACTAGGTCATCTTCCGGGCTGTGGAACATATGTTTTACAGATTACAATTTATGTAAAATTGTTAATAAGTGTATATTAAATAATTTTTGTGAACTATTTTTTATATCAAATCAATGTGTACATTATTAAAAATGACGACTGAATTGGGCTATTATCTTTAGTCTTTTAACGTGAGACCTTCGCGGAAGACGGAGCTTAGGAGTTGAGGAACTCGCCATTACCTGAAACTACAATTGTGCGTGGATGGAAACTTTTAATTAACCCAAAACAGGGAGAGTGCGTTCGTTAAGGATGTGGTAGCTGATGACTGGAATTCCCTACCTTGAATATTTTTTGGAATTCAATCTTGTGTTTTTGTCTCAGTCTTGAGGAATATGTTGAGCCGATACCTTTAGGTACCTGAAGGATACCGGTGTAGCGGAAGCACAATGGCGATAGATCAGAGAATCAATTTATCTGCATATATCCTGCATGTGCTTGCAACAATTCTTGGTGGTCTTACCATTTATTGATAATATTAATGGCCCAAGAACCGATCTCGATTAGCAATGAGCCAGGATTAGGGGGTCGGGAGAGAGATAAACAAATAATTGAACAATTTAATAAAAAAAAAATCAAGTTAATGCTAGCAATAATAATGTGCAGGTAAATTGCTTGCAAGTAGTTGGCATGCCTGTTTGTCTCATTGTGCATTGGGGGAGGAGAGAGCAGGCTGTACACGGAGGCGGAAAGTACGACAATTTAATGATGACAATGATATCACTTTAGAACTATCTAGCATTTATTGTCCGTTGCCCAATTATTCGGTCATGATTATCGTCCATTATCAGTGTAACAACGCTTTTACAAATCGGATTTTCATTTTATTATTATTATTTTTTTTATTACTAAATGATAATCAAATTAACATAATTATTACTACTTTCGATTCAATTATATAAAATATAATTTTTGTGACATGCGAATAAAGCATTTAATTTCTCAGTTATCATACGATAAACATCAGAAAATGTTTTCTATTTAAAAGTCCCATTGTTCACAACTGTGTGGACATACAGAACAAATTGTTCTATTGATTTTTAACAATAAAGAATGCACAATAATAGTGTTATAATTTTACTGTTGGGGGATTCAAAAAGGATATTGAGACCTGCGCCTAATCTGCGCTCCAAAAATGGTCTTCCATTCTTAGCTCAAATTCCTCTCAAGTATGTGCAATTTTAGTTTAGAGTAAATTAGGTTCAGGATTAGATTTAGATTAGATTAGATTTTGAAAGGCGGGACGGTACCGCAATCTCAAGAGGCTTATCGTGCCTTCCCCTTTGAGTCCAGTAGTTGAAACCTCCCCTTCTTACAAGGTTGACGACTTTCCCTATCAGAACCTTCTGCGCTATAATCTTCTATGGTCTCAAAGTTCCAAAGATATCGTAGCGCAGCCGGAAGAAGACTGATTGCAACACAATCGAACAACAGGTGAGAGGCCGTCTCCTCCTCTTCCTGGCACAATCTGCACAGCGGTTCCGAGCTAATAAGCCCTCACCTTGCGCAGGTGCTTTCTGAACCTACCGTGCCCTGTGAATAGGCCTGTAATCAGAGTAATCTGATTTCTGCCCAAGCTCAGAGTCTCTTTGGTTCTTTGTTTACACAGCAAGAGCATAACACTCTTGTCGTGTTTGACCCCAGGAAGCATCACCCAGCACTTCTCTTGTTCTCTCCTGAGATCCCATCTCTGAGAGCCTCAACGAACTACCACCCTTGGTGATCCCCAGGACTGGTTCTGGGCCAATGAAAGAGTACTAGCTCCGTTCCAGGCCCGGCACCCATTTCAGTCGAACTTTATTGTGCCGGGCCAGTTGTTCTAGAGCCTTTTTACATTCCCAAACCAGGGAAGAGGTGGTTCTGAAGGAGGTAAGGGCCTTCAGTGCAGCTTGATTGTCCGAAAAAATGCAAATCTCCCTATTTCTAAGATCCATTCGTAGATTTTCCTCAGCACAAGTTTTGATAGCAAAGACCTTGGCTTGAAAGACGGTGGCATATTTCTTAAGAGCCATGTTCCCTAAAAAATCACTTCCTCCCCTCCAAACAGAAAAAGGGGGGTATTATGCTAAAGAAGTTGTACGCATTAAATTTAGTTTATTGCGATGAGTAACACTAATAACGGGATGAAAGAGATTAGAGATAGCCCCTATTTGAGCATCATAAAGGCAAAAAGTCTGCCATCCTACAGGATGTGAAGAAGGGTTCACAGAATCCTTTGATTCTACAGTGGCGCCCTTTATTTAGCCCTATAGTTAAGAGAATTAGAGAAAACTATCCCTTCACGTACACAAATATTTATGCATTTTCTTAGAAAAACCATTTAAGATTATTGATAAACATATAAGGCGCCATGTTTGGCCAGTTCACATTTATGGTGTTCAAAAAAACAATAAAAAGTAGAGGAGGGGGAAATAAATGAAAAAAGGGAATATAGGAACCGGAAAGAGAAGTAAAATGTACATTCAGAGCATGCGCGAGCACTCAACATTAGTCACAGAATCATTTATAACATCCGGTTCAGTTACGCCCATCTCACCACGCGGTATCACCAAATTCTTCTCTCTTTCATTCTTTGATATATTGCTAATTATTTTTTATATTGTAACAATTCATTACAGCTGTTTTTTATTTTTTCCTACATTATTTTAGATTAGTAAAACAAATCGATATTAAAATTAGATTATCTAAACTAGAACTGTATACGTTTCTGGAGATTCTAAGCTGGAGGAATTTGAAAGCCGGGAGGATTAAGAATTTGACGTCGCCACTTTGTCCGAGAGGTGGTCAGACGATGTAGAAATGTAGGGAACTATAGTAATCCTTCATGACTATACTTCCTTGGGGAACAGGATTTCCTTCGGATTCCTAAACATACACTACGTAGCAGGAAATCAAAGTACTATAATGAGGAACTATTGCCTAAAAAATGCTTCCATACCATAACTGCCTATTATTGGTTTCTTAGTCCAGTTACCGGAAAGAAATTAAGTTCGATTTAGTAGAAGAAAAAGTAAATAAAATAATTGCATCTGCAAGTCACACCAGTTGTTGAAATTAAGTAATTCGTTTGGTTAGGCCTTAATTTATAATCGCTTCAAGTTTCATTAGAGGCAATTTCATAGGCTGTAAGGGAATTACTAGAACGGAAGAAAGAGGCAAGACGGACGAGAAAGGAAACCACAAATTTTTTATTGTCCAGGAAGTCCGAGTTAAAGCTTCTTTTTAAAGGAATTGAATGGCACTACCACCTGTTCCATTCAATGGTCAATCGAATTGTTTTAATACTTTTCAATATAATCGAAATGGCTTTATTCGATAATCACAATTATCGGCTGACGTTTGAAGAAATTGTGGCTGTCTGGAATATTGAGAATAGCAACAGCATCCTTTCTGGTTCCCTATCTCTTCAGATGGATTGATAGAGGAATAAACTGTATGCATTTAAGGGCAAAATTGCAGTCCGCATTAAGCGATTTTTTTTTTTTAATTACTTTAAGATGCGATTTTCACAATGCACTGTCAGCCTCCGGTATTTATGTACCATATCTATTTGTTGCGTCAATATAATTAGCAGGTGCGAATACATTAAAAAAATAGACGGACCTAGCGCGAAATCTTAACGCAAAAAAAACATCAATAGGTCCAGTGATTCTCAACGCGACTGGTAACGCCGGCACTTTTGCGTGCCACGAATGTTTTTGAAGTATGCCACCAAATTTTAGAAATGCATACAATAAAAATTGTAACGCTTCTTTTTTTTTTATGACAAGTAAAGTTTAAATTAAAGAAAAATTAACTTTGAATGAAGAGGAAGAACTAATTTCGCTTTGTAATAATCGAGAATTAATTTCAAAATATTCGGAAGAGTAAATTAATTCAAATTAGATTAACATTAGATGCGATTATCCTATAATAGCCAAAAAAGCTTTAAAAATATCATTACAATTTTCTACATCTTATTTGTGCGAATTCGGAAGTTCATTATTAGCAAACATAAAAATGGAAAAAAGAACGAGACTGTTAAATGTAGAAGACGATATGAGAGTAGCATTATCATTTATACGACCAAATATAAACATGAAATTATCAAAAAAACATCAAGCTCAAATTTCTCATTAAAAGTGTTCTTATTATTAACTTGTAATTAATCCCTTAATAAACATATACTGTTGTTTTTTGCAGGCGCCACGATAGCCGAGCGGTTATAGACTAGACCCGCAAAGCTAAGATGTATTGCGGTGCTAGTCTAGGCCTTGCATTTTATTTAATGTGTTAATATGAGGAATTTATAGTAAAGTATGTTAGGTGGTTATAGGCTAGACCCGCAAAGCTAAGATGTATTGCGGTACTAGTCTAGCCCTTGTATTTTATTTAATGTGTTAATATGAGGAATTTTGTAGTAAAGAATGTTTGCTAGTCGCCTCCATTCACTACACCTAATTTGTGATAGTTGGACGTAAAGCCCGCCTGAAAAAATAGGAAATTACTTTACTTTACTGTTGTTTTTGTAATACATATTATTACATATTAGTGCATTATGGGATAAGAAAATACTTTTAAACTGATCTTATTGTTTAGTGTACTACCAAATTTTGAAATTGTTAAAAGTGTGCCGCCGCGACAAAAAAAAAATAGGTTGAGAATCACTGCTCTAGTCCAAAATCTTGTCCCACAAACCCTGCAACACCTCTCAGGAATAGCTGCAACACGACTGAAACTCCTCTGGCCTTTAGAATCGAAAGTCTGAAGATATCAACAGCATTTCCAGAGACACAGTCTTCTTTGCTTATCGTGAAAGAAAGACCCCCCTCCCTTAAGATAGACTCACAAATCGTGAAAGCGTAGTCTTATTGATCAATAAATTATCGAAGCTCCTTACTGGGGCTGATTTATGTGAAGAAAAAAGTACTTATCTAACAATTTACATAATTGAAATTTATACCTTTTTTCAGGTAACTTTATGTACATTATGTAAATGTAACTGTGTTGGTGCTTGTGTGTGAATCTCATTAACCATCCATATTCAGCAAATTTATTATTAACACTTTTTTTGGCTAAATGTACTTAACCTCTTATACAAGATGGATGCAACATAATTCTAACAAGATGGCCTTCTTCTTCAGATCATCGTAGCCAATCGTAAGCATACCTCTCTCAGTGCACGAATATGCTATTGGCTTTGATTGGCAAATAACTTATAAAACTCACGTCTTTTTTTTTGTTTTTTTTTTAAATCTTTTACAGAGGCTGTGGCCTTATAGCTCGTTCACAGACTTCCTTTTTTATGATCATTTTAAGATTTGTTCAACTTCAAATTCTTATTTAATACTGCAATAGACGATACGGATAACTACGAAGACTGCTAGGGCGGAGATCAGCCCATGAATGTACAGAACAAGCTGACTCTATACAAGACACTAGTAAGTCCCATCTGGACTTAAGGAGCTGAGCTGTGGTGCTCTGAGAAACCTTCCAACATCCAAAGAATCCAATCCTTTCAATCTTAAAGTCTTTCGGCATATCGTCATCGCTCCTTATTATGTATCCAATTTAACCCTCCACACAGACCTCAATATCCCTATTGTCAATGACCTAATCGATTCTCGGCTTCCTTAATTTCCATAATAGGCTAACCATACATCCTAATCCCAATAGCACAAGCCTTATCCACAACACAGCCCATCCTGACAGTCCTCCACGACGCCTGAATTGGCCCCGGCGACCTTTTACCTATTTCCTAAACTTCCTTCCAACCTCTAGAGAGTTCCAGCATTGGCTGGCCTCTCTCAGCATGCCTTCCCGATTGTGATACTGGATCAACCAGGATTCAGCCTACAATCTGTGCATAACTTAATTAAGCACTCATTTACTTGATGTATATTTATATGTACAGGATGTACATAAATAAATAAATTAATTAATACTGAGTGTCCAGTATTCAGAAAATAAGGGCATTTTCACAGACTTAAACCCGTTTTTAAGGCAATTCCTAAATGTTCCTACGAGGAAAGCCAATAAAGTATAGAAGCTCAAAAAAAACGCGGAAGGGGTAGATGAAAGAAACTCCAGGCTATTGACAAACGAAGAGTTCCTTCTTAAGAAATACAAGACCTCGGCAGTACTTCTCCCAACAAGATTGAGCGCGCCTCATCCGACGATCATCTGGAGACTGTATAAACCCTTTACGACACAAAGGCACCGAAAAGCCCGTGTAGCTTTCACAACAGGAGGAAAAAGATTAGCTTCCGCTCTGTGGTTACCACAAAGTTTACCCAAGAAACCCCTTCTCACCTGATTATCACAAGTCTAATTAAGCCCTTCTGGGGGGGGGTGTAAAAATCAATCCTAGCCTAGACTAAGATAGTCTAGATAAGACTAGATTATTTCTGGTGGAAATTGGAAAAAACAATACATAAATCTGTACGATCAAAATATTTTCATTTATGAAACTAGCAAAGCACTAAATATTTCATTTTCACTGTTTTCTATTTATGACGTAATTTTTGCTGAAATTTTGGTAAAATATAACTACCCTAATTGAACCCTTTTTTTTTTGTTTTTTTAGTTGCAAAGATTCTCACCAGAGGAAAAACATGATAGTTTTAAAGTACGTATATTCTTTGTGATATATTTATGAAATCACCGCCCCAAAATACACAATGGCTCTTGTGGTTGAATCAAAATTTTCTTTGGCTCCTCTAACAGGGGGGTAGTTTGACAAGGGACTATTTAAAAAATAAAACAAAAACCTCGCCCTTACGTCATCACATGCCCCCACCACCATTCTTCACGCAAACTGACGTAATATTATATTTGATTACACTCGATACGATGACAATATTATATTCCACCTTTTTCATACACAACCAATAATTTGGCAAATTTCACCCCCTACTCTCACTTCTACCATAAATAGAGAGAGACAGAGTGAGGGAGAGAGAGAATAACCGCAAAATATGATTTATTTAGATATTAACAGATTGAAATATGGAATATTATAACAGTATGAAACCTCTCATTTAACACGTAACATATGCTTCTATTTTTCTCCACGCCCATTTATTATCTATTATTATTTTCAAACCTTACGAAAAAAATGTATCCTGAATCATACATTGTGCATTCTTCTAAGGGACATTTTGATATTTTTTTTTTGTTCTCGTGTTACCATCATCGTCTTTCTATTTATGTACATACTGATTATACTTCAAATTATTTATTTAAAAAAGAGAAAAGAAACAAGTATTCCTAAGGCCAACTAAATAAATCATTTCTATTATTATTATTTTGATTTTAGCCAGTTAAGCGTGGAATTTAGTCTTTAAAAAAAAACCCACAGTGTGCGGAATTAAAATCAGACAATGACGTGTATACACGTCGAACGAACGCAGGGCAAAAACAACCAAAAGTTTACAATAGTCGAAATAGTCACAGCAAGCGACTTTTTCTGCTGCAATCTCTCTGGGGGCTTACAGATTCCCAGAGCATTCTGTGCTCATTCAAAAATATCTTGCACCGCTTCGCGTTATGCAACGGCTCCAGTTAACTAGAGACGCTAAAGAGCTTTTACAAGAGAAGAAAAGAGAGCTTTGAATTCTGTGTACAATCATGAAATCATTGTCTGAATCTCTATCTGAGGTAAAAAAAATGGCATTGCACAAGGGTTGAGAGCTTCTATTTGTGTGCGTAATTCCCAATCTCTAATGCGGAGACCAAACATGTACCAACCACTTATCATTTGGCTGATTCCCACCGAAGTTCTATTGGTAAGATAAAGGAAACATCCCACCAAATTATATTCTTATTTTATTTTATTAAAATTTCAGTTTTTATAGTTAATGGCAGTTTTATATTTTTCACAACGAATATACACGTCGAACGCACCGTAACAGAGGTTTGGTTTGACGTGTATACACGTAACTGGTTTAAAGAATATTTTTTTGGTGTAATGCAAGATTCTCTTCAATTACATCTTTCAAAGGAGTTCCGTTAACCTGTTCTGCATGCAATCCCACTATATTCCCATAATCCTGATATTCTCGATATCAAAAATTTGACTCCAATCGCAATACTTCCGCTTCCTTATTTTATGTGTGAGATAACGGATAAGATAATTATGAATTATATTAGAGAATAATCTTTAGCGCACAGCCTCCTAGATGGTAGTTAGCGTTAGTTTCGTCAGAGAACGCACACGCCCACCAGATGGCTTTGCTGTACAGATTAGTACGTTACTTCCCTTAACTAGACGATCATTAAATGTGCATTAGAGACAACTGTATCCTTGCCTAGGCATTTTCGTATTAATTTTTTTTTTATTTATTAATTTTTTTTTTTATTACAGTCTTTAATACAGTTTTGTTAGCAATGCTCTTTACCTCTCTCGCACTAATTGATTCGCTACAACCAATGAACTTGGTCTTCTTTTTTTTCTTCTACTTGGTATTTTTACTAATAAAACATCTGCAGTACGCCACTTATATATTTAAGCTCACACTTCACACATAAATAAATATAATTCGGACATCGTTTATATAATCCACGCTTAAGCGAACGAACTAAAGACCACGCCTACTTCCTGTTTTAAGAACAAAAAAAACACGAAACTCTTCCCTATCTTTGTTCGGGTTATTGTTCCATTCATAAAAAAGCAAAATGTAAAGATGAAATGCCCCCTCTCCTTTGAACCTTGATTACATACAATGCTTTCTAGATAGATTAGGCACGTTTAATGCTTTTTATTGTTCATTTATACGGATATTATACTTTTTTTCAACTTTCTCCACCGGAAGTGATGCGATCATGCTAAATTTTTTTTTTAAATTGAGTTCCCACCGAAAATATCTGAATTTAGAAGTGTCCTCTAAGACAGAAAAAGAAAAAGATATTCTGTTTATTCATGTTTAAGATTATCTTATCCGTTATCTCACACATAAAATAAGGAAGCGGAAGTATTGCGATTGGAGTCAAATTTTTGATATCGAGAATATCAGGATTATGGGAATATAGTGGAATTGCATGCAGAACAGGTTAACGGAACTCCTTTGAAAGATGTAATTGAAGAAAATCTTGCATTACACCAAAAAAAATATTCTTTAAACCAGTTACGTGTATACACGTCAAACCAAACCTCTGTTACGGTGCGTTCGACGTGTATACTCGTTGTGAAAAATATAAAATTGCCATTAACTATAAAAACTCGAAATTTTAATAAAATACAGTAAGGAATATTATTTGGTGGGATGTTTCCTTTATCTTACCAATAGAGCTGCGGTGGAAGTCAGCCAAATGATAAGTGGTTGGTACATGTTTGGGTCTCCGTATTAGAGATTGGGGAATTACCTCACATAAATAGAAGCTCTCAACCTTTGTGCAATGCCGTTTTTTACCTCAGATAGAGATTCAGAGCATGATTTCATGATTGCACAGAGAATTCAAAGCTCTCTTTTCTTTAAATCTAGTGTTTACAAAAATTCTATTTGCTTGCAAAAAGTGTTGGATATTACATTTTCTTTTATGGAAGGTGATGGGGTGCAAGATTTTTGAATGAGCACAGAATGCTTTGGTAATCTGTAAGCCCCCAGAAAGAGATTGCAGGAAAAAGTGCACTGCAGTGACTATTATGACGTTGTAAACTTTTGGTTGTTTTGCCCCCTGCGTTCGACACGAGTATACATTGTCGTTGTCTGATTTTAATTTCGCACACTGTCCACGCTTAAAATCCTGGTTAAAATCCTTCTTGGAAGTAAAATGGTTGAATAGTTGAATGAAAAAAAGAAGTGCCAATTTTAGGGACTGAATCTGGAGAACCAAGTAGTGATCGCCGAAGAGAAGGAGGAATCCTGGCCATGAAGACATTGAAGGTGAAATCAAAAGAGGAACTTATTTTGTTGGAAGAAAAATAATGCATCCTGTAGATGTAATGGAAAACCTTAAGAGACTTAAAAAAAAAAGAATTGGAAACGCTATTAATGGTATTTAAAAATGCTTCATCCGGCGGCGATCTTTTTTAAACAGGAAGTACGTTGCGGTTATTGTACCAGTATTATTGACGAGTATTGACGGCGGCACACAATAACAATTAATTTTCAAGCAATTCTCAAATATTAACAATTAAAACAAAAATTAAAAATTAACAAAACGCGAAAAAAATTAACGATAAAAAGAAATGATAATACTCACAATTAGCATGCAGCAGCAAAGTAAACAATTCACTTACCTGGAACATAAAAAACAGAGAGAGAAATAACACTTAGTTTATTCAAATTACTTTATTCAATATTAAATAGTAGGCTGTGATTTAGTTTAATTAAAGTTTGTCTGTAATTATATTATTAGGGTTTATTTTTTTAATAGAAAGTAAACAGAAAATAATAATAATTACAATAAGCTTAACTCATTGATAAGTGATAATTATGGGAACAAGACTTTTCATATTGCAGTGAATGAACTATGCGTGTTGAAAAATAGAATTTGAAAGTACCTAATTTAATTTCTTATAAAGCGATCCCTTATGAGATGTGACGTCAATAAACAGCTGTAGGTTAATTTCAAATTAACAAAATAATTAATAATTTCATTAAACAGCTGATTGAATTTAATTGTTTGGCAATACGTAATTATTGTAATTAACAAATAAATAAAGTTTGGGGAGAGGGGGGGCACCTTTGAACAGTTTTAAATTTCGCGCCAAATATTTAAAAAAATTTATGATTGGTAATTTTTCTCCATATGTTGTTGGTATACCTGTTGTATAATTGGACAGAGTTTCCCTCCGTTTTCCAATTGTTTGGTAAAGTCCAGAATTGAGGAATGGTTATATTTTGTAAGGTGGAAGTAAAAATTTTTGTGGCAGATTTTGGAAGTGTATTGGTGAAGATTGTGGTGGACAAGGTGTAAATATTGTTAGCCCCATATTAACATTTGGAATTCGTATTTTTAAATCTAGTATTTACAAAAATTCTATTTGCTTGCAAAAAGTGTTGGATATTACATTTTCTTTTATGGAAGGTGATGGGGGCACACATTTCAACATCACCAGTAAAAATGTGCCGCCCTAGTGCTGCACGAGACCGAGACGAGGCGAGACTTTATGCAGTCTCGATCTCGGTCTCGTCGAGATATCTCGGTCTCGGTCTCGGTTTTTTGAATTTTTGTTTAAGTATTAAAAGCGGTTTGCTATTAATAATCGTTTCAAAAAATGTTATTATTTTCTAATAATTATTTTAATTTATATATTGGTAATGAAAATGTGTGTAAAAGAAGACAACTACTTACGCTTCAATGCATCATATATTACTATTACTGTTATATATCTTTATATAATTTCAAAAAGATGTTAAAAACGCGCCAAATGAAAGACCCAAATAACATATCTGCCTCCTATAACAAGTCGATTCGTGAAATAAAAAATACACCTCCCAACAAATTTCCCGCTCCATTAGTTATGGCTGGTGGTGAAGATAAAGAATCTGATGATTCACCTTTTGACGACGACGACGACTGCATCAATATTTTTGCACCATTTGCTCAAAAATCAGCAAATATCACCGAAGCATGGAAGACAGAAATCATTAATTACACCAAATTAGACCAAGCACCAGTAGACGTTGACATTTTAGAATGGTGGAAAACACTTGAGAATTCCTTCAAAAATTTGTCTAGAATGGCGAAAGATATTTTTAGTATCTGTGCAACTTCAGTGCCATCGGAAAGATTATTTTCGCAAGCTGCGATGATAATGACCAATAGAAGATCTTCTCTAACTTCTGACTCAGTAAAAGCTCTTTTATGTATCAATGCTTGGGCAAAGTGTATCTTAAAAACGAAAATTTGTGGCAATATTTTTTAGGTGCATAGATAGTCTTTTTTTTCAAATTCACTAATT
Organism: Rhodnius prolixus; assembly: GCF_049639745.1. Lineage (NCBI taxonomy): Eukaryota > Metazoa > Arthropoda > Insecta > Hemiptera > Reduviidae > Rhodnius > Rhodnius prolixus. The sequence goes on along the minus strand of NW_027411603.1, from coordinate 6,502,889 downwards.
CCAAAATTCTAAAATATAATTCAAATGATATCAAAGTTCAAAGTATTAGATTATTAATAGTGAAATTTATGAAATTGAATGAATGAATGATATGAATAGTGAAATTTATGTAAAAATGATGTAATTCGAAGGGGGCCGCCACGGTAACCGAGCGGTGCGAGACCTGCGAAGCTAATGTGTATTGTGGTACTGGGTTTGATTCCCGGCCTTAGGCCTTGGATTTTATTTAATGTTTAATACGAGAAATTTATAGTAAAATATGTTTGCTAGTCGCCTCCGTCCGCGACACCTAATTGGTAGTTGGACGTAAAGCCCCGCCTGAAAAAATAGGCGATTACTTTACTTTGCTTACTTTACTTATGTAATTCGAAGTCAAATAGATGTAGTAATATTGAGCATATATAATAAAATCGTATCTTTTAATAATTAATTCAATACCCGTAATGATTATTTATTAATAAAGAACACAATTTTATAATTTTGTAGCTAAAAATTAATATTTGAAAAACCGAGACGAGACCGAGATTTCTCGACGAGATATATATCATGTCTAGATCTCGGTCTCGGTTGCTCAAGTCTCGTCTCGGTCTCGGTCTCGGTCTCGGTTCCGAGACCGAAACCGAGATTTGTCTCGTTTCTCGTGCAGCACTAGTGCCGCCCTACCGACCTGCAAGTTTGTGACTTTCTTTTTGGGTTTAATCGCAGAGAAGGGGAAAGTGGTCCGAACCTACTACATTAAGAAGCGCAAAAAACCGAATATTTTGTTTCCAAAAACCCATCACTTCCGGGTATAACATCCAGGTTCAGAAAACACATGCATCGCATGGGGGCCTGGCAGGTGATAGCCTTTGTAGGTTCTGTCAGGAGAAGGAGGAGGAGGAGGTGGAAACGTCACTGCACGTGTTATGTCAGTGTGAGGGGCTTGTCTGGGCTAAGGATGTTTACTTCTCGGAGGAGGAAAATCCAAGGCCTGGTGAGCTTTACCCAGGAGTGGCTCTCCAGAATTAAGAGTCTGTATAATAGTTCCTTTGGAGGGCGAGCTCTAGAGTGGGGGGAGCCACAATAGATCCAAAGGGGTCGCAGTGGACCGCCCTATTAGAATCTTATCACTTCGGGTATAACATCCCCGAACTTTTTGGTTTTTCTTGATTCTTGAACTAGGTATCACAGTGGTTTAAAAGAGAAAGTAATGTAGTAGTCGAGAGAAATAACTGATAGAAGGTAGATACAGAGTAAAGTACTCGTAATATCATTTCTTTCTATTTTATATTGTGTTCAAAGCTACGCCACCAGTGGGGCAGATATTAACATTTGACACAACATTTTAAATTTAAAATATAAATATAGATATCTATGTAAAGTACCAACTGTTTATTGGATATAGATCAGTATTTTTTTTGGGGGGGGGGGCTTTTTTTGGCATTGACTTCCATCATACAGCCAGCATCGTCTAGGTGCTTATCACTAGAATATCACTCACTCTCCATTCTTACTTATAAATACATTCGCTTCACTCATTCATCACTCTACTATATACAACTATTTACATACAAACTTACAACTAATGGATGGATCAGTACTCTATATTCCTGCCATCCTTATAGGTTAACCGATATTAAATTCACCGTAATCCTTCTCTAATCATTTTCTTCCATTCATTCTAATCGGCTATAACTTTTAAATACATTCATATTTCATTGCTAGCTCTGCTATAGATTTAAGCACATAGATGTTCCTGGAGAATATTATGTCTTCGTAGCGAAATGATATAGATCTGTTCAGAATACTTAAAAGTTGTAGAAAACAAAATAAAAAGGTTCAATAATTACGATTCTGGGCACCCTGTAAACAGAAAATGTAAATTCTGTTCAAATGTGCCCCCTCTCCCTTATACACTAATAATTAAAATTAAAAGGTAGGAAATTGAATTTATTATTATTAGATAATTAATTAGAATAATTAAGAATCTCCTAAAGAAAATACGTTGTTGAATAACATTTCTATAGTTCCGTGTCATCTCCTTGCACGTCCACACAAAAGAAATAGAATGGAAATGTTGAAAAGATCGGATTGAATGAAGAAAGTACCCAGCATCCGTTTGAACACAATGAGAATGGAGAAGAAGAAAAGAAAAGAAAAGGGTTTGGTGGCTAAGAATGCAGAAGAAGGGGACAATCTGCTTGAGAAGATGATGTCGGAGTAACATGATCTACACCAAGTGAAACATGTTTAAAACGCTGCTGCTATCTTTTTTTGCTTGTTCTAAAAACTATTGTAGATGTATCAATAGTGTTTCCGGTGGGCTGTACTATGCAAAGGAAATTGGGCGATAGAAATTGAGGGAAACTGCCGGAAGGACCGCGGCTGTAATCCGAGTAGCCATGCTGTGGTGGATTCTTTTTCAATTCAGTATAGTTCTGAAATAGGAAACTTATAAAAACATTCTTTGTGTAAACCACTCGCACGACTTTTTAAATTTAGAATAGAGTAGATTAAATTAGTGCAGCCTCAAGGCCTACGCCACCGCGACCCCTTTGGATCTACTGTGGCTCCCCGACTTTAGAGCTCGCCTCCAAAGGAACTATTATACAGACTCTTAATTCTGGAGAGCAACTCCTGGGTAAGGCTCCTCACGCCTTGGTTTTTCCTACCCCGAGAAGTAACCATCCTTAGCCCAGACAAGCCCCTTACACTGACAAAAACACGTGCAGTGCTGTTTCCTCCTCCTTCTCCTGACACAGATCCTACAAAGGCTATCATCCACCAGGTGCCCATGCGATGCATGTGTTTTCTGGGGCCTGCAGTAGACTAGTTAATAGGCCTACAATCATCCTTATAGCCCCGACGCGGCCTTGACGGATTAATTCTGCAGTCAGCCTCGGCGAATAGCCTTTAATGAACTCCTTCGCCTGTATCTACCTAGTGGTGGCTTAGCCACCACTCCTGAGACCTATTCTGCACCCATAAGTTAATGGCCGCAGACTTAACACACTTTGGAACCCCAAAACAGGTCTTCGGGCCTACGAAGTGTACCGCAGAGCCAATAAATCTGCCACTTCGTTGCCCTTATATCCTGAATGACCAGGTACCCAAACCAGAAAGACCTTATTCTGGTCACTAATTTCCTTCAGGGCACCCAGACAGTCCCTGAACCAGCCTTGAGTTGACCTGGTAGGAACTAATAGCTCGTAGAGCAGCCTGACTATCCGAGAAAATTACGACCTTAGAATTAAAAATTGTAAGCCGCAGAAACATGGGTGTTGAACAGAAGACAGCGCGAGAGACTCCTAGCAAAAGAAATGGATTTTTGGAGGAGATCTGCAGGATGTTCGAGGCGCGACAAAGTGAGGAATGTGGATATCAGGGAAAGGATGGCAGTGGTGAGAAACGTCCTGGAGATTAGAGAGGCTAAGGCACCCACTTGGTATGGGACATGTAAGGAGGATGGGTCCAAAGAGGAGATTGCCTAAGGTGTTGATGGTCAGCGAGGTGGATGGCCGGAAAAAGAGAGGAAGACCCAAAAGTGTGGTGGAGGGACCAGGTGAAGGAGATGATGGCCGGGATATGGTCTGACAGAGGAACAGGCAGAGGACCGTGTCACTTGGAAGAAAGCATTTACTCGCGATGGCTGAAGGGAATCACGAGTTGTGGGGAACCCTAGGAAAAAAATAATAATAATAATTCCTCGCCCGCTAATCTCGGCAGCACAGAACCCTAATTGCAGCTAGCTCAGCCTGAAAGACCATAGCCTAGTTTGTCTAGGCTAACCGAAAACCCACATTTCGGCTTCACCCCGTACACTCCCGCTCCCATATCCTACTCCGTCTTGGAGCCATCCGTGTTGAACCACACATTTTAAATTTAATGTGATTCAATTTTCCGGAAACTTAGAATTTCCCCCTCCCCGGGAGACCCCTCCAGAGCACGTTGCCCATGATGCGCAGCAGGAAGTATTAACGAACATAACTGATAAAACGTGAGGTGACAAATAATTACTCCAAATTTTTTTTTTCTTTTAATTTAAAATTCCTTTTTCTTTTTTGGGTGTGGGGGGGGACGCCTAATTCTCCATTATCCAATCTATTTATAAAAAAATATTCTATAATTGCTGCAGAGTTGTTAGTTTCTCTTAAGTAAATTACGCCCTAAAATATCCTACTAGAAAGTTCGGTTGGAGTACCAAACAAACACCTTGGGAGTAATTAGGTGACCGGAGAGATAACCGCACGCCCCCCCCCGTTCAAGTAAGAAAGAGGGGGATGAACCCCCCGTCACCACACAACACCCCCTGGACAAGAAAATTAGACCAGTCAGTTAGTTGCGTGTGACAAATTACTGATAATATGTTTAACGTTTTATTAAGCACAGCCTATATACCCGCGTAATTACCCGCATCCTCACTGAATCGCCCCCCTCCACCAAGATCCCCTCCTCTATCACACTATCTCACTCGCCCATTCTTATCTGCACAATCTCTATCTCTCTCTCCTTTTAATTCCACTTAATAAGCCGACGTTTCCGAAAAATAAGCTTAAAGGAAGAAACATTATCGATATCCCACCCACCCCCCCACATGTAACGAATGTCAGTCTGTCAGTTAACTTCCGCAGAACCGGACAAAATTAAATTTTCCGGAAGATCAAAACTGATAAATCGGCTATAAGCGAAAAATTTGCCCAGCGGAAGTTCTTTTTAATTTTTTCTTAAGAACGGAAATAACGATTTTCTTTAAACTTAAAAGTAGGTTCATTTTGCACTTTTAAACATTTTTTTTTTTCAGGCGGGGCTTTACTTTTAACTACCACAAATTAGGTGCCGTGAACGGAGGCGACTAGCAAACATAGTTTACTACAAAATTGATCATATTAACCATTAAATAAAATGCAAGGCCTAAAGACCGGGGAATCGAACCCAGTACCACAATGCATTAAAAGGCACTTTGAAACATTTTCCCAGGTTCTAAGGCTGACAGATAAGATTAAGGGTTCCCCCTCAAAAAGTGTAATTTAAATGCAATTTCAGGTCTTAGTACATATACGAGTACATAAACTAATTCGTATTCAATATTTAAAGCCAACATTATAAATTAAGTGGCAAATTGGCTCAGCGGAAGTGACGCTTTATAAAATAATTTTGTTTAGCGCAACTACCAATTTTCAATTTCTAGAAAGTTTATTGATGAAAACGGAAGTGCATCATTGAAATCAGAAAAAAGAAAAAAACAACGCCATGACTCTTTCTCATCAAATAAAGAGGTTGAGCAGATTTAATAGAAAAAGCTATATTAACGAATTAAGCTTTACGATTCTAATCGATACAATTATAATCGACTCAAAATTACTATTAGATTTAAGAGATCTTTAATCTAGTTATAGGGGGAAAAAATAAATAAATATAGGTGCTAGGTTCGATCCTGGGTCAACCTAAAACTTTATGAAAGCTCATTTTAAAAGCATCTCTTAATTTATTAATAAACTTAAGAAAGTTTAACTTAGTCGATTATTGTACTACAAGAATTTACTCGATTTTTTTTTGGTACAAAATACTATTATATGGTGACTAAATAATTAATGTAAATTATGCAAAAAGAAAGACGAAAAAATTGCGGACATTACATAGTCTAAAATTACCAACGACACGCGTTAAAATTGAATAAAATATTCATTTTAATCGATCTTCCTAGTTTACGGTAAATTGATTTTGAATATTTTATTAACTGGAAGGTTTCTTTTTAGTGTTTAGACAGGAGGGGTGGGGGGAAAGGAAATGCCCAGATAAAAGGGTGCCCACAATAATGCAAGGAAGCACAAAATGGCTGGGTAAACATTTTAGGCGATATTATACCTACTATTGGGTTGTGGTGTATTTCTGCTTCGTGTTAAATGCACGATTTAAACTGTTCTTAGTGTTGGTAAAATAATTAAATATGACTTAAATGTTTGGAAAAGGGAAGACATTTGGAAAATAGAAGTAAAAGGAAGTCGTGTGAGTGGTCGTACCAATTTCTTTCCTTCTCCTCTTCGGCGCTACCGTCCTGAAAGGACCAGGGCCTCCTCAATCAAGGCTCTCTCCACTGAGCTCTATCAAGAGCCTTCAAATCTCCATCTTCGGACACCCATTTTCCTCAAAACCCGCTTCGACGTCATCAAACCATCCCATTCTTGGCCTACCTCCTATTCTGACGCCTCCGAGGCCTTCCATATAAAAGGCGTTTAGGGATTTTGTTTCCACCAACCTCTCCACAAGTCCTAACCAATTCAATCTTCCTTTTTCTTCAATGCATGCAACGATGTCTGTTTCTCCATAAAGAGTTAGCAGTTCTAAGTTGGTGCGGATTCTCCATCTTACTCCTCGCTCGTTCAAAGGACCATTTCCTCAATACTTTTCTTTCCCCATACTCTCAAGGCTGTCTGGCTCTCTCTTGGGTCCTGAACCCAGCATTCGCTCCCATAAACCACTACCAGTCTTATCAGGGGTCTTATATATGCGAAGCTTCGCTTTTCTAGCAAGAGTTTTGAACCATAATATTTTCTTTGATGCGAACAGGAACCTAGGTCCACAAATGTTTCATGTCCTCTCTGTGACCAGAGTTCCTAAATATTTCAAAAACGACGACGAACATTTTTGGGTCTTCTTACTTCTACCAATTTTTTTTACATCAATTTAAAAAAAAAAATAATTCAACAAAATAATTTTTTAAAAAAAGAATAAGCTATAGAATGTTCCCATTTTAGTATGAATGAATCAGATAACCAAACCATGGTACTTATCTAACTAACTATTAACTATTGTTAATATCGATTTAAAATGCAATAAAACTTATACGATTTTAATAAGTAAATTAATACGTATTATATAATGGAAATAAAATAAATGATATGAAATTATATATTATATGTAATAAAAAAAAAAAATCGACTAAAATTTTAATGTCTAAACCATTAGAGAGATTGGACTTGTAATCTAATAGTGAAATGATGGGGCATTACAGAATAGTCTGATGGGTATTGTGTATGTATAATTGCCTAGTTCTTTTTTTAGTATAAACTAGACCTGGAGTGATTGGACAGCGAGCATTTAATATCCTCATCCTTATTAAATATTATACCCGCTTCCTTCCTCTACCAGCTTCTAGGAAATTGCGAATATTCCATTTTGTAGTTCATTAAAGACATCATTAAAGTTATATGGTTTTAAAGTACTTATGTGTCATTGCTCTTGTAGAGTGGGTGCGCGTGTGTATGAGAAAGAAAGAAATACGAGAGAGAGAGGGAAACAGTTGAAGAGGTTACAAAGATAAATTAAAGAAAAAAGACTTAAGATTGATGGCGTCATAAAAACAAAAAAACAAAACATTTTAGGAGTGAGCCTAAGTCTTTCACATCCTCCAAGTTCTCCAAGTTGCTGACCCCCCCCAATCTTATGGTTGAGAATGCCCAAAAAAAGAATTAGCCCAGAAAAACTGGTAATATAAATACCAAGTTCAGAGAATCCAGAATACTGTCACCGGACGGTCCAGTGGAGAAATGTGGAAGAAGCTACTAAGAAGAAGAGTAAAATAGCTACGATTCTTTCTTCCTTCCTCGTAGAAGCTACTTACAGCTCACATGACCTGATGATAGACAATGTCTGTCTGTAACGAGAGAACACTGTCCGGTGGCCAGCAGTGCATAGAAAAAGATCCGGGCGCAAAATAACCTCTGATGTTCACGCGTGTTAAATCAATTAAAAAAATAAATAATAAATAATTATTGACGATTATTCTTAATTTAAAATAACCTATAAAATGGCAGATATTGTGTTTATGCACGAACCGCAAAGCAATGGTGTATTGCGGTACTGGTATCTATTCCTAAAATTTATTCTTTTAAAATCATTTCAATGTTTAGAGATTTTCTTTTGGAAAATGGTACCTTTAAATGGGCCAAGTAAAATATTGAAGAAAACTAGTTTTAGTACTACATAATTATACGTTCAAAGAAAATTCTATTCCGTTCGTGCGAGTGTCCACACTGATTCTTTTTTTAACTAATAAATAGGTAGTAATATAATTAAAATAATAAACTAGTTAAATGGCGCCATATAATGGGTTCATAATTTTACAAAATATAATAATAATAAAAGTAATAATAATGATAGTGGAGGAGATTACGGTAACCAAGGTGATGAGATGCAGCACTGTGATTGCCAGGTATTAAGAGGCCATTTATGTTTTCAAGTACCACAAAAGCCTAGAGAAGAATTCTCTCGCCTGTATTTGAAGAGACCGACAGTTTTTAATAGCAGTAGCCACTTGATCTCATAGACAGGTAATCACTTCACTTCTTACAACACCACAGATATTTACTAGCCCAGTCATCAAGGTACTCTTTGTTTTATTTTCTAATTATAACAATCTTGAAGACTATCTATCAAGTCTAATCGGAAGAACGAGGAATTGATGCTTCTCTCGTCAGAGAACATTATGGACCTTGCCAGATTTTCTACTGTGAATTTATTCTTTCACCGGAAATGACCGTTTAAGAGATTTCGGAAGTCCGAAAAAGTGAATAAAAATAATTAAAAATAAATACAAATTAATATCTTGCAAAAAATAAAAGAATATCAGCACTATTATGATTATGACAAAATATGCAGATTAATCAGTATTCTGATTATATTAAACAACAAAGAAGTATACGTATTATAATTGTTGAATTATTCATAATATTCTTCTATAATATTAAATGAAAATTATAATAATTGTAATTAATATATGTGTTTTTAATTGTAATTAATAAGATCGTTTTACATAAGTGAAGTCTGACTGACAGGTTTTATTTTTAAAAAAATAAATATTAACATTTGAATTCCAAAATGTGGCTAATGGTTAATTTAAAATTAATTCTAACTTTAACTAACTAAATTTTTGTTTCATTTAATTTACTAAAATCCATTTTGAATACAGACGACTTCCGTTTATTTGGATCTTACTGCAGTTTTTTTTTTTAAAAATAAAAATGTTGAATTTTAGTAAGATTTGTATGTCTCTCAAGAAACTCTTCTTTGTATTAAACACGTACACCCCCACCTCAACACAGGGAAATTCTGGAAAAACCAAAGAACTTCTCCCTGAATCCCTTTTTATAATAAAAATTTTCCGGAAAAAAGAAAAAGAACGTTTTAAGGAGATGTTGTTGCTAAACCTTACGAGTACTTGGTCAAAAATTAAAAGAAAACGCTTGGGCTAGATTGTAGATTGTATTAGAAGGGCGGTTCCACCAAAAAAAAAAAGGGGGGAAGGAACGCAGGCAATCCAAAATGCCCATTATTCCCCGCCGATCCCTCATCAGAGATACCGAGGCTTCAAAACAACAAATCCGGCTAAAGGTTGCCAGATGCCAATACAATAAACTAATAAAGTAGCAACAGAACACTAGGAAGCATGGCGACTCAATCGCCCAGTGCACTGGAATAAACCTAGAGAGTTCTGGTAAAGATTACCAGATGCTACAATCTACTGGAGCGAAACATTTAACCTCCCGAAGACGAGAAATCTAGTTTTAGAATAAACGGGGCACACCTCCTACAAAGTGCCGCATAGTTTCATTGGACTCACCACAGCCAGCGCAAGGTTGGCGACTGGATAAGGCCACAAAGATGGGTAAGCTAGAATTCGTATGTCCACTCAACCAATCTGAATCAAACTGGCGGATCCTGGGACCTGCTAAAGCCAACTATAGCCGTTTTCGACGATTTCGATTTTAGATTTGATACATTCAAATCATTCATTCATTATATTTGAAGAATCTCCTTAGCCTGAAGGCAGTTTCCCTTGTTGTTTTGTAGCCTTTACCTTATCCTCTTTACAATAAACCCTTATCAATAAAATATAGTTACACAATACCCTAGTCAGACCCCTGTTGACTAATGTAGTTCCATGTTGGATTACAACAAACGCGAGACTAACTTAAAGCATTCGCAAATGGTGGCCATTGATGCTACCAAAAAGATACAAAACTTGAATGCAATTATAAGGCTTGCAATATAAGACGGTCGTTTGAAAAGTCCGTGCAAAGTCAGAGAGATAGCACTACTGGCGCGTATCGAGGTTATGTTTAGTTAGTAGCATCTCTTGGAAGAACACACACCAAGTTTCAGCCAGATCGGTCTATTTCTTTGTGTTTGGCATTCGTTTGAATCGAGGATTTTCAAAAAATGGACGAAAAAGAATTTCGTGTGTTGATTAAACACTACTTTACGAAAGGCAAAACGCCTCAGGAGACTAAAGAGAAGCTTGATAAACATTATGGTGACTCTGCACCTTCGATTAGAACAGTTTATAAGTGGTTTCAAAATTTTCGGAGTGGCCATATGGGCACAAGTGACGCTGAACGTTCTGGACGCCCTGTTGAGGTTACTACTCCAGAAATCAGTGATAAAATCCATGATATGGTGATGGATGACAGAAGAGTGAAGGTGCGTGAGATTGCTAGTGCTGTGGGCATCTCGAATGAACGGGTACATAATATTTTGCACCAACATTTGGACATGACAAAGCTATCCGCAAGATGGGTGCCGCGATTGCTCACGCTTGACCAAAAACGAAATCGTGTGAAGTGTGTGCAAGGACGGTTTGCAGCAGTTCCAGAAAAATCCGCAGGACTTTAAGCGTCGTTTCGTCACTGTGGATGAAACATGGATACATCACTACACTCCTGAGACCAAAGAACAATATAAACAATGGGTTACCAAGGGGGAATCTGCGCCAAAAAAAAGGCGAAGACCGTTCCTTCGGCCGGAAAGATTATGGCGACTGTCTTTTGGGATTCACAAGGAATAATCCTCATCGACTATCTGGAAAAGGGTAAAACTATTACAGGTGCATATTATTCATCGTTATTGGACCGTTTGTAAACCGAGCTGCAAGAAAAACGCCCACGATTGGCCCACAAAAAAGTCCTTTTCCATCACGACAACGCACCAGCTCCACACCTCAGCAGTTGTGGTCGCAAAATTAATGGAAATAGGGTTCCAACTCGTTTCACATCCCCCCTATACTCCAGACTTGGCTCCCTCGGACTACTATTTGTTCCCCAATATGAAGAAATGGCTGGCGGGAAAAAGATTTTATTCAAACGAGGAGGTGATTGCAGAAACGAATGGCTATTTTTCAGACTTGGACAAATCCTATTATTCGGAAGGGATCAACAAACTAGAGCAGCGTTGGACGAGTGTATAAGCCTAAAAGGAGACTATGTTGAAAAATAAAAAAGGTTTACCCCAAAAAATTAAGTAGTTTTTATTTTTGCACGGACTTTTCAAACGACCCTCGTATGAGAGACTTACTGAAGGCTCAATTTGTCTCAATTTCTTACAAAATGCTGCATTTTAAACAATTAAAATTACAAAAGAAGGTTAAACACAGACAATTTAAACAGGCCATTGTTGTTTTGTTTAGTTATTAAACAATTCATTCCCGAACAATTGATGACAATGTAAAGTCTAATTATTGCAAATACCATAATTACTTTTTTTCTTTTTACAGAAAAATAAAGAAATAAATAAAAATGAGAGAGAGAGAGAGAGAAAAAAAGATTAATTTGAAGTATTTTTAAAGAAAAATACTTCAAATTGCTGACCATTTTGTTTTTTGTTTTGGATTCCTATTGTTTAAACAAAACAATATTCACATTATCAATTGAATAGTTTTATATTGATAAAGAAAATTATAGTCTATTCCTTTTTATGACGATAAGAAAACTTATTTTTTTAAGAGGAGAAAAATATTTATTTTAAATTTCTATTTATCTCAGTAAGGAAAAGTTTTCCGATTTTCCAATTCTGAGTTAACACCGGAAGCTGATATTATCTTCCTGAAAACACATTAGCGCATCGTTCTCCTACTTTGATTATTCCAAATAAAGAAAAAAAAGCTCTTACTCATTGCTGATATCTTAAACGCTAACTTTGGTACGCTGAAGGAAATGACGCGTTATCGACTAGTGCAGTGGTCGCCAAACAGTCGATCGCGAGCTACCGGTAGCTCGCGGGGTGGTAATTTTGGGTAGCTCACGGCCACGCTCGGGTTGGCAATCCCTGAGTTGCTTGTGGTCTGGCTGCAGCCCTTTCTACCACTGGAAATATTTGGCCTTTAGTCCACAAAGATAGAAGATTACTGCCCATCGCTGATCGCTTGATTGGAAGATATCAGGCTGGCTTCAGAACTGGTAGATCCACAACAGACCAAATCCACACATTCAGAATCATCTTAGAAAAAACAAGGGAATACAGGCTGAATGCACATCACCTTTTCGTAGATTTTAGATCGGCCTATGATAGTGTACAGCGGGATGCCCTTTACCAAGCTCTTCTGGAATTAGGGATACCCTCAAAGTTAGTTCGCCTGATTAAAATGACGATGATGGAAGTGGTCTGTGTAATAAAGATCGAAAATGAATTCTCGGAGCCGTTTAATACAAATAAAGGCCTAAAGCAGGGAGATGCCCTTGCCTGCCTGCTCTTTAATTTGGCACTGGAATGGGTTGTAAGAAGGTCTGGCATACAGACAAATGGCACCATTCTAAATAGAACCATTCAGCTGTTGGCGTATGCAGACGATTTAGATCTGATTGGTCGATCAAGAGGTGCGGTCGAAAATGCGTTCATCGACTTGGAGAGAGCTGCAACAGAAATAGGTCTTGAGGTGAATCAAGCAAAAACAAAGTATATGTCCACTTCTGGAGCGGAGCAGAAACAGGATACTGTGCAATTCGGAAATTACACCTTCGAGTGGGTGGATAATTTTATTTATCTAGGCACGCAGGTGAATTCCGACAACAACGTGCACAGTGAAATTAATAGAAGAATACTGCTGGCTAACAGGACATACTTTGGTTTGCAACATCATTTTAGAAGTCAGTTACTCTCCAGGTCGACTAAGATAAGGCTTTATAAGACCCTTATCCGACCCGTCTTAACATACGCCTCAGAGTGCTGGGTCACCACCAAAAATGACGAGCTTGTTCTCCTTAGGTTCGAAAGAAAAATTCTTCGCCGGATCTATCGATCCATTTTGGATGGCGAAACATGGAGACGGAGAAGTAATGCAGAACTAAGGAGTTTGTACAGGGACGTCGACGTGGTGAGTGTGGTGAAGCTTGCGACGGCTTCGTTGGGCAGGGCACGTAGCCAGAATGAATCCCGAGGAAATACCACAAAAGATAATAAAAGAAAATATATATGGCACGCGACGAGTGGGCAGACCGAGGTCGCGATGGACTGATGGTGTTTCGAAGGATTCAAGAACACTCCTTGGTGTCCGAAACTGGATGGTGGCAGCATTGGACCGAGACAACTGGCAAACTTTGATAGAGGAGGCCAAGATTCGCGAAAGCGAGTTGTAGTGCCAGTTAAGAAGAAGTCCCCAAAGAAAAATATCCAATTGTAGTTCAAGTTGCATTGAGTTTGAAAGCTATGTTCAGCTCTACCTACTTGTGTGAAGCATCTTTTTCAGGTATGAAGTTCATAAAAAGAAAATATAGAAACAGACTGACCGATGAACATTTGGACAACTGCATCAGAATGGCTGCTACAACATACTCTCCAAACTTCAAGAAAATACTTGATGACCAAAAACAGTTCCACTCCTCTCATTGAAATGTACATTTTAACTTTTTGTTACACTTACTGTCAGATATGTAGATTTTAATACTAGAAATGTATGTTTGTAGGCAATAAACGTGTGTTAATTCCATTGTACTGTCTTTCGTCCAGTGTTCCTTGGTAGCTCACTAGAAGATTTATAACTGCTATGCTAGCTCACACGCTCAAAAGTTTGGCGACCACTGGTCTAGTGGATAAATCGTAAAGAAGTGGAGACTCCAGATTTCTCTATTTTCTGATAATATTCAACTTTCTCAATTAATTTGTATTAAAATAAAGCAATTGTCTAATTTTTTTTTCAGGGCCGGCGCTTTAAAGTCCAGCTACCAAATTAAGGTATCGAAGACACAGGAAGGAAGCGCGCCACTGTAGCCGAGCGGTTAGAGGCTAGACCCGCAAAGCTAATTTGTATTGCGATACTAGTCTAGGCCTTGCATTCTATTAAATGGTTAATATGAGGAATTTGTAGTAAAGTATGTTTGCTAGTCGCCTCCGTCCACGACACCTAATTTGGTAGTTGGGACGTAAAGCCCACCTTAAAAAATAGGAAGGAAGCTCAAACTTAACTCCTAGCATTTCCAATCCCAACCCCCAAAAAGTAACCTCAAGCTGTGCTTAAACTGAGGATCTTCCACTTACTATTTAGTTCAAACTTATAACCACTTTACAAAATCCGCGGTCCCTCCTTACTAAGAATTATTACCGCTTATAGTTGTGTTTATATGGTTATGCTTCGGCACCACACATCATAACGTCATCTAAAGTTATTGCGTATCAAACGGTTGGCTGAAGAAATTTTGCTAAATTATGTAAAAAAAATCATAAAAATACGTCTAAATATATATATTTTTTTTTATCATTAAAGCAATTATTTCTTATCTTACTTACAAGATCATTTAATAAACGCTACACGTGGAGTTTGTAATATTCTAACTTACCTGTAACAAAACAAAACAATCAAAATTAGTTTTAAAGACATTTCTGAATTAAATATAAGCATGAGAAAAAAAATGAAAATCTAAACTGAGAACACGTTAAAAAAAATAGAAGAAATGTGAACGATAATCTAATTTAGAATTTGAAATCTAATTAAGCATACTCTTAGCCCTAGATAGGACAACAATGATGCCCCTGTTCAGAAATCAGATTAGCCCTACTTCATTTTAGAAGAAAAAAATCAGATTTGATCACGATTTCTTGTATCCTTCTCTGTGACACAAATTAAAGATCAAGTTGGTCAACCAAATAATTATCAACTTGAGGATTCGGTTTCTTGAATTGGAACTATTACCTCTTAGAAGTGCCATTGCAGCGTTAAAGTAACAGACCTATAAACTTTTTTTCTTGTTAGACAATTAAGGATTTGTGATTGAAATTCCTTGAACTATTCGAGAATCCCAGGACCAGGGCATGTTCTGGGGGAGGGGAGGATATGACTGATCTCTTTTAGCGCTTTCCAGGAGTTGGATTCCTCCTTGGAGAAGATCATCGCAGTCAGTTAGGGGAGATATATTGGAGTATCCTTCCGTGCCCACCATGTCCAGGTTCTCTTGGTGGCGGCGCTCTGGACCTCTGGCTATCCCTTAAAAAAAAAAAAGTTCATAGGCCCCATAAAAGGGTTTCTAGCGCCTAGCCTAGCTCCAGATGTCGGCCATCTTATTCCCCACCATGTTGCCAACAACAAAACGCCTTCACATAATAAAGTGTACAATCACTGGCCAGGTCTTAAGTAGTCAGAGTTTTGCTAGAAAAAAAAAAAAAAACTTTACCAAGACTTTGCACACAGACGTTCAGCAATTTGATGGCAGCACTATGGTAAATATGTTTGAATAAAATGAAGATAATGATTGCAGTTAGCGAAGGCCGGTCTCTTTGAATTTCACAAAGAAAATAATTTTTTTTGCCTTCTTTGTATAAATAATTTCTTGTAGCCAATAATTAATTTTGTATTCTTTGTTCTAAAAATTTATTCATGACATTTAAGAGTGAAAAAATATTTATCTGCTAAATAATGCCCTTGAATTTGATATTTTTATTTATTATAATTATTATTAAATATTTAGGCATACAAAATTTAAAATTATAATCCAAACTGCAAAGACATTAGTTATTGAAAGAAGGAGACATATTTTTGTTTAGTTTTTTTAAATTCCATTGCAAAAAATAAAATAAATTATTATTTAAATAAACGAAATAAAAAAATAATAAAAAAAGATATCGTCTATATAATTCATTTCTTAATTTTATTTAAAATCAAGCCATATTTGACATACGCTGATATATGGCCCCTCGTGACTGATCTAGCCAACCAATTCCGTGAGTGACTTTGAAAACAAAAAAATAAAATGAAAAATTAACATTAAAAAGGTCACAGAATAAATTGTCTGTGTAATATGTGATTATTTACGCATATTTTATGTAAGATACGATGTTAACTTCAATTATATTTGCAAGAAACTATAATATGTTCATTAGTTTTGTATTTAGTATTTAATTTACATATTTTTCCTTCCTAACATTGTTTAACATAATCAAAACATATTTTTTTAAATAATAACTAATTAAAAAAAAAATAACCATTTTTCAGCAATTTACGGTAGCACAAAATTACAATTACAATTGTTGAATGAACGCCATGGAAATATATATTTCGATTCAATTTCTCGATTTACATTAACAATTTTATACAGCAGGGGTGCCCCCAACAAGTTAATCGATCGCGAGGCCATTTTTTGGTCCATCGTCGATACCACCAAATGTAGCGAATTCTTGTTTCGGATCTACCATACCTATGCGAATCGGCATTTTCATACCTGAAGCTAACTAAGACTAAACAACAACGTTCGGTCATGATTCATTTTACTGAAGACTCATTATTATCATCTTTGTCAGGATAATATACCCCTTAATTATGATTCCTTGGTTAGAGAGAGACATGCAAACTCAAGTCTTCCCATTCAATGTTAAGACAACAAAGTAAATTCTAAATCTGTCTTTATCTGTATAGCTACTTTGAATTAATAAATATTGTTAATAATTATCCATGTTCTTTTAATTCCCCCTGGATGTGAGTTTTTTTTGTCCTTTAAATAATAATTGGTGTTGTTTTTTACGTAGGTAGATAAGCCGTATATCTGTATTTCAGTACGAGGTGTACTCAGCGAGAAGAATATCCACTAAAAACTTTAGTTACTGAATTTAGAATAGATGAATAAATTTAATCCTTAGAAACTTAAAAAAAATTTAAGTAACCAAGCATAGCTAAGTTAAACTTTAGTTTTGCACAAATTATTTCAATTAAATTGAAGTTCATTGTACTTACAATTATTGTATTTCCATTAAGAGCAATGTTAGAAGAATAATCTTGCTGTTGATTAAGTTGCAACTACTATATTAGTAAGTTATCAATTTTAGTTTTATTTTTTAATTGATTACACTTTAAGGAAAAGTATTTTTACTAAAACATTTTCATCACTAACGCGTAAAAACAGATTGCCACAACCTTCGTAAAGTTAGACCAGCTAAGTAGGTAGGTTTATGTTAGGTTACAGAACGTTGTTGCTTGTAAAATTTCATACACTATTTAAAAGGCGTTGGTAGGTTTTATTTTTAAATTTAAAATCGTGTACCAACACTGAATTGATATTTAAACTTCTTTCACTAAATTTAGTAAAATAATGGGTTCATCGCTTAGCGATTCTAGAAAAAGGAAAATATTTTCGAGTTAGCTTTTTTCTTTAATTTTTAATTTAATTTCAATAATTTTTAAAGCATAGGCAGAAATTGTTCTGTCATATTTTTTATTGATTTTTTTTGTGCCAAGCTTTCGACCTAGAGACTAGTCTTCTTCAGGGTTTATACTTATTAACAATTTTAATATTTTTTACATTAAACATTGGTGTGTCTTCTGTTCTGTCTATCATAAGACAACGTTTGGTCAAATAAGAACATTTTTAAACCGACCACACATAGTGCCTAGAAATTTAAGACGGATGAGACACCAACCTTTGATGTAACAATGTAAAAAATATTATAATGAAGTTGTAAGCCACATAAAAGCTTTTCATAGTCGCGGAGAGTTGTCTGAAGGTCTACTGGGTTCGCTCAATGCTCAACCAGAAGAAAACCTCGTGTTGAACTATAGGTAGCCCAGAAACCTAGATTTTTAAGAAAGATATACGGTGCCACATTTGTGATGGGTGAGTGGAAAACAAGAACGAACAATGAGCTTTATGAGATGTATCAGGAAAATGGCATAGAGCTATACATAAAGGCAAGAAGAATTGAAATGGTTGGGCCATGTGGTGCGAGGACAATCGGATGCCAAAATAAAAAAACTACTTTTCTCCAGAATGGAGGGTACAAGAGGTAGAGGGCGGCCAAGAACGCGTTACATGCAGGATGTGGAGGCTGACTTGCGGAAGTTGGGTGTGACTGATTTGGAAGAGGAAGGCGCTGGACAGAGAGAAGTTGTCATGGAGGCCTAGGCTCGATCGGAGCTGTACAGCTATTTAGTAAAGTATCTCTAAATGATAGTCACCACAATCTCTTCATGATTCTTCCAAACAAAGTCAGAGAAACAAAGGAAAAAATTCGCGCATGGAAAGCGTAGCTAGCTACTTGCCGTCCAAATGAACGTAACAAATTTAGTAAGAACTCTTAAATTTATTGGAATTTTGGAACTTTGAACTTTGAGAAATATGTAAGAAATAAATGGTTACGAGTGTTGACAGCCAAATTGTTAAAAAAATAGTAATAAAATCAGGGGTGGGGGGGGGGGGGGAATGAACCATTGCGCCAATCATTAAACACATTCCTTACAAGTTTCAAAGCCTCAACCAAGTTCACTTTAAGATGTCGCCTTATTTTTTAAGTATCATAATGATAATGATAAAAATTCCACATGCCACCTAGATATGGACCACAATAACCGCACATACATTACACATAATAGACTAATACAATAAAATCAGACTATACAGATGGCACTGCAACTCCCTGGGAAAACATTAGCAGTACTTATATTTATTTATTTTTTTGTTCACTGGTCAGGACGACCCACAAATTCATGGTCGGTCTCTATCTCAAGAAAAAAAAAGAAGAAATAGAAGAGGTACAGTGTGATGTACTCGTTGTTGTTGTTGTTGTGGCTCGCTCACGTTTTAAAATATAATATAAAAATATCGGAAGAGTTCAAAGATAAAACAAAAAGGAAGGGAGAAAAAGCCTGGAGAGGAAAGAAAGAGAAGATGGAGAAGAAACCAACAGCAACAAAAAGAAGATAGAAACAAGAAGAAGAAAAAAAAAATCTTCTTGGAAGAAGTGAGGATCTTCAAAAGGAGAAGAAGAAGAAGGTGAGATAGAGCAGGGGGCCTGAGAAGGTGCATATAGAGTAGACTAGAGTGGAGGAGAAGGAGGCGAGGATTTACGGTTCCTAATTGTAGGGTTTGGGAGCGGTTAATTGCTGGTTACATGGATGAAGTGAAGTACACTCGGGCGGGTGGACGAGAGAGCCGCGCGAGAGAGGTAAACTTCTACGGGGCGAGACGGACGGACAGAGTGCAAACTCCAAGTCTTATGGACTTGAATCATGAAGAGAGTATTCATGAAGAGAAACGGGAAAGAGAAGAAGGCTTTAGTGGCCAAACATTTCAATACTACTTACTTTGCCTGTATACTTATTATAACATACATATATCTGATTTAGTAAATAGGTACTTTATTACTGTAGTATTAATACTATGCCAACTAAAAAGACAATATTCTAAAAACCCAAGAACAAATATTACAAAATTTATTCAGCACCTTTATTTTATCAATCAAATCAAATTTTATGATATGAGTTTCCAAATCGGAATTCCTTGGAAATACACGTTTTCTTAGGCGCCACGGTAGCCGAGCGGTTAGAGGCGAGACCTGCGAAGCTAATATGTATTTTGGTACTAGTCTAGACCTTGCATTTTATTTAATGTGTTAATATGAGGAATTTATAGTAAAGTATGTTAGGCGGTTATAGGCTAGACCCGCAATGCTAAGATGTATTGCGGTACTAGTCTAGACCTTGTATTTTATTTAATGTGTTAATATGAGGAATTTATAGTAAAGTATGTTAGGCGGTTATAGGCTAGACCCGCAATGCTAAGATGTATTGCGGTACTAGTCTAGATCTTGCATTTTATTTAATGTGTTAATATGAGGAATTTATAGTAAAGTACGTTTGCTAGTCGCCTCCGTCCACGACACCTAATTGGTAGTTGGACGTAAAGCCTGCCTGAAAAAATAGGCAATTACTTTACTTACTTTTACTTTTACACGTTTTCTTTGGACCCCTTAGTTCAAAAGGAAGGTTCTTTAACGGAAAAGTGCTGAAATTTTTCAGCAAAGGAAATCACTTAACCGAAAATATCAATTTGCTGAAAGGATTTTCCACTTTCTTTGAGATTTTCTTTAAAAAAGACTCCCACGATTTCGTTAACTTAAAGTATAAGTGTACTTATTTTATTTTAGTTGGACTTTTAAAATTTAATTCTGGGAAAGGTTTTAGAAGCTTCCTGGAAAGCAGAGTTCCGCCAATAGGTGTGCCACGTCAACTCCAGAGGGTCATTTCTTGGCGAAAGATGCACAATGATTAGGTAATTTAGTTAAAAGGAGAAGAAAAACGTATGGAAATTCAAGGCTTTGGCCTGACTCTCACATCGAGTTTTCTACTTGATCGACTTTCAAGACCATTGATGGAAGAGGATCCTCTCTGTGGGCATTGAGGGCAGCTTCTTCAGAATATCTTGGAGGGGAAGAGTTTATTGGACACAGTGAGCGGTGATACCTGCCTGCCAATTCACTGCTTCCTAAGTATCCCCCTTAGATTTAGCTTCTTTGTCGACTGTTTCCTCCTTCATCTGGCGAAGCCATCCTCAGAATGTCTGGGGAAGTTGTAGCAGGAGTCGTTATGCTGGCTTCAGGTTGTGGTTATTCCCAACTGCAGGTCTCTACCTCAGGTTTTCCTGGATAGTTTTTTGGAAGGATAGTTTAACTTATCTAGGCATTCTTCTAGTTTCTTTAAAGTTGGAAGTGCCTTCTTAAGAATCACTTGTAGGGGATTAAAGTGGAAACGTACGTTGGCTCAGTGTGCCTCTTTGACGACTGACTGACCACCGCTGTTCCTAGAACTTCTTTACAGTTCGAGGATGAGTGATTTTCATCACTTGGGGGGAGCTATAAGATGAGATGAACTCTGTTTCTACGCCAAATAGATCGCACACAGACCATTTTCTAACAATCACTTTTTAGGTCTTAGAAATTCTCTACACGGACCTTTCTAGGTATAATTCTATGTCAAAATTTCAGCATGATTTGGATACTCTACTTACCCAGTAAGAAAAATTGACATAAACAGGTCTGCAAAGATAATTTGATAGAAAAAAGAAATGAAAATAAGACATAACAATTGTGTACAGATCGGAGATGGAGGTGGCCAAAAAGAAAAGAAGTTCAAAAGCGCCCAAGAGACCAGATCAAGAATAAAGACTCTCCTCAAGAAGTAGAAGAAGAAGAAGAAGACTAGTAGAGTAGTCGTCTAGACCAATCACGCTTCTTGTACTCGTGTCCGTCCGTGTGTATATGCATGTGTCTGGGATAACATCAACTGTAATTTTCATAGCAACTTCAAACTCTACTAAAAAACAACATCAACTACACAACTAAGTCCTTACGCAATCTACCGCAGACCAAATCAAATTACTCCTTCGCCGGCCTCTCTCTCATCTAATCACTCTCTTTCACTCTTCCGTTTTGGCCGTGACTTTGATTTGGTCAAGAATATTTTTGCGTTTTTTTTTATACTTTCATTTTCATTCCATATTGAGATTATATCTAAATTTTATAATTATTACTTTAAATATTATTATTTTTAAACTTTACAGCCATTTTTACTTTCTTACCGGATATACGCACGTGGAGTTTTACCGGAATGCTTTTTTCGAGAAGTGACTGATGTTAGACTCACAATGAGATCTCATTTGTACAGAAATATATAACTGAGTTAAAATTTAAAAAAAAATTGTTGACAGAGCTCATAAAGGGAGAATAAAGATTACAAAGTAGACAAGAAAATAATAATATTCTGGTGTAAATATTAAAGAATGTAGAAGATGATTTATCCTACGAAGTAAAATAACAAAAAAAAAAATGGGCGTTACTTGAAGCAAGGATTAAGAGAAGGGAAGAGCGCTGATGATGTACTGGTTGGACTAATCGAAACTTCATTAGGGGAGGTAGTTATTGCGGAAGGACGGAGAAGGGCAGCGCGGGACCAACAGCATGTAGTACGTGAGCAGAGTTGGCGATGTGGTCCATACCCAGCATCGCCTTTTCCAATTTATTTATATTTATTTTTTCCACCACCACCCTGGCTTCCTTACAGTGTGAGGTAAAGATCACGCATTTAACCTTATTTTAAATAAAATTTACACATTTTATTTCGTGATGAAATTAATTTTTTAAAAACCGGACTTCTTTTTAATGAATAGTCAAGAGTAAAGTAATCGCCTATTTTTTTTTTCAGGCGGGGCTTAACGTCCAACTACCAATTAGATGCCGTGGACGGAGGCGACTTAGCAAACATACTTTACTGTAAATTTCTTTTATTAACCATTAAATAAAATCCAAGGCGCCTAGACAGGGAATCGAACCCAGTACCACAATGCATATTAGCTTTGCAGGTCTCGCCCCTTAACCCGCTCGGCCACTATTTAATGAATATTGCTTCTAGTTTTCAATTTCTAAATGGTTGCTTTTCTAACTGTTACTGTTATCTAGGAATGTTTTTAATATTTTCTGAGACAAAATGTTTTGTAGCATTTTGGGGGAAAAAAACGGAGATTACTACTTCTAAGTTTTCCGTCACCAGTACCAGTATTAACTGTATTAAAAGCATTGTTTAGAATATGGCTAAGGATGTTACTCCTTGGGGAGGGAAAAACCAAGGCCTGGTGAACTTTACCCAAGGAGTCGCTATACAGAATTAAGAGTCCTGATTGTAACGGACGGGTCTCTGGAGGGCGAGCTCTAGAGTTATGGGAGCTACAATAGATCCAATGGGGTCCAGTGGCGTAGGTCTATTTTTTTTTTTTTTTTTTTTAATTTTAATGATGTAAGGCGCGTGAACATCCGAGGTTACTGGCGCCCGGAGCTTTTTTCAGTGCACTGCCGGCCTCCGGTCAGTGTTCTCTTGTTACAGGTAACATTGTTCATCACCACTCTTAGGAGGAGAAAATCTAAGGGCCAGTAGCTGGATTTGAACCCCGGGGCCTCCGCGTAGGAGAGGTAGGTCTTATCTTATCTTATTACTAGAATTGGCTAGCTCAATTAATTTTAGGTAAAATTTGGGGACCCCCCCCTCAAAAAAAGAAGAATCTGGAGTGAAAACTCACTTTGAGTTGATTTTTTTTTCAGTGCTGCTTACAGACTGTGGGTAAAATATATTTTTTGAAACTCCCTTAGAAATCCCAAATCGAAGTGATTTTTACGCACCGTAAAAGCACTTACAAAAGGGACTGAAAGGGCGGCAAATAAATAAATGGATTGATAAAAAAAAAAAAAAAAAACAATCACAATACAACCTGCTGTAAATTGAAGTCACAATTAGTTGACATGTCTGTATTCAGATCCATAATGGCCAAAACTTGCAAGGATCAAGTAGTTTGAATTTGACTCGCAAAGGGAACTTCCGGTCCAAGCTAGCAGCAGGACTAAGTAACGCTTGACTGTCTTGGCACTTCCACTTCACTGCTCTATTCCACCTCCTAGAAGAGGGAATAAAGCAATAGCCCCCCCCAAAAAAATCTTTCTCTTATTTTTTATTTATTTTTATTCTTTTCTTCTATTCACCAGCCCTGCTTATCAAACATTGTCACGAAACCTTGTTAGCCAGCTTATCGTACGGATTATCTCCCTCGCTCTGCAACTACATCTTTGTGCTTCGATTGCCGCCCCGGCTTTACATATATGGTACTCTATGACGTGTTACACTTATATTAAGGAGCACTGTGGAGTCGGCGTTTAGTTATAAAGAGAAGGGCGGTGTCAAAGAAAGAAAATAGGGTAGAAAAAATCGCTTAACACCAACAAAAGTAATTTTAAAAAGGGAGGAAAAACCCAGTGTGATATTTCTGACAAAAGGGCGGACCGACCGCCTATGAACAGTTTACCGTCTCTCCAAATGATACACTACCGCTTAACACGGAAAAATAGAACAAATCGAAAAATTGTTTTTTTCTTTTTCACTACTTTCCAGATTCTCCATGATTTTGATGGGCGTAACTGCTACTTTAAACTACTTCGGCCAATCAAAACGCGGGGGAAAAAAAACACTCAAACGGCTGACCATAAATTTCGATTCCGTAACCCTTAAACTGGTATCCTCAAAATCTCAACTTGCAACTGATATCGTCGGATCAGCTTTGGCCCCCAAAACTATCGCTCAAATTCACTTCCCTTTCGCCAAGCACAACTTCACAATCCTGTTATCCATCTACTTTGCTCATCATCTATTCATCAATCAATCAACCACTCGACGACAATGGCGACCGACATCTCGTACAGAGTATTTAAACAAGAATCGTACAATGTTCTTTGGTTATTCAGAAATTCTCCCCTCTCAAAATCTTCCAGAAACAGAAATTTTAGTTGGCAAAAAATTTAACGAAAGTAACGTTTAAGAACAGCTGTTATGAACACCAGGCAATAAAGTCTGATGGAAATAGTAGAATTTAATGATAAAGCTAATCGATCTTCTAGCTATTCTATTTCTTAATAAACGAATAGTGTTTTTTTAATGGGGAAAAAAAGAATAATTTTTTACAATATCGATGGTTCTTATTTTGAAAATAATAATCGATAAAGTTGCAAAAGTTTAGGTAGTAGAAACCACCAACTTTGAGGGGGGTAATTTGACAGCAAGCGATACAATCGATAGAGATTCTTTAACGATATGAATTAAAATGAATCAACCAAACTGGGTCTAATTTTTTTCTTTCAGTCAGCTGTTTTTAAGACCAATTATCCAATCAGTTGTCATGGTAAGGCGAGTAGCCAAAACATGCTCTAATTTAAACTGATATTGTAAAGATGTTATCGAATTTTTTTTCGGACAAAAGTATGAAGCTTGTTATTACTTTTATTTTTTGTGCTTTATCTTTGTGGTTATAAGAAGAGTGATGCATTAAATTAATTTGCTAGACAATGATACTGAGGAAGTACTCTACAGCAACCTCCCTTCACTTAGTTGGGATATCTGAGAAAACTTA
The DNA here is from genome assembly GCF_049639745.1 of Rhodnius prolixus. Classification (NCBI taxonomy): domain Eukaryota; kingdom Metazoa; phylum Arthropoda; class Insecta; order Hemiptera; family Reduviidae; genus Rhodnius; species Rhodnius prolixus. The sequence goes on along the minus strand of NW_027411603.1, from coordinate 6,477,942 downwards.
GAATCAGGGACGGTTCTAGGGTGAGGTAAACAGAATATGCAGATTACATCTCGTTTCAGGCCCAATATCTACCTTAGTCTAAAGGTTTCAAACGTCCTTGAATGAGGCAAAGAGTATCTGATATCCTCTCTCCACAGAATCTACAGAAGGAAAAGTGGCCGATAATATAAACTTTGTTTTCCGTTTAGGAGGTAATATTTTCTTTGAAGATTAGATTTAGATTTTAAAAGCAGGAAAGCACTAGAGGCTTATTGTGCCAGCTCCCTTTGGATCTAGTAGTAGATGAAACCTCCCCTTCTAAAAAGGTTGAGGACTTTCTCTGCTAGTTCTTTTTGCGCTACTAGTAATTTTTTTTTTTTTTTTTTTTTTTTTTTTTTTGGCATTGGCTTCCGCCATACAGCCAGCATCGTCTAGGTGCTTATCACTAGAATATCACTCACTCTCCGTTCTTACCTACAAATACATTCGCTTCACACATTCATCATTCTACTATATACCGCTATTTACATAAACTACTGCTAATGGATGGAGCAGCACTCTGTGCTCCTGCCATCCTTCTCGCTTAACCAAAATTAAAATCACGTAATCCTTCTCTAAGCATTTTGTTCCATTCATTCTAATTCGGCTATAGCTTCTAACTACATTCATATTTCATTGCTAGCTCTGCTATCGACTTAAGCACATAACTGTTGGTGGAGAATATAATGTCTTCGTAGCGAAATGGTGCATCTAAATACCTGTATATATCATCAAACATTCGTTTCCTTTCTACCACATAACGTGGACATATCATTATTATATGTTTGAAATCCTCCTCATCATCAGCAATCTACGCAAAGAGGAGAGGACCTTTTGTTGATCCTGTGTAGATACGATCCGCACACCGCGTGGTTCGCTCTCAGCCTGCTTATTGTCGTAACAACCCATTTATTAGTGCCAGTTCCCTTAAACCATGGTTGTCTAGGTAACTGATCTGCCATAGTTTTATAGAATCTACCTTTATCACCATTATTGTAATCTGTCTGCCATTTTTGTAGTGCTGCTTTTGCAATTATACGCTTGATATCGGTGTGTGGTAATTTATAATTAGCCATTTCCCCACTATTGGTGGCTTCTTTTGCAAGTGTATCAACAATTTCATTCTCTTTTATACCACAATGACCTCTTACCCACAAAAAATTAATGCAGACTCCCTTCTCTTTAAAAATGGCAATAGTTTCTACAATCTCTGCGATAATGTGATTCATTCCTGCAGACTGGTTGTGTATATGTGATAATTTACACAACGCACTAGTACTAGTAATAATAATAATAATATACATTTATTTAAGAAGATATAGTACATAAGATCCTTTAACAATGTACAAAAGGTTTTTGCGCTACTATCTCCTTTGGTCTGCAAAGTTCCAAAGGTTTCATAGCGCAATCACTCGATTACAACGCAATCGAACAACAGGTGAGAGGCCATTTCCTCCTCTTCCTGGCACAAACTGCACAACGGTTCCGAGCCGATAAGCCCTATCTTGTGCAGGTACTTTCTGAACCTGCCGTGCCCTGTGAATAGGCCTGTAACTGATAGGTCAGTAATCTGACTTCTGCCCAAGCCCAGAGTCTCTTTTGTCTCTTTGTTTACACAGCAAGGGCGTGGCACTCTTGCCGTGTTTGACCCCAGGAAGCATCACCCCGTTCTTTTCATGTTCTCTCCTGAGATCCAATCTCTGAGAGCCTCACGAACTGCACCCTTGGTGATCCCCAGGACTGTTTCCGGGCCAATGAAAGAAGTACTAGCTCCATTCCTGACCAGTTGATCTGCTAATTCATTCTCCTTAACCCCCACACGGTACTTATATTTTCGCTTAAGATTAGAAAGGTTTGCTGAACTAAACAAAGTGAGATAGTCGAGGTGAGTATTCACGGAAGATATTTTTATTTAAGTTTCGCGGAAGGCGGAAGTAAGAAAGAAATCTGCATAGATTGTTAATGGTGCTGTCATCAGCAAATGCCGCACATTATAAAAGAGGATACCAAAACAGAACAAAAAAAATCAAGATAACGTTAAGAAAAATTTGGGAAAAATTTACAATGTAAATATAAGTCGTGGTTATTGACAGTTTAATGATGGTGTTCTTCCGCTTTACATATGGTAAACTAATGGATACTCTGAACTGTGGAATAGGGAAACTTAGCAGGGTGTGTTCTATGGGACTGAAAGGGGTTGGTAGAGAGATATTTGATGACACGCGGCCGAGGAGGCTGTATAGATGGACCTCTAGTGAGGCACACCGTAGAGCCGAGAGTTAGCTTGTCTTCGCCAGACTGTGTACATCCATCATATAACAACATGTAGAGTTCTACTCACGTTGTGTGCGTGCATAAATGCATGCTTCCGCTGGTTCTGAAACAATACCCATTACAAACATACGCACGACCACAATGTTATATTAGTATGGCTTATGTGAATGATTCATCCAAACACTAGCACACCATAATAGAGCCTATCAATAGCAAAACAGATTTTATAACAATTTATGGTTCTCAATGACAATAGAAGAAAATTATCTGGTAGTTAGTGGAAAATAATGACCAGTTTTTTACTTTATGGAGAAAACTATAAATAATAAACCCTTTCTTTTATATAATACGGCGCATAACCTACAGACATGAGTAGCGAACCCTAATTCCAGATCAAATGTAAAGTAAAGTAATTGCCTATTTTTTCAAACGGGCTTTTCGTCCAACTACCAATTAGGTGTCGTGGACGGAGGCGACTAGCAAACATACTTTACTATAAATCCCATCATATTAACTATTAAATAAAATGCAAGGCCTAGACTAGTACCGCAATACATCTTAGCTTTGCGGGTTTAGCCTCTAACCGCCTAACATACTTTACTATAAATTCCTCATATTAACACATTAAATAAAATGCAAGGCCTAGACTAGTACCGCAATACATCTTAGCTTTGCGGGTCTAGCCTCTAACCGCCTAACATACTTTACTATAAATTCCTCATATTAACACATTAAATAAAATACAAGGCCTAGACTAGTACCGCAATACATCTTAGCTTTGCGGGTCTAACCTATAAACGCCTAACATACTTTACTATAAATTCCTCATATTAACACATTAAATAAAATGTAAGGTACAAGACTAGTACCGCAATACATCTTAGCTTTGCGGGTCTAGCCTATAACCGCGTAACATACTTTACTATAAATTCCTCATATTAAACATTAAATAAAATGCAAGGTACGAGACTAGTACCGCAATACATCTTAGCTTTGCGGGTCTAGCCTATAACCGCGTAACATACTTTACTATAAATTCCTCATATTAAACATTAAATAAAATGCAAGGTACGAGACTAGTACCGCAATACATTCTAGCTTTGCGGGTCTAGCCTATAACCGCGTAACATACTTTACTATAAATTCCTCATATTAAACATTAAATAAAATGCAAGGTACGAGACTAGTACCGCAATACATCTTAGCTTTGCGGGTCTAGCCTATAACCGCTCGGCTACCGTGGCGCCCCAGATAAAACGTGAATTTCGATCTCCCCCTATTATGTCGGCAAGCGGTCTCCAAGACCGCATCGATCTCAATTCACTTTGTTTCTCTTACTTTACTTTTAAAGTAATGGCTTCGTCACTGTTTTGTTAGTGAGTTGCTTACTAACTTATTCTTGGAAGGAGGCAAAAGTCCTACAGCTCTATCTCCTTCTACTTCTCCTAGGTGCAGGACAACAGAGAAGGTTCAAAATCTCACTCCTCCTCAAACCTCTGACAGGTGGGCAAAAAGGAGTCATCCTCAAAACATTTGTGGAAGATGTCTGGAGGAAGAAATGCGAGCCTATGACGGTAGGGAGTTAGATAATCCTGACTGCTTTAGAAAGTCAAAGGTAGATCTGTGTCGAAAACTAAGCTTTCAAGGTAGCGGGCACTCACACGAATTAAATAACCGTTCTCCGATTGGGAGAGCATTCGGCCTCATCAAGAGATGGAAGAGATGGACTATCTCTCTCTCTCTTCTCGTGGTGAGCTAGAGATGTCAAGACTTTTGAGAAAGTGGCCATCCTAATCTGCCAGTTTCCTGTATGAGAGAGGATCCTCCGGAGAGCCTATACAGATTGGAGACTCTTCGGGAATTAGGAGAAAGTTCTTCCACCAAGAAGTAAGTGGTTAATCCTATTTAATCGACTATCTGAAACTTTGGGCTTTCTCCACACGGCCTCCTGGACGGTTTCCTGGATCTGAGAAGCTTCTTCACTTGGCACCAATCCTTGGAATAATCTGGAGAAAAGGGTATCTAGGGTGGAGATGCCTGGCTGCATTTACCTGGAGAGAGAGAGAGCCTAGTTGATTTTTTTTTTTGGATCGAGGGAACGTCGTGGGCGTTTGCGTGGATTGAGTGCCCTCCACTTCCAGGAGAGCTTAAGTCGAGTGACCTGGAGTTTGAGAAGGGAATCTACTCCACCTCCGGAGAAAGCTTTCTTTAAGCTAACTCTCAACTAGTTCCTTCATAAACTCCGGAAACAATCCACTCAAAATAAATGCTTATAACCTTCATAGGCTTGGCCAGGATCTACTCTACCATTTACTGTCGCACTCCATAAAGACTTTAAATAAGTTTGAGAAGAATTGGCAAAAAAGAACGCCCATCTTTACTGAATAATGCTTTTTTGTTCAATTTCCCCCAAAAATAATTTCGTTATTACTTAGTATATTTACTAATTACCCACACCTAAAGTAAAAACAGAAAAGGAAAGAAAAGAAATATAAATTATTTGATAACTTGTTTATAAAAAAAGGAAGAAAACAAAAAATATTAAGCCGGAAATAAGAGTAAACAAAACAACCTACTTTAGGTTTTTGTTTTTTTAAACAATAATTACGTTGCATAAAAATAACCTAATTGAAACAAAAAAAAAACTACACCTGCTGTTTTTCTAGCCTATTACATAAAACCGTAAGCAATAATACTTTAAAACAGAATAATCAGCTGTTATAAATGATTAGTTTTCGAAAGTGGGGGAGGGGTAGAAAACATGATGTTCCTTCACAGACTGATGAATGATGGAGACCGCTTGTAAAGAAGTTTACTAGATCATAGATAAAGTACCTAGATCTTGAAACTATTCGCATTAATTTGTGCATAATTCTATTGTAGTTAATATTTATTACCTCTAAAACTTCCTTTTTAAGACGTGAAAACAAATCTATAGAATTTTGCATTTCTTTAAAGGAGAATTTCCTGCTTATGAGCTCCTATTTTTTTTCAGGCAGGCTTTACATCCAACTACCAAATTAGGTGTCGTGTGCAGAGGCAAGCAGAGTAAACATACTTTACTATAAATTCCTCATATTAACACATTAAATAAAATGCAAGGCCTAGACTAGTACCGCAATACATCTTAGCTTTGCGGGTCTAGCCTATAACCGCCTAACATACTTTACTACAAAATTCCTCATATTAACACATTAAATAAAATGCAAGGCCTAGACTAGTACCGCAATACATCTTAGCTTTGCGGGTCTAGCCTATAACCGCCTAACATACTTTACTACAAAATTCCTCATATTAACACATTAAATAGAATGCAAGGCCTAGACTAGTACCGCAATACATCTTAGCTTTGCGGGTCTAGCCTATAACCGCTCGACTATCGTGGCGCCTTAATGGGCTCCTAGTTCAACAATTTTTTTTTCTTGGCTGATTCTATATCGAGAAATGAAAGAATTAAAGTCTGATTTTTTTCTTATTCATAAAGAATAATTTGCCAATTTATTAAAACCCTAATGATCTTCAAAACCCAACTAAAAACAAAGCACCCAAAAGCCGATCTAATTACTTTTAATAATAAATGATCCCGAAAGAAAAAAATAATTGCCTTTAAACGATTATATAATATTTTTAAAAGAGGATTGTAACCCTAAAAAAAGGGGGAAAAAACTGAATTATAAGAATTACGCTAAATGGTATAATAATAGCGTTACTATTAAAAAAGGCTTAAGCGAGGAAGGGATAGGAAAGGGTTGATTGGGGGGCCCAGCCTAAATGGGGAAGAGGGACAACGGTTTATGTACATAACTAAATAATAAACTCCGGAGGGCCTTCTTATTATGTATAGATAGGGCGAAGGGCTACTGGTCACTGTAAGGCTTGGTCATACCTCTGAAAGGCTGTAAGGGACAAGAAAAAAGAGAAGGGTATATTAAAAAATTCATTCTCGATTAGAGTGGACACTCCTAGAAACGACTCTATCACGCCAAGTCTATAAATGTGCTTTTTTTTTTCTTTCTTTTTATTCTTTTAGGTCTAACAAGAAGAGGAAGAAGCGTTAAAGGAGAGATCACGCAATCCAATTATTTCTCCATTAAATTTGTCGAGCTCACAACCACATAAAAATTGAGAACTAAAAATAATATTCAATTTTTAGGCAAATATTTGTAAAGATGAGCGTATTCGGATGGCTTTTCGGCAAAAATCGAGTGTTGCGTCATTCGAAGAGCAGTTTGGAGTTCTGCAAAGGTCCGCTGCACTGTGAGTTCATTCAATTGAAGCAGCTGAGTACCCTACATGGTTTGGGAAAGGTTTTCAGTTTGGGAATAAGACCTGCAAAGTTAATAAGTATTGCGGTACTAGTCTAGGCCTTGTATTTTATTAAACGGTTAATATGAGGAATTTATAGTAAAGTATGTTAGGCGGTTATAGGCTAGACCCGCAAAGCTAAGATGTATTGCGGTACTAGTCTAATACCTTACATTTTATTTAATGGTTAATATGAGGAATTTATAGTAAAGTATGTTAGGCGGTTATAGGCTAGACCCGCAAAGCTAAGATGTATTGCGGTACTAGTCTAATACCTTACATTTTATTTAATGGTTAATATGAGGAATTTATAGTAAAGTATGTTAGGCGGTTATAGGCTAGACCCGCAAAGCTAAGATGTATTGCGGTACTAGTCTAATACCTTACATTTTATTTAATGGTTAATATGAGGAATTTATAGTAAAGTATGTTAGGCGGTTATAGGCTAGACCCGCAAAGCTAAGATGTATTGCGGTACTAGTCTTGGCCTTGTATTTTATTAAACGGTTAATATGAGGAATTTATAGTAAAGTATGTTTGCTAGTCGCCTCCGTCCACGACACTTAATTGGGTAGTTGGTCTTAAAGACCACCTGAAAAAATAGGCTATTACCTTACTTATTCAGTTTGGTAAGAGAGAGACTAGTGATCCTGGCGAAGCAATAGCAACCGGGAAGCTTGTTATTGTTGTGGGAACTCTTCGCTAAAGCTGGCTAACTGTAGCAAGCTGAGTACAGTAAACTGGACAAGCCACCTAATCAAAACGGAAGTGACTCGAGATTCCATCGTAAAAAGAAAAAAAGAAAAAAGAAAGAGCCGACAGAACTCAAGATTGGGTTCTGGACAGAAAATGTAGCAGTTGATACAGATGATGAAATTAGAAAGCGGCTACACAGCAGAATAGAGCCGAGAATATCGGTGGCGCCTTCTTAAAGAGTTAAGAACTCACTCGTGCCAGTGGCTTCCGCTAAACGGCAAAAAGATGTGTAGTCTTGTAACTACAACAAGATCACAGCTACCGGTCATAGCAATTGCTCACCGTTAAAGAGTGCAGTTATTGTGAAACAGAATCTCTGTCAGAGGAAATGATCGCCTGTCAGAGGCGCGCGATGATAACGTGTACTTAAAGAGGAATGTCAAACTTCCGAGATCTGATATTGGATCTAATATTGGTGGCAGCAGATGAAGAGATCAGCTCTAAAATCTGACGGGAGAGAGAGAGAGAGAGAGTAAACCAAAATCATCCATATAACCTAAAGTAACCTATATTACAAATAATTTGTACACAATATTGACTAAGTAAACCTGTTAACACACGTCATTGTTAAACATTATTTAGCCGTGTAAAATATATGTTACGACGGGCGCTAACCCTATCATTTAGCTATAATAGTTTAACTGTAACACACTATTTGATGAAGTATAATTTATTAGAAGTTAATTTGTATCTGCTCGCGAGTTTTTTTTATATTTTTATTTATTATATAGACAGCTCATGTATTCAAGGCGTATATTTAAAAAATAAAATAAAATTAAAAAATAATAATTTATTCTGAGATCATTTTTAATAAATAGAGTAAATGACTCGCTTTATTTAATATAATGAACTAGGAAGTTAAAATTATATTTCAGTATTAATGATTAGTATATTTAAAAATAATTTTTTATTACTGGATTTAAAAAATGCCCCTTTTTTTGCAACAGTAATCAATAAAATAATTACTGGTCAATATTAATAACCCAGTTACCCGACTTTCCTCAAAAACGGTAATCATCAACCAGTAAATAGTGATGTAGTTTACCCTCATTTCGATTTACAGAGATCATGTAGTGTAAAAATCTGTTCCAGTGTAGGCAACAGGCTTATGGGCTACTATTTTTTTCAGGTGGGTTTTACATCCACCTACCAAATTAGGTGTCGCGTACAGAGGCAAACAGAGCTAACACTCTTTACTAAAAAAATTCCTCATATTAACACATTAAATAAAATCCAAGGCGTAGACTAGTACCGAAATACATCTTAGCTTTGCGGGTCTAGCCTATAACCGCTCGGCTATCATGGCGCCTTAATGGGCTTCTAGTTGCACAATTTATTTTTTTTTGTTGATTCTATATCGAGAAAGGGTAGACCAAAGTCTTGGCGTGCCATTTAAATGGCTCGCAAGGACCAGGAAAATTTATTGTATAAATGAGGAAATTGTACGTGAAAATACACTTTCCTAAAAATGTTCCTAAAAAGGTGGGGGGGTGAGGCTCTAAAGCTTCAATAATTTGAGAGTTAAACATTAAACTTAAGACAAAAAGGGTAACTTGAAGAAAGGTTACGAGCAGTAATTCAATACAGAGTACCTCCTTAGCAAGAAACTTATAGTTTAAAAAGTTAACTATAAGGGTTTGATATAAACTACAAAAATTAGGCAGCAAATCACCAGGTACCCATTATTCATACATCAGCTCGTAATTTCAGCCAGTAAAGTAAAGTAATCGCCGATTTTTACAGGCGGGGCTTATCGTCCAACTACCAATACCAAGGTGTCGTAGACGGAGGCGACTAGCAAACATACTTTACTACAAAATTCCTCACATTAACCATTAAATAAAATGCAAGACCTAGACTAGTACCGCAATACATCTTAGCTTTGCGGGTCTAGCCTATAACTGCTCGGCTACCGTGGCGCCAGTAATTTCACGCTGAAAATAGCTTTAATGTTTTTCTACAAATTTGTTCCTAATTTTTCCCCCATTTTTCTAAAATGATTTCTCTAAAACTAATATTAGGGACTTTTTGTGTAGGTACTATCACTTCCGCCTTAAACAATGTTTTCATGAATCCTACAGAAGTTACTAGAATTTATTAGTTGTCACAGACAACTTTAATGCTAGAGATGACGAGTAACCATGACGAGATAGATAAGGGAGAGAGGACGATCATCGGCGTAGGTGTAAAGGGAGGCCAGCAAGGATGATAGGAAAAGTAGGAGAAAAGGAAGCGCCTTGGATGATCCAGGAAATAGCGGCGGATCAGTACGATTTTCTGTTGTTAATTCAATTCTGAAACTATTTTAAAAACTTACACATCCCAAAACTTTTACAATACGAAAACAAAACCACAAATTCTCACAACTAATACACAACAAATTACCACTACGTCACATAAATAAACTCATGTATGGATAAGGTTAATTGGAGAGAAACTAACCTGAACCGTGTTTTATTCTTATTTTTAGCAAACTGGTGACAACAATAAATTCAGTTAGTTTAATGTTCAGAAAAGAAAATGCTAAAGTTAATAGAATTTAATTTTAGTACACGTCATCAATACTAATATTTACAATGCTATAAATTATAATTCTAAAACAAGAAACAAAAGTGTACTGTAAAGTTAAGTGCCATAAACAATAAATGTTTTACTGTTTTACGTAGTAAATAAATATGGTTGCTGAATCATGTCTATCCTCGCCCTTAACATGAATTTGTTCTACCCCTGTGTCTCTCATTCCTGTTAATAAGGAGGGATAGTGGTTGTGGTCAAACATTTGAAAATGAGTTTCCGTATTATTTGAAATTCTACAAATAAGAAAGTAAATCTTCGATACGTAAGAGGAGTGATGTGGCAAAAAAACTTCTGAGGATGTGGCGAAGTGATTGGATGACAGCCTTAACGGGAGAGCGGTGCCTTCGGAGAGAGAGGCACTAGATCCTGAAGATGTTTGATTTTGCTTCGGCTGATTAACATGGACTTGGGTGGAAGTTGGATTGAAGAGTGTTGCACCAGGGAATGTTATCTCCTTAACTAGGTGACTCCCTGTTTTCTATATCAGTAACTTCCCTGGGCCAACTTTAGAGAGGAAAACCTAGAATCCTCCTTCTCAGCAAAGAAGGTGTTCTTCAGACTGTCAGCTCTTCCCTGGAAATTCCCTAGGGAACCTGAGGTTTGAGAAGAGTGGGGGAAAAAGAAAAGAAATGCGATTCACGTTGATTAAAATACTGGAGGCGCCACGATAGCCGAACGGTTAGATGCTAGACCCGCAAAGCTAAGATGTATTGCGGTACTAGTCTAGGCCTTGGATTTTATTTAATGTGTTAATACGAGGAATTTTGTAGTAAAGTATGTTAGGCGATTATAGGCTAGACCCGCAAAGCTAAGATGTATTGCGGTACTAGTCTAGGCCTTGCATTTTATTCAATGTGTTAATACGAGGAATTTTGTAGTAAAGTATGTTAGGCGATTATAGGCTAGACCCGCAAAGATAAGATGTATTGCGGTACTAGTCTAGGCCTTGCATTTTATTCAATGTGTTAATACGAGGAATTTTGTAGTAAAGTATGTTAGGCGATTATAGGCTAGACCCGCAAAGATAAGATGTATTGCGGTACTAGTCTAGGCCTTGGATTTTATTTAATGTATTAATGTGAGGAATTTTGTAGTAAAGTATGTTAGGCAGTTATAGGCTAGACCCGCAAAGCTAAGATGTATTGCGGTACTAGTCTAGGCCTTGGATTTTATTTAATGTGTTAATACGAGGAATTTTGTAGTAAAGTATGTTAGGCGGTTATAGGCTAGACCCGCAAAGCTAAGATGTATTGCGGTACTAGTCTAGGCCTTGGATTTTATTTAATGTGTTAATACGAGGAATTTTGTAGTAAAGTATGTTAGGCGATTATAGGCTAGACCCGCAAAGCTAAGATGTATTGCGGTACTAGTCTAGGCCTTGGATTTTATTTAATGTATTAATGTGAGGAATTTTGTAGTAAAGTATGTTAGGCGGTTATAGGCTAGACCCGCAAAGCTAAGATGTATTGCGGTACTAGTCTAGGCCTTGCATTTTATTCAATGTATTAATGTGAGGAATTTTGTAGTAAAGTATGTTAGGCGGTTATAGGCTAGACCCGCAAAGCTAAGATGTATTGCGGTACTAGTCTAGGCCTTGCATTTTATTCAATGTGTTAATACGAGGAATTTTGTAGTAAAGTATGTTAGGCGATTATAGGCTAGACCCGCAAAGATAAGATGTATTGCGGTACTAGTCTAGGCCTTGGATTTTATTTAATGTATTAATGTGAGGAATTTTGTAGTAAAGTATGTTAGGCAGTTATAGGCTAGACCCGCAAAGCTAAGATGTATTGCGGTACTAGTCTAGGCCTTGGATTTTATTTAATGTATTAATGTGAGGAATTTTGTAGTAAAGTATGTTAGGCGGTTATAGGCTAGACCCGCAAAGCTAAGATGTATTGCGGTACTAGTCTAGGCCTTGCATTTTATTTAATGTGTTAATACGAGGAATTTTGTAGTAAAGTATGTTTGCTAGTCGCCTCCGTCCACGACACTTAATTGTTCCCACCTGAAAAAATAGGCAATTACTTTACTAATTAAAATATTGGGATCCACCCAGATTGCGAGGACTCAAAATTCGCTGACATATACAAGGCAAATAAAAGTTACAAATAAATGCTCCCCTATATTACAACCAATCAAAATTGTAATCAGTACTTAAGTACGTTAAATGTGATTGTTCCCACCAGAATGTTTTTTACAGAACATGCAACTCAATGGTACTTAAGTACTCGTTAATTTTGTCTGAATTTTGCTTCCACTAACTCAATCATCCAGGGTATTTACTATTTTTAAACTCTTCTACCATAATTATGTCATGCCTTTAAAAAAAACAACAAAAATAAATTTTTTAAATACGCAAAGATGTTTTTTAGAAAGATGAACATTTTAATTTTTTTTAATTACGCTTCAGAGTGGGAGGAAATTAGATCAATCAACGCTCGTTATTCTTTCACATCACTCTTAAATCATCATACCAAAAGTGTATTACTAAAATATATCATGAAGGACATTTAAATTTATATTCTTAACATAAAGAATGCGATCATCATCAGTTTCAAAGTAGTAATGATTGATTTAAGATTTAATGATTAATTTCACGCAAAATATCATTTACTGTTATGAGAACGTATTGTGAACCGTATTTATTAATGATCTAAGAAAACAAACAAAAATCACAGACTCCTTCTATTTTCCTTCGTAAGAAGTACATCCCCCCTTGAATTTTGCATCCTTGCACTGGACAGGCAACATTTTTGGGAGACCCCAAAATATATAGATCATTTAGGACCTAATCAAATCAACTCTAACGTCACTTCCGCTCTACATCTCGAACATTTTCTATCAGCTAAAGTCTACAGGAAGTTCTACAATAGATTCAACAATTTAACTTCTGTATTAAAGAGAGAGAGAAAGAGAGAAAAACATGAGCCGTTTATATTCAGAATAGATAAAAATCAACATAGAAAAGTGCTCTTGTTAAAGACGCGATCCAGTCAGCTAACTAAGCAAAATAAATCAGCAAATCTTCCCTAGAATCGCCTCGAGCAACTTTGAAGCTAGCTTCCTTCTGCTCAAGTTCACTTCTCGCTCAAAGTAGAGGCTGCTTATCAAGTTTCCAATCTGATTTTCTGAAACGCAAACTTGTGATAACCATGGTTATTCAAATCGAAGATCAATTTACTGTAAAGGGATAGGCTGACCTTTTTTGGTTTCGAGACCATCTCATCTTTAGCAGACCTGTAGGGGGAATGCAAGTAAGGAGAACTTGACGGCTATGTACTCACATCTTAAGATGTGTTTACACCAAACGAGAGAAGAACACATATGCTAACTCCAGAACAAGTGGAAGCCCTTAATTTTTCTCCCACTTCGAGCAGTGGTGAGAACATTTACTGGAATGCTCGTTCCTTGGTTGTTGATAGGGGATTAGAATAGAAAACATTGTTCTTAGAACGTTTAACCGTCAGGCCAAGAGTTTACTAGAGCATTTTAGTCGTCAGCTGTTAATTCAATTATTTTGATATTTTTATTTCATTAGGTTTAAGAGATAAGTGCAACTTTAAAAAATCGTAGTGAGTCATGAAACGTTTTGTATTCACGTACACGTTGAATATGTCAAGCTTACTTCCGTTTAAGATTATTAGGCAATGCTTTAAATTTTTGTAGGCTTAAATGTGGCCATCTTTAGTCTTGTTCGGCTTAAATGTTTTTCTTTAAAATAGCTAAGTCCACTTTGAATACCGTTCAACTTTTTTAATTCCTTGAGAAGGGAAATTTTTAATTCCTCATTGCTGAGTAAAGAGTTTTTGCTGAAAGCCGAAAGGATAATTAAGGAACAGAAAGAATTAAAAATGGATGTAGCACTATTTGACTATTTGTTTGCAAAACGGAAAAGCGCCCTACAATGCACATACGATCAAGCACACATATAGTGCACATAAGTAGTAGATATGTGTTTATAGTATACGTGGTGTGCGCGTTTATGTAGTAAATAGGGTGAAGTTAAGTGGCAATGACAGTCAAGTGATGTATCATGGTAACCCTCATTGGCCCCCGGGGGTGGATACCCAGTGGTATCACATAAACCCTCCACTTGAGTTGGATACCCAGTGCTAAACTGGGTATCCCATCACATTTGGTCCTATTTCCTCTCTCCCTCCCTAGTATAGCAGCCCATTAATGCTCACAGCGAAGCTCTTCTTCATCGTGTTGGGTCCATCATATTCAACTAACTCATACCCCGGCGGTCCATACCCCACACAGTATAGAAGCATATCCTCCTTTCCTAATCTAGTCATAGTAGTCAAAGCTCAAAACTCACAACCCAAAGCTCTTCGCCCCCCACTCCCACTCCGCTTTGGTTTGTGTTTAGGCCATAAAAGCGCCCATTACACTAGTCGCACAATAAATAATTCATTATCAATCCAAACACCCGCGCCACCTACTTTAACCATTCCCCATCATATAAGTACATTGGGGGGGGGGGGCACCCTTTATGGTCTTCTACAATCACGCACATGTACGAGTATATACCCTAATATAATTCTGCAAACTGTGCGCGTTCATTGATTCTCAACAAGCTTTCAGAAATTAGAATTACGAACGGTGAGCATTGAGCATTGAGCATTGAGCATTGAACAAATGATACACAATTTTATTTATAGTCTTTTTATACCACCATTTCTACTTCTTTTTTTAATCAAAAGAGACCCCCCCTACTTCCAAAAATGTAATCAGTTTTCAACTTAATGCTTGTTACAGACTTATGATAGGTAGGGCAGTTGTATAAGGGTTGATCGTCAAAAAGTGCACGAAAAAGCGTAACGTTGAAAAACACCCAACTTTGACAATTTTTTTCTCTTTTTCTATAAAAGATAAAATTCCCAAATTTTCTTTATAATATAAGGCTAACCCTCGTTTATAACTGCAATTTTTTTTCGTGATAACATCGATTAATTAGTTTTCGAGAAAAACGATGCCAAAAATGTACAAAAAAAAGCATTTTCAAAAAATTGTTCTTGTTACCTTTTTTTGTAAACAACATAGCGCCTAAACGCACGAACCGATTTTCATGAATGAGATGTCATTCGATTTGCAATTTTATGTAGATGTGCCTTTTGAGGGTCTCGACGCTGTACATAGAATGGGAGAGGAGTTAGCCCCATGTATGTGAGACCCCCTCCAAAATTATAAATTACTAATAACTCTGTAAATCTTAGACCGATTTTGTTAAAAATTTGGCAGGATGAAAAAAAGGTTAGGAGTGCTTCCCTACGTAACATCAAAGCGACTTTCTGCTCTTACACCTATTAAGGGGAAGTTTTGTAATTGTTTCAAATTATCGATGCGTGAACCGATTTTTCGTGAATGAAGTGTCAAAACGATTCAAAATTTCATGTAGGTGTGCCTTTTATGGGTCTCGAGGTAGTCTACATCTACTGGGAGAGGAGTAAATTCAAAATTTAAATTTTCCTGTTCAGGAGAATTCAAGTTATGTATTTTTTTTTTGGTGTGGAAAATCTACACCTAAAATTGGAAACGATCATAAGATTTTCCTCATTTTTCCTTGTAAGAGAATCAAAGTGAGATCACAAAGAAAATTCGACACCCACACTCTTAAAACAGAGAAGGCTGATTACCTTCGATTTATTAATAGCTAAAGTTAAGAAAATTATATGAATTAAAAATAACCTTATTAAGGTAAGGCTATGATTTAGTTTTAAGATGAATGGAGGCCGGCCGGGCGCTGTCAAGGGGGGCGGGGAATGTTGAAGAACAAAGAAAGTAGGTTTGGAGGATGAGGTGTTCCGTCACTATGGTGATAATTACCTCATTGTCTTGTTTCAGCTGTTCAGGTAATTGGAGCAAGGCTGTTACTTTTAGTTCGAGTAATGTTACTTCTTTTATTGTCTGCACCGATATGACTGGACAAAAAAAGAGAAAAGAAACGAAATGTCGTTGGAGTCAAGGACATTCACCCGATTGTGAAATTATTGTCGTTTTTTTGGGAGGGGGGGCGACTATCGTAAGCAAATCGACTACATTTCAAACTATTTCACTAAATACGAAGAGCGATGTTGATGTCATGGCGGAGATCAATTTAAAAAATAAAAAAAATTATAATAAGTAATTCGACCAGTCCAGGACGTATTTGATTAAAATTTACAGCAGAAGTTTAAGTCGCGACTATTGAAAACTAGAAGGCTTAGTGCTTATTCTTCCGGGAATGTATCCCATTGTGCCAGGATGAGTTGGCACAAGAAAGCGTGCCAGATAAAAAAAAATAATAACCTGCCAGAAATTTAACCTCCCAGTACGACCATACTGGGAGGTCAAGGACAAAAAGAAAGAGCCAGACTCTTACGTGGTTATAAGACGTTGAGAACGCTTTGGCGGAAGGATATTAAAATATAGAAGAAAAATAAGCGGAAGATCTCAAGAGATGATTGTCTAAGATCAACTAGAACTAGTGTTGTTCAGTTGAGGTTCGAGCTCTGAAGGCTCAACCGAGTCGAGCTTCGACTCAAGCTTTCAGAGTTCAAGCCTTATAGCCCACGAAGCTCGAGCCGTGAAGCTCAAGTTAGAGGCTCACAAACCTGGAGTTGAAGGCTCACCAAGTGCAAGACTTTTTAAATTCTTAAGGAATGACGAGTAATCAATGAACAACGAACATTTTAGAAATTATTGTATTCATTTATACAAAAATATGTTTGAAAAATTCATTAGCTGCTATAACTTGATTTTATTTTAAGAAATGAATTTATTAATTAGTACAAATAAAATGCTTCATTTAAAAAAAAAAGCTCGAGTCTTTTGAGCCGAGCCTTGCAGGCTCACCGAGCTCTCTGTGAGGCTTCGCTCGAGCTCTGACTCGAGCCACCCTCTGAACCCTGAGAGCTCGAGCGCTCAAGGCTCGAACCTTATAGCCTTATAGCTCAGCTCTTGAACAACACTAACTAGAACAGCCTGCAAAGACAATCTTGATGGGTCTCAAACATTGTGATCATGAAAAAACTACGTATGTGTCTCGTTCAAACGTTTAACAAAAACAAACAAACAAACAAAACCTGTCCCTCCATAAATCGATATTTATTCAATTAAATTTTGTTCGATCAATTTGCATATTAATAATAATTTATTAAGAGTAAATACTTAAAAAAAAAGCGCATAAATTTATGATTTTATAATTAATTGGTACTTACACATCGATTTTTATTGACAAAAAAAATCACAAATAAATGACCAATAAATATTCTCGTGCTTACCTGAAACAAAAATGGTGTAGAATTAGTTGATTTGTTAATAAATTAATTAATAACAAAAAAGTTTTGGGCTACATAAGTTTTGCATCCGCCGTGAACAATTGCTGAGAAGTTTCCGGTCACTAATGAACTTAAAATTTGTATGCACCGAGAAAGAAGATTTAGGGAAGAACTAGAAAGAAAGGATGCGTATTTGTTATAAATTAATATTAAATACAATATTAATTTGCCAGGAATATATGCTAAAAATATCCTGTACCTATTTTAAATACACTTAATGCTCTAAGTTGTAGAAACATGAAGAGCTTCATATCTAGTCATATACAGTATTTTCTTCTTTTTTTTACACTCTTTGAGATCGTGATAAGATCTGAAGAATCTGGTATGGAGAAAGAAGAATATGGTGTAGTAGTCAGGAGCTCTACAGCCTTGTGGAAGGGATACAGATATGAGTGACCATGTGAAGATTCTGGAGAAGGATTAATCCAGTCCTGTACGTGTGCAGAGAGAGCTGGACGGCCCCCTCCAGTTTCCAGTTCCTGAAAAGAAACCTTGGGACCAACCCAGCCAGTTTTGTATTTGGAAACTGGTTACTTCAAGATCTTATGATGGAAGAGCGAGACAGAGTGAGGGAGAGAGAGAGAGAGAGAGGAATTAACCAACAGCTAGGCTTCAACTTCTTCTCCTTACAGCTTTAAGAGAAATGTGGCTGTATTTTCTTTATCTTTTTTTTCTCTCTAAAAAGAGATGGAAGTATGGTATACGTAGCACATATACTAGACTCTCAGCTTCGTTAAGAGTATATAAGTGGGCGTGGCTTTTTTTCAATGACATCATCACAAACAAACACACAAACAAGAAAGTATGATAGTATGGCGCGACCTGCCCTGTGGGAACTGAGAACTATGCGTTTGTCTGTTGGTTGTTTTTTTTTTGTTTTTTTTATAATACACATTCATCAGGAGATGCTGACCTCTTACATCTTCTACAACAACATGGTTACTCCTGATCTCTTTCTCTGGCACACACACACAGAGACGTACGCTATCTTACTTTGCTCAATATATAAAGTAATCTACACCCACACATAAACAGTACAGATGTGTAGCTCACTAGAATCTTCATCATCTTCATACTCCATAGTTTTCAGATGTGATCTAACAGCATGAAACACCCTGGCACTCTAGATCGCCCATTGTCACTATGTTCTACCTCTAAAAAATTCTCTATCTTTCTCATACATTGTTTGTCTCTATTTATTATATAGAACGTAAGCTATAATTATAGGTTTATAATACAAAAGCTTTTTCTTTTATTTCATCCATACCATTCGTACAAAATAAAGATAAAATATATATATATAAATATAAAAACAGCTAAGTAATTATATCGGTAAACCGTTTTTTTCACCTACCCACCGCCAGCCCTCTATTAATTAACAATACTAAATTTATGATACTTTTATTTTGTAAACAGTATTTTAAAAAAAACAATCTAGAATAAATCAGCTGAGATTTTTCTCAAACTTCCCAGATAATTGCGGGATATACAGGGTGACCAAAGTTATATGCTCCACCCACTTTTTTTTTTAACGGCGGGAAATTTCGAAAAAATAAAAAACACGTATTAAATCATTTTTAGTATAGTTTATTTTCAGTGATTGACCCATTTTTTTAAACCCCTGTATCTCGAGATACAGCATCCAACTTTTGTTTTTTAAATGGAACGTTATATTTTTTGTTTCATATTTTTATAGTATTTGAGCTCCTAAAAAAAACAAAAAAAAAATTTTTTGAAATCGGTTAGGTTTTTCAAAAGTTATGGTAATTTAAAATATGAAAAACCAATTTCAGTTTATTGTCAAAATTACGTTATTTTTTTTAAAGAATCTGTTCAAGCGTGGGAGTCCAGAGTTTTGGCTTGCCTATCCGTTGATTGTGCCCATTTTGAACGGATTTTTTTAAAAAAAATAAGTAATTTTGACAATAAACTGAAATTTGTTTTTCATATTTTAAATTACCATAACTTTTGAAAAACATAACCGATTTCAAAAAATTTTTTTTTGTTTTTTTTAGGAGCTCAAATACTATAAAAATGTTGGATGCTGTATCTCGAGATACAGGGGTTTAAAAAAATGGGTCAATCACTGAAAATAAACTAGACTAAAAATGATTAAATACGTGTTTTTTATTTTTTCGAAATTTCCCGCCGTTAAAAAAAAAGTGGGTGGAGCATATAACTCTCTGGTCACCCTGTATATTTGATAAATAATTAATAATTCAATAACTCCAGAATTTCGAACTTGAATTTATTTATTAAGAAAACAAAAAAATCCCATGCTAGACTAAAAAGGCAAGAAACTAACCAACGCTACAAAACTTCTCGGCCAGACTACTTGAGACAAACGATCGAAACTTTACCTACATAACAAAAGACTCTTATAACTGTTGTTACTGCGGACCTATTTGTGTAATAAGGCATCGAAGTATTGTGGGGATCGACTAAGCGTTCCAACTCACTACGCATCCCAGACTTTACAGTTTCCAAAAAATACGTCGAAAACTTCGTAAAGCTCCCGTTCTATGTGTCTAACCTCACACTATCCATAATGATCTTTCAAGATCACTTTCGTTAAAGACCTTCCTCTCACAGCAGCTCATCCTAACCCTCTAATACAGCGTTTCCTAACCTGGTGGGACGCGAGTTGCTGGTTTGTGGTACACGAAAAATAATCAATAATGGCGGACATAAAAAATTAAATCATAAAAATATCACAGAAACGTTTTCTCCTATAATTCATAAATATTATTTTAATAAATAATATTACAACAGTAAAGTTGTTAATATTGTACAGTAAATAAGGTTAGTCTGTCTCAAGATGTGCGAAAAAATATGTATAATAGCACATTTAACAGGATTAAAATTGTCTGCATGGAGTATTTTCCCAAAACCCGAAAACACAAATGATAATTGGATTTCAAACCCCCTTCTGTAAAGAAAATTTAATAGAATTATCATGTGACAGAACTTAAATGATAACTATGTAAAGATCTGCTTAAAGAGAAAAGAGACTGGATTGTAATGGAGTAAGCTCTATCCAAGCAACATTAAACTTAAAGGTAGTTGAATGCTAAAAAGAAATTAATTTAGAAGATTTGGGCACAAATATAATAATCCTAAAGGAGATCTTTGTAAATTAATTAATAATCTTGAAAAGAAAAATATGTACGCAATTTTTAATTATTTAAAAAAAGTTTTAAAACTAAGATCTTACACTTTACAAAGTTTATAAAGTGAACATGAACTTGGAACTCCTTTGTAACAGATACGTTGTATCTCTGTACAAATAAAGATGATGATAATAAAATAACACATTTGGAATTACAAATTTCACGAAATACAAATCATTTTTTACGAAGTGGTAGAATTTAGCATGATGTACTACCAAGTGGTACGCGAGCCAAAAAAAGGTTGGCCAACTCTGCTCTAATGGAACACCTATCTTCTTCCACGTTAGCAGATAATCTTCCAAGGAGATTGAAGAGAAGATGGCCCCCGCGATCTACTCTCATCATAAGAACGGTGTAGTAGTACTATATTAACGATAATGGAGTGACACTACTGGGTGCCTTCTTCGATCCATAATCATGTTATTTGTTTAATCTTTATCACATTTGCAAAGTTGCAACAGTTGTTGCAGTCGCGAATTTCAATAAAAGATTAAAAAAAGAAAAGTTAATTAAGATTATTTTTAATTGCAATATCATCTACCTAAGGGTTTCATTTTGAAATATAATACACTGCGTGGGTTACATTATACTGTCTTCTTTGTAAAGAAGGTACGTTTATAATAAAATATTAACAATAAAGGATAAAAAAATAATAATTTAATATTTTTTTTCTCCTAGTTTTTAGTTTCGACTAACCTTTATTAGTTTGCTTCCCACGAGATGCGAGCCCGTCTGACGGTCTAATAACACAGGAGGCTGTGCCGAAGGAACCTAAAGGAGTAATTAAAACTACCTAAGAGAGTTGGTTCGCATCAAACTATATTACATTTTTCAAAAAGGATTTATAACTAGAAATAAGAGATGAAATGTGCGGGCGGGGCAGAGGCGAGGGGGTTGTTGGGTTGGAGGAGAGTGGGGGTGGAGGAGATGGTTCTCGGCCAGAGTTTTCTGATATTAAAAACTAAGTTGCGGGAGCGGTTAAGCAAAGGGGCTTTAGATAGAACTTCAGGCGGGCCAAACGTGCCGCCTCTAAGTCCACCTTCCCCTGTGTAACCGCGAGAATAATTAAGCGCCAAATGTGTTGCTGAAGTTTCTAAATTAGTAGAATGGAGATCACAGGTAAGTCACAGGTAAAAGGTGACCAAAAACAGAATAAAAAACCTAATTACATAACGAAATTTTCTTAACTTTCAGAGAATTAGGTAGATTCCATAAAACTATAGTAGAGATCAGTTACCTAGACAACCATGATTTAAGGGAACTGTCACTAATAAATAGGTTGTTACGACAATAAGCAGGCTGAGAGCGAACCACGCGCTGTGTATGGATCCGTATCTTCACAGGATCAACAAAAAGGTCCTCGCTCTCCTCTTTGCGTAAATTGCAAATGAGGAGGAGGATTTATTAAAAGGAAATGATTTTTCGTTTGGATTAAATGTGGGTAGACTGGTTCAATGTTTAATGTTAATTGTCTAAAAGTGTTCACACACTATTTCATCGTCTTTTTTATCACTGATACTGATTCTGGGTTGTAAAGTGATATGATTGGGGACTATAAAAGAGTGATCCATTGTGTAGATGCTGCTCCTCCATTAGGAAATTAGGTGGGTAAATAGTTTTTAAAAGTTTTAAGGGAAATCATCGGAGTTATTTCCGAGAAAATAATAGAAATTCTCGATTCAGTAATGTGGGACAAAGGTCCCTCTCCTCTTTGCGTGGATTGCAATGAGGAGGAGGATTTCAGGACATAATAATAATGATATGTCCACGTTATGTTGTAGAAAGGAAACACAAATGTTTGACGACTTATACAGGTATTTAGATGCGCCATAATATTCTCCATCAACATCTGTGCTTAATTCTGTAGCAGAGCTAGCTAAGAAATGTGAATGTATTTAAAAGTTATAGCCGATTAGAATGAATGGAAGAAAATGATTAGAGAAGGATTACGGTGATTTTAATTTCGGTTAAGCTATAAGGATGGCAGGAATATAAAGAGTACTGATCCATCCATTGGTTGTAAGTTTGTATGTAAATAGTTGTATATAGTAGAGGGATGAATGTGAGAAGCGAATGTATTTATAAGTAAGAATGGAGAGTGAGTGATATTCTAGTGATAAGCACCTAGACGATGCTGGCTGTATGGCGGAAGCCAATGCCAAAAAAAAAAGGAATTAGTGCGGAAAAATTGGCAGAAAATCTTGTATCCAATCAACTAAGACCCTCAAAATAAGATAAATAATTCTCTGGAAGTCCTGGAACTTCCAGAGAAGTCCAAACTGCCACTCCCAGTTGGAAGAGACTCTTGCTTCACAGTGAGAAACAATCCAGAATTTGATTACGTAATTTGCAGGAAGTACGTCACGACCTCTCTCCCCCCGCATTATTTGTTTACTTCCTGTTTTTTTGTTGTCCTTAATTTTTTTTTAGTTTATAAAACACTTCTTCATTTATGGATAGGGATCAACTGCCCTAATGTGTACACTGATTCACACATCTGTTCCGACAACTTCTCGTTTCCATCATCAACTATGATTGCCATTATTTTTTCCCGCTTTAATGGAGGGTGAATCTACGCCCCCTTTCCTATACATATATCACCCCAATTTTCTGTAGACAGGATTCAATGTTACCCTTGACTGGAGCAGAACCTTTCTTCAGGGACAATATGCACGCACGTACCTCGATCAAACTAGCTGGTGATTGATATATTTTTAATGGAACTTTTTGTCTAATTTTCTATAACTAGAGAGTTAAATGCTTCTATATTTTTTTTAAACCATTTTTTTTTTTGCTCATTGAGCTAGGGTTAGAGTTTTACAGCTGCACCATAACTGGCTGGGGTAGCCAGCCTCGAGCTGCAGCTCTGTAACAAGATTAATAATGGACAGAACTACTCATATCTGTTCTCACCCTAGATCCCGCCTCCCTTTTGGTGGGGTAATTATTGGCTTCTGCTTATCAGCAAAATATTGCAGTTTCTTGCCAATATGCATTTCCTTTTCACCACACTTCACTCATTAAATTATTTGCTCATAATTCCAAATTAGATGCATAGTTGTGAAAAAAAACCTCAACATTGGACATTCACTTATTTTCCATAAAAATGTTTTTCCGAGTTTTCTCGTGCGGGGAAATAAAGTAGTTAGTCTCAATATTTAAATTTCAGTTACTGACACTTCTAGAACGGGAGTTTTCGGGGCGTAGCCGAAATGTAGGTTTTCGGTTAGCCTAAGAAAACTAGCTACAGTTTTTCAGGCTGAGCTAGCTGCAATTAGGTTCTGTGCTGCCGAAATTAACGGGCGAGGAATTATTAATTCCAAGGTCGTAATTTTCTCGGATAGTCAGGCTGCTCTACGAGCTATTAGTTCCTACCAGGTCAACTCAAAACTAGTTTGGGACTGTCTGGGTGCCCTAAAGGAAATCAGTGACCAAAATAAGGTCTTTCTAGTTTGGGTACCTGGTCATTCAGGAGATAAGGGAAACGAAGCGGCAGATTTATTGGCCAGGGAAGGCTCTGCGGAACACTTCGTTGGCCCGGAGCCCTGTTTTAGGTTTTCGAAGTGTGTTAAGACTGCGACTTATGGGTGCAGAGTAGGTCTCAGGAGTGGTGGCTGAGCCACCACTGGGCAGAGACAGGCGAAGGGAGTTTATTAAAGGCTATTCGCCGAGGCTGATTGTAGAATTAATCCGTCAAGGCCGTGTGGGGTCTATAAGGATAATTGTAGGCCTATTAACTGGGCCACTGCAGGCCCTAGAAAACACATGCATCGCATGGGCATCTGGTGGATGATAGCCTTTGTAGGTTCTGTCAGGAAGTGGAGGAAACGGTACTGCATGTGTTGTGTCAGTGTAAGAGGCTCGTGTGGCTGAGGATGTTACTCCTTGGGGAAGGAAAAACCAAGGCCTGAGGAGCTTTACCCAGGAGTTGCTCTCCAGAATTAAGAGTCTAATCAAACGGACGGGTCTGGTGAGTGGGAGGAGCCACAATAGATCCAAAGGGGTCGCAGTGGCGTAGCCCTTGAGGCTGCCCTAGTCTAATCTAATCTACTGACACTTCTATCACAATCTCTCTCTGTCACCAAATTTTAAATTTCCCTTAAATATTTAATTATTGTTAATATTTAACAGACGATGAAATCGATTATTATCCTTAGATGACACACCTTAAAGTTAACCCAACTCTTCCTCAGATCAGCCTTACTTGAAAAACATTTTCCTATGTGTGAGTGGGAGGAAAAGCCCCCGTTTTTCCCAAGGGGCCAGAAAAATCCCCTCGACTATCAAAAAAAAAACCCTGGAAAATCGACTGAGTCAATTAGTGCTACAATAGGAATTTTCTTTCCTGTTAAAAATTATAACGTATTACTTGAATTTCCACAGTATAGATTAAAATGTTTTATCTCAGCTACTTTATAATTATAAATGCAGAAATAAAAAAAAAATGATTAATTGTTCTTATCAAAATAAAATTTAAATAAGGGAATTAGCAGGAAGAGGCTAATAACTTCGCAAGCAGTGACGTGTTTTCCGGTAATAATTCTTTTTTTTTGCCAACAGGAAAAGCTGTTAATTTATTCGTGGAGGGTGGGGGTGTATTTATTAATTTGTGCTAAATTTCTAATAATATAATTAGGGTATCAGTGAATGTATGAGTTATTGGACACATGAATGGATGTCTGGAGGAGGTGGTGGAGGTAGAGGAGGAGGAGGGGCCCGTAAACAAACTTGCAGCTCGCCCACGCAATAATCAGCTGTCCATCACATCCAGTCAGTCTAGCTTCATTCTGAAACTCTTCTATATGTAATTACTATAAGCTGTGGGCATCCGACAATGACAGCGGTCAGATGTTTATCAAAATAAATTGGAATCTAGAATTTATTGTGGAAAATCAAACTAAAACTAATCAAAAAAGTGAACTATAGTTTCTTTTTATATAACGAGTATATACAGGTTTCGTGACCGTAAATTATTAAATTAAGGATTCAAAATTGACGAGAAATTGGTCAAATGAAAAAAAACAACAACTCGTCTTTTTGCCAACGTTTCGACAAATGTATTGCCCCTTCTTCAGGGCCTGGATATTACAAATACAAAGAATTTAGAGAATTGAAAAAATTAGTATTATACAGGGTGTTCATTTTAAGACGGCTCAAATGCATTTAATGCTTAAACGGTTGACCTGAGCAAAAAATGGTAGAGGAAAAATTTGTAGCCCGTCACCTCTAGTTTCAGAATATTGGCTTGATTTTAGATTGCTGCTCGCATACGCGGCTGACGCGCGACCAAAAGTGAGGTTCGCAGTTGACCCCCATTTTCATATACACAGTTTTAAAGAGTATAAAAAGTTATGAAAGAAACCGCAAACCGCAATTCGATATCTTCAAAAATTAAAGGTGCTAGGCCATTTCAAAATCTGGTATTTATTAATCATATTTCAATTTTTTAACTTGTTATCAAAGAGAAAGAAGATCACGCGATAGGTTATTTTTATGTATTTTTTCATCCCCTTTCTACTAAAAATATCGCCAAGGCAGTAAAGCTAGCACCTTTATTTTTAAAGATATCGAATTGCGGTTTCCGGTTTCTTTCATAACTTTTTATACACTTTAAAACTGTGTATATGAAAATAGGTGTCAATTGCGAACCCTCACATTTGGTCGCGCGACTGTTATTATCATTGATTATATTAGAATATAAATCCAGCTACTGGATCCTTAGGTTTTCTATACCTAGGAGCTTCTTTACAGCACATTTCTGGTGGCGATAGACATTGCGCCGACAAAACTGATAAGAGTACTCTGATGAGGAAAGAAATTTCGAATGCTACAATAACACATGCTTACAATGGACTGATAAAATAAAAGTATGCGTATGCGGGCAGGAATCTAAAATCAAGTTACATATTCTGAAACTAGAGGTGACGGGCAGCAAATTTTTCCTGTACCATTTTTTGCTCAGGTCAACCGTTTAAGCATGAAATGCATTTGAGCCGTCTTAAAATGAACACCCTTTATATTTATTTACAGCCTGTACATATACATATACATCAAGTGAATGTGATCTTCATTTAGTTATGCACAGATTGTAGGCTAAATCCTGGAAGGCTTGCTGAGAGGGCTCCAGCCAATGCTGGAACTCTGTGGTGGTTGTAGGGAAGGTTAGGAATGAGGTAAAAGGTAGCGGGGCCAACGTCGTTTCAGGCGTCGTGGAGGACTGTCAGGATGGGCTGTGTTGTGGATAAGGCTTGTGCTATTGGGATTAGGATGTATGGTTTAGGCTATTATGGAAATTAAGGAAGCCGAGAATGGGGATTAGGTCATTGACAAAAAAGGGGATATTAAGGTCTTGTATGGAGGGTTAAATTGGATACATAATAAGAAGCGTTTGATGATCGGCCGAAGGAATTTAGATTGAAAGGATTAGATTCTTTGGATGTTGGATGGTTTCGCAGAGCCCCACAGCTCAGCTCCGCTGGTCCAGATGGGTCTTAATAGTGTCTTGTATAGAGTCAGTTTGTTCTGTACGTTCATAGCTGATCTCCGCCCTAGCAGTCTTCGTAGTTGTCCGTATCGTCTATTTAGTTCTTTGTCTTTTCAGTCTAGCGTGTGGGTTCCAGGTTGGTCGACTGTCTAAACACAGTCCTAGGTAGCGTACTTGTGTGGAGGTCCGTATTTCTCTGTTGAATATAAAAATAAAATTTATTTTTTTAATTTTAAATTCATTTATTTTTACTTTTATATAATACTAATTTTTTCAATTCTCTAAATTCTTTGTATTTGTAATATCCAGGCCCTGAAGAAGAGACAATATATTTGTCGAAACGTTGGCAAAAAAGACGAGTTGTTTCATCTTTTATTTGACCGATTCCTCGCTAATTTTAAATCCTAAAGTTTGCTTTTTATCTTTGATTTTATCAGTCCATTGTAAGCATGTGATATTGTAGCATTGATCGATTTCGAAATTTCTTTCCTCATCAGAGGTACTCTATCAGTTTTGTCGGCGCAATGTCAATCGCCACCAGATATTTGCTGTAAAGAAGCTCCTAGGTATAGAAAACCTAAGGACCCAGTAGCTGGATTTATATTCTAATATAATCAGTGATAATAACAGATTTAAGTTAAGCTCTCTCTCTCTCTCTCCCACAGGAACACAATGAAAACAGATCCTACCCAATTGTGTCAATTAAGACATTTATGTTTTAAACATTGTATTTATCACGTAAACGTTTGGTGCAAAAAATTACTTTGAAAAATATTCACTAACAACTATTATTATAAACTGTAGAAAAACTATAATAAAGCCTCAACTATCATTTTTTTTTATTAAGTTAAAATAATGGCGGGGAGGTGAATAACAATAACAAAAAAAAAAAGCGGGAAGATTAAGGCGGGAACATACCAAAAAAAAAAAAAAAAATTAAAAAAGGAACCACTAGAGGTCATATTAGTCTATTAATTGTTACTTGACCTAAGTATCGATAAAAATAACCGATATATTGTTCTTTATTTATAAATTGAGTCCGTGATCTGGTTAAAATTAATAATCTTCACACGATTCTGGGTACATGATGCTTTCTTATTTTTTTTCAACTTTTAATTCAACCGCCCCGTCCTGACTGACGTAGGATATAAATTTTTATTTTTTATTTTTAATTCAACCGCAAAATAACCATAAAATTAAATTGTCGATTCTTCTCTCTCTCTCTCTTTTTCGCGCTCTCTCTCTTCCTAAAGTTATGATGTCCGTCCATCTTCAGTGTGTGGAAGTATCTTACAACTTAGAATATAAACGACCTTATATCTTCTGTTTTTATTTATTTTATTTTTTATCGAATAAGTGTTAATCGAAAAAATATTTTATATTTAAAAGACGTTTCTAAAAAAAAAAAAAAATTACATTTCTTTTCGTTTTTTATAATTTATATTAATTACAATTTTTTTTTAATGAAAAATATAATTGGCAACATTGTCAAGCATTATTATGTTTCATTTAATCAGCTGTAGCATGAATGCTTTTTTTTTTATCTCTGTGACTGGTTTCGAACTTTCATCTTTCATCACAAGATGATTTCAATCATTTTGGTGTAAAGATTTTGTCTTCATCAAACTGATGTATCAATTTCTGAGGCAAAAAAAAGAACAAAACATTATGGCGTAAGATGAGGCGCCACGATAGTCGAGCGGTTATAGGCTAGACCCGCAAAGCTAAGATGTATTGCGGTATTAGTCTAGGCCTTGCATTCTATTTAATGAGTTAGTTAATATGAGGAATTTTGTAGTAAAGTGTGTTAGGCGGTTATAGGCTAGACCCGCAAAGCTAAGATGTATTGCGGTACTAGTCTAGGTCTTGCATTTTATTTAATGAGTTAGTTAATATGAGGAATTTATAGTAAAGTATGTTTGCTAGTCGCCTCCGTCCACGACACCTAATTTGGCAGTTAGGCGTAAAGCCCACCTGAAAAAAGTAGGCATTACTTCATTACTTTACTTTACCACTATGGCGGAATTTCCATATTACTAACAGGATTAGCTAAACCCACAAAGAAATACACAAAAAAATCCTACACGTTGCCAGACTTTTGTATATTAATTGGGTGTTGATCAATCTGTTGGATACCCCCCGCATGGATACTGGAGAGCCTGGAATAAATCCCTCAACAGGTAAATAGTGTTTTTAGATATTTAAAAAACTAAAACAAATCCCTAAAATCCCTAGAACGCTTAAGGCTTTACTTGTTCTATAACTGTAGACATGGCAATTTGAGAATTCAGTAAAAAGAAAAAGTAAAAGGTAGATCAATCCCTAAATAACATTGATTTTGAATCCTAGAACCAGTAATAGAACTGATCAGAATGTAACTAGATCAGCTGCAAAACGCTGAAGACTTTGGGAAATTCCCAAGAAAAGCACATTAGTTCCTAGAGGAGAAAAAAATAATGAAAAATAAGAACAACTATTTTTGCAATAGTGTGTTTGAATGCTAACTTTAAATTAATGAAAAAAGTTGAAAAAGTAATAGAAAAACACAGGAAGGAATATTTAATTGATTTGTTCCATTTACAGAAACAGGAAATAAAATTTAACTGGAATAGAAAACGGTTCAAGAACTGAACAAAACAATATTTGCAGGGGCAAATTAAGATACAAAAAGAAAAGGAAAAAGATTTTTCCAACATGTATTCGGAATGTGATATTCCAAAAAAGGGAAATCCGGCTTTAGTATTCATTACTTTATATTTCCTTCATTCCGCAGAAGAAGGAAATTAAAGGTAGAAACGGATATATACATATTTTTTTTTAATTAAAAGAAAATTAAAACAGATTGGAGATCACACAATTAAAATCTTGGAAACAAGGTTATCAAGAAATGGCCAACGGAAATCTCGATGTTTTAGCGAAAATAAGCCAAGGTAAAAAAGCGTGATCAGAATTTTAAATTCAGTACTTTAGGAAATATCCGGTGAAGTGAAAACTACAATATATTATATCGTACAGCTTCTTCTTTTTTTTTTCTAGGTGCGAATATCTTTGGTGGAAGGAGGAGGTCATTTGAGCTATGTTGCCAAAACTGAAATGGAAATTGCTTTCCATAGAGGGAAGGGATTTCCAGAAACGGGGCTGAGGAGTCTCTAATACTTTCGGAAACTACGTTGACAAGAAATTAATCTTCTTTTTACATCATCAAAATGAGAAGCCGCCTCATCGTACCTTGTTGGTACAGATAAAGTTTTAGTGTTTGAGAAAGATGGTTATTACAGTTTTGTAAGAATGGTACCACCCAGTTGATGAAGCAAAGAAAATGCTATGACTAAGAGAACTGGCAGATAACTAATGTAGAAATGAGAAGATAGCCGCTGCGTGTTATCCAGGACGATGTGGAAAATGCTGCGTTTGAGAGAAATGGTTTACAAATATGCTTGTAAGGAGAATTTAAGTAGAAAATGCTTTAAAAGAAAAAAAAAAAGCCCTGACCTAAGTCAAGAGCTCAGTAAAATACTACAGTTAGATGGGCGATCTGCTTGCAAGTGAAGAGGAGGGGTTCTAAGTTATCAAACCACTTAAGAGAAAGAAAAGCTCTACTCAAGAAAAAAAATAATTGGAACCATAGGATTTCTAGGGTAGCCAGGACTGAAGAGAGTGCTGTAAGAGACTCGTACGATACCAGTAAGGGAATCACAATGGATCCTAAAGGTTGCAGTGCACTGTAATCCCCATCAACCCCCAAAATTCTAGGATATCTGGGACTGAAGAGAGTGCTGTAAGGGATTCGTACGGGACCAGTAATGGATTTACAATAGATTTTCCAAATTATTCTTAAATAAGAGCAAATATTACAATAAATTCTTTAAATTAGCAATAATAATTGTGGCCAACTTTAAAGAATTACAGCAAACTATCAAAATTATTGATGATCACTGAAATTGTAATACATATAACGAGATATTTTAAAAAAATATTGAAAAAGCTGCTGGATAAAGAAGCCTTTAAAACAAAATAGAAAATAAATGAGACAAACTTCTATTAAATAAAGTAATCTCATCAAATCAGAAAATAAATTTGCTTTTCCTATAATCGCTATGATTATAATGATTGCATTTATCAATGGAAAAAAAAAATGTCTTATAATTGCAATTTTAATTGATTAATAACACAAAAACTGTTATTTGTATCAATTTTGATGCAAACAAGAAATCAGTTTCGATAAATTTTCAAGTTAATTTTTAGCAAGGATTACTCCTAAGTTGTACTGGCTAAGTAAAGCAAAAACTAGATCGTAATCAAATTAAGTTAATGTAGAGAAAATATATATATATATATTTATATATTAATGACCAAAGTTAAAGATTACCTGAGAAATTTCATTTGAAGAAGAAGAATAAGGAGAAAGTTTGATTCAAGATGGCTTCAATTACAGTAAAATCCTCAATTCGGCTTCAATGTCTGAATAATATACAAAAAAAAAAAAAAAAAATGTAAGTTCCTATTTTTTCATAAAGGAAAATTAGCTCAAAAGAATCTTTTCCATCAAGTTTAATTCAGATTAATAAGAAAATTCTGCGTCAATATCATTCTAAATGTAAGAAGTTACTTGGTTCTAGGTTATGACCAGTTTCAGACCCTTAAAGTTGTAAAAAAAAATTAAAAAAAGGGATATCTACTTAAAGATATGAAAAAAAAGGTCAGAAATCCTAGAAACAATAATAATAATAATAAAGAATTATAAAATCCTAGAAATCGTCAAGATTATCAACAGTTAAGATCTAAAATGACCACTAAAAGTTTTAAGAATTCACAACTCCAAGGTCCTTATGGCTTAAAATATTTTTTTGGTAGACAATTTATTTAATTTTAGACATAAATCGTCTTTATGGCAAAATTTAATATGAAAGCCAACAAATTTAAACAGTTTAAAACAGAATGGAAAAAACAAATTTCAAAATATAGCCCATACCTTAATTTGGTATTTGTTCGAGTCCATCTTGTTGCATAATTATGTAATGAAACTTAGTTTCAATAAAACCAAAGAATATTTTACGTTTAAAATAAAAAAAAAAAACTTACCGACATTATTCACCTTAAACATTGTAGTAAAGTTTAAAAATCCACTTCTTAATTTTGATCACTGATTTTTACCAAAAAGAAAAATGAAAAAGAATAATGGCTTCCACACAAAGATCAAACGGCCAAGAGCTGAGGCAGTTCAAAGTGACGTAATCAACACTATGGGAAAAAAAGTGACGTATATTAAAAGAAATTTAGAAAAATAAAAATTATTTACTAAAAAGCTATTTAACATTTAAAATAATTTTTCTATAAAAATTTAAACAATTTTATTTGTAAATCTAAAACTGTTTACGAGAAATTTTTTTCCATTAAAAAAATATCAAAGTAATAGTTCTGTAAACACAAATTAATTATAAAATTTTGTAATTTTATTTTTAGAAAAACTTATTTAAAAAGAAACTACTTATAATTACTTAAATAATAATAAGACTTGATCACCTTAAAGTCACCCTTGGCTTCCCTCAAGTCCAAGAGCACCCCCCTTCCAAAGGAGCTATGTACTTTGTCTTCAAGTTTTAATGGCTGCCTCAACTTGTAATTCACCCCCGTAATGATGTAAGTATACATTTCTTTAAATACAATTTTGTCAAATTATTGAACTTATTTACTGAAAAATGACATTTGATATACAGATTAATAAAATTTAAACCATTTTTAAGTAAATTCAATGCTTAAAGGTTTTAAAAAAATTCAAGGTTATTGTAGATCATTGGCTGACATTTATTTAACAATTAATTGAATTCTATTTAACAGTTTTTCGCTTTTAATAAAGTGTATAATTAAAGTTTAATGAAGCTAATAAATTTATTTTATTAAGTATTTAAATATTTTCAAATTACTTAATTTAGTTTAAAATAAAAAAAAAAAAGATTGCTACCAGTGAACTCTATTGGAGCCAGATGTTAATACTGCTTAACATCTTTAGAATTTCATCTTTTAGTACTGTCTAAAAGATCAAATACTTAGTAGCAATTTTATTTTATAACAATTTTATGATATTCACCATTTTGAACTTTTTTATTCAATTTAGAATTATTTTTATTAAATTGTTAATTATTACATACATACCTGAATGCTGTATTTTGCTCCCGTAATTGTGTATTTTTTTTGGAACATTCTACAATAACTTTTGGAAAAACCATTACTTCTATATTTCTTTTTAGCAGATGATAATGGTTTCTTGAATTTGGCTATCTTGAATAATCAATATTAGGTCTTTATTATTTAAAAAAAAATAGCAAATAAATTAATTCTACTTTAAATATTGTGTGTAAAAAATAAGATTTCAAGTAAACTGATCTTTTGATTCTTATCTTGGTTCCCAATTATTGTCTTCTTAATTTTGTATAAAAATATTAATAATAATTGTAACTTTTTTTTATATTATTTTTTCAGGCTTTTTCTTAGTTAGTGATAGTGCCACCTCGGAGTGTAGTGCTAGTGTCTAGTGTCTCAGAAGAGTTGGTTAAGAAAAACTTCCAAAAATAAGGTAGAAATAAATCATGTACATTTCTTTAAACAAATAATTGTTTTACAGGAATAACACTTACGGTGCTTCTAATTTATTCTTTATTATTGGTCTAAGAAAGGAATATTTATTTTTGTTGGTTCAAATTTAAGGAAAAATTTAGATAACCAATGAGAGAATCAGAATTAAGTGTTTCTAATTTTAATTACTTCTATCAACATTTTATGCTTCAAATTCTTTAGCATATTAATGATTTTCAGAGATTAGAGTCAATCAGATTTTCTCTAATAATTCTATTTTAATTGTAGAAGAAATTATCTTTCGAAAAACAATAAATTTTGCTAAAATGGGGCGCCACGTTAGCCGAACGGTTAGTGGCAAGACCTGCGAAGCTAATACTTATTGTCGTACTGGGTTCGATTCCCTGTCTTTGGGCCTTGGATTTAATTTAATGAGTTAATATGAGGAATTTATGGTAAAGTATGTTTGCTAGTCGCCTCCATCCACGACACCTAATTTGGGTAGTTGGACGTTAAGCCTCGCCTTAAAAAAAAAATAGGCGATTACTTTACCTTTTTACTTTGCTAAAATTAATCAACTTTATTAAGAAAATTCTTGGTTTTTAAAAGAATTTCTGTGGATTCTAATATTCATAGATTAATAGGGAAAAATCTTAAGTAGGTAGTGTACTTAAGTAATAATAACTTAGGTTAGCCCTTAAACTCAGCTTCCTTAAGCTTTTCTAAAAATTAGGTCCCCCATAACAAAACGTTAAAAAGAAAAATACTGGGGTGACCACTCGCATGACTTTCTGTTCAGAAAATAATTACCATTTCGAACTTTACTGAACGTATTTTAGTTATCTAGGCTAACTCAGAAGATTTATTAACCTGCTGCAAAAAATTACACTTCACTTGTAAATATATGTGTAATTACTTTAATCACCAAAGAACCGAAGACAGTCTGTGCTTGGGTAGAAATCAGATTACTCTTCATCATGGAGCCGGGTAGGTACAGGAAGCAGTTCTGTAACAAGGTGGGGGCTTATTAGCTCGGGAACCGTTGTGCAGATTGTGGGTCAGGAAGAAGAGAAAACGGCCTCTCATTTCTTGTTCAATTCCTTTGCAATCGAGTGAAAACCTTTGGCTCTTTCACACCAAAGGAGATAGTAGCACAAAAAGAACTAGTTGGGAAAGCTTTCAACCTTCTTAGTGGGGGGAGGTTTCGCCTACTAGATCCAAAAAAGGGGGATGGCATAATAAGCCTCTTTTGGCTGCGGTTCCCTGGGGCTTCCGTCCCGCTGTTATAATTTTAATCTAATCTAAAGAAGGTTATGCTGTTCCCTGAAAACGTCTACATACACACACAAAAACACAAAATACATTTTCCTAAAGTAAAATACTGCAAAATAATACTCATAGGCACTTCTCTAAATGGAGGGAAGAAAGAATTAGAAAATACCTTTATATAGAAGCATTAGGTTAATGGTTAAACCAAACGATTTACCTGTAATTTGTGGCATGAAAAATATTGTCTAACATAAAATTACTGTATTGATGGTCACCTGACTTTAACTACTTACGGCCAATAATATTGTTTAATCACACTTGGTAGCACTTTAAAATTAACTTGAATAAAAAAAAAATCCTCACACAATATATGCAAAAATTGTTTCCACCGTAACTGCCATCAAAACACACAATTTAAGCAAAGAGCAACAGGTAGAAATGAAGTGTGAGTTTGAAGCCGCCCCCCACTTTTCTTGTGTTTATTTGATAATTAAATTGTAGAATT
The DNA here is from genome assembly GCF_049639745.1 of Rhodnius prolixus. Classification (NCBI taxonomy): domain Eukaryota; kingdom Metazoa; phylum Arthropoda; class Insecta; order Hemiptera; family Reduviidae; genus Rhodnius; species Rhodnius prolixus. The sequence goes on along the minus strand of NW_027411603.1, from coordinate 6,442,686 downwards.
GTCCATTTTATTTACTTCTTAGTAGTCAGCCATCTTGGGACTTAACTATCCAAGTACACAAATAGTGTAAAGCTTTTCTAAGTAATTCCTAAGTAATTAAACTTGGCTATGAAACGTAAAAATATAATATCATAATTATAAAATGCAGCTTCTTTCTTAAAATCGAGTTTCAGTCATTTAATAGTTACTAGTTTTATTTATTATTATTCGAGCTTTAAAAAAGCATGCTTTAATTTTTATAAGTAATGCTTTTTATATAAGATTTTTTTTTTTTTTAATTTTTTATGAGAAATAAACTTTTTTAATCTCCTGAGTATGAAAAAGTGGTTTGAGAAATTGATCTAAATCTCTTAAGAACAGAAGAATTTAAAGAGCGATAACTGAGAGCCCATTGGCACCGACAGAATACTTACGGTGTTCTCTCATTACAGACATTCCGATTTGTAGCTTTAAAATTTTTATTTTTTCGTTCTTAATTTCCTTATTCTTTCTCATCCTTTGATGCAAATTTTATTATGTTATAAAATTGACATCAATATAAAATCAATTGGCAATAACTGTCTAAAATTGGAGCATTGGCAATGCAGTGTTAAATGTTCATGTGTGAATTAAATGTATGTTTTTCAAATTCCAAATTTGGGGGTAATTCAAAGAAACAAATTCTGAGAGCAATATTTAGTTTCTATTTTGTAAAAACACATTTCTATCAGGATACTTTTTTAAACTATTCGTTACTATATTAATGGGAAACTAAAAACCTGATATCCTGATACGTACAAAACTCCTTATGTTTATAGATAATCTGTCTTTTTTGACATTTCTTTCTAATTATAACCCTTTTTCTTTCTTTTTTTACATCACATAATTAGGTTCAATTTATGTGTATAACGAGGGAATATCATGTACACACACCTTTGCTTTTTAAGGGAATAAATTAAAAAAAAAAAAAAACAGATCCCTAATTTAATATCAACCCTTAAGTGTGACCTGAAAATCATTTATTATGCATTAAGTTGGTCCAGACAAAAGAGTGGGGATATATGATTGATAATACTTCTTGAATTACCCCCATTTAACCCTTCTTCCCTTAAAATCAAAAAAAGGAGAAAAGTAACCCTTGTTTTCTGTTGTTTTTTTTTTTTTATTTCTTAGTGTCCCACTTCCCAAATTTGAATTTTTAAGGGAAGGAAGTTATCCTTCATTGTGGGGTAGTGAGTGGAGGAAGGGGTGGGGAATTTCCAGAGAGGTTAGTCCTTGATGCTCCAGTGGTGGGTAATTAGAGATGAAGGGTTGTTGTGTGGTTTCTAATTAGAAATAGATTATCAGACAGGGAGGCCTTCTCCTGTGTACAGACAGGACTGTGTGTGTGCGTGTGTGTGTTAGTTGGAAGTTAGAGGCCCAGAGGATTGCTGCTGCATGTGGAGGACCTTTCCACCCCCTTTCTGCATCCTGTGGGTACAAATTGGACCGCCTCTATTAACATTTTCCCACCTGTAATTTTCTCTAGGTCCTCCTAAAGCTGCAACCCATCTCTAACCAGGCATCCCCTAAAACTTCGGCTGTAGTACAGCCGGCATCAAACCTCCCTCCCTTTCGGCCCTGTTCTCTGCCACAAGTTCTCTCTGTCTCTCTCTCTCTTTGCCATCCCTTCAAGAAGGAAGATTTCACCCTTACCTAGACCCTTTGTTCTAATCTTGTTGATGACTCCAAAACTTTCCAGCTAAAATATTATATTAACCTATTAAACTACCCAACATTATCAACTTGAAGAAAACTAATTATAGAGTTAACATGTTATATCCATTTTATTATTATTATTAATAATAATACTTTATTAATTTCCAATAACAGTGTTATTATATTTATTATGATTATTATTTTCTTAAAGCAAATAACTATTTGTACATGTCTTAACGTGCGAACAACCACACCACCTCTGTCTTACTACGTATAACTTAAGATATCTAAGAATTTTCTTGAGAAAAAGAACAGAAAATTTAATTAATAAAGAAATAGCATTACTGCAAATTTTCCATTTTTTTTAATTTTAAAAAGCCCGAAGCTTTTTCCATTGCACTTCCGGTCTCCGGAATGTGTTCACTTACGGACAACAATGTGTGTGAGTGTGTATGTCCATCATTGGGTTGTAAAAAGCTCTTAGGAGGGCCAGCAGCTGGATTCAAAACTGGGATTTCCTCAATTGAATTCAGTTTATGCTAATCACTGAGTAATTCCATCCAGATTACATGATAAAAAGGAAATGGGGATGCACATTTTTTTGGGTGTGGGGCGGGGCTACGACTCTGCACTGAGACCTTCCCTTCCTAGGGCAAGGCTAATCTCTATAGCAACCCTTCACAATTCCTAGATGACGAATAAATCCCAGGAACTGTCAAGTCCTATGAAGGGCATGGCTCTCCTACAGCGCTTTGCCTTATGGAATAATAATGGCATCGCAGTCAGCCAGAAAATTGTTACTAGGATCCCCTTCCTTCATTGCCTCTAACAAAATCTGCAAGTAACGTCACTTCCTATAGATCCACACACTTCATGTTGATTCCGAATGAGATACAACCTCAGATCTTCTACGGTTAATCATTCCCAAAACAGAACTTAGTTCAGGAAGACTAGTACCAGAGTTTACCTCTCTGCAGGTCTCTTCCTCCTTCTTCATACCTTCACGAAGAAAACTATCCTCAACCTCACAAAAAAAAGGCTATAATGTCTTCTAAAATTCAGACGAGCTTTACGTCCAACTACCACCGATTACGTGTCGTGGACGGAGGTGTCTAGCAAACATGCTTTACTACAAAATTCCTTATATTAACACATTAAATAAAATGCAAGGCCTAGACTAGTACCGCAATACATCTTAGCTTTGCGGGTCTAGCCTATAACCGCCCAACATACTTTACTACAAAATTCCTCATATTAACACATTAAATAAAATGCAAGGCCTAGTCTAGTACCGCAATACATCTTAGCTTTGCGGGTCTAGCCTATAACCGCCCAACATACTTTACTACAAAATTCCTCATATTAACACATTAAATAAAATGCAAGGCCTAGTCTAGTACCGCAATACATCTTAGCTTTGCGGGTCTAGCCTATAACCGCCCAACATACTTTACTACAAAATTCCTCATATTAACACATTAAATAAAATCCAAGGCCTAGTCTAGTACCGCAATACATCTTAGCTTTGCGGGTCTAGCCTATAACCGCCTAACATACTTTACTACAAAATTCCTCATATAACACATTAAATAAAATGCAAGGCCTAGACTAATACCGCAATACATCTTAGCTTTGCGGGTCTAGCCTATAACCGCTCGGCTACCGCGGCGCCTTAATGTCTTCTAGATTCTTAAATTGGCCAATCACCTTTATTTGAATAATTAGTAAAATGTTTTTAGGACATTCATAAAGATAGAGTTAGGCTAGCTTTAAAGTGCTCCAGTTTTACAAACCGGATAATGTTAGTAACAATTAAACAACGTTTAAGAATTTCGTAATTCGAGAAAAGTATTTTAGAGAACTGTTCAAACATATAAACATATTTTTTTAAAAAAAAATTATAATAATATTAGTCCTAATTACTATAACGAAAAAAAAAAACATGAAATGTGCATGCATCGAGGAAAGGCTATAAGCCCGTATGTAATTATCGATATAATTTCACCCATATTCAGTGATGCCTTAATTGTAAATTAAGATGGCAGTGGGGAAAAAAATAAAAATAAAAAGCATTAACAGATGAGTCTTTAACAAAGCAAACAACATTCTGTAGAACTTTTTATTAATATTAAATAATGCTCATTTGATTGATGTTCATTTATATTTATTTTTAAAAGAAATATCTGAATTCTTACTTGTATTAAATATATGCTTATATTAATTTAAATTTTTTAGCGTATTAAATCTATTTAATTAAAAAAAAAATAAAGGCTTAAATACTCATCGCACTCTATCTTACTTAAATTCTCAATATTCTAACTACCAATCTTAACTCAAACCAAAATTTTAAAACAAATTTCCCTGGAAAAATGATTCCAATTAAATATTGTATACATAATTAAATAATGAAATAATTAAAGTAAATTAATAATGAAAAGTCAGTTCGCAAAATCCCAGTTTTCTGCATTTACACCCCTCTGTTCGTGGTAGGGTTTTATTAAAAACCAAAAAAATCCATATGGTCTTGAAGCTCTTTTCTGAAATTATGTGATTCCTTGATTCATTAACCATTGAGAAAATGCAGTAGAAAATTTTAACAAAAATCATCTAGAACGAATTTTTTAGACATTAAAGTAAAAATTTCATTGTTACAAGAATCGTTTAGAAGCTCTGTACCAAGCAGATTTATATGAAATTTAATGCTCTTTCGTTCGGAATAAGCAGATTTGTTGTAGGATAAAAGGATAGAAAAGTTACGGCCGTTTTTTGGTGGAAAACGCGAATATCGACGGAAAAGTTAAAAATGCAAATATCTTGGACACTGTTGAGAATCGGGCCAAAGTGAAGAGAATATTTTTTGTTGCATTTGAGCTGCTGAATCGCCTCCCGAAGTTTCGATCACTCCCTCCACATACACCCTGTATATACAGGGTGTTCATTTTAAGACGGCTCAAATGCATTTCATGCTTAAACGGTTGTTCTGAGCGAATAATGGTAGAGGAAAAATTTGTTGCCCGTCACCTCTAGTTTCAGAATATGTGACGTGATTTTAGATTCCTGCCCGCATACGCGGCTGACGCGCGACCAAAATTGAGGGTTTGCAGTTGACCCCCATTTTCATATACACAGTTTTAAAGAGTATAAAAAGTTATGAAAGAAACCGGAAACCGCAATTCGATATTTTCAAAATTAAAGGTGCTAGGCCATTTCGAAATCTGATGTTTTTAATCATATTTTAATTTTTTAACTTGTTATCAAAGAGAAAGAAGAGCACGCGATAGGTCATTTTTATGTATTTTTTCATCCCCTTTCTACTAAAAATATTGCCAAGGCCGTAAAGCTAGTATTTTTCTTAATATCGGGAAATAAGTCGTTTTCCGAGTGATTTTTTCCAAGAAAAATCAAATGTTAAGAGCTTTAGATGTCCTCAAACATACCCAAAATGGCTAAAAATTAATTTGACATCTGTTACAAACAAGAAGGTTTAATAATTATTTGGTAATTTTTGGAGAGTTGCGTTTAATTACCAATAAAATTGGAAACCTCCTGCCACATATTTAAGTGATCAATATCTTTCATTCAAAGGATCAAACTTATTCCTTAATAATTTACCAAATAATGCACTCTACTCAAATTGTGAAGCATGTAGGCAGGAATCTAAAATCAAGTCACATATTCTGAAACTAGAGGTGACGGGCTACAAATTTTTCCTCTTCCATTTTTTGCTCAGAACAACCGTTTAAGCATGAAATGCATTTGAGCCGTCTTAAAATGAACACCCTGTATTCTGTGGCTTGGTGCAAGAAGTGCCAATGTCAGATTTTGGTAAAAATGATTAAAAAATCTGTTTTGATATATTAACCATCCAAATTTTTCTTGCAAGGAGTGCCGAAGTCAATTTCAAAGTAGTAACCGAGTCACTAAAACGTACTAGTGCTAATGTCAAAATTTAGCATCAATATTTCCTCCTCTCCAGGTAAACCAAAGAGGACTTACACTCGTAATCCTTTTTTTGACATTGGCACTTCTTTCACCAAGCCACAGTATATTTTTTTTTTGGAACAAATCCCAGAAAAGTAGGAAAATTTATTCATCCAAGTGATCTTGCCAATAATGGTTGAATTTTCTCCAAACTCAGTAAAATTTTTAGCAAACCATTTACCCTTAGAGGGAAGATTCCATTTCTTACCATTTCCTCCTTGCGCAGAAATGATCTTAAAGTAGGGCAGTACATTACAATAATTAAAAAAAAATATATATACAGTGGAGTCTCGGTTATCCGTCACCCTTTTGTCCGTCTATTCCAATTAACCGTCGTCACTCTCCTCAGTATTTAAAAATTAAAAGAAAACTTTTTAAAACTTTATTTTAAGTGTACAGAAATTTTAAAGAGTCCTTTAGCCTTAAAAAAAAAAAAGAGTCCTTTTGTCTTAAAAAAAAAAATCTGGGGTTTACCCCCATTTGATACGGTACATAAAAGCAAAGATTAGATGTCGCAGACATTGTATTCATTAATCTTAATACACAATAGAATGAATTGAATAATGAAAGATACCTGACCTTTAAGGCTTAAGCGTATAAACGTATAAAATATGTATACCAGTTAATACAAAGTTTTATACACGTTAAACAAAACAATCTGGAAATTTTCCTGTTTTTCTCCATTATCCGTCCATTCGACTATCCGTCACGTGTCCGGTCCCGGTCATGACGGATAACCGAGACTCCACTGTACTCGTATATATATATAATCCTCAAGAACCAGTAAAGGTATGTTAAGATGTATTACAGTACTAGTCTAGGCCTATAAATATTTCAATCTATAAATATTTTTTTGGGGGCAAAATATACGACAACAGGAAATGACGTTTAACTGTTTTTCCTCCCTAGATTTCTTTTTTGGCGATTGAAAAATGGCATCCACGATTTTTGTTTTAAAAATTGGCACAACTTTACTGACATAAATTGAGTGTCTTAACTTTAAATTGAGTATAAATTAGGTATTAGTACCTTTAAGTACTAGTTTGCGATTTATCAAGAGAAGAGCACACCTCAAAAAAAAAAGAAAAGAACTTTAGGACTAGAGCCCTAATTCACTATAACCACCTGTAATTTCCTTCAAAGGACCTGGCAAAAGGTAGTTCCTCTCCTCCCTTCTTTTTCAATTCTTTTATAACCTCGAAGGTCTTCTTTCACCTTTCTTTCCAAAACCAATAATAAAGGAAAATAGTTTTGGTCTGTCCCAGTGCTTTACACACGTTTCATAGTCCTCTTGATAGTTCTGAACTTCCGCTCCATCCACCCACTATTCTAATATAGTCAGCGTTGATTTATAAATATCTATAATTTACTTCTCTTGAGTTAAAAAAATCATACAGGAAATTATAATAACATATCAGCTGGTACAGTAGCTCTACCATCAATTTCTGGCTGTACTGCTTTAGGTATTAATTAACAACTTCAAACTATTTCCTTTTATCTCAATATTGAATTCTCTTACCTCTCGTAAAAAGGAAGAAACGGATAGTTTACCGGAAATTCACGTTTTTAGCTTCCCAGAGTTCGAAAAAATGAACACGACCATTCTCTTGCTCTAATTATCAAGGCTGTAGCTTTTTTTTTAAAATTTTTTTATTGAATTTACAACCGCAACAAATAAATGTGGTACGTGATTTAAAAAAAATAACGATGAAAATATAAGATTGGAGCAGTGTCACTCCATTATCTTGGACCTATATATGCACTTATGATAGTAGATCGCAGGGGGCCATCTCTTATCTTCAATCTTCTTGGAGGATCACCTGGTATTGCAGAAGAAGATAGTTTTTCGATTAGAGGGTTAGGATGAGCTGTTGTAGAGAGGAATGAAATTTGAGAAAACTGAGTTTAAAGCAAGCTCTGTAATGAAAGGAAGATTTTGAGGTCATTATGGATAGTGTGAAGTTAGACACATACAACGGAACGTTAAGAAGTTTTCGAAGTATTTTTGGCTATAAAGTCTGGGATGCGTAGAGAGTTGGAACGTTTAGTCGATGCCGTATGACCCAAATGGGTCGCAGTAACAGTAGATATAAGAGTCTTTTGTTTTGTAGGTTAAGTTTCGAACGTTTGGCTCAAGTAGTCTGGCGAGAAGTTTTGTAGCGTTGATTAGTTTCTTGTCTTTTCAGTCTAGTCTGGGGGATGCCATGTCAACCGTTTGTCCTAGGTACAGTCCAAGTTAGAGTACTTTGTCCACAGTTGGTGCAGGAGTTTAATTTTTTTTATAATTTGTACTTAATTTTTACTATTTAGAAATACACATTACAGAATTCGCAAAGACAAAAAATATACGAAACCTTGCCGAATATTTTGCCGCAAGTTATTTTTTTGAACTTTAAAACCCCTTTAAACCTCTTATTTCCTTGAACTCCTTTAAAAAAGAGTTTTACCAAATAAGTCGAAGTGCTTGTTCAGTTTGTGGCCAGCTGAACTAAAAAACAGTTTGAAAATTTAGTTCAAATTCAGTCAACCGAAATTTCCACTTTTTTAAAAAAATAGGTTATTCATATTTAATTATTTTTTCTATTTTCTCTAAAACGGCCATGTTTTCCTTTAATCTTCGAATGCGCAATCTCTGTTTTTCATTGAAAGCATTTTCCAGGATAGCAATTTTGTGAGAGAAGTGGGGAGAGGAGGTTAAACGTCATTTAAGTGAATTCTACGAGCTCTTAAAATTGATAAATTTCTAAATAGGAATTAAAAACAATTTCCCACTCGCTGGGAAAAAGTGCACTTCAATATAATGATGGCTATTTTCCATAAAATATAACTACATTTTCATTTTAATCGCATATAAGGCAAAAGTTTCTTAGACATCAATTACAAAAAGTCCCGGGTTCGAATTCAGCTGCTGACACTTAGATTTTCTCTTCCTCTCACTGTCCGGTGATGGACAGTGTTGTCTATATCGAGAGAACACTGTCTGGAGACCGGTAGTGCACTGAAAAAAGCTCCAGGCGCCAATAACCTCAGACGCGCCTAAAATCATTTAGATTTTTTATTTTAGATTTTACACGGCGGGACGGGACCCTTGCCCCACGGCACTGCAGCCACTAAGAGGCTTATTGTGACTTTCCTTAAGTCTAGTAGATGAAAACTCCCCTTCTAAGAAGGTTGAGGGCTTTCCCTACCAGCTTCTTCTGCGCTACAATCTCTTCTGGTCTCAAGGCAAAGCAATCGAATAACAGGTGAGAGGCCGTTTCTTCCTCTTCCTGGCACAATCTGCACAGAGGTTCCCCGAGCTAATAAGCCCCTACCTTGTGCAGATGCTTTCTGAACCTTCCGTGCCACGTGTGAATAGGCCTGTAATCAGAGTAATCTGATTTCTGCCTAAACCTAGAGTCACTTTGGTTCTTTGTTTACACAGCAAGGGCATAACACTCTTGCCGTGTTTGACCCCCCAGGAAGCATCACCCAGTACTTTTCATGTTCTCTCCTGAGATCCAATCTCTGAGAGCCTCAACAAACTACCACCCTTGGTGATCCCCAGGACTGGTTCCGGACCAATGAAGGGAGTACTAGCTCCATTCCTGGCCAACTGATCAACTATTTCATTCCCCTTAATCCCCACATGGCCCGGCACCCACTCAAGTCGGACTTTATTGTGCCGAGCCAGTTGTTCTAAAGCCTTTTTACATTCCCAGACCAAGGAAGAGGTAGTTCTGAAGGAAGAGAGGGCCTTCAGCGCCGCTTGACTGTCCGAAAAAATGCAAATCTCCCTATTTAAATAATTTAAAAATAATAATAATAATAATAAATAATATTACAAACAGTATTAGTAAAATATTGTGGATTATTACAATTACATTTTTGACGTGAATACGTCTTTAAATTTGAATCATATGGTGGCAATCCAAAAAATCTAATGATAACAAAATCGGGGAATACAGTTAGGCATTATAGTTTCGAATCTATCGTCTACATCCAAAATTAAATTAGACCACTGGATAGCTAAAGGATCAAAGAATTCATTACGATAAGCGAGGACTGTAACACATCGCGCGCGGTGGAGGGGAAAGCGCCGCCATTTCGAGATAATTTTGCTGCATATCGAGATTTGCAATTAGTATAACTTTTAACTCGGAGAAGCTACGATGTTCGTTTAAGTTTTAATCGTCAGCTGTCGTCACAATCTATCGATTGTATATAAAACATTAGTGTAAAATAGTGACAGTGAATAAAATAAAGGTGTTAGAATAAAAAAATATTATCAAAAATATATAATGTCGGCCTTTACGCGTCGAAAAGCCAAAACCAAATACAGAGATCGTATACGGTTGGAAAGGGCTTCTCAAGAACAATCGAATGGTAAAAGTCGCAAAGCCGGTGGAGTCGCCATATATCGCCACATCAATAGCTTCACTGATTGTAATAGAGTTAACATTGACATTTCGGAAATTTATTTGAAAATGAAAGATGCAAAAGCTGGTGATGTCTGTCTAGTAAACGAAAAAAGCCAATGGCATCTTCAAATTCGTACTCGGGCGTATTTATATCCATCCGGGCACAGCGTTAGCAGAAATTAAACTCTCTTTATGTTACGATCGTTGTTAAAATATTCCAAAAACATCTCTAAAAATTATACCCGATTAAGAGCCTGATCTTACTACACCAATTATGATAGTTGGAGACTTAAATGTTGATGTCTCACAAAACCGCTCATTGCCCGACTTCATGCTCAGCGAGTTCAATTTGTATTATATTGAAACTTCTCCAACAATTAAGTAATACTTATATTGATTTAACGTTTACCAGAAATCTCGATGTATCTTGTATGCCATTTGTGTGGTACTTTTCGTATAACAGACCTATAATTAATAAAGTTATATTGTAACTCAGTAATTATTTGTTTCCTTGATTTCATCCTAGATACATAAATAAAAATATTTTATATAAAAAATATAAACCCGTTAAGTAAACGTATTCACGTACAACACACGGCCGTGTCCATGATACAGCCACAGTAGAGCTTTTTTTAAAAAAAAGAATCGTTCATCTTCTATTCCCAGGCCTTGTCCAAATCACAAATAGTATACAATAGATAAGGAATTGGGGAAAACAAAAAAAATTATTAAAAAAAATGCATGTATCGATTTTGTCGATTAGCATATCGTGGCAATTTTACACTTTTTTCTTTTATTATTATTTTAATGCGTGAAGTTGGGGGGGGGGGGTAGGGGACAGTGAACGGTACAAGAAAGTGTCCAAGAAGGTATGTCAGCTCATGTCTCCATAATGTCACGTCAACATTATGGAGCCAACCTCCTTATTATTATGGACCCGCAAAGAGAGCGCCCATAGGCTGGACTCGAGAGAGAGAGATTGTCCACTGTCCGTTTGGACATTTGTCACGCCGTTCTCCCTCTGGACGTTCATATATTCCATTCCAGCCCGGTCGTCTGTACTTCTGTCACAATAGGAAAGTTACCGCCGCTGTCACATGAAGCGTTTTTACCGATCTCTATCATTTTATCATTTACACCGTGTAATATCTCTTCCATCTCTTTTTCTTATTCTTTATATCCTGTTTTTTACCGCCGATTGAACTTAAACTTTCACGCTTTCCCATTTAGTGTTCCTTCCTTCTTTTCCTCAACCTCAACTAGCGGTTTTCACAATCGTGATCTCGGATTCTTCTATAAAACAATGGTTGCCATGACAAATTCCCTACATGATTTATAATTGGCGTAAAATAAAAGGAAATACTCATAAATTAAGCTTGGAAAATGGAGGCCGTGTTTTACTTAGTAATTTTCCTTTTTAGGGTTATCTTTTACTTTTGACCCCTATTTTTTATTTTTTATAAGGAAAAAGGAAGCAATGCAATCGTGCTTATTTTCAAAATTGAGTTGATCGCCGGAAATGTTGATTGTAAACAATCCATAAAATGGAGTCCCCGATTTCCTGTGATTGATTTTCTATGTACTATCTAAAGTTGCCGTCAAGGGATGGACTGGTTGATTATAGGTTTCTTCTACTGTGGTACCGGACAATTACTTGGTAAATGTCACTTGAATTACTTCAAAAAGGGGATACTAGAAGGTATAAGAAGTAGCGGACAATTCTGGACAACTATCTTCTTTAAGTCTGTGTTCCATGCTGTTGGGGTTACTGCGCATGAAACTTTATCTCAAAAAAATGAGCTTTGTATCTGCACGAATAAACATGCTGCGAAATGAAAGTGCTAAAGAGCTCTTGTGCCTTCTCTTAGTAATCAGGAGTAAGAATGTTCCTAGTGGTTAATAATAAAAAAAAAAGGATTTCAGGAAATGAAGGAGTACACAGATTGGCCAAATTACTTTGTTTTATGGTTCTGAACCTAATGTTGGGTGTTTTTTTTTTGCATTATGACAAACTGTCTTCCCAGTTCCAAGGATTGTTCAGCCTGATTCAAAAAAATATTTCAACGATGGCCCCATGCATTGCTTTTAGTATGTTTGTCACGGACATGTCTCTGAAACTACTGATATAGAAGAACAACTTACTGGGCCTTACGTTTTGACTAGACACCTCTACAGAATGGAGTTGATGTCCCATTCTTTCTGTACAGTTTGCAAGCGCCACGATAGCCGAGCGGTTATAGGCTAGACCCGCAAAGCTGAGATGTATTGCGGTACTAGTCTAGGCCTTGGATTTTATTTAATGTGTTAATATGAGGAATTTATAGTAAAGTATGTTAGGCGGTTATAGGCTAGACCCGCAAAGCTGAGATGTATTGCGGTACTAGTCTAGGCCTTGGATTTTATTTAATGTTTAATATGAGGAATTTATAGTAAAGTATGTTAGGCGGTTATAGGCTAAACCCGCAAACCTAAGATGTATTGCGGTACTAGTCTAGGCCTTGGATTTTATTTAATGTGTTAATATGAGGAATTTATAGTAAAGTATGTTAGGCGGTTATAGGCTAGACCCGCAAAGCTAAGATTGTGGTACTAGTCTAGGCCTTGCCTTTTATTTAATGTGTTAATATGAGGAATTTTGTAGTAAAGTATGGTTGCTAGTCGCCTCCGTACACGACACCTAACTTGGTGGATGGAGGTTAAGCCTCGCCAGAAAAAATAAGCGATTACTTTACTTTTTATTACTGTACAGTTTGCAAGAACATTTGCACCAGATTTATATCGGATTAACGGTTAAAAAAGATGTTGCCATTTCAGTGGTAATTCCTTCTACAGGAAATAATAATAAAAAAAAAACAAAAAAAGACACTAACTTGATTAATGAAGTGAAAATAATTTTCTTCAAATTAACACTTCTCTCGTTTACGTATTTTTTTCCCCCCAAGTGACGTCTTATAAATTCTGCATTTAACAGGCTTCTTGAATGCCCCCACCCCTCGTACCTTGATTATATCAATAAAACGATAATAATTACGGTAATTAAAAGTAGGAATAGTTTATTGAACATTTTATTACAATGAAATTATACTCGGGATGGTAAATTTATTGATAAAGTGAGTCTAGGAGCTCCCACTTATTGACTCATTACTTTCGTTCGATGCGGGCGCTATAACGATCTTGTCTTTATTTTAATTATTTTTTTTTGTCTGCCGGAAGTGTAAAACTTTTGTTTTTACTTTAACATCCTGTTATACTCTTGTATTATGACAAATTTAATTATTTTGTTCCACTAAGTATAGATTAGATATATATTTTTTATACGTTCACATTTTTACAGTTCCGTTGAAATTTAAAATGTTTATTTAATTATTGTTTTATGGACGACAATTTGCTTAAAAATCTTCAACTAAATAATGATTAATATTAACTGTACCATTAAAAGTCCTTTTTACGTTGCTTAACTAGAGTATAGTGTGACCACAGCAAAAAAAATAGTTGGTACTTAGAAGACGAACAACTTCATAAGTAAAGTGACAAAGTACTTATTCCCCGCCAATTTCTATGTAACAACGAACAACAACTACAGGGCAGCACACCGGCATTCACCAGTATTATTTATTACTATAATTTGCATAATTCATATTTATTTTATAAAAATAATCAACGTAATTACAAGATGAAGCTTGTTAAAAATCTTCTCCTTCCTTACATCCTCATCGATCCCCTCTCCGCTCATACTAAACATCAATGTATATGTGGGTTATACACGAAAAATCTATGTTTACATATAGAGATAATGAACATCGAAGTGTTTATAATATCTATTTTCAAGAATTTTTTTCTTTTAAGAAATAATTAGAGCTTAATTAATATTTTATTATTTCTTAAATGTTATCAAAGCGCCAATAAGGGGCCCCGTAGCCACAATCACATTTCCAATCTGTTCAAAAAAATGTAATTAGGTCCCCAATCCTCGACAATATCATTAATTATATCTCTGCGAAATTAGACACAATCATAGTACTCGTTTACCTCTACAAACGTGCATAATTGCAGCTTTCTACCTGTACTTGTGCAGGAAAAATACGGTGATAAAGATTGGGGAGTATTGTATTTCCTTCATATTTCTAATAGCTGTATCTCCTCTCTTATTGGGGTTATCTCTGCGAAATTAGGCACAATCATAGTACTCGTTTACCTCTACAAAGGTGCATAATTGCAGCTTTCTATCTGTATTTGTGGAGGAGAAATAAGGTTATAAAGATAGGTAGTATTGTATTTCATTCATAGTTCGAATAGCTGTTGTATCTCCCCTCATATTGGTGTTATCTCTGCGAAATTGGGCACAATAAAAGTACTCGTTTTGCTCTACAAAGGTGCATAATTGCAGCTTTCTATCTGTATTTGTGCAGGAGAAATAAGGTGATATAGATCGGGGAGTATTGTATTTCCTTCATATTTCTAATAACTGTATCTCCTCTCTTATTGGTGTTATCTCTGCGAAATTAGGCACAATCATAGTACCCGTTTACCTGTGTAAAAGTGCATAATTGCAGCTTTCTATTTGTATTTCTAGAGGAGAAAGAAGGTGATAAAGATAGGTAGTATTGTATTTCATTCATAGTTCGAATAGCTGTTGTATCTCCCCTCATAATGGTGTTATCTCTGCGAAATTGGGCACAATCATAGTACTCGTTTACCTCTACAAATGTGCATAATTACAGCTTTCCATCTGTATTTGTGCAGGAGAAATAAGGTGATATAGATTAGGGAGTATTGTATTTCATTCATAGTTCGAATAGCTGTTGTATCTCCCCTCATAATCGTGTTATCTCTGCGAAATTGGGCACAATCATAGTACTCGTTTACCTCTACAAATGTGCATAATTACAGCTTTTCATCTGTATTTGTGCAGGAGAAATAAGGTGATATAGATTAGGGAGTATTGTATTTCCTTCATATTTCGAATAGCTGTATCTCCTCTCTTATGGGTGCTATCTCTGCAAATTAGGCACAATCATTGTACTCGTTTACCTCTACAAAAGTGCATAATTGCAACTTTCTATCTGTATTTGTGCAGGAGAAATAATGTGTTATAGATTGGGGAATATTGTATTTCCTTCATATTTCGAATAGCTGTATCTCCTCTATTAATGGTGTTATCTCTGCGAAATTGGGCACAATCATAGTACTTGTTTACCTGTGCAAAAGTGCATAATTGCAGCTTTCTATCTGTATTTGTGCAGGAGAAATAAGGTGATAAAGATTGGTGAGTATGGTATTTCCTTCATATTTCGAATTGCTGTATCTCCTCTCTTATTGGTGCTATCTCTGCGAAATTAGGCACAATCATAGTACTCGTTTACCTCTACAAAGGTGCATAATTGCAGCTTTCTATTTGTATTTCTAGAGGAGAAAGAAGGTGATAAAGATAGGTAGTATTGTATTTCATTCATAGTTCGAATAGCTGTTGTATCTCCCCTCATAATGGTGTTATCTCTGCGAAATTGGGCACAATCATAGTACTCGTTTACCTCTACAAATGTGCATAATTACAGCTTTCCATCTGTATTTGTGCAGGAGAAATAAGGTGATATAGATTAGGGAGTATTGTGTTTCCTTCATATTTCGAATAGCTGTATCTCCTCTCTTATGGCTGCTATCTCTGCAAATTAGGCACAATCATTGTACTCGTTTACCTCTACAAAAGTGCATAATTGCAACTTTCTATCTGTATTTGTGCAGGAGAAATAATGTGTTATAGATTGGGGAATATTGTATTTCCTTCATATTTCGAATAGCTGTATCTCCTCTATTAATGGTGTTATCTCTGCGAAATTGGGCACAATCATAGTACTTGTTTACCTGTGCAAAAGTGCATAATTGCAGCTTTCTATCTGTATTTGTGGAGGAGAAATAAGGTTATAAAGATAGGTAGTATTGTATTTCATTCATAGTTCGAATAGCTGTTGTATCTCCCCTCATATTGGTGTTATCTCAGCGAAATTGGGCCCAATAATAGTACTCGTTTTGCTCTACAAAGGTGCATAATTGCAGCTTTCTATCTGTATTTGTGCAGGAGAAATAAGGTGATATAGATCGGGGAGTATTGTATTTCCTTCATATTTCTAATAACTGTATCTCCTCTCTTATTGGTGTTATCTCTGCGAAATTAGGCACAATCATAGTACCCGTTTACCTGTGTAAAAGTGCATAATTGCAGCTTCCTATCTGTATTTCTAGAGGAGAAAGAAGTTGAAAAAAATTGAGGAGTATTGTATTACCTTCATATTTCCAATAACTGTAATTCCGCTCTTATTGGTGTTAT
The DNA here is from genome assembly GCF_049639745.1 of Rhodnius prolixus. Taxonomy (NCBI): domain Eukaryota; kingdom Metazoa; phylum Arthropoda; class Insecta; order Hemiptera; family Reduviidae; genus Rhodnius; species Rhodnius prolixus. Next base: position 6,426,303 of record NW_027411603.1, on the reverse strand, counting down.
CTCTGCGAAAATAGGCAAAACCATAGTACTCGTTTACCTCTACAAAAGTGCATAATTGCAACTTTCTATCTGTATTTGTGCAGGAGAAAGAAGGTGATATAGATTAGGGAGTATTGTATTTCCTTCATATTTCTAATAGTTGTATCTCCTCTCTTATTGGTGTTATCTCTGCGAAATTAGGCACAATCATAGTACCCGTTTACCTGTGTAAAAGTGCATAATTGCAGCTTTCTATCTGTATTTCTAGAGGAGAAAGAAGGTGATAAAGATAGGTAGTATTGTATTTCATTCATAGTTTGAATAGCTGTTGTATCTCCCCTCATAATGGTGTTATCTCCGCGAAATTGGGCACAATCATTGTACTCGATAAAGATTGGGGAGTATTGTATTTCCTTCATATTACGAATAGCTATATCTCCACTCTTATGGGTACTATCTCTGCAAATTAGGCACAATCATTATACTCGTTTACCTCTACAAAAGTGCATAATTGCAGCTTTCTATCTGTATTTTGGAGAAGAAATAAGGCGATAAAGATAGGTAGTATTCTATTTCCTTCATATTTCGAATAGCTGTATCTCCTCTCTTATTGGTGTTATCTCTGCGAAATCAGGCACAATCATAGTACTCGTTTTGCTCTACAAAGGTGCATAATTGCAGCTTTCTATCTGCATCTGTGGAGGAGAAATAAAGTGATAAAGAAAGGGAGTATTATATTTACTTCATATTTCGTATCTCCTCTCTTATTGGTGTTATCTGCGCGAAATTAGGCACAATCATAGTACTCGTTTTCCTCTACAAAAGTGCATAATTGCAGCTTTCTATCTGTATTTGTGGAGGAAAAATTTGGTGATAAAAATAGGTAGGATTGTATTTCCTTCATATTTCGAATAGCTATATCTCATCTCTTATTGGTTTTATCTTTGCGAAATTAGGTACAATCATAGTACTCGATTACCTCTACAAAAGTGCCTAATTGCAGCTTTCTATCAGTATTTGTGCAGGAGAAATAAGGTGATAAAGATGGGGACTATTGTATTTCCTTCATATTTTGAATAGCTGTATCTCCTCTATTATTAGTGTTATCTCTGCGAAATTCAGCACAATCCTAGTACTCGTTTACCTCTACAAAAGTGCATAATCTCAGCTTTCTATCTGTATTTGTACAGGAGAAATAAGGTGATAAAGATGAGGAGTATTGTATTTTCTTCATATTTCGAATAGCTGTAACTCCTTTCTTATTGGTGTTATCTTTGCGAAATTAGGCACAATCATAGTACTCGTTTGCCTCTACAAAAGTGTATAATCTCAGCTTTCTATCTGTATTTGTGCAGGAGAAAGAAGGTGATATAGATGGGTAGTATTGTATTTGCTTCATATTTCGAATACCTGCATCTCCTCTCTTATCGGTGTTATCTTCGCGAAATCAGGCACAATCATAGTACTCGTTTTCCTCTACAAAAGTGCATAATTGCAGCTTTCTATCTGTATTAGTGGAGGAAAAATATGAAATAAAGTGATAAAGAAAGGGAGTATTATATTTACTTCATATTTCGTATCTCCTCTCTTATTGGTGTTATCTGCGCGAAATTAGGCACAATCATAGTACTCGTTTTCCTCTACAAAAGTGCATAATTGCAGCTTTCTATCTGTATTTGTGGAGGAAAAATTTGGTGATAAAAATAGGTAGGATTGTATTTCCTTCATATTTCGAATAGCTATATCTCATCTCTTATTGGTTTTATCTTTGCGAAATTAGGTACAATCATAGTACTCGATTACCTCTACAAAAGTGCCTAATTGCAGCTTTCTATCAGTATTTGTGCAGGAGAAATAAGGTGATAAAGATGGGGACTATTGTATTTCCTTCATATTTTGAATAGCTGTATCTCCTCTATTATTAGTGTTATCTCTGCGAAATTCAGCACAATCCTAGTACTCGTTTACCTCTACAAAAGTGCATAATCTCAGCTTTCTATCTGTATTTGTACAGGAGAAATAAGGTGATAAAGATGAGGAGTATTGTATTTTCTTCATATTTCGAATAGCTGTAACTCCTTTCTTATTGGTGTTATCTTTGCGAAATTAGGCACAATCATAGTACTCGTTTGCCTCTACAAAAGTGTATAATCTCAGCTTTCTATCTGTATTTGTGCAGGAGAAAGAAGGTGATATAGATGGGGAGTATTGTATTTGCTTCATATTTCGAATACCTGCATCTCCTCTCTTATCGGTGTTATCTTCGCGAAATCAGGCACAATCATAGTACTCGTTTTCCTCTACAAAAGTGCATAATTGCAGCTTTCTATCTGTATTAGTGGAGGAAAAATATGGCGATAAATATAGATAGGATTGTATTTTCTTCATATTTCGAATAGCTGTATCTCCTTTCTTATTGGTGTTATCTTTGCGAAATTAGGTACAATCATAATACTCGTTTACCTCTACAAAAGTGCATAATTGCAGCTTTCTATCTGTATTTCTGGAGGAGAAATAAGGTGATAAAGATGGGGACTATTGTACTTCCTTCATATTTCGAATAGCTGTATCTCCTCTCTTAATGGTGTTATCTCCGCGAAATTGGGCACAATAATAGTACTCGTTTACCTCTACAACAGTGCATAATTGCAACTTTCTATCTATATTTGTGCAGGAGAAATAAGTTGATATAGATTGGGGAATATTGTATTTCCTTCATAATTCGAATAGGTGTATCACCTCTCTTAATGGCGTTATCTCTGCGAAATTAGACACTGTCTTTGAATCCTTTTACCTCTACAACAGTGCATAATTGCAGCTTTCCATCTGTATTTGTGGAGGAGAAATAAGGTGATAAAGATAGGTAGTATTGTATTTCATTCATAGTTCGAATAGCTGTTGTATCTCCCCTCATATTGGTGTTAACTCTGCGAAATTAGGCACAATCATAGTACTCGTTTGGTCTACAAAGGTGCATAATTGCAGCTTTCTATCTGCATTTGTGGAGGAGAAATAAGGCGATAATCATTGGGGAGTATTGTATTTCCTTCATCTTTCGAATAGCTGTATCTCCTCTCTTATGGGTGCTATCTCTGCAAATTAGGCACAATCATTGTACTCGTTTACCTCTACAAAAGTGCATAATTGCAACTTTCTATCTGTATTTGTGCAGGAGAAATAAGGTGATATAGATTGGGGAATATTGTATTTTTTTCATATTTCGAATAGCTGTATCTCCTCTGTTAATGGTGTTATTTCTGCGAAATTGGGCACAATCATAGTACTTGTTTACCTTTACAAAAGTTCATAATTGCAGCTTCCTATCTGTATTTGTGCTGGAGAAATAAAGTGATAAAGATTGGGGAATATGGTGTTTCCTTCATATTTCGAATAGCTGTATCTCCTCTCTTAATGGTGTTATCTCTGCGAAATTAGGCACAATCATAGTAATCGTTTACCTCTACAACAGTGCATAATTGCAACTTCCTATCTGTATTTGTGCAGGAGAAATAAGGTGATAAAGATGGGGACTATTGTATATCCTTTATATTTCGAATAGCTGTATCTCCTCTCTTATTGGTGTTATCTCTGCGAAATTAGGCAAAATCATAGTACTCGTTTTGCTCTACAAAGGTGCATAATTGCAGCTTTCTATCTGCATTTGCGGAGGAGAAATAAGGCGATAAAGATTGGGGAGTATTGTATTTCCTTCATATTTCGAATAGCTGTATCTCCTCTCTTATGGGTGCTATCTCTGCAAATTAGGCACAATCATTGTACTCGTTTACCTTTACAAAAGTGCATAATTGCAGCTTTCTATCTGTATTTTGGAGGAGAAATAGGGCGATAAAGATAGGTAGTATTCTATTTCCTTCATATTTCGAATAGCTGTATCTCCTCTCTTATTGGTGTTTTCTCTGCGATATTAGGTACAATCATAGTACTCGTTTACCTGTGCAAAAGTGCATAATTGCCGCTTTCTATCAGTATTTGTAGAGGAGAAATAAGGTGATAAAGATAGGTAGTATTGTATTTCATTCATAGTGCGAATAGCTTTTGTATCTCCCCTCATATTGGTGTTATCTCCGCGAAATTAGGCACAATCATAGTACTCGTTTTCCTCTACAAAAGTGCATAATTGCAGCTTTCTATCTGTATTTGTGGAGGAAAAATAAAGTGATAAAGATTGGGGAATATGGTGTTTCCTTCATATTTCGAATAGCTGTATCTCCTCTCTTAATGGTGTTATCTCTGCGAAATTAGGCACAATCATAATACTCGTTTACCTCTACAGAAGTTCATAATTGCAGCTTTCTATCTGTATTTGTGCCGGAGAAATAAAGTGATAAAGATTGGGGAATATGGTGTTTCCTTCATATTTCGAATAGCTGTATCTCCTTTCTTATTGGTGTTATCTTTGCGAAATTAGGTACAATCATAATACTCGTTTACCTCTACAAAAGTTCATAATTGCAGCTTTCTATCTGTATTTGTGCAGGAGAAATAAAGTGATAAAGATTGGGGAATATGGTGTTTCCTTCATATTTCGAATAGCTGTATCTCCTCTCTTAATGGTGTTATCTCTGCGAAATTAGGCACAATCATAGTAATCGTTTACCTCTACAACAGTGCATAATTGCAACTTTCTATCTGTATTTGTGCAGGAGAAATAAGGTGATAACAACATTATACTCGGGGGTGATTTTAATTCTAGAATATCAAATCTAAATAATTTGGATGAGGAAATTTTTGAAAATTCTTTTCTTGATCCTAAAAGAAGATCGTTAGATCAAAAAGAGGATAAAAGGGGTGGTCGATTAGTGCAAATTATGGAAGAACTAGGCTTGTTTGTGTTAAACGGGCGATCTTGTAGCGATTCCCCAGCTAAATTTACATATATAGCACCAAAAGGAAGTAGCGTAATTGACTTAGTTTTGATTAATCCATTAACCTTATCGTTAGTAATTGATTTTAAAGTTATAAATATGTTTTACTCTGATCATTCTCTATGCCAGCTCAATTTATCGACTGACATATCTTCTATTGTTAATCAAGTGAAACGACCTCAATCTAAGTTTATTTTAAAGAGAAACGATTCTTCTAAGTGGGACGATTATCGAAAGGCCCTATCGATTGTGCAATGGGATACTATTCTGTTGAGCAAAGAAGTTAATACTCTATCTAATAATTTTATTACTACTTTATTCCAGTCCCTGGTAGCCGCAGATATCTTGTGTTCTGTCTCTACTAAAAGTGTTTCTAACACATATAAGAATCAGTGGTTTTCTGAAGAGTGTTATGATGCGAAAAAGGAAGTTAAAAATCTTCTTATGTTATGTAAAAAGAATAACTTTAGCCGTGAATCACTTCCGTTATTTTTGGAGGCTAAAAAATATTATAGAAATTTAATTCGGACGGCTAAATCTAATTATGTTTTAAAAATACAATCTTCCTTTAGAGATACGCGTAGTTCTAAAGAATTTTGGCAAACGATACAAAAATTCAGAGGGAAAAAAACGTATATGAATGAGATTTCTATTTCCGATTGGTCGAATTTCTATAATTCTATTTACCCCCCTAGAACTTTAAGTGATGATAATTATTTTGGTACGTTTGACCCTCAAATGGATTCGGAATTCTCTAGAGATGAACTTGTACGAGTTTTAGCCAACATTAAGGTTAATAAAGCCCCTGGTCCAGACAGCGTTCCAAATGAGGCCTTCAAATTTCTCTCGGATAACTTGATTAATTATTTACTTAATCTTTTAAATAACGTATGGTCCGCTGAAGAAATACCTGCCTCGTGGAGTATGTTGAGAATGAAAATGGTTTATAAAAAAGGAAATCCCAGAGACCCTTTTAATTATCGCGGAATAGCTTTAGTGAACTCATTAACAAAAATTTTTACACAAGCTTTATATAACAGAGTAAGCAATTGGGCTGAGGAGAATAAAATTATACCCGAGGAACAGATGGGGTTCCGGAAGGGAAGGGGATGCAGTGATGCTGTGTTTGTGATATCGTCTGCTATAAATATCCATCTTAGACAAAAGGGTAGGGAACTTTATGTGATATTCGTAGATTTCCGCCGTGCCTTTGATAGTGTTTCGCATGATCTAATGTGGGTAAAATTATTTAAATTGGGCATGAGTCCTAAGGTTATCAGGGTTATTAAAAAATTGTATAATTCTGCAAGGATGTATGTTGATAATAACACAGATCAATCTGAGATGATAGATGTCACGTCTGGAGTTCTCCAGGGGGAAATTCTGAGCCCTTTATTATTCAGTCTGTACCTTTGTAATATTGTAGAGTATTTTACTAGTAGGGGAGCACAGGGAGTTTATCTTAACAACCTCCGCGACCTGTTACTATTACTGTATGCCGACGATTTGGCAATTATTGGCTTCTCGTGGCACGATGTACAGAGGAAACTTAAGATTCTTGAAGATTATTGTAAAGAGAACCACTTAAACGTTAACCATAAAAAAACTGTTATAGTCCCTTTTAAAAGAGGAGGTAGATTAAAAAATTTAAAGAAATTCTTTCTCAATAACTTAGAGATTGAGGTACAAAGAAATTATACATATTTAGGTGTGCCGCTTTACTCTTCAGCCAAATTTGCTAAATCTGCTTCAGATTTTTTAACTAAAAGTTCTTTGGCTATTCCAGGAGTGTTAGATATTCTCAAGTCAGTAAAAAGTGACAGCTGGCAATCAAGCATCAAATTGTTTGATAGTCTTGTGGTCAATGTGCTTTTATATAGTGCAGAAATTTGGTCCCCTCCATATACTGAAATAGTTGAAAGGGCGCAGGTCCGCTTCATTAAGCTTCTTTTGAGTTTGCCGCGTTCCACTCCTGATTTTTATGTCCGCCTAGAATCTGGTAGGATTCATCTGAAATTTAATGTGTTCAAACGGCTGCTGGGCTGGTGGAGGAAATTACTTGCTATGGGTAATGACCGCCTCCCCAGAATGTGCTATGATAGGCTTTTGCAGCTAAGTGATAGCAAAAAGATGCCCTTTAATTGGGTTACTGAGTTTAGTACCTATTTATTCGAGATTGGGGCACAGGATGTCTGGTTGGCACAAGACTTGAAACTGCTTTGTGATAATTATTCTTCCCTAATCGAAGCATGTAGAAATAATCTTTTATGTAAAGATATCTCTAAGGCAGAGACTTCTCATTACAATATGTATTTTAGAAATATAAGTACCCTAGGATTGGGAGAAGAGTATTTAACGTATAATATACATATAAATAAACTTAGAATATTTTGTCAGTTGCGGTTAACGGGGAAGAAGGTTAATAGGCTTTTTTATAAGGGGACAGCTTATAAGTTTTCTCCAGAGTCGAGTTGCCCATTGTGTAATTCGGGCAGTTTGGATAGCTTAGAACATTTTGTTTTAGAATGTAAATTATTTGATAATTTCCGTAAGCTCCATATTTCCGAATATGTTAGTGGCGGCTTGGATGTGAATTTAATATTTTGTAACTTGTTGGTACCGGAGTCACTTTCAAAAATCAATAAAATTTTCTATTATATTTCTAAGGCCCTCAAATTAAGAAATGTTATGTTAAATCTTCCCTAGAGGCATATCTCTATTTATTTATATTTTTAATACATGCTGAAAGTGTGACAGCTTGTTAATTTTATTTCATTACTTTTTGGTTTTTATTTTTTATTCTTAAGGGTAAATGTTTCTTTTTCTTTTGTTTTTCGAATTTGGTTCAACTTGACATTTTGTTTTTTTTGAAGTATGATGTTATTTTATTATGTATATGTTTTATAATGTACTACTCAACTCTTGCTAAAAAATTATATTTTATGAGCAATAAAAAAAAAAAAAAAAAAATAAGGTGATAAAGATGGGGACTATTGTATATCCTTCATATTTCGAATAGGTGTATCTCCTCTCTTAATGGCGTTATCACTGCGAAATTAGACACTGTCTTTGTATCCTTTTACCTCTACAACAGTGCATAATTGCAACTTTCTATCTGTATTGGTGCAGGAGAAATAAGGCGATAAAGATGGGGAGAATTGTATTTCCTTCATATTTCGAATAGCTGTATCTCCTTTCTTATTGGTGTTATCTCGGCGAAATTGGGCACAATCACAGTATTCGTTTACCTCTACAAAAGTGCATAATTGCAGCTTTCTATCTGTATTTGTGCAGAAGAAATAAAGTGATAATGATTGGGGAATATTGCATTTCCTTCATATTCCTAATAGCTGTATCTCCTCTCTTATTGGTGTTATCTCAGCGAAATTAGGGACAATCATAGTACTCGTTTACCTCTACAAAAGTGCATAATTGCAGCTTTCTATCTGTATTTGTGGAGGAGAAATAAGGTGATAAAGATTCGGAGTGTTCCATTTCCTTCATATTTCGAATAGCTATATCTCCTCTCTTATTGGTGGTACCCTTGCGAAATTAGGCACAATCATAGTACTCGTTTACCTCTACAAAAGTGCATAATTGCAGCTTTCTATCTGTATTTGTGCAGGAGAAATAAAGTGATAAAGATTGGGGAATATGGTGTTTCCTTTATATTTCGAATAGCTGTATCTCCTCTCTTATTGGTGTTATCTCGGCGAAATTAGACACAAACATAGTACTCGTTTACCTGTGCAAAAGTGCCTAATTGCAGCTTTCTATCTGTATTTGTAAAGGAGAAATAAGGTGATAAAGATAGGTAGTATTGTATTTCATTCATAGTTCGAATAGCTGTTGTATCTCCCCTCATATTGGTGTTATCTCTGCGAAATTGGGCACAATCATAGTATTCGTTTACCTCTACAAAAGTGCATAATTGCAGCTTTCTATCTGTATTTGTGGAGGAGAAATAAGGTGATAAAGATTCGGAGTGTTCCATTTCCTTCATATTTCGAATAGCTATATCTCCTCTCTTATTGGTGGTACCCTTGCGAAATTAGGCACAATCATAGTACTCGTTTACCTCTACAAAAGTGCATAATTGCAGCCTTCTATCTGCATTTGTGGAGGAGAAATAAGGCGATATAGATTGGGGAATATTGTATTTCCTTCATATTTCGAATAGCTGTATCTGAATAGCCTCTATTAATGGTGTTATCTCTGCGAAATTGGGCACAATCATAGTACTTGTTTACCTTTACAAAAGTTCATAATTGCAGCTTTCTATCTGTATTTGTGCAGGAGAAATAAAGTGATAAAGATTGGGGAATATGGTATTTCCTTCATATTTCGAATAGCTGTATCTCCTCTCTTAATGGTGTTATCTCTGCGAAATTAGGCACAATCATAGTAATCGTTTACCTCTACAATAGTGCATAATTGCAACTATCTATCTGTATTTGTGCAGGAGAAAGAAGGTGATAAAGATGGGGACTATTGTATTTCCTTCATATTTCGAATAGCTGTATCTCCTCTATTATTAGTGTTATCTCTGCGAAATTCGGCACAATCCTAGTACTCGTTTACCTCTACAAAAGTGCATAATCTCGGCTTTCTATCTGTATTTGTACAGGAGAAATAAGGTGATAAAAATGAGGAGTATTGTATATTCTTCATATTTCGAATAGCTGTATCTCCTTTCTTATTGGTGTTATCTTTGCGAAATTAGGCACAATCATAGTACTCGTTTACCTCTACAAAAGTGTATAATCTCAGCTTTCTATCTGTATTTGTGCAGGAGAAATAAGGTGATAAGGATGGGGAGTATTGTATTTTCTTCATATTTCGAAGAGCTGTATCTCCTTTCTTATTGGTGTTATCTCAGCGAAATTAGGCACATTCATAGTACTCGTTTACCTCTACAACAGTGCATAATTGCAACTTTATATCTGTATTTGTGCAGGAGATATAAGGTGATATAGATTGGGGAGTATTGTATTTCATTCATATTTCTAATAGCTGTATCTCCTCTCTTAACGGTGTTATCTCGGGGAAATTAGGCACAATCATAGTACTCGTTTACCTGTGCAAAAGTGCATAATTGCAGCTTTCTATCTGTATTTGTAGAGGAGAAATAAGGTGATAAAGATAGGTAGTATTGTATTTCATTCATAGTTCGAATAGCTGTTGTATCTCCCCTCATATTGGAGTTATCTCAGCGAAATTAGGCACAATCATAGTACTCGTTTTGCTCCACAAAGGTGCATAATTGCAGCTTTCTATCTGCATTTGTGGAGGAGAAATAAGGCGATAAAGGTTGGGGAGTATTCTATTTCCTTCATGTTTCGAATAGCTGTATCTCCTCTCTTATGGGTGCTATCTCTGCAAATTAGGCACAGTCATTGTACTCGTTTACCTCTACAAAAGTGCATAATTGCAGCTTTCTATCTGTATTTGTGGAGGAGAAATAAGGTGATAAAGATGGGGAGTATTGTATTTCATTCATAGTTCGAATAGCTGTTGTATCTCCCCTCATATTGGTGTTAACTCTGCGAAATTAGGCACAATCATAGTACTCGTTTGGTCTACAAAGGTGCATAATTGCAGCTTTCTATCTGCATTTGTGGAGGAGAAATAAGGCGATAATGATTGGGGAGTATTGTATTTCCTTCATCTTTCGAATAGCTGTATCTCCTCTCTTATGGGTGCTATCTCTGCAAATTAGGCACAATCATTGTACTTGTTTACCTCTACAAAAGTGCATAATTGCAACTTTCTATCTGTATTTGTGCAGAAGAAATAAGGTGATATAGATTGGGGAATATTGTATTTCCTTCATATTTCGAATAGCTGTATCTGAATAGCCTCTATTAATGGTGTTATCACTGCGAAATTGGGCACAATCATAGTACTTGTTTACTTTTACAAAAGTTCATAATTGCAGCTTTCTATCTGTATTTGTGCAGGAGAAATAAAGTGATAAAGATTGGGGAATATGGTATTTCCTTCATATTTCGAATAGCTGTATCTCCTCTCTTAATGGTGTTATCTCTGCGAAATTAGGCACAATCATAGTACTCGTTTACTACTACTAAAGTGCATAATTGCAGCTTTCTATCTGTATTTGTGCAGGACAAATAAGGTGATAAAGATTGGGACTATTGTATATCCTTCATATTTCGAATAGCTGTGTCTCCTCTATTATTGGTGTTATCTCTGTGAAATTAGGCACAATCATAGTACTCGTTTACTTCTACTTAAGTGCATAATTGCAGCTTTCTATCTGTATTTGTGCAGGACAAATAAGGTGATAAAGATTGGGACTATTGTATATCCTTCATATTTCGAATAGCTGTGTCTCCTCTATTATTGGTGTTATCTCTGTGAAATTAGGCACAATCATAGTACTCGTTTACCTGTGCAAAAGTGTATAATCGCAGCTTTCTATCTGTATTTGTGCAGGAGAAATAAGGTGATAAAGATTGGGGAGTATTGTATTTCCTTCATATTTCGAATAGCTGTATCTCCTCTCTTATTGGTGTTATCTCTGCGAAATTCGGCACAATCATAGTACTCGTTTACCTCTACAAAAGTGCATAATCTCAGCTTTCTATCTGTATTTGTGCATGAGAAATAAGGTGATAAATATGGGGAGTATTGTATTTCCTTCATATTTCGAATAGCTGTATCTCCTTTCTTATTGGTGTTATCTTTGCGAAATTAGGCACCATTATAGTACTCGTTTACCTCTACAAAAGTGTATAATCGCAGCTTTCTATCTGTATTTGTGCAGGAGAAATAAGGTGATAAAGATTGGGGAGTATTGTATTTCCTTCATATTTCGAATAGCTGTATCTCCTCTCTTATTGGTGTTATCTCTGCGAAATTAGTCACAATCATAGTAATCGTCTACCTCTACAGCAGTGCATAATTGCAGCTTTCTATCTGTATTTGTGCAGAAGAAATAAGGTGATAAAGATGGGGAGTATTGTATTTCCTTCATATTTCGAATAGCTGTATCTCCTTTCTTATTGGTGTTATCTTTGCGAAATTAGGCACAATCATAGTACTCGTTTACCTCTACAAAAGTGTATAATCGCAGCTTTCTATCTGTATTTGTGGAGGAGAAAGAAGGTGATGAATTGTGGGGATATTGCATTTCCTTCATATTCCTAATAACTGTATCTCCTCTGTTATTGGTGTTATTTCAGCAAAATTAGGCACAATCATAGTACTCGTTTACCTCTACAAAAGTGCATAATTGCAGCTTTCTATCTGTATTTGTGCAGGAGAAAGAAGGTGATAAAGATGGGGACTATTGTATTTCCTTCATATTTCGAATAGCTGTATCTCCTCTATTATTAGTGTTATCTCTGCGAAATTCGGCACAATCCTAGTACTCGTTTACCTCTACAAAAGTGCATAATCTCGGCTTTCTATCTGTATTTGTACAGGAGAAATAAGGTGATAAAAATGAGGAGTATTGTATATTCTTCATATTTCGAATAGCTGTATCTCCTTTCTTATTGGTGTTATCTTTGCGAAATTAGGCACAATCATAGTACTCGTTTACCTCTACAAAAGTGTATAATCTCAGCTTTCTATCTGTATTTGTGCAGGAGAAATAAGGTGATAAGGATGGGGAGTATTGTATTTTCTTCATATTTCGAAGAGCTGTATCTCCTTTCTTATTGGTGTTATCTCAGCGAAATTAGGCACAATCATAGTACTCGTTTACCTCTACAACAGTGCATAATTGCAACTTTATATCTGTATTTGTGCAGGAGATATAAGGTGATATAGATTGGGGAGTATTGTATTTCATTCATATTTCTAATAGCTGTATCTCCTCTCTTATCGGTGTTATCTCGGGGAAATTAGGCACAATCATAGTACTCGTTTACCTGTGCAAAAGTGCATAATTGCAGCTTTCTATCTGTATTTGTAGAGGAGAAATAAGGTGATAAAGATAGGTAGTATTGTATTTCATTCATAGTTCGAATAGCTGTTGTATCTCCCCTCATATTGGAGTTATCTCAGCGAAATTAGGCACAATCATAGTACTCGTTTTGCTCCACAAAGGTGCATAATTGCAGCTTTCTATCTGCATTTGTGGAGGAGAAATAAGGCGATAAAGGTTGGGGAGTATTGTATTTCCTTCATGTTTCGAATAGCTGTATCTCCTCTCTTATGGGTGCTATCTCTGCAAATTAGGCACAGTCATTGTACTCGTTTACCTCTACAAAAGTGCATAATTGCAGCTTTCTATCTGTATTTGTAGAGGAGAAATAAGGTGATAAGGATGGGGAGTATTGTATTTCATTCATAGTTCGAATAGCTGTTGTATCTCCCCTCATATTGGTGTTAACTCTGCGAAATTAGGCACAATCATAGTACTCGTTTGGTCTACAAAGGTGCATAATTGCAGCTTTCTATCTGCATTTGTGGAGGAGAAATAAGGCGATAATGATTGGGGAGTATTGTATTTCCTTCATCTTTCGAATAGCTGTATCTCCTCTCTTATGGGTGCTATCTCTGCAAATTAGGCACAATCATTGTACTTGTTTACCTCTACAAAAGTGCATAATTGCAACTTTCTATCTGTATTTGTGCAGGAGAAATAAGGTGATATAGATTGGGGAATATTGTATTTCCTTCATATTTCGAATAGCTGTATCTGAATAGCCTCTATTAATGGTGTTATCTCTGCGAAATTGGGCACAATCATAGTACTTGTTTACCTTTACAAAAGTTCATAATTGCAGCTTTCTATTTGTATTTGTGCAGGAGAAATAATGTGATAAAGATTGGGGAATATGGTATTTCCTTCATATTTCGAATAGCTGTATCTCCTCTCTTAATGGTGTTATCTCTGCGAAATTAGGCACAATCATAGTACTCGTTTACTTCTACTAAAGTGCATAATTGCAGCTTTCTATCTGTATTTGTGCAGGACAAATAAGGTGATAAAGATTGGGACTATTGTATATCCTTCATATTTCGAATAGCTGTGTCTCCTCTATTATTGGTGTTATCTCTGTGAAATTAGGCACAATCATAGTACTCGTTTACTTCTACTTAAGTGCATAATTGCAGCTTTCTATCTGTATTTGTGCAGGACAAATAAGGTGATAAAGATTGGGACTATTGTATATCATTCATATTTCGAATAGCTGTATCTCCTCTCTTATTGGTGTTATCTCTGCGAAATTCGGCACAATCATAGTACTCGTTTACCTCTACAAAAGTGCATAATCTCAGCTTTCTATCTGTATTTGTGCATGAGAAATAAGGTGATAAATATGGGGAGTATTGTATTTCCTTCATATTTCGAATAGCTGTATCTCCTTTCTTATTGGTGTTATCTTTGCGAAATTAGGCACCATCATAGTACTCGTTTACCTCTACAAAAGTGTATAATCGCAGCTTTCTATCTGTATTTGTGCAGGAGAAATAAGGTGATAAAGATTGGGGAGTATTGTATTTCCTTCATATTTCGAATAGCTGTATCTCCTCTCTTATTGGTGTTATCTCTGCGAAATTAGGCACAATCATAGTAATCGTCTACCTCTACAGCAGTGCATAATTGCAGCTTTCTATCTGTATTTGTGCAGAAGAAATAAGGTGATAAAGATGGGGAGTATTGTATTTCCTTCATATTTCGAATAGCTGTATCTCCTTTCTTATTGGTGTTATCTTTGCGAAATTAGGCACAATCATAGTACTCGTTTACCTCTACAAAAGTGTATAATCGCAGCTTTCTATCTGTATTTGTGGAGGAGAAAGAAGGTGATGAATTGTGGGGATATTGCATTTCCTTCATATTCCTAATAGCTGTATCTCCTCTGTTATTGGTGTTATTTCAGCAAAATTAGGCACAATCATAGTACTCGTTTACCTCTACCAAAGTGCATAATTGCAGCTTTCTATCTGTATTTGTGCAGGAGAAAGAAGGTGATAAAGATGGGGACTATTGTATTTCCTTCATATTTCGAATAGCTGTATCTCCTCTATTATTAGTGTTATCTCTGCGAAATTCGGCACAATCCTAGTACTCGTTTACCTCTACAAAAGTGCATAATCTCAGCTTTCTATCTGTATTTGTACAGGAGAAATAAGGTGATAAAAATGAGGAGTATTGTATTTTCTTCATATTTCGAATAGCTGTATCTCCTTTCTTATTGGTGTTATCTTTGCGAAATTAGGCACAATCATAGTACTCGTTTACCTCTACAAAAGTGTATAATCTCAGCTTTCTATCTGTATTTGTGCAAGAGAAATAAGGTGATAAGGATGGGGAGTATTGTATTTTCTTCATATTTCGAAGAGCTGTATCTCCTTTCTTATTGGTGTTATCTCAGCGAAATTAGGCACAATCATAGTACTCGTTTACCTCTACAACAGTGCATAATTGCAACTTTATATCTGTATTTGTGCAGGAGATATAAGGTGATATAGATTGGGGAGTATTGTATTTCATTCATATTTCTAATAGCTGTATCTCCTCTCTTATCGGTGTTATCTCGGGGAAATTAGGCACAATCATAGTACTCGTTTACCTGTGCAAAAGTGCATAATTGCAGCTTTCTATCTGTATTTGTAGAGGAGAAATAAGGTGATAAAGATAGGTAGTATTGTATTTCATTCATAGTTCGAATAGCTGTTGTATCTCCCCTCATATTGGAGTTATCTCAGCGAAATTAGGCACAATCATAGTACTCGTTTTGCTCTACAAAGGTGCATAATTGCAGCTTTCTATCTGCATTTGTGGAGGAGAAATAAGGCGATAAAGGTTGGGGAGTATTGTATTTCCTTCATGTTTCGAATAGCTGTATCTCCTCTCTTATGGGTGCTATCTCTGCAAATTAGGCACAGTCATTGTACTCGTTTACCTCTACAAAAGTGCATAATTGCAGCTTTCTATCTGTATTTGTGGAGGAGAAATAAGGTGATAAAGATGGGGACTATTGTATATCCTTCATATTTCGAATAGCTGTGTCTCCTCTATTATTGGTGTTATCTCTGTGAAATTAGGCACAATCATAGTACTCGTTTGCCTGTGCAAAAGTGTATAATCGCAGCTTTCTATCGGTATTTGTGCAGGAGAAATAAGGTGATAAAGATGGGGAGTATTGTATTTCCTTCATATTTCGAATAGCTGTATCTCCTTTCTTATTGGTGTTATCTTTGCGAAATTAGGCACAATCATAGTACTCGTTTACCTCTACAAAAGTGCATAATTGCAGCTTTCTATCTGTATTTGTGGAGGAGAAATAAGGTGATAAAGATGGGGACTATTGTATATCCTTCATATTTCGAATAGCTGTGTCTCCTCTATTATTGGTGTTATCTCTGTGAAATTAGGCACAATCATAGTACTCGTTTGCCTGTGCAAAAGTGTATAATCGCAGCTTTCTATCTGTATTTGTGCAGGAGAAATAAGGTGATAAAGATGGGGAGTATTGTATTTCCTTCATATTTCGAATAGCTGTATCTCCTTTCTTATTGGTGTTATCTTTGCGAAATTAGGCACAATCATAGTACTCGTTTACCTCTACAAAAGTGTATAATCGCAGCTTTCTATCTGTATTTGTGCAGGAGAAAGAAGGTGATGAATTGTGGGGATATTGCATTTCCTTCATATTCCTAATAGCTGTATCTCCTCTGTTATTGGTGTTATTTCAGCGAAATTAGGCACAATCATAGTACTCGTTTACCTCTACAAAAGTGTATAATCGCAGTTTTCTATCTGTATTTGTGCAGGAGAAAGAAGGTGATGAATTGTGGGGATATTGAATTTCCTTCATATTCCTAATAGCTGTATCTCCTCTGTTATTGGTGTTATTTCAGCGAAATTAGGCACAATCATAGTACTCGTTTACCTCTACAAAAGTGCATAATTGCAGCTTTCTATCTGTATTTGTGGAGGAGAAATTAGGTGATAAAGATGGGTTGTTGCATTTGCTTCATATTTACATAAAAGATTTACGAGAGTAACATTACGGCAAATTTGTACTAAACTATTGTATTTCAGGTTTAGTACAAAAGAGAAATGCAAAAAGTCGGGCACATAAAAGTGCAGATGAACATTTGATAAAGAAAAACAAAAAGAACGAAGAGAAAAGATGCGTTAGTTATCAGTATTGGAGCAGTGGATTGGCGGAAAACAGCAAATGAAAGAAAATTTGTCGGTTTCTTTTTTAGACCACTTTGTTCTTTAGTGCAGTTTGCCTTGTTTTTTTTTTCTTTTTTGTTCTTATTTTGTTCCCTGTGTTAAGGGAGAGAAGCTCGCCAAAGTATGTTTTTTTTTTTTTCAAAGTTGTAAGACCGGGCTAGATGGGGATGGGATACCTTCTCATCTTGGGACAGTTAATTTGCAGCAAGGCGCCGTGTATGTCAAGGTAGACCATTGGCAATATTAGTAGACGTGGGTGAGTGGTCTCCCATGAGTGTATGTTAGCGCCGCCAGGTAAACATTTCAAGAAGTTGTGCCCTTAACCTACCATAAGGGCAGACCTTCTAGCTAAGGCCGCCTTCTTGTTCCTTATCCTTTACTCTACAGAGACCATCACACACACCAAATACAGGCATCATCCCCCACAGACCACAATTAAATGAGATATATATCCTCGCGTATATACGTACAGACACATACAAAAAAAAAAAAAAAAAACCACCAGCAGACCATAAGTATTAAAGAGCACCACCATAAGCACCGCCCTTATATGTCTGTTTGAATCATTCCAACAACATTAGGTAGATGTCTGTACTCATAACAACGGACCGGGCGGTGAAGAAGGGTCATTTTATTAGGACTGGTCTTGTACTACTACCACAGAGAACAACAGCCCATCGACCTTCTGTCTGTTGGTATACTCGTACTGTACACAATAAATCATCGCAATTTACTCATAGCATTTTACTTCTTTGTTTTAAAACTTTTATTACTTATAATATTTTATTATATGCAATACTTAATGTACAATGTAGCTTACCGGAAATATTAAAATTGTAATAGTTTGTTTTAAAAGAGTTTATTTAGTTAAACTTTGTAGGAGCAGTAACAGGAGTTTCCTGTTATTGGAAATGAATTAAAAACCTCTTCATCAAGAATCACGCTCACAAAGCTCTCTCTCCCCGCTCTCTTGCTAATCCAATAGTTGTATCTCGCAAATTTTCTTCAAGCTCTCTCCCCGCTCTCTTGCTACTCCAATAGTTGTATCTCGCAAATTTTCTTCAAGTTCTCTTTCCGCTCTCTTGCTACTCCAATAGTTGTATCTCGCAAATTTTCTTCAAGCTCTCTGCCCGCTCTCTTGCTACTCCAATACTTGTATCTCGCAAATTTTCTTCAAGCTCTCTGCCCGCTCTCTTGCTACTCCAATAGTTGTATCTCGCAAATTTTCTTCAAGTTCTCTCTCCGCTCTCTTGCTACTCCAATAGTTATATCTCGCAAATTTTCTTCAAATTCTCTCTCCGCTCTCTTGCTACTCCAATAGTTGTATCTCGCAAATTGTCTTCAAGTTCTCTTACCGCTCTCTTGCTACTCCAATAGTTGTATCTCGCAAATTTTCTTCAAGCTCTCTGCCCGCTCTCTTGCTACTCCAATAGTTGTATCTCGTAAATTTTCTTCAAGCTCTCTCCCCGCTCTCTTGCTACTCCAATAGTTGTATCTCGCAAATTGTCTTCAAGTTCACACCTCGCTCTCTTGCTACTCCAATAGTTATATCTCGCAAATTTTCTTCAAATTCTCTTTCCGCTCTCTTGCTACTCCAATAGTTGTATCTCGTAAATTTTCTTCAAGCTCTCTCCCCGCTCTCTTGCTACTCCAATAGTTATATCTCGTAAATTTTCTTCAAGTTCTCTCCTCGCTCTCTTGCTACTCCAATAGTTGTTCCAATAGAAGTTCAAAAGTTTTTAGAAGAAGATTAATTTAAGTTAAGCATTTATAATGTATTTTTAAAATTCTCACTTTTGAAAAACTTCAAAGTTCAAAAAAACTTCGAGAATCGTAAATAAGGAAGAGAAAAAACACAATGAGAGGAATTATAATGTGCAAAACATATGTTTAACTTCGCAGCATGGTAGTTATCACATCATGATGTCATAATAAATAGAATTACTCACTAGAAACATGGGAATTACGACAACTGACGACATGTCAAGTTAACGAAACTATTATTTTCTTTAGTTTTTACACCCCCCTTTTCACTCAAAATAAACTTCTGCCATAATAATTAATTGATATAGTTCGTATTTATAAGCGACCAACAAACTGTTGTATTGTCTGTCTAACTATATTTGTATGTGTGTTCATCTGATGAAAGGTGATTATAATAAAACTCGTTACAAACGAAACTATGTATTAATGAACAAAACGTATAATTCTCTCTCTTTTCTTCAATCAATCGCTCTCTCTCTCTCTCTCTCACGCCAGTATTATTTATTTATTTACTAAAAACAAAAAATGACTATCGTTAACTATTAGCCATTCATCTAGTGTCGGCCATTATTGTAAATAAATTTACTATGAATTTCTATGAGAATAAGCAAGCCAGGTTACGTCGATAGTTATAAAAACTTAACTCTACTCAATTATTCATAAGTTTTTTTTCGTACATTTTATAATTTTATTTTTTTTTCAACTATTGTAATATCAACTGATGAAAAAAAAGTATTGCCAATCATTTTGAGTGTCCCCCCAGGAAATATTTGTTTTCCAAAATTTTCCCCAGAAAAGCCTTTCAACTGTTTTACAGGCTTGCCAACTGTATATTTTTAATAAAAAATCAAAACTGACCGGAAGTTCCACTTTAAATAGTTTTATTTCCCCCGTATTTTTTTTTTTTTGTAATTTCCTTCACAAATGGCTTCTACTCGTATTTTATTTAGAATGGAGTAGTATCCGGAACTTCCATGCGAATTTACTATTGTTCGAACACAGTGCTGGAAGTCTGTGAGCTCCTGCATGACGCGTGCCGCTTTTTCTTTCTCAGCTTCAACGGACTGCTGAAGTCGTGTTCCTTTTAATGCAGATTTGACTTTAGGTAAGTCACATGTGGCCAGGTCAGGCGAATAAAGCGGATGGCCTAGAAACTGGGATGTTGTACTTGGCTAAAAACGTCTTCTTGACAGACAATGCAGTGTGAGCTGGCGCCGGTTGTCTTGATGGAGAACCTACCCCGTGACTTGTTCTTCCACAAATTGGGTCGTTTTTTTCCTTACTCTTTCACGAAGTTGAGCAAGTACCTCACGGTAGTAATGTTGATTAATTATAATCGATGTAATTAATACAGTCGTCATCTCCTACGTCTTCTCGGCCATCTTGGAAACGCTTGAACCACTTAAAAACTACGCGCACGTGATTAACATTCATCACCATAAACTTTCTTTTAATAAAAGATAAGTTTCAGTAGCGGTTTTATTAAGTTTTTATGTGAAATTTCACGACAATCGTTGCTCTACTACATGATGTGTAGTATCATGTTTTCGGCAAAACGAAACTAACACCTCTTACACAAACGAAGGGTTCCGGTCAGACAGATTTCTCTACAAACACGTGAGACGCTGCAATCCGAAAGAGAAGGCTTTACGCTGCACAGCTGTCGCGGTCGTTAGGATTTGAGTTCTTCTGTAGCATCAGCATCAGTCTCGTTATTTAATAGCCACACCTCTTAAACATTAATCGCACTTTAGAGCGAAGTCTAACCACACTTTAGGGGAAATTAGAATTAGCAGACTAAGTTCAAAGAAAGTCGCAGGTGACTTAATTTGAGAAATAACGGAAATATCTATTCAGCAAACTGTTTCTTCCGGTATCATTTTTTGGTCAGAAAACTTATTACATTATGGAAATAGCGCATAATATCCGTTTTTGAGTAGTATAAGGTTTAATTCAATTGGAATTTAATAGATTAAATTTTTGCCCATCTCTGCCAACTCATTCGAAATGCCACCACCGTTTGATTGTACGATCCAAAATACACAAACCAATAGAAAAAGCATACAGTAATTTAGAAATGGCGCCACCAGAGATTAATCATAAGACATTATTAAATTTAATTAAATTATTTTATAAAAATCGAGTTTTATAATTTAAAATTTTAATAATTTGTGAAATAATAATTTGCTGAAGATTTCTTTAGCCATTAAAGGCTTAGTTCAAGCCATAAATTAGTTTAATCTAAAAAACCATTAGTACTTACAAAGTTAGACCTAAATCCAAATGTCTGGAAGTTTTCTACTACTTACCTGTAACAGAAAGACATTAAAAAAATTAGTTAATTTTGTAAACGAATTGACAAAAAAATGAATAAAATTAGTTTTTATGGTTAAAACACATTGAAGAATTTTATCATATTCACCAGTTAATTATTAAAACTACCAGTGAAGTCTGGTCAAATATGGGATTTTACTTAGCATTACGTCCAACTACCAACAAATTAGGTGTCGTGTACGGTGGCGACTAGAAAACATACGTTACTGTAAAATCCTCATATTAACACATTAAATAAAATGCAAGGGCTAGACTAGTACCGCAATACATCTTAGCTTTGCGGGTCTAGCCTATAACCGCCTAACATTCTTTACTACAAAATTCCTCATATTGACACATTAAATAGAATGCAAGGTACTAGACTAGAACCGCAATACATCTTAGCTTTGCGGGTCTAGCCTATAACCGCCTAATATACTTTACTACAATATTCCTCATATTAAGCATTGAATAAAATGCAAAGCCTAGACTAGTACCGCAATACATTTTAGCTTTGCGGGTCTGGCCTATAACTGCTCTCGGCTATCGAGGCACTTTTGCCTGTGACCTGTAATAGATTTAGACGTAAATAGCAGGTACTTGGGCGCAAATAGATATTTTAGAATTTCAATTACAATACACTATTCATATTAGTATATGCTAAGAGATATAAGCAAATTTCATTGGTTGTGGAGTAAAAGCAGATTACAAAAAGCAAAAAAAAAATCATTCAGTAATCAGTAAAAAGTGGAAAATTGAATTAACTGAATTTGAAACTTCAAAAATTTTCAGTTTTTGATTTATGCTTTAAAATGGATATAAATTCATCGACCAGGAATGCGCAAGAGAAGGAAAAAGCAGAATCTTATTTATTTATCAAATAAATGACTATCTTTTGCTGAGAGTTATTTTTTAAAAAATCGAATGTAATTTGAATATTGTATGACTGTTAGATTTATCTATTTCCAAGGGTTGGGGGCGTACATAGATTACATAAAAGGAACCATATATCAAGAGTTGAAAGTGTAGTTCTCTCTGTGCAAGCCAGACAGAGCTGCTTTTAGTATATGCACGTGAGGTTTTGTATGCGAGTTGGAAAACTGGCGCGCGAATTAACAATAATTATTGCCGTGCGTGCTCCGGGTACATAATGTGCTTTAATTACTGGTGTGTTTCTGGAGCCGTGGCTCTGTCTGATCAAGTCTCGCCTCCGTCCATCCCTCACCCTTCTCGCCGGGCAACCACCCTGGAGCGAGTGTGATGAGAGGGACTCCCGCTTCCCTTCCAGAAAATAGATTACCTCCACTCTTAAGATCAATTTGTTTTCTGTTCACGTATCAAATGGTGATGTGGTGCGGCTAGCCGTGGCCGAGCTACACCAGTTCTACCTCACACCAGAGCAACCAATCTTGATTATCTACTTTTCTCTAGTTCGTTTTCACTAGTTTTTATTAGAATTTCGAAGCTTTAATTAATCGATTTTTTTGCTAGTCGAAGTTCCTTTCGATTCTCTAAACATTCTATGGAATATATTTGTCTGGTTTTTTTTCAAGCCAATCCTTTTCTTCTACTTTCGCTTCATACCTATTTTTTCATTCCGGGATTCCAGGTAACGAATTTGCTGATGAAACAGCAAAAGAAGGAGCTGCGTGGATAACAATGACTCCTCAGCCCTGTATCCTATCGACTTTGAAGGAACAGAGGTGGAACAGTGGATTTTGAAGGAACATCGGAAACGGTGGAGATCCCGCCCGAGCTGACTGCCGTCAGTTTCGCCAGTCAAAAACGGCTATGGTTTGGCTTTAGCAGGTCCCCCGGATCCGGCCAGTTTGGTTCAAGTGTTGAGTGGACATGCGAATTCTAGCGTACCCATCTTTGTGGCCTTACCCAGTCGCCAATCAGCGCTGGCTCTGGTGAGTCCAATGAGACTGTGCGGCACTTTGTAGAGCTGTGTCCCGTTTATTCTAAAACTAGATTACTCGTCTTCGGGAGGTTAAATGTTTCCCTTCCCGGAGATTGTGGCGTCTGGTAATCTTTAGGAACTCTCTAGGTTTATTCAGTGCACTGGGCGATTAAGTCGCCATGCTCCCTAGTGTCCTGTCACTACTTTATTAGTTTATTGTATTGGCATCTGGCTATCTTTAGCCGGATTTGTTGTTTTATTAAAGCCCAGGTGTGTCTTATAAGGGCGGGGAACAATGGACATTTTGGATTGCCTGCGTTTCTTCCCCTTTTTGGTGGAACCGCCCTTCTAATACAATCTATCTACAATCTACTTCTTCATAATATATCGTCTCTGGCCACTACAATATCGTACATTAAACTCAAAGATTGTGTTGAAAACTTCCATCTAGTCCGATAATTGCCTCTAGGAAGTTATCAACTGTCGATAGACCAGTTGAGGTCCATCAGAGGGCATAGTGGTAGCCTCGTACACATCTTCTGGCACCGTTTTCCTTGCAAGTAGACTAAGCGAAAGTTATGGAACGTTTAAACCCACATTTGTCTTCGAGACCCACCCCACCATGCCGCTTAGCCCTTTTTGGACCTGGACGAACAGTTTTGTTCCCTAGAACAGAACCTATACAGGATTCTCTTTTGTAGCAGACCCTATACATTAACGAGGGTCTTCAAATAACCTTTTTTTTCATCGAAGGTGTGACGCCTGCAGGCCTACAATTTCCATGCAGGTTTACGACTGACTTCCTAGGCACACGGCAAAACTAGTCCCTGCCCAAGAAACCTGATGAGGCTGATTTGTTCTCCTTTAAATTAGCCCAGATCTATGCCTTGCCATTCTGCTTACTTCGGCTTTATAACCATTTCTTGTTTTAAGGATTTCGTTTTAGTCCATGGCAGTAAAATAATCGTCAATTTTTTCAGGCGGTGCTTAACATCTAACTACGAAAGAAGGTGTCGTGGACGGGGCTGGAAGCTCATACTTTACTGTAAACAATTTTTTCTTACAAATAAAAACTAGCCATACGCTGGATTCAAACTGATGCTCTCCAACTTACAAAGCCACGCTCTTGACCACTAGACCAACTCCCGCCCCCGGATATGTAATTTATACATCTTCCGCTTGCAGAATGATTCACTTAGGTGTAGATTTTCGTCCTGTAGCAGTAAACACTAGTTCGAACTTGACAGCTTGCCGAGTTTTTTACTACATAATAAGTGTAACGCTAAAAACCTTATTGTCGCGACTCCTTATGGCATCTAAGCGAAGTAATAATTAGAAATTTTTACGAATTTGGATTTTTGGATGAAATATGTACAGACAGACAGAAAATTACGTAAAAAAAAAAGGGTTTCAAAACGTATACTTCCGGGGCAGGCTGCAAATAGAAATCCTACAGGATTCTCTAAGAATGAGCGATAAAAAATAGGACAAACCTGATGGACAGATTTTATAGGCACTAAAATAAAAATGATATAAAACAATGATGTCACTCATCACATGATTAAGGGAAAGAGGACGGCCTGAAGTTGTTGGCAAATTATGTACGGTGGCACCAACGAGATGTTGTCTCTTCTCGAATAATAATAATAATAATAAAGTATGGTATTATCATATCTCTTTGGTGGTTGGTAGGAGTGTTGAAGGGGAGTGTCGTAAGACCGGTTTAAGGTGTTTCTGTATAGAAATTGAGGCCAGACAGTGTGTGTGTGTGTGTGTGTGTGTATAGATCGCGTGTTCATGCCCAAGAGTTTCCTGCGTAGAAAGTTGTCACTTGCAGGTACAAACATGTCTAGACACGCGCAGATCTGAAAAACCTTTATTTTATTTTTTTATTTTTTTTTCGCCGAGCTCACCAATCGCATACTAATAAATATCAACTTCTAAATCAATAATTTCATGGAACTGTTATTTTTTTTTTTTTTTTTTTTTGAAAACGGCAAAAAAAAAATATGGGAGATTTGGGTGGCTTAAAAACACGCTGCATGATGTCATTCTACAGGATTGGCCCCAGTTGGTTGCGTGCATGTCTGGACCATTTGAATTCTGTAAAAAAAAAAAAAATATTTTGCTTTCCGTTATCCCCTCCAAAAAAATCCGCTTTCTATCGAGTTCTATAATGAATCCGATTCACGCATGATACGAGTTCAAAATATGTGATGGAAACAAGTACAAAAAGTAATATTTGTCTCCTGAATCTTAGCCGTGCGAATAATTTCTGGTTTCGAAACGCTAATAATGATGCTAATAGGGCGCCACGGTAACCGAGCGGTTAGAGGCGAGACCTGCGAAGCTAATATGTATTGTGGTACTGGGTTCGATTCCCGGTCATAGGCCTTGGATTTTATTTAATGGTTAATAAAAGAAATTTACAGTAAAGTATGTTTGCTAGTCGCCTCCGTCGTCAACACCTAATTGGTAGTTGGACGTTAAGCCCCGCCTGAAAAAATAGGCAATTACAGTACTTTACTTAATGATGCTAATATCTTGCCGAACGGAAATGCACCCTTTTTTTCTCAGCCACAAATGAAAAATTTTTTCCAATTGTTTTCTCAGACCAGTCCATTATGTGCTTTCCCAAGTAGATGAACGATCTCAAAAGTATTTCAGGTTCAAATTTTAGGAGTTCCTAATTGTAAGATTTCTTTTTTTTTTTTTAATTATCGAACGCTTGGGCTTTACTTAGACCTAAGACTTTCTTGGAACCCCCACACTAGACTTAAAAGAACAGAACTAAACAGACGCTATCGACTACTTAAAAGACGATAGATCAAAACTCTCTCTGGACAACAAAAGACTGATTTATACTTCTATTTTGGGCGTATGGAATAGAGCTGTGGGGTTCAACCAAACGCTCCAATCTCCAAAGGATTCAATCGCTACAATCTAAAATATTTCGAACTATTGTACACGCCCCATTTTATGTCTCCCAACCTGGACTATACACACTGACCTTAACATTCCTTTTGTCACCCAAGTTGCTAAAACACAATACAGAAAACTCCACTTCAGCCTGCAATCTCATATAAATCCTCTAGCTCGAAATCTTTCTTCAAGAACTCTTCCTGACAACCCGGACAGGACGTCTTAGAAAGACA
Source organism: Rhodnius prolixus (assembly GCF_049639745.1). Taxonomy (NCBI): domain Eukaryota; kingdom Metazoa; phylum Arthropoda; class Insecta; order Hemiptera; family Reduviidae; genus Rhodnius; species Rhodnius prolixus. The sequence goes on along the minus strand of NW_027411603.1, from coordinate 6,400,134 downwards.
GTGGCCTCGTGATCTCCTCTCAAGTGAAGAGAGTGGTCTTAACAGTCTAATGTTTTGGAGTGTTAACACTGGCCAACTTCTCCACTTGTTACCTTATCATTTATTACTCTATTGTTATCATTGTTACTTAAGAGCTGACGCGCTGATTGTACCACAAATAAACGCAAAAAAAAAAATTATCGAATGGCACTAATTGATTGTTTCTCTTACTTTCGTCATTTATTTAGCGATCATGCCGACATGATCGACATTTGTCTTTATTGTGCAATGTCAAGCCTCTTTGATTACTCTGTTTCCGGTAATTATGCAGGAAGACCCCCAAAATCTCCCCGTCCCATAATCATATAAACTTGGCCATTTCCTCAAACACGAAGAATGCCATTTAAATAAAATCATTTCAAATTCGTATTTTATCGATTAGTTTTTTTCGATTTTCAATGTTTTCTGAGTGTGAAAAAGTGAAAATTATAAAAAAAAAACAAAAATTATACAGGCAGCGGAAAATTTAAATTAGGATTAGGCCATCCGGAACTAAACTTACAAAAATTCTTCGACTGAAACTACCACCTAATTTACAGAATAGTTTTTCAATATAGTCTAAGATTTTTTTTTTGGAAAATGCCTTTAACTATTTTTTCTCATTTTTTTTTTTAGGATTTTTCCACAACCTTGAGGTTTCCTCAGACCAATTTCCCTTCACAGATATACGTACCAACAATGTAGTGCACTGCAGGAACCATAGTTACCCTATTCAATCTAGACTATTTCTCCAGTGCGTTTCTATCCATCGCGTCTTGCACGCACAGCCCACAGTCCAGCCATTAGCTCTTCGATGCCATTTTGCCACCTGTTCCTAGGCCTGCCTCTTTTCCGCGTACCTGGGCGGGCTCAATTGCATGACAGTCTTCGGCATTCTACTTTCTGGCTCCTTTAACACGAGGCCGAACCATATAAATTTCCTTTTTCCCATTTCTTCCGTCACTTGCTGTGCTCCACTATTTTTCTTATATCCGCATTCCTCCTCCTCCTTTTTCTGCGGGATATTCTTGCGGAACGCTTCCAGAAATCCATTTCAGTCGCCTCTATCTTTTTCTGCATTTTCTTTGCTGAATGTCCACGTTTCTGATGCGTAGAGCAAGACGCTTTGAACCAACGCTTCATAAATATGCCTCTTGGTGCTGACCTGGACATTGCATTTTACCCGTATATGGTCCAAAAATGTGCAGTTTAAAAGAAAAAATTATAAGTAAAAACTCCTAAGTATTTTTGGTAAGAGATATTTGGGTCTCCAAACACGATTTCCACATATATATAATATATATTTATATGATTTCAACATCAACAATTATCGACAAGCAAGCTTGACACTAAAAAAGTGGTTGATAAACCAGGGAGTTAAACAAAATTATATATACTTTAGATAAACAGAGATTTAAATAATTTTCAAGTCGCCGGATGAGAGCGAATGAGGAAAGAGTTAAAAGAGCGGGAGCAACTAATTAAATAATTCTTTAAAAATGAAGAAGTGGAAGTTGTAAAAGACGAAGACGAAGAAGAAATTATTTAATTATGGATAATTATGAAAAATGTTTATCATTTCCTTTATATATATATATATATATATATATATAATACTTTAATAAGTTCGAGCTTATTATATAAATTATATCTACAGGCGCAACTGGACTTCAAAAAAAAACAAAAAAATGGCTTGTAGTATCATTATTCCGTCGTTTTTTAGTGTTTCGCGAATTATTTATTGTTTTTATTTATCTTTTTGTATTTGTATTTTTTTTTTTGGAGGAGGGGTAGGGGATAAAGGAATATATTTGAATAATTTCCATTAATCGTTTCAAGTTTGAATTATTTTCAGTTGATCTCTTTCATTTTGAATACTTTCCTTAATTTATTAATAGCGGTTATAGGCTGAACCCGTAAAGCTAAGATGTATTGCGGTACTAGTCTAGGCCTTGCTTTTTATTTAATGGTTAATATGAGGAATATTGTAGTAAAGTATGTTTAGGCGGTTATAGGCTAGACCTGCAAAGCTAAGATGTATTGCGGTACTAGTCTAGGCCTTGCATTTTATTTAATGGTTAATATGAGGAATATTGTAGTAAAGTATGTTAGGCGGTTATAGGCTAGACCCGCAAAGCTAAGATGTATAAAAAATGGTATGATAGCAGATGTAAATCATTGCGAGCAAGATCTTTTGCTTACCTGAAACTTTATAGGATTTCAAACATGGTGTGGGTGAAGAAGAAATATTTAGAAGTTAATAGAGAGTATAAAGAGGTATGTTTGATGAAGAAAAAAGAATATTTTATAGAATTAAACGAAAAATTTAAAGCTGTCAGGGATGGGAAGGATTTTTGGAATTTAGTTAGAACATTAAAATCTGGCAAATTTACGGGTAGTACGGAAATTAGATGTGAAAGTTGGGTGGAGCATTTTAGCAATTTGTTAAATCCGGTTAGTAATTCAGTTTCTATATCTTTTGCGCCAGCACTTAATGAAGATGAAATTTTAGACAAACCTTTTGAATTTAATGAATTAGTCTTAGTAATCGGTAAAACAAAAAACGGAAAGGCACCAGGATACGACAGAATACCCTATGAGTTTTACAAAAATAGCCCACAAAATTTTTTATCCTCTCTTTTAAATTTTTTTAATTTTGTTTATCAGTCAGCGAAAGTGCCAGATAGATTCGGTAGATCTATAATTTTTCCTTTATATAAGAAAGGTGATCCGAACAATGCATCAAACTACAGAGGGATATCTTTCTTAGATTGTATTTCAAAATTATTTACAGCTTTGCTCTTAGAAAGGTTAACAAAATGGGTTTCGGTTAGAAAAGTGCTTAATGAATATCAAGCGGGCTTTCGTAAAGGTTATTCAACAAATGACAATATTTTTACCTTGTTAAATATAATTAAGTTAAAAACTTATAATAAGAGAAGTAAACTTTATTGTCTATTTGTTGATCTGAAAGCAGCGTTCGATTCCCCGGACCGAAACTCTCTATACTACAAGCTAAATTCATTAGGCGTCTCGAGTAAGTTTATTGAGGTACTTAGGGGTCTATATAGGCGTACTGAATCTGCAGTGTGGACGAATAATGGTTTGACTACATCTTTCGAGACTAAAGTCGGGCTGAGGCAAGGTTGCCTGCTCTCTCCTTCACTTTTTTCTCTTTTTTTAAACGACCTGCATGACTTCATTGGTGGAGGGATCTACATCAGAGATGTGAACATTAGATGTTTAATGTATGCAGATGACGTGGTGCTTATGTCCTCGGAACCAAAGGGTTTACAATCAATGGTAAATAATTTAGCAGAATATTGTAAAATGTGGAACCTTGTGGTAAACTTAAGTAAGACCAAAGTCATGATTTTCGGGAGGGGTGGAAGGAGGAAAAAGAACGAATCGTGGTCATTAAATAGAGATAAGTTAGAGATAGTAAATTATTATAGGTATTTGGGCGTTGGCCTAACCCCTCAACTATCACTAACAAAACATTTTAAAGAAAAAACGAGCTCCGCTAAATTTGCAATAGCTTCAACCTACAATAATTTTCTGATGAAACCTCAGGTGCCCGTATCCAGTAAGTCTGAAGTGTTTAATTCAGTGATGAGGTCAATTGTTTGTTATGGTGCGCAGTCATGGGGTTTCGAAAATTATGAAGAAGTCGAAAAATTAAATTTATTTTTCATTAAAAAGTTATTTTCCCTACCTAGGAATGCTCCGTTATTTCATTATTACCTGTTCCTTCATCTAAATTACATCAGAAAAGTTCTGAGTTTACCATGTGGCCGCCTTCCGAAAGTTTTAGCAGAGGAAGTAATAAAAAAGAAATTTTACTGGCATAAAGTAAACATGGAATTATTTTTAAAAGTTGGTTTATTATCTTATGAGCAAGCTGCGAATAATAAAGAAAAAATCTTAGAGGATCTAGAATTTAATTTTTTAGAAACGGTAAAGGGCAGGGGGCCCAATATTCTTATTTCCACTCTTTGTACAAAGATTTGAATTGGAATTTGGGCTCAAATCATTACATGACGGATGAAAACAACTTAAATTTTATGAGGTCTATATTTATGCTTCGAGGCCAATTAGTGAATTTAAACTTTAATGTTTCCCGAACTGAGGACAGGAGACTTTGCTCATTATGCAATTGGGGGAAAAAAGAGGACTTAATTCATTATATAGGGGAGTGCCCCATTCTGCGGGAATTCCGGGTTCGATGGTTTGGCAAGCATTTGTTAAAAAAAGAGGAGGTAATCGAAATTTTAAATGGTAAAAATTGGAAGAAGTTGCACTATTATCACTTAGAGGCTAGAAAGTATCGGCAGATTTTAGTCGATGAATTTAATTTTTAATTTAAAGAAAGGATTATTATTTTTTTTGATCAAAATGAAGTGTAATTTAAATTAATTTACGTTTTTATTTATGTATCCTTAAGATTGTGCGTGGTGTGGTATTTGTGTGGGTGTTTTATTTGTATTTGAGTGAGATTGTGTGATTGTAAATATTTATTTCAGAAGTTGTTTTGTTTAATTTATAAAAGTAGAAAATATTTTTTTTTTTTTTTTTTTTTCCATTATTTTAATTTTTTTTGTTCGCCGGACTGGTTTTATGTATTCTTTAATTTTTGGATTTTTGTTTTATTTTTATCACTTTTTATGATTTTTAATTAATGTTCAACACTTCTCCAGCAGATGGACTGAGTCCATGCTCAAGTGTTTGGGAGGTTAATAAAATTTTCTATATTTTGTAAAATAAGTATTTAAATAAACGCATTATTATTATTATTATTATTATTATTATTATTACTAGTCTAGGCCTTGCATTTTATTTAATGGTTAATATGAGGAATATTGTAGTAAAGTATGTTAGGCGGTTATAGGCTAGACCCGCAAAGCTAAGATGTATTGCGGTACTAGTCTAGGCCTTGCATTTTATTTAATGGTTAATATGAGGAATATTGTAGTAAAGTATGTTAGGCGGTTATAGGCTAGACCCGTAAAGCTAAGATGTATTGCGGTACTAGTAGTCTAGGCCTTGCATTCTATTTAATGTGTTAATATGTGGAATTTATAGTAAAGTATGTTTGCTAGTCGCCTCCCTCCATCCACGACACCTAATTTGGTAGTTGGATTATAGCACGCCCTGAAAAAATAGGCGATTACTTTACTTTATAAGTAGAATAAGTATAAAAATCGAAGTATCCGTGAAATACAAAGCAGCCATATTGGTTAAACCATGGTGAACGAGTAACACAATAAGAATTAAAATGAAAAAAAAAAAAAATAGAAAAAAATAAACATAAAAAAGACTCACAAACTCACAGACACAGTTCTAAGGCTCTTTATCATTGGTCAGCATCTAGCCGCTTCATTCTTCATACTGTCTTTCTGATATATGTACAATTTATGTAGTATATATATCTGTATTTTATATATTATATATTCAGATTCTTCGTAAATTATGTACTGTATTTTGTTTATTATTATTATTATTATCATCTTTAATTTGTCGAAATATGCCTTATGACCAAATGATCGTAATACGAATGCTTCACCTGCCAAATCGATTAACTCCACTATTATATTAAATTTTAATGCCTAAACACTCTATTGACTCCTAACTGTATAATAATCAAAACAAATTTCGGCTGATAATAAGTATTAACACCACTAAATGACAAAAACAATTTTTTAGCCATTGAATAATGAATAATTTATTTCTGAAGCCAATCTGATCAACTCCATACTCTAAATGTAAATTGTAATAAAAATTTAGTTAAATCACTTTATTCAAACGCAATTGACCGACTTCTCAAACATCTATTAAAACATGATTATTATAAAAATTTAAGGACAAATCGTCATAACGGGAGCTCAAGTACACCTAACGAAGAAGACGATCATTTATATTGCTGAAGAATCAAATTAAACTAAATAATATTAATTGTTGTATTTGTAACAAAACAGTTATTACACATTTTTGTCCAAAATCTTTAATAAAAAATTGTATCTAAAGAAGTTTTCCTGTAATAGAAATATAAATTTAAGACTGAATTCGAGTTATTCATATTCTTTCACTTTGCCAAATCGATTAACTTCCTTAATCACGGTAAAAATTGTCGTAATAATAACGATATATTCCATTTTATACTTTTAATACTATGTCGATAGATAAAAGATACATCTGCAGTAAATACAGTCTACATCGTTTATTTGAATCTATTGTTTAACAGGAATTTTAAAGTTCAATATATACTAGTTTCTCATTTTTCTCAACTTTTTGTTTTACGGAGAGTTAATCGATTTGACAAGTGAAGCATTCATATAATACTATTAGATTTCATGTATCTGTAACGAGAAAATGCTTACCAAATATTCCAAACACGTAAAAATTTGAGAATCCCCTGACTAAATATGTAACTTAAGTGTAATTCTTTTTTTAACACGTTTAAACGTTTAAAAGTCTCGTTGCTTTCTTAGGACGTTTAATTCGGTTAAGATTCTTAAAATTCTCTGGCTGGCGCGAAAAGCAGAAAAGGGAAATAAGGTTAGAAAACAAAAAGGAAATGGGTTTTGGGGCTGCGTGAATAAGAACCGTTCCCCCATTAGGTTAATTTTTTTTTTTAATTATTTAATTCGTTTTGATAAAATAAAAACGGAAGTATTTCTGGTAAAAAAAAATATTTTTTATATCAGTAGATTATCATTAAATAATAAAAAATTGAAACTAATAAAATTTTATCACATCAACGTGACTTACATTATAATTCCACGTTAATAGGGCCTATTATGTATGTGAGTTTTTATAGATTTTTATGTAATACAATTACAGATAGACTTTTTATGTAGTAAGCACAAATCTCTTGAAAGATTGATTATTTTTTATTTCAGACTTTTTTTATCGTTTTGTGGGAATGGTCTAAGTTCTACCCTCTCTAAAATTCTTCTGGGTGCCCCTCACCAGTCAAAAAAAAAAACAATCTGGCATGACATGGACCTTCTCTCATCACTTTATCTGGAATTGTTAACTGATATGAATATGGCACTACGTACATGGACTTACTTATTAAACATTAATTCGGATTAAATGTGAAACAAAAATTCAATAATTTGAAATTATTGGTTAAACAGGAAATACTATTTTTCAAAATCGATTTCAAAATCGAGTTTTTACAAGTTTCCTTATAAGTTACTACTATGATTTATTTTAAACTTGTTATCCTCATAGCCCACAAACTGTTCTATAGCTTTTGGTTTTCTTCTGAATGGCTGTTAAACGCCCGTAACCGTTTAATGTACTGTCTTCTAAATGTTATTCCAATTAACATTACATAGATAATATTACAGAATGGCGAATCAGTTCTCACATCAATTAAATCTTATAGAAATGTTGTTTGTTATTTTGAAATAAAACAGATACTATTTTAAAAGTGTTGAAGACACAAAGTATACTTGTTTATATCTCAAGAGTGTATAAATAGAAAAATCCAAGTTGTACGTGTCTTTATACATACAGATCTACATACAGAGATCTGTGGCTACAATGTACATGCTTCGGCAGAGTGAGGGAGAGAGAGAGAGTGAATAATCTCCCAAGTACAGGCGGACGGTAATAGAGGTACATTTACTACCTGACGTAATTGCCGCGGGAATCTTTGAGTCAACATGGAGTACAAAAACCAAAAAGAAAAAAAAAAAAAAAACGAACAAGAAAACGAGGCTACAGAGAGTGTTCGTCCAACAACAATCTCCAACAGTCCTTAGAAGAAAGAATAAGAAAAACATCTTGGATAACCCAACCAACTTTGATATCCATCACTTTTTTTTTCTCAGGATGCCATTATCACATTCTTGTTTTCTCCTTTACTGTTATTGTCATCTCTTGAGGAATATTGAAAACTCAGGTGTACCTGATAGATTACTGACGCCAAATCCACTGAGCCTAAAAGCTCAGTAAAAGAGATGTTGCCACTCAGCAGTTTTGGGTAGTTTTAACGGGAAAAATCAACTTACTAGAAGAGGAGGTTGCTATTTTATTAAAAACTTTGTTTTTTGGGGCAAATTGATTCCATAAGAATTACATTCCCTTCTTTAATAGGCGCCACGGTAGCCGAGCGGTTATAGGCTAGACCCGCAAAGCTAAGATGTATTGCGGTACTAGTCTAGGCCTTGCATTTTATTTAATGTGTTAATATGAGAAATTTATAGTAAAGTATGTTAGGCGGTTATAGGCTAGACCCGCAAAGCTAAGATGTATTGCGGTACTAGTCTAGGCCTTGCATTCTATTTAATGTGTTAATATGAGGAATTTACAGTAAAGTATGTTAGGCGGTTATAGGCTAGACCCGCAAAGCTAAGATGTATTGCGGTACTAGTCTAGGTCTTGCATTTTATTTAATGTGTTAATATGAGGAATTTATAGTAAAGTATGTTAGGCGGTTATAGGCTAGACCCGCAAAGCTAAGATGTATTGCGGTACTAGTCTAGGCCTTGCATTCTTTTTAATGTGTTAATATGAGGAATTTTCAGTAAAGTATGTTAGGCGGTTATAGGCTAGACCCGCAAAGCTAAGATGTATTGCGGTACTAGTCTTGCATTCTTTTTAATGTGTTAATATGAGGAATTTACAGTAAAGTATGTTTGCTAGTCGCCTCCGTCCAAGACACCTGATTGGTAGTTGGAAGTAAAGCTCGCCAAACAAATATATAAATTAAAATCTTGATTCAATTGAGCATACATTCCATTTGGGGGGCTACGATAATTTTCAAATTAAAAAAAAACATGAATGAACAGAGAAGGAGTAAAACATATATTCATTCAATTTTAGTTTCTTTAGAGAGTGGGGTAGTAAAATCTGTATTCATCGCACAGATATTATTATGGAGCCTTAATGAATCGCCATGATTATAAAGTGACTACTATATTATACTGTCAACCTACTCACTTTTCTTCATTAACTATTATTAATTTAATTCATAAATTATTATTTTCATGTAGAAAAGGAAGTATGAATGAAAAACAATTTATAATAAAGAAAATACGATGTTGACAAAGAACTTCTTTAATCTTTTTTTTTTATAATTATTTTTAATTAGCACTTCTTTCATTCATTAATTTTTTCTAATTTTATAATTAATTTGATAACAATTTTTTTAATTAACCAAACACTCCTTATTCGCAAAAACATCTCGCTAAAACAGGTGATAGAAGTTTCTTTTTCTTATTTATTTTATTGGTAAAAAATCGGAAGTGACCACTCAGGAAGGGAATTAGCTGAGAGGTCAGCGTGAACTGGATTCCAACGAGGAGATCCCGGGTTCTAATCCCGGGTTGCTAGCGCTTAATATTCTCCTCCTCCTAGGAGCTGCTTCTTATAGACAACACTGCCCAGTGATGGACAGTGTTGTCTGTAAGAAGAGGAAGAGTTGTCCCAAAGCAGGAAGTGCACTAAAAAAAAAAAAAGCTCCGGGCGCCAATGACTTCACTTTAAAGAAAATGGTTTGCCCGCCCCCAAAAAAAATATTTCCATTAAATTGTTACTTCCGGTGAATTAATTAATTAATTCCGGTAGATTAATTTCAGGTTATGGTTGGCTATCACAGTATTGAATTATAATTTTAGGCTACTTGTGATGTATAGCTTTTGAGTAATGATAGTTTAGATCTTAAGTAGTTCACCAGGAGTTCGTAGCTCTTGGTTAAGTTCAGTAAGTCTTGTTTTCGGTTTCAAGTGAGTCTCTTGTCTAGAAAAAAGAAAAAGATAAAGTAATCGCCTATTTTTTTCAGGCGGGCTTTAGATCTAGCTACAAATTACGTGTCGAGTACAGATACAAACAAAGCAAACATACTTTACAGCAAATTCCTCATATTAACACATTAAATAAAATGCAAGACCTAGACTAGTACCGCAATACATCTTAGCTTTGCGGGTCTAGCCTATAACCGCCTAACATACTTTACTGTAAATTCCTCATATTAACACATTAAATAAAATGCAAGACCTAGACTAGTACCGCAATACATCTTAGCTTTGCTGGTCTAGCCTATAACCGCTCGACTATCTAGGCGCCTTGTCCTAGGTACAGTCCAAATTACTACACATGGTCAGCTGTTGGAGCAGGCCTATTATCAAAAAGATGGGCGCAAGTGTTATCGTTAGTGTTAAAGACAATTTTTATGTTTTAAATTTTAATTATTAAAAGAAAACTTTAAATTACAGCTGGGACACAAAACAAGAAATTGATCTTGAAAGAAGAGTGGAGAAACTGTTAGTCCAAGATCCTACAATTAACCACTCCTAATTTATGGACGAGTTCTTAATATGATGACAAGGAGCGGGGGAATTAGTGACTAAATGAATTTAAACTAAGAAAATGATTGGCTGAAGAAGTAGAAGAAGATGAAGAAGAAGAACTTCAAATCACCTCGGGAATCTTAAAATAAATCTATTAAGTGGGAGGAACAGCGAATGGTAACTTATAGGGAGATTATAGTTAAGCCTGTCATGGCCACTAATCACCCTTCATCAAGCTAGAAGCTCCAGAACTGTGTGTTGATGTGGTTATTGTAAGCGTTCATCACTTTGTTGTCTACACACTCATTTGTCAACAGTATCCAAACCTCTCCGAAAACTTCATCAAGTTACTTTAGTTCGTTCTCTTTCCATGTATATATGTTCCATCATCAATATTATTATGGACCATGGATGCTAGGCTCCTCTATTTCTCCTACCCATTTTGTATATTAGTGTACAGACATATATATTTGTATACTTAATTACCTTACTAATGGGAGAAGGTTATGGAACTGGTTCTAGTCATGCTATATACCCAAATAAGGTAATTCCTATTAATTCTTTAAGTATCTTTGTACACTTCTCAATGTACAAATAACATCCTCTCCATTAATGACGGGATCAATGGTCATCTAATGACGTCAACTGAGAGAATGAACAGCCACAATCGGCTTTCTCTTTCTACCCATTCTCCTGGTTCCAACTTATTATTTCTCTTCTAGTTTCCGATTTCTTTAACTTTCCCCTCAAAATAAGGTTTTCCTAAAACCCCATGAAGATCTATAATTTTTATTTTGGGGCGTTATTTGGAACTAGATTTTTCAGTAGTAAAGTAAAGAAATGCCAATATTTTCAGGCAGGCTTTACGTCCAACCACCAAATTTGGTGACAGTGGACGGAGGCGACTAGCAAACATACTTTACTATAAATTCCTCATATTAACACATTAAATAAAATGCAAGGCCTAGACTAGTACCGCAATACATCTTAGCTTTGCGGGTCTAACCTATAACCGCCTAATATACTTTACTATAAAATTCCTCATATTAACACATTAAATAAAATCCAAAGGCCTAGACTAGTACCGCAATACATCTTAGCTTTGCGGGGCTATCATCTAACCCCTTCGCCATCTTGGCGTCTAGATTTTTCAGTATTTTTCAGATTTTCTCAAAAATGGCTTCCACAAAGTCCATTCTTCTAGGATATACTTCGCATTCATTCCTACAGGTACACTTCCAAGTTATACTGTGGTGTAGGTTCCCTGTAACGTTTTTCAAACTTTATAATGTTATAAAGAATTTAAACCAATTTGATGGCTTATATTTTACGCATACAACCTAAAGACCATTTTTTTTGGGGGTGGGCTCAATGGACCCAAAATTTCTGGTATTTTTGGCGAATACTCGAAACTGAATAAAAAAAAAAAAACAACTGCGCAACTTTCTCAAAATTGAAACGTCATAATTTAGCACAGGATTTCCATTAATCGAGAATATTTTATTTACAATTATCTGTTCTTGTGAAATGCTATAAATCAGATGATTATTATTATATTTGTTCAGTTAGGTTTTTGCATGCTATTGCTAAAATATTAGAGGCGTACATACATTTTTTTTGCAATATGTAAACTAAAATATATAAGAATGACGTTGGTTAATAATACATTTAGAAGAGAAACTTAGCTGGAGGTTAAATATATTTTTCTAATAAATAAATAATCTTATTCTGAATTATTTTGAAAGGATTTATAAATAAGTAAAAAGTAAATTTCCATTTAAAATATATATATTAAGGACGATAGATTGTGAGATGGAGGATGGAGTCTGTTAGGAGTGAGAGAGAAAGAGTGAGAATAAGGGAGAAAGTTTTGGTTGGCATGGTGATAAAGATCTTCAGGGGATGCTGCAGGCTATGATTTCATCATTAATATTCTGATGATCCTTACACACAAATAAACGTGGAATAAAACAGCTCGTTTTGCTCACCTTATCTAAATATATCGTCTTGCTCTCACTCACTCTCTCTCTCTCTCTGTGTGTGTTACCCCAACACGTGAACAACACGTTTTCCATCGAAGAGAATATCAAAAAGAATGTTTATAGTGAAAACTTAGGAAAAGAAAAAGGAAAAACCAGCACATTTCGTTATGTACGTATTTTAATATCGTAGAAGAAGATGAAAATTTATCATTTCCCAAGCGAGCGATTAAATTCAAGGATTCCCATCCTGGGCCTTAAGGATAATTTCGGATTACCCACAGAAATCATTCGATAGAAATATTGAAAGTCCTTGCCATAGGACTTCATTAAACTTCCTTTAAATTCAGTCATTGAAGAAGTAGTTCAGTCAAGAAAGCGATCTGAGCTCTATTACACTCTGCAGAGTTTAAACTTAGATCACAGGTAACTAGCTGTTAATATGCAAGGTAGTAGACGATTATATTGTTGCAAAAAATAAAAAATAAATAAAAGTTGAATCGAATTCTACTTTCGATAAATTAATCGATTTCTAAAAATCTTACTAATTGTTTGATTTTATTTACTGGCAATCTTTTTTTAAATATTTAACAGTATATTTATTGGGTCATTTTAGATCTTTTACAAAGCATAAATTGGTTTTTTTCTGCAACCATGTAGGAATGTTCTCATTACTCAATTAAAATCAGCTGTGTAATGCCCAACTTTACCTCACTAGTAGGGAAAAATTCCCATTAGTGTCACTTTCCTCACTGGTGAGTGGAAAAACTTTATTGTGCTTCCTTGATATAAGAAGTTTTGTTATTAAATATTTTCTGTAAAACTTTAATAGGCTTATTTAACGTAACTAAATAATTAAAAAACGAATATTAAAAAATAAAATAAAAATTGAAAGGAATATAGAAATAAAAATAATACTTTAATAAATAATTAGATATTTTTAATTACAACAGTTAAAAAGGTTATAGTGTTACCTTATAGAAATTTAAAATGGATTCTAGTGATTCCTGTTTAGTTTTTTTTTTTAGTTAATAACCCTAATGGTTGCAGAAAAAATATAACATTTAACTCGAGTGTAAAGTATTTTCCTCACACTCGGCAATTTGCACTTGCACTCGCCTCGCTTCGCAAAGCTCGTGCGTGCAAACCCTGCCTCATGTGAGGAAAAGTACTACTTTCCACACTTGTTAAATAAATAACTATTACGGTTGGTAACGTCACAAATACCTCAGCATAAATTTACTAAATTCCAAAAATAACTAAGTTCCTAATTTGGCATTTAGATGGGCACAAGGTTTAGCAAATTTTGAGAGAGAGGCCAAAGATCCTCTCCTCCCAAAAGTTAAAATAAAAAAAAAAAACCTGAGATAAATCTAGCTCGCGCACAGCTTCTTAATAGTACAGTAAATTTTATTTGCTTCACTGAACACATCATATTAGATCTGGATGTTGGTGCATTTGTATTGTAGTGTTGGATAAACTGTATTGTGAGTCAATTTTTGTGAGAATGTCTGTGCTATGGTACAGAGGATATGATGCTGCGTTAAGGTTTAGGGTAGAGTAGTTACGTGCAGGTATTCAACCATCTTCATCTCACACTCAAACACATCCGTAATCCTTCTCCTACCACCTTCATCTCTGTATGTTCAATCTGATTCTATTCTTTTCTCCACATCTATGCCTCCATTCTTTTATTCTAGGTACTAAACTGTTTTACCACTTCTTACTTAGAGGAAAACCAATGTGGAGAGAATAGATAATATTAAAATCTGGTGTGAAATACTCAGAAGACTCTTCTCTGATTACAATAACTGCACACTACAATGAAATAACATCTAAAGAGAGGGAAACCTAACCAATTAACCCAAAACGATTGCGAGAAAAACTATAAAAATAACAAAAAGTGATCATTTCCGTCAGTAAAAAAAAAAGTGCTCCTTCCGGTTACAGAATCTCCTTTAAACATGGAATTCAATCAACTCATTTAATCGACCTGAATATGCAGTCATTGGATCGTCGCCAAAATGGCGTTTTAGAAGGAAATAGGGCAAGCTTTAACAAAAAAAAAAAAGAAATCGTGAAAACTATTATTCGTGAAAATTTGGAGGACTGAAAAATGGTAGAGAGATTTTCTTTGAACTAGAAATTTTTAACAACTCATTTAACCCTCCTAAATTTTACGATAAGAGTTGGAAGCATGCTTACGAAACAGCACTTTAAAGTAATCTGGATTTCAGTTTTTTGTTTTCTATTTTTTAATAGCTTCTCAATTTTTTATTTATAGCTTGATATACTTATTGATATTAGGCGCCACGATAGCCGAGCGGTTATAGGCTAGACCCGCAAAGCTAAGATGTATTGCGGTACTAGTCTAGGCCTTGCATTTTATTTAATGTGTTAATATGAGGAATTTATAGAATGTTAGGCGGTTATAGGCTAGACCCACAAAGCTAAGATGTATTGCGGTACTAGTCTAGGCCTTGCATTTTATTTAATGGTTAATATGAGGAATTTATAGTAAAGTATGTTTGCTAGTCGCCTCCGTTCACGACACCTAATTTGTGGTAGTTGGAAGTAAAGCCGGCCAGAAAATAGGCTTTACTTTACTTACTCACATATTTAATTTTTTTATATTTTATAACTAACTACACTTACAATTCAACAATTACACACAATTTAAATTCAAATAAATTCAAAATACACTCTCAAGACTTTCCCATAATAAATAAACTTACAATACTTAATTATGTCCTTGACCTAATATCAACTATTGTAAGAATGTAAGAATATCATTACGCTATTTAAAGCCACAATTGTCTTTGACAAAACTTATTGGTCTGTACTAAAATAATCACATGGACACTCATATAATACTTGAATATAATTATTAAGATTTCCTTGTCCTACATACTATTTCTGGTATGTACATGCATCATAAATCGAGCAATAGATATCGAAATATATAAAGCTCGATAAATAAAACGTTTATCTCAAATGAAAAACCACTAAATTAGTGGTGGTTAGCGTAACGTAATGATCTGTAATATGGAAATAAAAAAAAGAAATATATATGGGAGTGTCCAGTTAGCCAATAAAGAGGTTAGCCACTTCTGTTGTTAGCCAACAACTGTGTTATTATCTTGCGAATTTTGGGCGGATGTGGCCGATTAAGATCTTGTTCTTCTTCTCCTTGTGACTTATTTCAAAGTTACGAATCATGTCGGGTTTTCCTCATTCACTAAAGACTTAATCAAAATATTCAATTTGGCCGTTTGCTGATCGTTTGGTTCAGTAAAATCTGTTCAGCAAATGAATAGTTCGTACAAAAGTCAAAAGAAAAGCCACTTTCTACTGTGGCACTTCTAATTTGTTTGGGAAATAGATTTTCAATCTATTTGAAATAGGCTCCAATAGAATTCATCATTATCATCTGTCTACGGCACTATAACCACCTTCGCAGGGGGTTACGCCTGCTTAATTGTAATTATTATTTTTGGAACATGGTTCTTCACGGCACCGCAGCCAAAAAAGGCTTTCTAGGTAATCCAGAAAATAAATCCTCCCCTTCTTACTTGGTCCAACATCTTAACCATTAAATGTTTTTGGTGAGGTATGATCTTCTTTGGGTGGAAAGTGCCAAATATCTCGTATCGCAGCCTCGCGGTAACTACGCCGCAGTGGACCACAATGTAAGAAGCCTCCTCTTCCTGATACAGGCTAAACATTCGAAGTTCCGGGTAAAATAACCCCATCCTGTGAAGATGTTTTTCTGAACCTGCCGTGCTCTGTTATATTGCCAGTCGCTAGACTAATCTGTTTTCTACATCAAGGATATTCTCGATTCTGATTGTACACAGATGGGGGGGGCTTAATACTTTTACCAAGGTTTAATCCCTGGATACTTTGTCGTATCTCCAAAGCCTATGCTTGGACCTTTTCGTGATCTTTTGACGGCTCTTTTCCATGTTCTACTCTATTACCGCTCCTTCCCAGATTAGTTTACCTGATCCTTCCTTGGCGTAGACATAAAAAAATTCACAATAATGAATCGCCGCACACAATGAGTTGGTATCTTTGGCCCCCAAAAAAATAGTTTTCACATTTTCCTTTTAGTCACGCCCAGTTTTCCTATATTCATTTTCCGTACCGTTCTCTTTCTTCTGAGATGCCTTATTACTTGACAAAATAAGTGAAATTTTTTTTCAGGAAACTTCATTTAAGTGTAGATCTTAGGGAACGGTGAAGTTATGCCCTTTCTAAAAGTTCCGTTACAGTATTTAGTACGGTTCCATCACCTATTTGATATTTAAGGCGATCAATTTTTTTATATGCAAATGCTTCAAGTTGGAGGTTAGAGAGCTAGCTCACTTGGAGCGTAACCTATGAGTATTTACTCACGGATATAGCTGGACAGCTTTTCAATGTTACATGAAAATTTACGAAGTAACTTACGTTGCGAGTAGGAGGAAGTCGAGTAAGTTTTTACTCCATTTTCTTTTGGCAAATTTGAATTTGAAATAAAATAAATTTATAATGTGCGTGTTTCTTTACACATAGTTATTTGTACTTATCATTTTGATACATCATCTTTATCCACTATTATTACTGAAATATGTAGAAACTTTCTTTTTTGGTAAGAAACATCGCCTGGCTACGTTGGCCGGAAGCATGGCAATTCCCGCTTAGCAGGCCGAGCCCTGATGATGTATTTATTACATCATCGCTTAAGTTGATTTCAGTCGAATTTCAAAAAAAAAAAAAAGAAATCAAAGAAATGAAAGAGAGAGAGTGAGGCGGCGAGTAAGAAATTCATTCTTATTTTTTGGATTTTTGTATATTTTAGAACAAAACACATAACTGACTGAGGACAAAGAGAACAAATTGCTTAATAGATTAAGATTCATATTAGTCATGTCAATTTTATGATAAAAAAATTTACATAATGAATGATGCATGTTCTTAAACAGGATGTAATACGACTGTATCAAATCGTTTCTAACTTCTCTAGGAAATACCACAAATAATTTCAAAAGAAATATTAAATGTGAATTCCCATAACAGAATCGAAATAAATAAATCGATAAAATCGATAAGCGATAAAACTAACACCATCTTTATACTCGTAAGAGATTTTCTTGTTACCTGTGAGCGTAACCTCCCTATTCCTTCTTGAAGTGACCTTTTAATAGAATTCACGTAGCAGAATAGTACTTTAAATAAAATTTATGCACTAAACTGCAGTTGCACTGATGATTGCACGATTTTTTTATAATTTTTATCTCTGTTACTTTATGTTTCCAATTTTTTTTTTTTTTGAAACATCTTGCAAGAACTTAACATCTCGTATTTCCTGTTTTTAGATTGTTCAAGAAGATGAACGTGTTCTAGTGACTTATCTATTGGGTAAGTACACGTTTAAAATTAATTGATTTTGATTGTAATTATTTTTCTCTAAATTGAAACCATAAAGTATGACGCGAGATGCAATAAAGAGGAAGTACCACTGCGATCTAAAACTTCGCTTCCGGCTTGTTTGCGCTAGGTACTGATTTAGGAGGCGTTGACAGTGTTTGGCTTGCTATGTTGGTATTTTCTAGTCTCAGTAGAGCTCTCTACTGGATTATATTCGCAGTTTATTTAGCTCTACTGGATTCGATACCCAATTCAGGAATTAGATTTTATTCAATGGTTGGTTTATTTGAGAAATTTATAGTAAACTAACTCACACGACTTCCTTTTACCACAATTCCTGGTTCTTACAACTGTAAAACTTGTTTAATTCGTTCTTACATTATCCTGGCTGTAAAACTGCTCAGTTACCCAGAAATAAACCTTTTACCTTCTCCCAGCCATCCTTAAAACGTCCTGTTCAGCTATTTGTTTAGCATAGTGAACGGTTATAATCTGTATAATGCAGGTATAGGCGCCACGATAGCTGAGCAGTTATAGGCTAGACCCGCAAAGCTAAGATGTATTGCGGTACTAGTCTAGACCTTGCATTTTATTTAATGTGTTAATATGAGGAATTTGTAGTAAAGTATGTTAGGCGGTTATAGGCTAGACCCGCAAAACTAAGATGTATTGCGGTACTAGTCTAGGCTTTGCATTCTATTTAATGTGTTAATATGAGGAATTTTGTAGTAAAGTATGTTTGCTAGTCGCCTCCGTCCACGACACCTAATTTGTGGTAGTTGGACGCTAAGCCCCGCCTGAAAAAATAGGCGATTACTTTACTTAATGCAGGTAAAAAATTAAATACGAGTGAGTTCGAACCATAAGAACATTTAAGAGAAAAACGTTCGACAAGATTTTCAACAAAATTACATAGAGGATAATTTTTTGAAAACGGTTTCAAAATTTTACCAAAAATATATATATATATATATAAATATAATAAAATGGAATAAATATTTCTAAAATAATGGGGGTTATTAAGTTTAATTTATGCAAGAATTTCTACTTTATATAATTTTTTATTTTATATATATATATATATATATATATTTTATCTTAAAAGGACACATATTTATAAAACCGGAGCTGGGATAGTGAGGGAGTGAAGGGGATTGGTGGACCGTTGTTGACAGTTAAGGAGCTAATTTAGGGGAGCTGTCTCCTCTTTTTTCTTTTTCTTAGTTCGATCTTTGAAAATGTCAAACAGTAATATGTGTTTGGGATAATTCTGTAAAACGATCAGGAAGTAATCAGGAAGGGCCGATAGTAATCTTACGTGTGATGTGAAGCGACATTTTTTTTTTTGAACTGCCTGGATCGGGAAGAAATTTTTTTTGCTTTAATACTACAATTAAATTGTCACAAATGTAATTAAAATGAACCATCTTCTTATTAAATATGTTTTTTTTATTTTTTGAGTGTAGAAAAAAGTTGCTATGATATAATTATAAACCACTTTTGGGTGGGGGGAATTAGGGGAAGAAGAAAGAGAGAGAGAGAGAGATTTTTTAAATGTGGTCCACCAATAAGAAGACGTTTATTTACCAAACAAAAAGCTGTATCACATCATCGTCATCATCCCATCATCCAGAGAATGATCAAATGTTTTAAAGGAAATACAAAGCTAAAAAAAAACAGCACGCACCTCCATTTTATCATCTTCCTTCTCTCGCAATCGTTTTTTGGTCGCTTTATTTTTTGTCTTCATTTTTAATTATCCTAATTTATTCTTTTTTTATTTTCTGGCAACCTGATACATAATTAACTTAGTACACGCTATTTTTTAATTTTATTATTATTATTTTTTTTTTTACATAAATCCAGTAAAAAGAGCTTTTTTTATCTTAAGTAATAATCCCCCTGCCTCAAAACAGGCAAAACGCTTTACATCCAACTACCACAAATTAGGTGTCGTGGACGGAGGCGACTAACAAACATACTTTACTACAAAAACTCCTCATATTAACACATTAAATAGAATGCAAGGTACTAGACTAGTACCGCAATACATCTTAGCTTTGCGGGTCTAGCCTATAACCGCTCGGCTATTGTGGCTCCTCAGACAAAAATCATTTAATTTTTTTTTAAAGAGAAGAAAATAATTAATAATATTAAATGTAAATAAATTAATAATTATTATTGAATTAATAAAAATGATTAGATCATTTAATTAGAAATGTAAAGAATTTTATCCAACTACGAACGCACGTTCGCAGAAATTTGTTTCGGTTAGATTTGCAATTTATTTTCATTATATATATATATATATATATGTATATAATAAATGTAATAGAATAAATGAAGAAGCAGTTTACTAAATTATATATAATTTTGTTAAAAGAAGACACACTTCCATCTTTATAAGACACATGGCTATTAAAGTTTAAATTGGATTGTATATAGGTATATATTACACATGCTTCTTATAATCCCCATAATGTACCAATCATTATTATATAATATATAAATAACTGCTATCTAATATTATTCCAATAATATTGATTTTAAATTTTTAATATTATTCTTTCGATATAAGGAAATTTTTTACCCGTTCACTTCAAGAAAATTAAGATACATGATGGCATCTTAAATACACGGCCTTCTTTATCCATCATTAAAAAGTCTAATTTAAGGATGAAGCAATTTCTATCAATATTGAATTTAATTTCATTCAAATTTTAATATTATTATTTTTCCCTTTCTTTTTCTGTGATCTAAATATAAGCGAACCTAGAGCTGGTCTTAGACGTTCACTTTCTCTCCCCATTTCATTTATGAGAAAATGAAAAAAAAGTTGGGAGAAATTTTTAAAATTTTTCTTAATAATAAGAAAAGCATAAAAAGAAAATTTTATTCTTAATTAAAATATTATTTGCAGTTTTTTGTTTTGTTTCCTGCTATCTCTGCAAAAGTAAAATTACATGTTTACGGAAGTTAGGTCTTTAAACAGTAAATAATTACATTTGTTTTTGTGGTATAAATAATAATGATTAAAGTTGTAAGCCCTGTCTGTGGGTGCAATCGGAGAAGAAAGCAGAGAGCTTAAGAAAGTAGAGTTGGTAAGACTGTGGATGTGTTGTACGATACGATATGGTGTCTGTATGTTTGTCTGTGACGAGACAAGTACCATCATGTGCGTGTGTGTAACCATATATTTACAGCGGAAAGCATGTATTACAAGGTGAAAAGGTGTTAGGATTTCAGGAAGGCTGTGAAGAACATGAAGCAGAAGAAGTAGTAGTGGTTTACAAGTGATAGGTGAAGCTGTTAGTAGTCCAACGGTCTCATACTAGAAGGGCCTAAATCCTTATTTCCGCTAATGAAATGTTCCTCTAACGAATGAAAAGATATTAGTTACCTAGGGTGCTTTTAATCTTTAGTTTTTTGAAAAAAGAAAAAAATAGCCGTTCTCTGCTACAAGAAGTAAGATACAGAAAGACTTAAGAGAAGTACAAGAGGTCGTCTAGCAAGTTGCTAGTTAATAATAGGTTTTCATGCACAAAGTAGACCGACAGTGATGCGCATGCGCTTCTTTTTTAGCTTACAAAAAAATAACCGCTTGAACGTCTCAGCTTCCAAAAGCTCCACGAACACCCACTAACTGCAATTCATCAAAAAAAAAAAAATTATTTCTACCACCACTAACTGCTCGAAAGCCCACATGAAATAAATTACAGTAGTTCTTAATACAACAAACAAACTAAAAATTCTTTGAACTTATTCATCGATTAGCGGAAACGATGCTTTTAAAGTTTCCCCAATTCGAGCTATAAAATCAGGGCTCTCTGAATAGAAACTTTAACTTCCTAAATCTTTCTTGATAATCTTAACCAGTTAAGCGCGTTTGACGTGTACGAGGGGGTACCCAAAAATAACCGGAATTGCGTTGCCGCGCATGGAGCTTATGTAGTACGCATTTCTGCCGCTAGACGTGTATAGCGCAATTCCTTGCCAGTTCAGTCCTGCCTGTGTTGTCTGCCTGGCTTGTTCTGTTCATCTGCAGTGATTGTTTTTACCAGCGCTGTTTTGTTCTTTTTTCGTTTTTTATGATGGCAAGTTTAAGTGAACAACGTGCAACTCTGAAATTTTGTTTTCTACTCGGCAAAAATGCTGCTGAAAGTGTTTTAATGTTGAAAACAGCTTACAAAGATGACGCTATGAGAAAAACTCAAGTATACGAGTGGTTTACTCGGTTCAAAAATGGCGACATGTCGATTGATGAGAAACCTCGTTCTGGACGTCCATCAACTGCCCGAATCGACGAAAATGTTGAAAAAATTCGAGAGCTGGTGTTCACAGACAGTCGACAGACAATTGATCAACTGTCAGAGAGTAGTGGGTTATCTTGGAGCTCGGTTCAGCGAATTTTAACGGAAGATTTGGGGATGAAAAGGGTTGCTGCCAAGTTTGTTCCTCGAGTTCTGACTGACAATCAAAAAGAACATCGAGTTGAAACATGTCGTGCTTTGAAACAACAGCTTGAAACTGATCCAGACTTTCTGTCAAACGTCATTACTGGTGATGAGTCATGGTGCTATGGTTATGACCCAGAAACAAAGCAACAGTCGAGCCAATGGAAGACGTCATCTTCACCCCGACCAAAAAAATGTCGTCAAGTCAAGTCAAACATCAAAACAATGCTGATTTGCTTTTTTGATGCCAAAGGCATAGTCCATTCAGAGTTTGTCCCCCCAGGTCAGACCGTCAATCAAACCTTGTATTTGGAAGTTTTGAAAAGATTGCGCAATAGTGTTCGCCAAAAAAGACCCGATTTGTGGCAAACAGGAGACTGGTTCTACCAACACGACAATGCACCTGCACACACAGCCATCTCTGTTACACAGTTTTTGGCTAAAAATGGCATGGTTCCGCTGCCCCACGCACCTTACTCGCCTGACCTGGCTCCGTGCGACTTTTTCTTATTTCCACGCATGAAAAAGGGCATGAAAGGTCACCGATTTGACAACATTGAAGAGGTCAAGAAAAAAAACGAAGAAGGAGCTGTCAGCCATTTCTAAAGATGACTACAAAAAATGTTTCGAACAGTGGAAGCACCGGTGGGACAAATGTATTAGTTGTAATGGAGAGTATTTTGAAGGGGATAAGGTTGTTCTGTAAAAAATTTGTAAATAAATAGCTTTTAAAAAATAATTCCGGTTTTTTTTGGGTACCCCCTCGTATACACGTTGTGAAAAAATATAAAATTGCCATTAACTACAAAAAAACTCAAAATTTTAATAATTTTTTTTTGTTTTTTTAAATCAAATCTTTTATTGTAATTTACCGCTGCAACAGTTGTTGCAACAAGCAAATATGGTAAAAGAAAAAAGAAATAAAAGAAAATCATGAGTGGAGAAGGCACCCAGTGGTGCCACTCCAGTAACGGGCTTTGCTCTCACGATGAGAGTAGATCACGAGGCCATCTTCTCTTCAATCTCCTTAGAGGATTACCTGGTAATGTGGAGGGAAGATAGGTGTTCTATGAGAGGGGTTTAGGATGAGCTGCTGTAGAGTGGAATGAAATTTGAAAAAACGAGTGTTAGCAAGATCTGTAATGAAAGGGATTTTGAGATCATTATGGATAGTGTGAGGTTAGATACATAGAACGGAGCGTTAAGAAGTTTTCGAAGTACTTTTTGACTGTAATGCCTGGAGGCGTAGTGAGTTGGAACGCTTAGTCGATCCCCATACTTCGACGCCGTATGACCAAATGGGTCGCAGTAACAGTAGATATAAGAGTCTTTTGTTTTGTAGGTTAAGTTTCGAACGTTTGTCAAGTAGTCTGGCGAGAAGTATTTGTAGCGTTGGTTAGTTTCTTGTCTTTTCAGTCTAGTATGGGGATTCGTTTGTCCATGTGCAGTCCAAGGTAGCGTACTTTGTCCACAGTTGGTACAGGAGTTTGGTTCAAGATGATGGGAGGTAGGATTTTCCGTCTGAGAGTAAATACTACAAAACTTTGACTTCGTAACGTTAGTTTTGATTCTCCATTTGAAAAGCCAGTCCTGTAAGTGGTTGATGTGTGTAATAAAATACAATAAGAATATTATTTGCAGGGAGGTTTTCTTTATCTTACCAATAGAACTGCTAAGTATTTTATACGGAGTCAGCCAAATGATAAGTGGTTGGTACATGTTTGGTCACCGCATTAGAGATTGGGGAATTATCAAACACAAATAGAAGCTCTCAACCCTTGTGCAATGCCCGTTTTTACCTTTTAGATAGAGGTTCAGACCTCAGTACGAGCATGATTTCATTTTGCACAGAGAATTCAAAGCTCTTTTCTTCTCTTGTACGTACATCATTGTCTGATTTTAGTTCCTGGTAAAGAGAGAGAGATTATTACCAATTTCTATCCTAGATTTTTTTAAAAAATTAATTTTATTGCCAAGCTTACGACGTAGGGATCATCTAAATGGGCGTCGAACTTATTTTGACAGAAATAGATAATAATGTAAATTGTTTTAATGATATAAAAGAATACGTAGTTTCCAAATATTACAAGGTTGGTATGCCTTCTTTCCTGTCTTGTTTTAGGTACTAAGTGTGGTTGTTTTTTTTTGTGTGTGTGTAAATGTTCTTGTTTAAGAACAAATCAGTGGTGCCATTATCAAAATGAAAAAAGAAGTTCTTTTCCGTGTATTGTAGTAAGTTGGCAAACATGTTTTTTAGTTTGTTCGTATCCGTTTTCAAAAATTTAGACTATTATATTCAAATTATTTCAAATACTTTCCTTTTTTGGGGTTTTTGTCTCCGATTTTTGTGTTCGGGAAATCGAACGTGTGATAATTTTCAGCGCTATGTAAAGTGCAGTGGTATTGTTTTTCATACGAGTGTGGGACGTTTCACCTATATATTTTTTGTGATAATTTCTCCATTCTATTTGATGCAATTTTTTTTTTAAATCTTTTATTGCAATTTACAACTGCAACGATTGTTGCAACGAGCAATTGTGATATAATATGTCACGAAAGTGATTAGGAGAGAAGGCACTCAGTGGCGATACTCCATTAAGATGCTGAGAGTAGATCGCGGGGTGGCCATCTTCTCTTCAATCTCCATGGAGGATTACCTGGTGGTAATGTGGAAGAAGATAAGTGTGCAATTTGAGGGTTAGGTTAGAGCTGCTGAAGAGGAATGGAATTTTTAGAAACTGAGTTATTGGCTAGATCTTAAACGAAAGGGATTATGAGGTCATTGTGGATGGTGAGGTTAGCTAAATAGAACGGAGCGTTAAGAAGTTTTCGAAGTATTTTTGACTGTAAAGTCTGGAAGCGTAGAAAGTTAGAACATTTAGTCGATCCCCATACTCTTCGATGCCGTATGACCAAATAGGTCGCAGTAACAGAAGGTATTTCGTACTGATTATTTATCTTTTTCAGTCCGGTCTATAAGATTCAAGAAAAACTTTTCTTTTAATTTTATGACTGATTTTCTGATGAAAATTTAAGTTTTACAAGAAAGAGGCTTTCCTGTTTTAATTCTATTGATAAGTTGGTGTCCGTTGATGCTTTGTTTGTTGTTCTTCAGGAGTTGATTTGATTGGCTATTTCGTAATACTATTTGATGACGTGTTTTTGAGAAGGTGGCTGTTAAAGCTGAAGTATTGTTTTTTGAAAGTCTCTGCTATGTCCTGATGATTATTGGGTAGATGTGAGATCTAGGTTACGTGAAGCAAAATTCTGGGCAAAATCCAGAATAAGAAAATATCGTGTGAGTCTTCACCCTGGACTTTTCTTTTTAAATTCTTAACTAAAATAATAATAATCATAATAATGAAGATAAGGGAAATGACGTTGATGGATTGAGAGCAACGTTATTATTATACAGCATATTTTGTACCCTCAATTAGCCAAAGCCATCTGAATTAAATAAGTGTATTTCCACAAATTAGGTAATTTTACTCAGGAAAATATTGTATAGCAACCATTTTCTTGAACTTAAAAGGTTTTCTGCGCATAGTCAAATGATTTAAACAATTTTGACTTAATTTTAATTTTATTTTTTTATTTCTTTTAACGTAATTAAAGCAGGAAGTGCTGCAAAGCCTTCAACTGTGGTTTTCTGTCATTTTAAGCTAAAATAAATTTGTGAAATCCCTTGAACACTGCAAAAACAACAAAATTCTTTGGTAGGGATTGAAATTATTTAGAATTTTCATTCGCACTCAGTTCGAGCTCAAATTTGGTTTCTATTTTAGTGGCCATCCAGGGTTTAGGGATCTATTGTGGGCTCCCACCTCTCTAGAGTTAGCCCTCCAGAGACCCGTCCTTTTAATCAGACTCTTAATTCTGGAGAGCGGCTCCTGGGTAAAGCTCCTCAGGTCTTGGTTTTTCCTCCCCCGAGGAGTGACATCCTTAGCCCAGACAAGCCCGACGCACTGGAAATACACCAAATGGACATTTTCCAGTTTTTCTTCGGGTTTGTCTCGCGTAATTACCAATCGCATACTGTGTATGTACATTACAGAAACATCTTTCCACGTTAATCCATTTTAGGGCCCTTTTTTAGGATAGAAGTCGGGGTTACAAGAAGTGGAGAAACATACATAATGTACGGTCTTTTTCAGACAAGCATACAGATTCACGTCGGTTGCCCTTAATGAACCGTAGTGGCTAGATATCCATCCCATGAACGAATAATTTCTGTTTGCCTCTTATCCTCCGTCAATGAAGACTCTTGGCCGCTAACCCAGTGGCTAAAAACAAACACTGATATACCTGATTCATTTGCGACCCTTCACTGTCCAAACATCATGTTGGCCCTTTTGCTGGCCCAGAAACCTTTAGCTTGTCTGCAATCCGTAGACTAGACCTGCTATTCTAGCCACCGAAACTTTATTTAAAAAAAAAAAAAAAATTGAAGGCTCCCCCCCAAATAGCGAACAATTCCCCAATTTTTCCTCCTTCCTTTACAATCTACAGGCTCTCGTCAAAACTTGTCGCTCAATCTTGTAAAAATTTGGCGGTTCGGAGTTTCTCTGCCGTTTTGAGAAGCTATTATTTTCTTTACCTTCTTCTTCTAAGCCGCCGATGCTCTTAGTCGATAATTGACAAGAAAAGGAAATGATAAACAGAAAAGCTTCAATAAAAGTAATCGCCTATTTTTTTCCAGGCGGGCTTTACGTCCAACTACCAATTAGGTGTCGTGGACGGAGGCGACTAGCAAACATACTTTACTATAAATACCTCATATTAATACATTAAATAAAATGCAAGGCCTAGACTAGTACCGCAATACATCTTAGCTTTGCGGGTCTAGCCTATAACCGCCTAACATACTTTACTACAATATTCTCTCATATTAACACATTAAATAAAATGCAAGGCCTAGACCAGTACCGCAATACATCTTAGCTTTGCAGGTCTCGCCTCTTAACCGCTCGGCTACCGTGGCGCCTTAGAAAAGCTTCAATATATGTACATATTTTTAAGCAAAAGATCGATAAATTGTATTAAATTTTTCAAACCAGAATTTTTGAACTTCCTTTCTATCATTAGTAGGGGGGGCCATTTGTTTTACATAAATTACGTACATACGAGTACAAAAAAATACTCAGATAAATAATTACAATCCGTTCATTATAATATCTATTTTACTAACGAGTTAAGTATTTGCGTGCCCTATTCACTCTGCGCACTATTTATGGAGAATTGGCGTGCCGTACACCAACTAAAATGGTTTTTATCAGTTTGAAAAGTAGAAAAGGAAAAGTTATTCAGTGCTGCCAACTTTACTATCTTAACTTTAATTTATAAACACTCTGTACATAACCTACATTGAATTTAAATTAAGTAAATAGTTATAAATTCTAATTAGCCTTAGTTTTTAATTAAAATGCAATTTGTGAAACTCTCACAGACATTTTATTCCACGTGTATGTGGAATGGTCAGGTTTGGGGTAGTAGCTATAACCGGGAACTAGTGCATGGGAGATTTCCAGTTCACGAGCTCTGCGTGAAGGTACTTTTTATTTGATAAACAAAAATGATTAGTAGTAAATCAAGATTCGGCGACTCCTGATCTGCTGCAAGGACAGATCGGTTGGGAGCAGTGATTTAGTGGAGCGGCTACTCCCTGGAACCAGCTAAAGCTATCCTCTCATAGTTGCCACTTGAGCCTAGATTTCCCCAAGAATAAAGGAACAAAAAGGCTATAATAGAAGGTGAAGGGGGGAGCCGCCAGTAGGCCGGGATTAACCACTCACTGGAGAACAATGCACATCCCAAGTATACGTCCTGGGTGGAACCTAAGAAGTTTCTAGAATGAGTTAGACGCTCCCACAAACCTCATGAGTCTCCTAAACTGAACGTTTCGTTCAACACCTCCCACACAGTTCCATGCTGTAGGCCTCAGATATGATAAAACTTAAAACTATACGTTTCCAATATCACTTGTATTACTTAGGGAGAAAGTGAACTAAGTTAGATGACTGATCTGCACGAGCAGTGATTCTCAAACTTTTTTTTTGTCGCAGCGGCACACTTTTAACAATTTTAAAATTTGGCGGTACACTAAACAATAAGATAAGTTTAAAAGTATTTTACTTATCCAAAATACACTGTGTAAAATAGTTTCAATATAAAATAAAATAATATGTATTACGAAAACAACATTAAAGTAAAGTAATTGCCTATTTTTCTAGGCAGTCTTTACATCCAACTACCAATAGGTGTCGTGAACGGAGGCGACTAGCAAACATACTTTTCTATAAATTCCTCATATTAACTATTAAATAATATGCAAGGCCTAGACTAGTATCGCAATACATCTTAGCTTTGCGGGTCTAGCTTACAACCGCCTAACATACTTTACTATAAATTCCTCATATTAACACATTAAATAAAATGCAAGGCCTAGACTAGTACCGCAATACATCTTAGCTTTGCGGGTCTAGCCTATAACCGCTCGGCTACCGTGGCGCCTGCAAAAACAACAGTATACGTTTATTAAGGGATTAATTATATAGTTAATAATAAGAATACTTTTAATGAGCAATTTGAGCTTGATGTTTTTTTGATAATTACAGTTTGGTCGTATAAATGATAATGCTGTTCTCATATCGTCTTCTACATTTAATATATAATTTTTATTGTCTGCATTTCTAAAATTTGGCGGTACACTTCAAAAACTTTCGCGGCGGCACGCAAAAGTGCTTCGGTTCAGTGGTTGAGAATCACTGCTCTAGAGGGAAACTTGAGCTACACTACCCAAGTACTATCCTAAGAAGTTACTAATCTACTTCCGTGCTATGAGTATACGAAGTTTATGGTATACCGTTAAAGCCGTTTTTCCAGAAAATTCCAAAACATGAAAATCGAGTGAATAAAATGGCCATCGCGATTGGCTGATTTTGTCCAATAGCTTTCCAGGATGGCACCGATTCCGAAACATCAATGCGTGCATCCGTTTTCGAGTTACACTTGCTCACACACTTAATAATAAAATATATAATCACATAAATATTATTAAACAAAAAAATTTAATTTAATGTTGTTTTTTTGGTCTTTTTGTAAATATAGAAAACTAATAAGACAGACAAAGACGCCCCCATAAAAAAAAGGTCTGGACATTGAACTAGGAGCAGGAGAAGGAGTTATTATCCTCCATCCAGTGAAAGTTCAAGTCCAGCCAAAGACCTTTGCAAGACCGTGACCTTAAAATTTTTTTCGGTTACATTTGGGTGAAATAAAAAAGAATAAAACTAGTTTTTATTACGCTCTAGTTTTTTTTTTGCTTTCAATTAATAATAAATAAATTAATACAACTTTAGTATTTTCAATTGATTTAGAACATCGATACATCAAAACAAATCAACAAAACAGATAGGCCAAGGAAAATTACATTTTTAGTTAACAATAAAATTACGAGAACTTACGAGTTAATGTCTCGAGAATCATAGATCAGTTCAGGTTCGATTTTTCGTCCTACACTCAATCAGTTATTCATTATTATTACTTTTTTTCTTATCGTCACAGGATTGGTCTTTGAATAGCGTAGAGTTTTTCCATCTCACACTGGCGAATAACAAATTAACTAGATTTTAAATATAGTCTTCTGGGTAAAAATCTTTTTCAAAAAAAGTTATAGATCTACTTAAATGCATAAAGTAGGCGCCAAGACGGCGGAGAGGTTATAGGCTAGACCCGCAAAGCTAATCTGTATTGCGGTACTAGTCTAGGCCTTGCATTTTATTTAATGTGTTAATATGAGGGATTGATAGTAAAGTATGTTAGGGGTTATAGGCTAGACCCGCAAAGCTAAGATGTATTGCGGTACTAGTCAAGGCCTTGGATTTTATTTAATGTGTTAATATGAGGAATTTATAGTAAAGTATGTTAGGGGTTATAGGCTAGACCCGCAAAGCTAAGATGTATTGCGGTACTAGTCAAGGCCTTGCATTTTATTTTATGTGTTAATATGAGGAATTGATAGTAAAGTATGTTAGGGGTTATAGGCTAGACCCGCAAAGCTAATCTGTATTGCGGTACTAGTCTAGGCCTTGCATTTTATTTAATGTGTTAATATGAGGAATTTATAGTAAAGTATGTTAGGGGTTATAGGCTAGACCCGCAAAGCTAAGATGTATTGCGGTACTAGTCAAGGCCTTGGATTTTATTTAATGTGTTAATATGAGGAATTTATAGTAAAGTATGTTAGGGGTTATAGGCTAGACCCGCAAAGCTAAGATGTATTGCGGTACTAGTCAAGGCCTTGCATTTTATTTAATGTGTTAATATGAGGAATTTATAGTAAAGTATGTTAGGGGTTATAGGCTAGACCCGCAAAGCTAATCTGTATTGCGGTACTAGTCTAGGCCTTGCATTTTATTTAATGTGTTAATATGAGGAATTTATAGTAAAGTATGTTTGTTAGTCGCCTCCGTACACGGCACCTAATTTGGTAGATGGACGTAAAGCCAGCCTGAAAAAATAGGCAATTACTTTACTTTTACTAAATGCATGACGTTATCAGAAGATGACACCGTACATTATACTGGACGGAAGGGTGGCCTGTTTTCACTCTCTCCTCCCCCCAAAAAATATCCTGAATGATACTTTCTGGAAAAATATTTCAATTAAACATTACAGATCGATTTCTAATAAGCTGCTAGTATCGATTTTTATTTAAAAATACTATTGTTTTTATAAAAAAAAAAATGTGAAAAATCAATTTAAAAATATCAATTTTGGACTCTTGTGATTTTACGTTTTCATGTATATTATACGGGGACCTAACACAAATGTACAGGCAAGAAGAAACAAAGATCTCTGCATTCGAGTATTTCTTGGTGATAACTCTCGATTATGAAAAATCGATAATCTGCGCTATCACAATCACTTCCTTCTGTAAGAGCTAAAAGAAATTAAAAAGTTTT
The DNA here is from genome assembly GCF_049639745.1 of Rhodnius prolixus. Taxonomy (NCBI): domain Eukaryota; kingdom Metazoa; phylum Arthropoda; class Insecta; order Hemiptera; family Reduviidae; genus Rhodnius; species Rhodnius prolixus. The sequence continues at coordinate 6,369,007 of NW_027411603.1, read as the reverse complement.
GAATAAATACAAAAAGATTATTAATTTATATAGAATTCATTTATTTGCTAAACTAAGAACCATTACGGCCAATTAATTTTTTAAAAAAAGTGATAAACTGTCGATTACGACATTAAATTATTATGACGAAAGTTACAGAACAAAACAGGAAACAATTAACTCATTTTTTTTCTTATTTCAAACTATTAGCGAGCCCTTGTTAGTGTTCTTATTACACTATTCATTTATTTATTACATTTATTGTGTGGTCAAACAATAATTTCAAATATTTCGACTAAAAAAAAGGAAACTGATAAGAATAAATCGTACGACTGACTTCCTTTTAACAGAGTTTTTTCGTAATTAAACTTTTTCAAAAACAAGAATGTATTTATTAAAAATTATTATCTTTAATGGATTCAAAATACAAGACAAAATGTAAAATTTGCACTTAAATAATAGGAGGGGGCGCTAAATTTACGGGAAATTTGTTTATCTTTAGTTGCAATCATTAGTAAGTACTTTTGTGCAAACATTGTGCAAGAATACAAAAACGTTATTAACTTTTCATTATGTACAATTTCAGGAAAAAGTAAAAATATAGGTAATAATTGCAACTCTATAAAGATAAGCGCGTCTTTAACAAACTAAGAACCATTACGACCAATTATTTTATTAAATTTTTTATTTTTTTAAAAAAGTGATAAACTATCGATAAGGGAAAAAATCGATAAAATCTACCGTAAATTGCATTTCCGGTCAGCTAATTATATTATATTACAAATTTAATTCTTATTAATATTGTTTTAAATTACACAGAGAGATCGCAGTTACCCAAGAAAATCCATCTACCATTTACCTCTCGCAAAGAAAAGCCCTTTTATTCTAAGTTTTCTTTTTAAGGAAAAAAAAGAAAAAATTTAAAATAAAATTTGTAGAACTACTTAAAAAAATACTTATAAGTGAGAGGGGGGCCCCTTTAAACAGGGGGCACCTTTGAACAGTTTTAATTTCTCGCCAAATATTTAAAAAAATTTATGATTGGTAATTTTCTCCATATTTTGTGTGGTAGACCTGTTGTATAATTGGACAGAGTTTCCCTCCGTTTTTCAATTGCTTGTAAAGACCAGAGTTGAGGAATGTTATATTTTGTAAGGTGGAAGTAAAATTTTTGTTGCATCTTTGGGAGTGTATTGGTTAAGATTGTGGTGGACAAGGTGTAAATATTGTTTGTCACCATATTAACATTTGGAATACGTATTTTTAAATCTAATATTTACAAAAGTCTTTTTTCTAAGAGTGAGCGAGAGAGATAAAAAGTCTTTCTTATTCAATAAATCGAAGCGTTGAACTATATTTTATTTACATTCATTTGAACTTTAGTAAAAAGTTTTTCCACGGCTAAAAAAAAACAGAAAATGTTTTTCCTAGAAAATCACTAATGGGAAAACCAATTAGGTTACATATGTTCCAATACCTAACTGAATATTTCATACGAAATTACAGCAGTTGAACATGGAGTTATAACAGACCAAATTATCCACTAGTTTGGTGAACTATATGATTGGATAAGAATTATTTAAAGCAGTTAATACTAGACAATGGATAATATAAATATATAATACTTATTTATCGGTAAAATATATATATACAAAAATATAATAACTTGAATAGAGTACTCTAATTACGGACAAGTGTAACTCATAATACGAGGGTCGTTTGAAAAGTCCGTGCAAAAATAAAAACTACTTAATTTTTTGGGGTAAACCTTTTTTATTTTTCAACATAGTCTCCTTTTAGGCTTATACACTTCGTCCAACGTTGCTCTAGTTTGTTGATCCCTTCCGAATAATAGGATTTGTCCAAGTCTGAAAAATAGCTATTCGTTTCTGTAATCACCTCCTCGTTTGAATAAAATCTTTTTCCCGCCAGCCATTTCTTCATATTGGAGAACAAATAGTAGTCCGAGGGAGCCAAGTCTGGAGAATAGGGGGGATGTGAAACGAGTTGGAACCCTATTTCCATTAATTTTGCGACCACAACTGCTGAGGTGTGAGCTGGTGCGTTGTCGTGATGGAAAAGGACTTTTTTGTGGGCCAATCGTGGGCGTTTTTCTTGCAGCTCGGTTTTCAAACGGTCCAATAACGATGAATAATATGCACCTGTAATAGTTTTACCCTTTTCCAGATAGTCGATGAGGATTATTCCTTGCGAATCCCAAAAGACAGTCGCCATAATCTTTCCGGCCGAAGGAACGGTCTTCGCCTTTTTTGGCGCAGATTCCCCCTTGGTAACCCATTGTTTAGATTGTTCTTTGGTCTCAGAAGTGTAGTGATGAATCCATGTTTCATCCACAGTGACGAAACGACGCTTAAAGTCGTGCGGATTCTTCTGGAACAGCTGCAAACCGTCCTTGCAACACTTCACACGATTTCGTTTTTGGTCAAGCGTGAGCAATCGCGGCACCCATCTTGCGGATAGCTTTGTCATGTCCAAATGTTGATGCAAAATATTATGTACCCGTTCATTCGAGATGCCCACAGCACTAGCAATCTCACGCACCTTCACTCTTCTGTCATCCATCACCATATCATGGATTTTATCAATGATTTCTGGAGTAGTAACCTCAACAGGGCGTCCAGAACGTTTAGCGTCACTTGTGCCCATATGGCCACTCCGAAAATTTTGAAACCACTTATAAACTGTTCTAATCGAAGGTGCAGAGTCACCATAATGTTTATCAAGCTTCTCTTTAGTCTCCTGAGGCGTTTTGCCTTTCATAAAGTAGTGTTTAATCAACACACGAAATTCTTTTTCGTCCATTTTTTGAAAATCACTCGACTTCCTCGATTCAAACGAATGCCAAACACAAAGAAATAGACCGATCTGGCTGAAACTTGGTGTGTGTTCTTCCAAGAGATGCTACTAACTAAGCATAACCTCGATACGCGCCAGTAGTGCTATCTCTCTTACTTTGCACGGACTTTTCAAACGACCCTCGTATAACTTCATTGGTTGATAATAAACCAAGGTTTTAGATTCTTAAGCTTCCGTTTTCCGGTTGAGATTATTTTTATCACAAAGACGCACCACCCCAAACGCTAAATACACATTTTTTCACCCACAAAGGCTCTTAAAAACATTATCTTTTAATGAAAATCATTTTCCAAAAAAATTTGTAAAAAGAAACGGTTAAAATAAATTATATACTATAATTATTACATAATAATATACGCCATAATCATTGTTTCACTAAATATTAGGTATATTTGTAAGTACCAACCTAAAATAAAATAAAACTGATTTAGTATGAAATGAAAATGAATAAGAAATCATTGGCTGATTTCTTTATCGCGGCTTCTCTGTACCTATGAGTAACTAATTTCAATAATTACTAACAATTACAGAGTTGAAGAAGCAATTGTGTAGAGCGTGCGCAAACATGCACTCATATATGAGAGAGAGACAGAGAGATATATTAATCTCAGTTACCGGTACTGTAATTTACTTTAAATGAAAATACCATGTTTAACCTAGTTTGTGCAAGTGGAACTAAACTTATTGATTGCGTAAAGAGATAATGATAATAATAATAAGGGAAGGGATTAGCTGAGCGGTTATCGTGTACTGGATTCCAACACTGGAGATCATGGGTTCGAATCCAGCTGCTTGGCCATAACATTTTCTTCTACTAGGAGCTTCCTACAGTTCACTGTCACAGTGTTGTCACGGTTATAGGCTAGACCCGCAAAGCTAAGATGTATTGCAGGTACTAGACTAGGCCTTGCATTCTATTTAATGGTTAATATGAGGAATTTATAGTAAAGTATGTTAGGCGTTTATAGGCTAGACCCGCAAAGCTAAGATGTATTGCAGGTACTAGTCTAGGCCTTGCATTTTATTTAATGTGTTAATATGAGGAATTTATAGTAAAGTATGTTAGGCGTTTATAGGCTAGACCCGCAAAGCTAAGATGTATTGCAGGTACTAGTCTAGGCCTTGCATTTTATTCCAAATGGTTAATAAGAGGAATTAAGATTACAAATTTTTGTGATAAATTTTTACCTTTATATAATATTCGATTGTGTAGCCCCTAAAGAACTGACTTGAGCTTAGAGGACGCGCGATAAATTTTTTTGGATGTTTGGATGAGCCATTTCTATTGCAAATATTGTTGGCTATTTATTGAAGCCAGAATTGGATTAAGTCTGAAATGAGAAGTGGATGCTGTAGTGGGCAAGTCAGCACAATTTCTTGAACTACGCTTGTCTCTATAACATATTTCTTTTCTTTCTTTTGAACTCCTAATGTTTATTTACAATTTGTTTCCAAGCCATGTAGTTATTTATTCACAGCCTTAAGGTATACAGAGACTGAAGAACCTAGCGGAAGGAAAAATGAATAATTTATGTTAAGTAAGTTGTAAAGGGGAACAGTCGAATGAATCTTTAAAGACTATCCTAGTTCCAACAACAGATTTAAGAAATTTCTTCCAGTGTATCCTTAATGGAGGCAATTTTCTAACTGTTCATCGCATTTCTTTCTACAAACTTACCCTTTTTTTGTTTTTACTAAAATCATCTTCCTAAAAACAATGTTAAAACAAAGAAATAAATTGTAAAATACGATTTTCTGAACAGATGAACAGTTATTGGTGGCAGTTCATCGAGACATCGGAACTTTTTGATCGATTGAATCGATTTCTTTTTTTTCCTCGATACCTAAAAAGCATTAAACATCCGACAGTTCCTTTTCAGCAGTTTTAAGTGCGGGTCAGATAGCCTTTTAAACTGAAACAAAATTGAGAATATACGCCCCCCTTCCCTACCCACCCCAAATTACCGTAGTGAGAACATACTGAAGACACCTGCTTCAATTCGTATCGACCTGATACGATCAACCGTACAGATGTTCCCTTATAAGTAGGAACATCCAATGAACGAATGTTCTTTCAAAGACACCTTTGCATCCCTCTTGTCAACAAACGGTAATTTTCTTATTAAATAATAATAATAATAATATTCAGCGCAATTTCTATCATTTTATTTTATTCGAATCATAAGTTTAAACTGTTTATTCTTGCGTTTACTTATGCTACAATCAGCGCGTTAGCGCTATAAGTAACAATGATAACAATAGAGTAATAAATGATAAGGTGACGAGTGGAGAAGTTACTCCAGTGGTAACACTCCAAAACATTAGACTGTTAGTCTCTCTCACTTCACTAGAGAGGAGATCAGGAGGCCACTGTCTCTTAAGACGTCTTGTCCGGGTTATCAGGTAGAGTTCTAGAAGAAAGATTTTGAGTTAGAGGATTTTGCGTGAGATTGCAGGCTGAAGTGGAGTTTTCTGTATCAGGTTTTCAGCAACTTGTGCGATAAAAGAGGAATGTTAAGTTCAGTGTGTAATAGTCCAGGTTAGGAGACATAAAATGGAGCGTTTACTTATACGAGGTGTGGCTATGAGTCTGATGCTGCTACAGAAGAACTATACATGCGCCAAATCTTAACGACCGAGACAGCTATGCAGCGTAAAACCTTCTCTTTCGATTGCAGCGTCTCACGTGTTAGTAGAGAAATCTGTCTAACCGGAACCGTCGTTTTGGGTAAGAGGTGCTAGTTTCGTTTTGCCGAAAACATGATACTACACATGTAGTAGAGCAACGAATTGTCGTGAAATTTCACATCAAAACTTGGTAAAACCGCTACTGAAACTTATCTTTTATTAAAAGAAGTTTATGGCGATGAATGTAGTTTGAAGTATTTTAGATTGAAGAGATTGAATCCTTTGGAGATTGGAGGCGTTTGGTCGAACCCCACAGCTCTATTCCATACGCCCAGATGGGTTTCAAAATAGAAGTATAAATTATAGTCTTTTGTTGTCCAGAGAAAGAGTTTTGATCTTTCGTCTAAGAGACTTTTAAGTTGACAGTTGCGTCTGTTTAGTTCTGTTCTTTTTTGGTCTAGTGTGGGGAAGTTTAAACTGTAAGAAATTTAAATACCTTCAAATAGTCTAAGTGGTTCTTTTAACTTAAAAGACATTTTCTTTTCAAAAGTACCTATTTTGACTTTCTCTACTAGATTTTTGATGCAAATTTTCGCCGGAAAATTTTCAGGTCCCGAGAAATCCAAAAAAAGAAGATTTTTACAAATTGGTCGGTGTGTTTTACGTAGTTGTCCGTTTAGTTTGCTTTAAACGGTAACCCTGAAGAAACCGAGTTTATTGAAGATAATCTCAACACAACGTATAACAAGATGTATGACGTGTTTTCATTCTGGTTACCAATAAGTTACCAAATATATATATATATATTTATACGCGAATATACGTTGAAATATGTTCTCCAAGATTGTAAACTACTTACATCCGCTTAGATCTATCATTTTTTTTTAGAAAAACTTGTACTTCCTGAGGCGTAGGTTGAGTAGGCTTTTCTGTAAGTTAATATTCCAGTGTCATTAATAATAAATACAGGGTCAAAATATAAGAGGATACTAGCCTGGTTTTGAACTCAAGTTCTCCAGCGCATTAACCCCTTGAGCCTAAAACCCTTTCTCTTTTTTAAGATTTTCTTTAGTTTTCCGCGATTTTTACTAGATCAGTGTATTCTTTGGTTCTTCTACTTCAAAGATGATTTTTGAACTATAAGTTTAGTGAGTATTAAATGGGATTGTATAAATTACGCATTAAGGATGTGTTTCTTTCTTCAAATACAAGGTATTTGATGAAGATTTAGAAGGTACAGATTGCTTGATATTGTTCTGTAAAGCTCTCTACCATCAGCGTGTGAAAATGCCGAACAAGTGTAGCAAACAAAATATTGTTTTTGGAAATTCTAATCGACTGAGTATTAAAAAATTTAAAAATAAACTGACATTAACTGAAGATCTTCTTTCGTCCACATTACGGTAGCATCAAAAAGAAGAAGAAGAAGACGAAGGAAAAGAAACAAGAGTTCGAACCGCTTTCAAAAAACTGGTTTTCAAGAAAAAAGAAAAGTAATTGCCTCCATTTTTTCTAACGATCTTAATAATAATTAATAAGGTGTTTCATAATGGGTTACGAAATTTTTAACCAAAACATAATGAGGAGTATCTCTCTCTCGCTCACTGGAAGGAGTTCTAAGTTAAATAGCCCGACAATGGCGTTTTAAGGAAAAAAAAAAAAATAACTGACTGATGATGGTATTTATTAATGGATGATTACACTCTTAAGAGAGATTTTCTGTCTCTCTCTTAAATAGAGCAAAAGAATTGAGCGAACATTGATGAGAATTCATGGGCCAGCGACTCTAATTCAAGGAGCTTTTAATGAAGTGATTAATAAGGTAGCCTAAATCTATAGGTAAATGTTTAGGACATCAAAGATCACAAAAAAACACCTGAAATCCTGATACCACTAATGGTCCTGACATGTCCAGAACTTGAATATGCTTCCATTATTTGGAAATCCGTACTCAGTGGGCCCACCTCCCAAAAAAAAAAACACCTGAAATCCTGATACCACTACTGGTGGTCCTGACATGTCCAGAACTTGAATATGCTTCCATTATTTTGAAATCCGTACTCAGTGGGCCCACCTCCCAAAAAAAATACCTGGAATCCTGATACCACTACTGGTCCTTACATGTCCAGAACTTGAATATGCTTCCATTATTTTGAAATCCGTACTCAGTGGGCCCACCCCCACAAAAAAAGAATCATACGTTTCCACAAATATTCATGTAAAAATACTCAAGAATTTAATCCTAAAGAATATACAACGGTTTTTGTAATGAAATCCTGATATTTACAAAAAAAACTAACAGTAATTTATTGTAACCGTAACATGTAATAAACACTACTGTAATAAGAAGTAAATTTAATAATAATAATCTAAAGACTAGTTATTAGTTAAATAATTTAGTTAAATAAATAAAAGAATAAAACAGCAAGAAGGAACAATATGTCTAAATTATATATTCCCTAGTATAATTCTGTATTCAAGGCGGTCTTTATCACTAATTGATGTCATAAATAATATATAAAAATAATTGGCTGACAACTTTAATACTGTTTTCCATATAACTAGCACAGATTTTACAATAATTTTAATTATTTATTCACTTTACGTATAACCTAAACACAAATTGATTATTTTAATTTATTTTTTAAAATTATTTCAATCAAATTACGATTAACTTACAAAATTTGAAATAAAAACTAAACATATGTTTAGATAAGGTTAGTTTAGATCAGTTCAGTTAGGTTAGCAAAAACATTTCGGAAAAAAAAAATCGATTACTAAATAAACAAAAAAAAAAATTATAACCTTCCGTTTGCTTTGAGGTTAGAAAGTAAATAATTTTTACTATTGGCTGAATTATACTTATTATTCGAGGTTGAACGTATTCAATAGTACTTTGTTTCATTAAGAATCATTGTGTAATCTAAATATAGGTAATTAATTTTTCAAAAAAAAAAAACTGGTCTAATTTATCAAACATTTATTAAAATGACAAAAACGGAACCATCCACAGAATGTTCTGAAATAAGTACCCCCTCCCCCAAAATTTAGTCAAATGAAAGATTTTTTTTTTTTTTTGTAACCCACAACCAACACGTATAACCTCGCCCTGAGGAAGACAATAAATTTGTCGAAACTTTGGCGCAAAAAGTTGATTTGCTCAGTTTTGTTTTGTTTGTTTGTTTTTGTTTTTTGTCCGAATCCTCGCTAATATAATTCCTAAATATTAATAATTTACGATCACTAAAAAGTAATAAAAATTCTTAGTTAGTTATATTACGGCAGTAAATTATTGATCACGTCCTATAACTTTTGTACAACCAAATTATTTTATTAAATAAAATTTAAAATCTGTTCTATAGAAGATGATTATACAATATTTTATTACAAAATCAAAATTCTATTCATAAAATTGATCTGATATATAAATTATTATTTAAGTTTTTTTAGAATTTAACTATGTTATTCAGACGAGAATCATTTTTAATAATAATTGAATATTTATTGAAATCATGTTTTATATAAATAATTATATAAAAACTAAGAAAAAAAGAAGAAGTTTTTAAACATTCCAGCCAGCCATATAGAAAATTAGAATCGTGCTTCCAGAGAAGTACGTATATATATATATATGACGTAATTAATTTCATGTCTGAACGTGCAGATATTATCAAGGTAGCCATGGTTTCTTTTACTGCTGCTGCTGCTGCGTACTCATACAGGTTTCTTTCTTCACTGGAATGTACTTTACCAGTAAAATTTTTAGTATTAACATATATTTTTAAGTTTAATACTCAAATGATATTGGCTGGGTGACTCAATTGGTTAGTTGGAATAACAACCTCGAAGTCGTAGGAAATGCTTTACAGATACTACACAGCACGTGTTTAGCTAAAAGTCTGACTTTAGCGATCACGTGATTGTTTGTCTTTAATGAACTTTTCTTTTTTTTTTGCTAAGCTTTAGTTAATTGTATCATCACTTAATCTGTGATTCGCTGCAAACTCCAGAATTTGCAAGACTTATTTCGTCAAACCTTGATGTGGAGACCTAGAAAATACTTTTTATTAGGGTCAGCTTGTCCGTCTTGTTCTTTCCTCGATACTCTTATAGTAAATGCTTACAGATACCCTTGCAGTCCTTTAGTCTTTTCCTCTTCCGGACATTGTACTACGACTTTTTAAGATCTACATTAATATGGATTAACCGCTTCCGGTAAAATGACAAGACTAGCTCGTCATTGGTTTTCATGCCATGCAGCACAATGACGAGCTACACTCATCATGCCACCAAAGTTACTGTTGTAAATGTCTAGTTGTACTTAATTTGGTAACACTTCTGTTACTTGTGGGAAACAACACAGATCAGTATTACACTTTGTTTATCGTTAGAATCTCTTGGTACAAGTCACGGCCAAATTGTTGTTAGTCTGTAAGGTTTCATTCTTGTAAATATCGGTCAATATATGTTGCTAAAGGAAGATCATGTTGTATAGTAAATACGAGGATGGATAAGAGTAGAGCAGACTATGCAGATCAAGGTGATTCTGGAGCGATTATGAAGAATCAGAAGAAATAAAAGTATACATTTTACCTGATACTGATAATGAAAGCAATGAAAGCGGAATATTATCAAGATCGTGTAGGAACGATAAATTTACTGATGTTTACACTCCCAAAAGTAGTACTGACGAGTCATTGATGAAATATAGATTGAGTTTTGTGCAGTGTATTGCAGCAAGATTTGGAACAAATATTATAAACAGTGTGAATTAATTAATTCATTTAGGTTAATTCATGCAAAGTTTTTCATTATTAAGTCGTATCGGATGGGCTTAATATCTACATTAAAATGTTGATGGTAACCGGCAAGTCCTCTAATTCCAGGATAACCTAGAAATCGCAGGATTTGACAAGGTTCCAAGGATATGTCCTCCTCAAGCACCAGGTAGTTTCCCCCCCCCCCAAAACAACCATTTTGCCTCAAATAATGGGTACCCCCGATTTTATTACCTTCATCTTCCTGACACGTTCCCCCGGTTGCCTCATGACGACGAAACATCAAATTTGAATACTCACCCAGTGTATTCAAAAACCCTCATTTTCTCGGGAATCTCAATGCAGATATTTTCGGTAAAAATGAATTTTTAATTTCAAAAGCCTTAAGAATGAAGTTCTACCAACATTATAAAATAAACTTAAGAGGTTTTAGTATCTACTTAAATATCGTAGTAAAGGATTTTTAATTAGGCTAACACGCTAGTGCTCTCACTCATAGAATAATTAGCTCTAATTTGAATGTTGCATGTTTAGAGCTACGAGCCGAGCGGGCCCGGTCTGACATAGCCACGCTTTTAAAGCATCTTATAATACATCTATATGGAAAAAGAAATAAATGAACGAATTAAATGTGGCGGGTGGTAATTTTGGTGGGGAATGTATATATAATTTGTAAACAATGCAAGCAGGAAATATTTTTACTTTCTTACTTATTAGAAACGGAAGTAAATAGGAAGTAGTGGGAGTCAAATTTTTGAAATCGAGTATCACTCGAAAATACAATTTCAGAGAAGTGTGTTTTTATTGTGTTTCCTCCCCCTGCTTGAAAATTAAAAAATATCGATAGAATAGGAAAAATCGATTAAATCGATTTTTAAGGCTTCCTCTGAGCGATTCATAAAAATGGCTCATTCGATTCTGATTAAATCTTTCTATTTTACGTTTTACTCATGCATATTTTTCAATTTTCATATAAAAAAAACAACTAAAATTCGACTTCAAAGATATCTCTGGTGCAGAAGATGGTAGAATACTTTCTCCAACATGTACAGTAGTCATTAGACCCCGATGTTGCTCCAACGCCTGCTCCGCCTGGAGCCTGGACTTCTAGTACGTAGCGACATCAAGAAACTCCAAAGATAACGCAAAACCAATTTCTGAGACTTTCCACGACGCACTAGTCATTGACTCACTCCACGGAGACTGCGACCATTATCCCCCTGGTACACTCCTATATCCAGAAATCGTCTGCACAAAACTCCTTTCCATCCTAGACTGTCCATCCCAATCCACTATGCCGCGACATAGCCTCCTACAGATCCTTCTACAACATACAGACACAGAAGACCTAGCTATTGACTCACTCCACGGAGACTGCGACCATTATCCCCCTGGTACACTCCTATATCCAGAAATCGTCTGCTCAAAACTCCTTTCCATCCTAGACTGTCCATCCCAATCCATTATGACGCGACATAGCCTCCTACAGATCCTTCTATCCTCCTACAGACACAAAAGACTAAAACATATCCTACTCTAACTCTCTACACTAGCTGCAGCTTTTTCCTCTCCTTTTTACCCTGCATTCCAATCCTCCTCACTTAACTTTTCTCTTTCTTCACTTAGTTAAGAAGGTTAAAATGTATAATACATTTATACTTCTATATTTATTTTATGTATATATTTATTGTAATAACTATTTATTCTATTCTATTCCTCCAGCATGCCAGTTTTGGGTATTTAGGAACCTAATATGTACTCTTGATTGTGTGAATCGGGTTAAATGTGTGATTCAGATTAAATGTGTAACTAAAATACTGACTTTTAGAGGAAATTAAAAAAAAAAAATCAGTAGTACCACTTTAATTATATGATCACAAATTTTACTTTAAATTCCCCCCCTTCAAGAAAATTTATTTTAGCACACAGTTCTGGAGTGGACATCCCTCTAATGTGTCACTTCACTATAATTCGTACAGTATTACCTCCTAACTAATATTACTAGGAATTAAATATCTTGCGTTGAGACTAATACCTGCAAAAATGAACCTACTTCAAGGATATTTGTTTATTTACTACGTTATTTATTTATTTTTCTCAAAGTTGATTCAATAACTTCCTATAAAATTCCCATCCGATGCGAAGAATGAGCCTTGTTACAGGCTACAGTAATGTAGTAATTGCTCTCTGAAATTTTCTTAAAGAACCACACCTTTAGGAAATTATTAAATGTAAACAAAAAATATAATAATATAATTTAAAAAACCAAATTAATTTCGCAAAAAAAATTACCTCTATCATCCTGGAGCTTTAGCAAAAATTTCCCAAGTTATTACACGTTATTCTTTTCTAATTTAGGTAGGTGAACTAGATTTATTACACCAAACCAATGTGGGTGTTGGTAGACCTGTTGAGATACGATAGTGTAACCTACTCTGTCTCAGCTATCGGAGTTAGTTGTGTCATAATGAGATATAATGATGGAGCCTGAGGGAAAAAAGGGCATCCTTAAAAACAACATAAAAGGGAAACAAACCATTTTTATTTTCAGCAAAATTAATATAAGTAAGGCACCCTTATAAAAAAAATAAATAAAACAGGCTGTGGTGTGTGACCTTTCTCAAGGCTGGTGCTAGTTTTATTAGGGACTAAATTGGAGCAGGTGAACTTGCTGATGATGTATATACTTGAGAATTGGCCAGTGTGGGTTCTGAGTAAGTAAGTTTGCTTTCTATCATGGCTTTCTATGTTCAAATTGTGGTTACGCCCATTGTACTGGATAATATCTTTCAAATTTTATTCGTCGGTAGCACGCATGTTTATTGTGTTCTCAGCAAAATAAAACTTTTAATCTGTGAGACGTGATCTAAGATCGTTAGGCACCTGGGGCTGTTATCTGTGCACTGCCAGCCTTCCGGACAGTATTCATTAGATACAGACAACACTGTCGCATCACCTCGAAGAAGCTCTTGGGCAAAGAAACTCCAAAGGCCATACTCTGCATGGACGTACTAACCTAACCAGTGGTGACCAGTAATCTAAACTAAACGGGATTTGTTTCGGTTCACTGTCGAATTCTCCAGTAACAGACAGCACTGTCCTTCACCACATTTTGAGCTGGTTTCGAACCCGGGATCTCCGCGTCGAGTTCCCACTATTATTAAAATGCCTCATTCAACTATTTAGCCCATAATGAATGTACAACGTTCATTTAAAATAATCAACAGTCATTAGGAAAAAAAAAACTATGTTCATTAATTAGTAAATTTAAAATTAAAATAGTTTTTAAAGGAAACTACAAAAAACTAGTTTTTTTTTTTTTTTAAAGTTACAATTAAAAACTAACTTCAAATTAGTAAGTGATAAACCATATATAAAATGTTCAACTACCTTTAAATTGTAATTAAGGTGTGTTTATTTCCGTTTTTATGGAACAATTAACAATTTAAAAAAAAAACTATAGTAATTGGTTAACTAATAAGGAACTTTCTTTGAAGGTTATCATAGATAGGGGGTATCTATCACATAAGGAAATAGTAAGTTCCCTAAAACAAAATAAAGAAGTACCAGCTAAGTACTTCTTTAAGGAATAAGTGTAATGGTCACTAATTTGTAAAAACTTACTTTTCGTACTTCACAAACTTGAAAAAAATTCATTCGGTTACGGAGGCAATACCGGCAGCAGAACTTGCTTCAAACTAAAGAGAAAAGCTTACTCTAGCCTTCTAGGAAATACATTTCTTTCTCAACTCTGAATAAAGCATCCTCTTAAGCTTTCCAAGCCTGCATGCTTCTACCTACCCAACATTTCTGCCTTCAAGCGCAAACTCAAATATTTCATTCCTCAACTCCTTTACACGTTTTTTTCAATTCAACTCCAAAACGTCTTCCTCCTCTGGTGTGTTTTCTGTGTTTACTTATTTTCAACCTTAAATTAATGGTTAAACTCTTTCTTTTGATTACCAATTCAGTATTATTCAAAGTTATCATTTAGTAATTTACAGTGATAGATCACCCGGAAATGAAAGGCTAAAAGAAAAGCTCTACCAGTTTTCTGTAATTTGCCAAGCTGCTGCCAACGAGTTTCATATGAACTTTGGCGTAAAGTACCTTAGGTCTACCAATTTTTATCTCAAAGAAAAATTCACTTTCAAGGGAGCTGTGACGCTAACATTCCTTCAGAATCATTTTGCTGTAATAATTCAATTCAATGTGTATAATATTGGAGTTGAATATTATTGAAACAAATTCCACATATGATAAAATTTAGTTAGATTAGTCGTGGTAAGAGAAGTGTTTCTAACGTTTTTCCTTCTTCGATGAAAAGTTTGCAAATGGCCGCTTTATTAAAGAAGAGAAATTCGTGAGAGAATGCAATAATTTCAACAAAGTGTCTGTTGCATTTGCAAGGGAAGTGCTACAGAGAAGAAGAGCCAACAGATGAAAGAATGAACACGGTAAAAGTAAGTGCAAAAATCATGTGAGAAATTCAAAAAATAAAAATTAAGTAGAGCGACACCATCTTGATTATCTTTTAATAATAGAAAATTTTAAAACTAAAGAATTGGCATTTTTAAAAATTCAAATACTTGCGAGAGGACATGTTAAGTCCTATCCAAAACTGTTATTTCACTATAAAGTACGTCTTTGATATTCCAAGTATGGAACAAAATTCCTAAACCATAAGCTCCCATTATTTCTTGAGATTTTATACAATTTTACACCATCGATTATCTCAAAAATTATTCAAATATTACATGAAGTACTTATAAATTAATTCAATAATTATTAATTTTTTTAGAACAATTGGTTTTATGGTAATACTATGTTTTAATCTATGGTAAAATGTTTTAAATCCTTGAAAATGGTATTAATTTTTCTTTCAAAATTATTTAGTCATGTAAATGGGTAAACGATCGCAAACACAAGTGTAACTCAATATTGTGAAGGAATGGACAATCGCGTGAATTTTGCTCTCTGCTCTTAGTCACGGTTCTACTGCTCTTTATCCGTTTGGAAGTGTCACATATATTCGTATCCAGTACTCAACAGACTGAGAGGATCATTTTAATCAAATTCTTTTAGACGATCCAAAACGTCCGTTTGGTAGGGGCGAAACTCTAGTATATCTCGGGGATAACATCCTTTTGAGCCTAAAATAAAATTGAAGTGAACTCTAATTTCAATACAGATGGCAACTTTACAAACATTGATAATAAATTAGACGGTATATGGTATAATTTTAAGGCACAATTATCAGGTTTAATGTGCTAGTTCTAACAAAACGTCTGATCTAGCGATAGGCGGTTTAGAAAAAAATAAAACTCAACATAATATAATTTAACCTAATTTTCTAAGTTTTATTATTATTTTTTTTTTTTTTTGGAATTCCAAGGCCGAGAGAACTTGGTAATAAAGTTATCCTAAGTAGGTTCAAAAAGTTTGGTGGTACTTATCATTTTATTTTCAACAAAATGTTTTTTGCTTAATCTTGTTTAATCCGCACCAGATTTTACAAAGCCTTTGGTTTATCACACACTACACTAAATCACTTCTAAAACACTTAATGCAAGCTATGAAAATTCTAACAAAAATCAAAAACTTGCTGGTAATAAGTAAACATACAACTATAAATAATCATGAGGTTAAATGTGTAAGCATGAGGAGATTATGTCGAAAAATAGGTAAACTTTAGGTTCATTTCAAAAATTTCTAAGGAGTAAAGATGCCATCTAGTTAAACTTTTCAGTCGAATGAAATTTCTTATTCACAAGAAAAGGAAATTAATAAAAAACTTAAAAATTATATGATTAGTATGTCATTATTAATACTTATTTAACTATTGCAATAAAATTAAAAATCTCCCTTTTCACAGTTCTTCCGGAAAAAAAATCCCTCATACATCAATTTTTTGATAACATTAATTTGTATTTTTCTTAATTCATAAAATATAAACCGTACCTTTTTTTTATAATTAAATAATCCATTTTTATTTAATTATTTATTTATAAATTATTCATTTAGAGCTCAAGCAGACCGTATCCAAGCTGAAAGGGCGGGAGGGTGCTTCCAGCTGTCATGTTTTATTTCTATTCTGTTAGTGGGTTGAAGAATCCTTTATGAATTAGTTATACATGGGCTTAGTACCCATTGATACGTATATTATCTCAAGTTTTTGGATTGTGTAATTACAAAAATAGTAATAATTGTTTGGTCATTCTTTTTTTTTTTTAATTTGGTTTACTTACATTAATATTATTTTGTTGAGGACTGTTCGACTCCTTAGGTCGGGTCTCTTCCATCACAGATTTTAGGACACTATAATTTTTTTTATTGTCGTCTTTATCTTTTGAATTGGGTAAGGTTATGTTTAACCTTTTTCCAGTTGATTATTTTTTCGCGTCGTTAGTTTACACTTTTCTTTTTTTTTGGTTATACAAAAAACAACAACAAACAAAACAAACTTAAAACAAAATACACAAAAATATATAGATTTTTTTTTTTTCTATAACTTATAATCTAGTTGTCCCCATTACCACAATGTGGACAGTTAGTACACGTTCTATAGACTGAAGTACACTTGACTTCTTTAGGCATTTAACATTTTTCTGCCCCCCTTCGCTTTGTTCCTCCTATTATAAAACCCACTCAAATTGCTAGATAATTTTAGTTTTCGTCCAGTTTTCATGTTTTTGCTTTGGGGGGCCTCTCTCTCCATCTTCTTCACGGCTTTACTCTACAAATCTCTCACCCGTCTCGTACTCTCTTTCTTCAACTGTCTAGTTCTCTTGCTCCAATCCCTTCCCTACTTCCAGCACTGCCAATCCCCCTTTATTATCCTCCCGTAAAGAGAAAGACCTCCCATTTAATAACAGTGCAACGATGAAGTCTAGTGCTGCACTCTGGTCAGCCATCTTTCTTCAATATTAGATTAGTTATTGTTAGCGCCACCTTGCCGTGCCACTTTACCGACTATTTTGTGAAGTACATTCAGACAAAATGCTCTTTTTTCTTTATTTTTTTAAACAGCAGTCATTTACCTCAAACTGACAAAAAAAACCCTTATAATCAAAGTGATTTATCAAGGTCATTTTGTTTATTTTTTGAATTCCATTTATATTTGAAAAATTGAATCTACAAAGATAATTACTTTCATTTTCTGTTGTGCATCGGGTGATTTTTTTTTTAAATTATTAAAACTGTTCGGTAGGATAGTTGTATGAGGGTTGATCGTCAAAAACTGCCTGAAAAAGCGTAACGTTGAAAATCACCCAACGCTGACAATTTTTTCCTCTTTTTCTATAAAAGTTAAAATTCCCAAAATTTCTTTAAAATAAAGGGCCATTCCTCCTTTAGGACTGTAATTTTTTTTTTTTGCAACAACGTAACTACCACTGGAAAGATCTTTTAAAAGAATGCTTAGAGTTGCGACCCCAAACAATCCTCGAAAACAATTTTCTTTGGAAAAGGTTTCGAATAAAATGGGAAAGTATTTGTAACTAAATAGCAAAATTAAACTGTGATTTCAGTACTTTCTTTTAAGAGGAGTAAGAAATATTAAACTGAGATTACATTACTTTTCAGTAAAAGGGCGATGAGAAATTAAACTTCAAATACGAACGATTGCAATACTTCCCTTTAGTAAGAATAGGATGGCACTTTAAAGTCATGCAGTAAAGCTCAAAACACGTCTTCCTGTCAAATTTTATCAAAATTAGTCGAAGGTTATTGATTGTTAAGAGGAGCCTTGGGGCAAACTCCCTTTCTAATGTAGACATCAAGACCAACAAAAAAAAATACGTACTTCCACATACAATTTTGAATCGAATGACAATTCATTCGTGTAAATCGGTTCACTTTAGTCGATAATTTCTTCCCTTTAGTACGTGTAAGAGCAGGATGGCGCTTTAGCGTTACGTAGAGAAGCTCTAACCCCTTCATCGTGCTAAATTTTATCAAAAGATTTACAGAGGTATTAATAGTTTTAGAGGGGGGCCTTACTTACGTGGGGCAAATGTCTCTCCTAAACTGTGTTCAGCGACGAGACCCAGATCAGCCATATCTACATAAAATTTCAAATTAATTGACCCATCATTCATAAAAGTCGGTTCAATCGATACTAATATTATTTATTATTAGCCATAATCTGAATGATTTTGGAACATTAGAATCTGAGATACAGTTGATTAACTTTGGAAGGTATTTTAGTTTCCATGAAATTCAACGTTCCATATTACCGTTAATTGTAGGTCTTCATAATTGATATTTCACTCAATTGTAGAGTCTAGTTCTATCTATAATTAGCTATAATCTCAATGATTTCGGATGATTAGAAACTGAGATATAAGGGTTTGAATTTAGAGGATATTTCAGTATCCATGATATTCAACATTCCATATTATTGTTTATTAATGGTCTACATTTTTTTTTTCTTTAGAAAATGCCTTCTAAAAATTTTTCAAAACTTTGAATACGAATCTAAAATTTCATTTGAATAATGGTAGGAAAATTAGTTACGAATATTTTGAGATGTAAGTCGACAATACGAGATTAATAGTAGTAAATAGACAGTTGTGCGAGTGATACATTTATTGAGATATTTAATCAAATTTGCCTAGTAATTTTTTAAAAAATGCTTAGATACATTTGCTGCAAGAACTAATTAGTATTAGTATTAGAACTAATTAATAAGAAGTATCGTAAGAGGTAACAGTAAAAATACCTTTATAAGACATTTAGCGGAATTTTTACAATTAGTACTGCACACGCATTCTGTTGGTGAATAATTTAACTAACTATAACTAAGTGTAGGCCCATAAAAACTTTTCAAGTTCTGAAGGTTTTAGTTGTTAATATAGATAATTTGTTTAATATGATAACAATAATTTTTAAAAAACTCCACCTGCTCATAAAAAGCTAAGCCAAATGGAGTTTGCACTTATTAGTCCCTTGGACAGCAGTAATTTTTATAAAATTAATTTGTTTATAATATTATCATTAAAATAATAATACTTTTGAGTGTAAATATTTTTATTTTTAGATTATATGTGAACAAATAAAAATAGCAACAATATGACAGAGGATCTATAGTTTGTAAAAATCTATTTCATAAATCTGCTTGAGCAGGGATATTTTTTTTGGTGATGGTCTGCACAAGGGGTACGATTCCGAATACAAGGTGGCGGTGAACAAATCAAATCCAGAAAGCAGCATTTGTGAGTACGACGAATCGGTGTAATATTTAAACGATAGTTTTTATTATAGGATCTGGGTCTTGTAATTCTGAAATAAACTTTTGAATTTTCAGGTTTTATATTAAATTTGCTCGAACGTTTTTCCTTTTTGGTCTTTATGGGGATTTGTGTTTTTCTATCTATTGGAGATTTATCATAGACTGAAATCAATTGAGGCATTCGTGGTAATGGTTTGTATGTTTTACGAACAGTTGGAGGAATACATGTGTCAAATTTGCGAGTTCGTACTTTAGTAGTGATTCGTTTAGATTTTACAACTTCTGGTTCATTTTGTGGCATTGTAACAAAACTTTTAATTTCATTTGAAATAAAAGTATCACTGCTAACATGTGCCTTTATCCCATCTTCTGATTCATATTCATCAAATCTAGAAAGTTTTTTAAAGGATTGTGAAGGTGTTAGCTTAGTATTCTCTGTACTTACATCACTATCGCTCTTTGGAAGAATTACTTTATTGTCGCTGATAAAAGCTGAATCAGTTTCTGGTTGAACAGATTTATCTTCTACGTTGGTACTAATGATGGCTAATTCATCCCTTGTAGTATCATGATTCTCTTTTAAATCTTCAAGTTCTGAATGTTTAATTGTTCTGGGTATTTCAGTTGAATTTTCTTTAAATGCCAGTGGAGTTTTGTTTTGTTTTGTACTAATTTCTGACATCGAACATTGACATGAGTTTGAAATTTTTATAGGTTCAACACGTTTTGAATAAGTAATATTGCGTAAGTAAAAAGTACCTCTGCTGGGTTTTTGTAAAGGAATTTGTTTGATGACAATTTCTGCATTTGTTTGAGTTGTACAAGTACATTTTGATCGATTATAAATTTCGTTTTTTTGTGTTTTTGCTTCAGAATTTTCTAAAGGTTTTTCTACTTTTCCTTCACAAATTTCTAGTTTCCTCACTTCTGAAATTTGATGTTTCTTTTCTGGGTCTTCGGTTTTGACTTCATTCGGTTCATTTTTCGCCTCTAAAAATGGATCCTCATACTGACAGCACATTGTATTGTAGATTCTTTCAGTATCTGATATTAATGGAAAATGCCGTGCAGGACGCATTATTTTATATTCCTTGATAAAATGTTTGTAATTTTCTCGGGGATCTTTATTGTAAAAGCTTTTGTCATCTAGGGTAATATCATGAATTTTTCTTCTTTTTTCTTCAATTTTTGTTCCTATTGCTAAAATATCACTATCACTTTTCACAAGCCTAAGTGATAATGAGTGCTCTATTACAAGATGTGAATTTTGTTCTGTATTTGGGCTCTGATTAGCAGGTGTCCTATCTGCAGAAACTACAACAGAATTTTCATTATTTTTAAAAGATTTATACAAGTAATTATTACTTTTAGGTTTTTGCTGGACTGATGGATAAACATAACAAGTACAAGATCTATGTGCCATATGGTCTCCATTGTCTGCAAAGGTTTTTCTTGAAGGTAAGCCAGTTTCGACTTTGTTCTTAAAATAATCATTATTATAATTGTTGAAACGTTTTCTTTTCTTCAAGTTTTCGTTTATTTCACCTCTGGTCGTTGAATTATGGTCATGACGTTCCATTCTCTCACTCCCTGATTTTTTTAACATTGATTGCCCTTTATTGCTGGATGAATGATTACTGTGTTCATCATAAGATTCTGTGTCAATAATATTTTTACTTGCGGCAATTGATTCAATATCATATGAACTGCTGGAATACAAAAGCCCATCTGAAAAGGATTTTTTGATTTCTTGAAATGTTATAACCGAATCAAAAGAACTAGTAGAAGTAGTGTCAGCCGATTCATCTGTTACGCGGCAAGAGTATGGTATGCTTCCTACATATTCCGAAGAAGATAGTGTAGTATCTTCTTCTTTTTGTTTGGAATTTCGCATTTTGTGGGGGCTAGTTTCGCTAGAATCATTACTACTAACACCGATGAATCCAACATGCCTTTGTCTGTCCACCATTGTACATGCATTTCTCTTGGCTGGAATCTTTGGTTTTGATCCACAAGTACATTGATGACGACGACTACTCTTTAATTCATTTTCACTTATTTCTTCTGGTTTAACATGTTTCTTATGATGGTTATTGAACGTTGTGCTATCTTTCTGAAAACTTTGTTCATGTTTTGCGGCCATTTTTTGACACGCAAGCAAAATTGAGCTAGAGATACTGTAATTACTGTATAATGTGCCACAAATCGAACAGCTTATAAGGCTCTCCTCATCAGAAAGTGACTTTCTATGGGTTAAAAGATCTCTAGCATTTGAATCTTGTCTGTTTAAATTTTCATTCAGGTTCAACCGATTATATTGTACTTCACCTCCAGCAGGAGATCCAACTTTTACAATATATAATGCAGTAATTTCTGGTTCAGGTTTTAACTTACAAATACCTTTAGTGTCAAGTCTTGACTTGGCATTAAAATCAAGGTTGATTTTCTTCATACAATGCTGATTAAGTTCTCTGAAATAAGAATCACTGTTTTTTTGCCGACAAGTAATTCTTCTTTTTGATCTTATAGTTTTTAGTTTCCCATTTTTTTTCCTAAATATTCTTGGCTCTGATAATATTCGGGAGGACACCCGGTTCTTAGAACTGCAAGTTGTTGAAGAAGATAATTTATCTAGTGAATATGCACACACCTCTTCCTTCCAGCCTTTTACTTCTCCTTTATCTTTATTACTATTCGCATTCTTTCCATCGAGAGTTCTGCTGTAAGAAGAAGGTTTATTTAAAGTATACATCATTCTATTTCTTTTATTAACAGTTTGATATCTTATTGGATGAACAAGTTTTAAAGTACTAATCTTACTATTACTACTATTTTTTCTTAATTTTGTCAGTTCTTGACGGAATTCTTTTGTGCCCTTTGATTCTTCGAAATTAGATTTTTCAATGGTTTCTTTCACGGTAGCCATAGATTCCTCACTGTTGTATGTACTACTAGATTCCGGGTTATTTTCAGAACTGGTTCGTGGTAATTGATTTGTTTGCTTTTGATTAATAGCAATCAACATCTCAGGATTATTTTGTCCATCGTATTTGTTATTAAAGCCTACTTGGGTATTGTTGTAATGATCAGTAATAAAATCTTCATTATTTCTTTCAAAAGTTACGTTTCTTTCTTTATACTTACATACGCCCGATAAGGTCTCTTTCGGTGTAATATTTTGTTTAGAGTATTGTGTGCTAAGAGAAGAGTTAACTAGGTTGCAGTTTTGACTTTTGTTCTTCACCGGTTTAAAGCCTTGATCGTCATGTTTATGGAAATGTGTTAAATTATTATTTTTTATCTTATTCAAAAAGCCTGTTACACTAAGTTTTGGCTTATTTCTGTGTAGATAATTTTTTACCGGTTTACCATTATTTCTTCTTGAATTGCATTCATGTATTTGTATCTTATTGACAGTAGGAGTAACAGGTTTTGATCTTGGCTTTAACTTTATATTTAATGCTTCCATATAATTGATGCTGCTTCCAGATGAATCTATTGATTTCTTAAATACTTCTTCACTAACATTTGGCTGTAGCGCGTCGCTAATTAAACAATTATATTTTTGATTATACGTTCTTCTTACTGAATGGTCGTTTCTAAACTGATTGCAATTACAGTAATGACTGTTAGAAGAAGCTATAGAATTATCCTGATAGACTACTTTAAGAGAAGTAGAAATATTACTACATACTTTTTTCATTTTTATCTTTTTACTAACGTCTTTTATAAATCTACTTTCATTAACTAATTTGCCAATAGGCTTGTCTATCTGTATTTCATATATGTACTTATTTGAAAGTTTCTCAGAGTAGTTATTATCGTATGTATTTTGTTTACTTACGCTTAAATTTCTTATTTTTGAACTATCAGAGCCCATTTCTGTAGACTGGAGATTTTTGTGTTTTGCCGAAACGGTATCATTAGAAATTTTTCCTTTCCGAAACTTACAATCACATTCTACAACATTTTTTCGACAATTTAACGGTAGACGATGATACGAACAGCTGGTTGTTGGATGGCATTTAACGCAAGAAGAAAAATTATTATTACTACTATATTTATATCTACACTGTTTTAAATGTTGGTGGACGCTTACATGTTTGCAAAAATATTGCTGATGTTTACAATTATCACGTATGTGTTCATGTTTTTCAAATTGTAATTCTGTCTTACGTGAAAGTGAACTTGACTGTAGATTCAACTGCAAATCTGTATTATGATGTTTTAATATTCTACAAGTCTTAATTCCCTGAGATTCTAACCATTTATTTTTAATTCTATTTCTCAAATTTCCAAAATTTTGTTCTATACAAGTTGGATAGTACAGTCTGTAATAGTACATTTAAAGAGTAATGTTTTAATACATAGGGTTAAACTAACTACAAACATACTTCATGCGAAGTACCACTTGATTTTTATTGTTTATTTCATTTTATTTACTACAACATAACCTATTTGTTACACTACATTCTACAACGTAATCTACATGTGGGCAACTTACTGTTTATTTTTAATTTAGTATTGAAATAAAGCAGATGATGTGGCCTCTACTAAAACGTTAATAACTGTCTTGTTTAACAGCTGTATTTATCACATTAAAAGAACATGCGGTAATTGTCATGATTAGGTACCCGGAGGTTTGTAATATCGAATTGATTTTGATTCGCTTTCGCCACATTTAAATATAAATGTAAAATATTCATTATTGGTATTATTTTATATTTATATTTAAATATGGTGGGTTACATTGTAACAGGTAACCAAAATCACATCGATATTATCACTTCAATATTTAGAATTTTATTTTAAGAGGGGGGCTTTACCCCTAAAAAAAGTATTAATTTATTTTCGTTCTATGTAAAATTAATTAAATAAATAATTTTAGCCAAAAAATTTCCTATTTATATCACATTACATCAAACAAAATTTATTTACTCTAAAGTATATAAATATGAGATTAATATTTATAACTGAATGCACAGTTTCTACAATTATTCAATGTAGAATGATGAACCGTTAGGTTACAAGTGAATTTTGGACCCTGACCATTTCATTGTTTAAATTTATTACTGATGATTCAGTAATAGTCATTTTAACTAATTTGAAAACTTTTCATTCTAAGTTAAAAACAGTTCATATCTTAATTGCATTTTTAATCTTAAATTTTAGGATTGTATTAATGTTCATATTTTCTTAACAAGAATATCGTAAGCAGCTATAAAGAGTTTTTATGTATTTAGCTGTATCGACGTAAAGGAGAAATGGCAAAAAACTTCGCTAGAACCAGGAGGAGTTGGTGGTGATTCTTCTCAAGGAAGAATACTGAGGTGGTTCTCCATGAAGAAACACAGACTTCTATCGAACAACAAGTACCTCGAGGGAAGATGCCGCTACTAAGAGAGGTTGGTTTATTTATTTATTTACTCTAAAGTATATAAATATGAGATTAATATTTATAACTGAATGCCCAGTTTCTACAATTATTCAAAAAATACATTCTCCTTGTTCTTAAAAAATTGGAACCAACCAGATTAGTGCAATATGTAATAACTCCTCTATATCTGTTCTTCTATGATCCACGATCAAGAGGACATGCAACATACAAATGCGCGACCTAATATCCTACAAAAAATGGTGTATAAATAAATGCAAAATCCAACTAGTGTATTTCGACAAAAAGTAGAACATACTTAATAATGGATCGCATCTAAATCCAAAGTGTTTAACTGTCAAATATTTGTGCTTCACTTAAATAGTACCTTAAAAAAAGTTATTTCAAGTTCTTTTTTTCCAGGATCTTCTGCAGAATCTAGATCATGGACATCCGAAAAGAATGGCCTTACAGTTGCCACTTACCCGGCTAGAATCTTTAGCTGACTCTTTAGCTAACTGAATGAAAGAAAACGAGAATCAGAACAGACTCCAGCAGAATAGACAAGTAATGAGATCAATTTCTTCCAAGATGGCTTTTGCAGCGACTGCAGCCGGATGTCCTCCACAAGATAAAACACCTTATAAGACATGTTGATGTACACAACTTGTAGGTGGTTTTGTTCATTTTTTATTAACAAGTTACACTTTTTTTTTGCTGTTTTTGTTGTAGTTTTTACAATATTGAATTGCAAAGCTAATATTTGCAAGAAATTAGAGATCAGATTAAAACATTTTTAAAAACTTTTAATGCGAAAACTGATTTGCAAGTGGTTAAACCTTGGTTTTATAAATCAATTCTAAAATCTCTTCAGTAGCTGCGGATTAGTATTTAACCCAATAATTTTAGGAGGAGTGTATTAAAACTGTCCGGTAGGACAGTTGTATAAGGGTTGACCATCAAAAACTGCACGAAAAAGTGTAACGTTGAAAAACACCCAACTTTGACAATTTTTTTCTCTTTTTCTATAAAAGATAAAATTCCCAAATTTTCTTTAAATTATAGGGCAAGTCCTCCTTTATAACTGTAATTTTTTTGTCAAGACCCAGATTTAATATATTAAGAGAAAAAAGTTACTGAAAATGAGCAAAAACGGCATTTTCAAAAATTGGTCTTGTTCTTGTTGTTGTTCTTCTTGTTGTTACCTTTTTTGTAAACAACGTAGCGCCTAAACGCGTGAACCGATTTTCATGAATAAGGTGTCATTCGTTTCGGAATTTTATGTAGATGTGCCTTTTGGGGGTCTCGACGCTGTACATCAAATGGGGGAGGAGTTAGCCCCATATATGTGAGGCCCCTTCTCAAAATTATTATTACTAATAACTCTGAAAATGTTAACCCGATTTTAATAAAATTTGGCAGGATGAAAGGTTTAGGGCACTCCTACGTAACATTTAAACGACGTTCTGCTCTTACCCTTATTAGGGGGAAGTATGGTAATCGTTTCAAATTATCGAAACGTGAACCGATTTTCATGAATAAAGTGTCATTCGAATCGAAATTTTGTACAGATTTGCACTTTAAAAGTCTCGTCGCTATGACTCATAAGGAGGGGAGTTTGCCCCACCCAAGTAAGGCCTTTTCTAATACTATTATTACCAATATTTCTATTACGCTTAGTTCGATTTGGATAAAATTTACCACGAAGAAGTGGTTAAAGCTCCTCTACGTGGCTGTGAAGTGCCACCATGCTCTTACACCTACTAAGAGGAAGTACTGCAATCGTTAAAATTATCAATGAGTGAACCTATTTACATCAATGAATTCGATTCAAAATATTTGCCTTTTAGGGAGAAGTACTGTAATCGCAGTTTATTTTTCTTACTCCTCTTAAAAGGAAGTACTGAAATCGCTTTTTAATTTTGCTATTTACGTACAAATATCTTCCTATTTTATTCAAAACGCTTTCTCTAAAAAATTGTTATTGAGGATGGTTTGGGGGACCGCAACTATAATCATTCTTTAAAAAGATCGCTCCAGTGGTAGTTACGGTTCGGACTTAACACCTTTTTAGGTTATAATGGTAGAATTTATTATTCCAAATTTTAATAAAATCTGTAAAGCAGATATGTAACTTTGCAAAACAGACAAAAAGGAAAATCTATCCAAAAAGTCCAAAAATCTCCTTAACAAAAACTTACAGTTTAAAATGTTAAGTATAAGGGTTGATTAAACGCCAAAAGGTACACAAATCAGCAAGTACCCAACATTTCATTAATACTTCATTAATATTTAAGTAATTTTACTGCATTAAATTTCATTTATTTTTTTGAATTTATTAGAGGTCACAGACCCTTATGCTGGCCAGTTCATTCATAATTTTTTTTTTTATTGATTTAAATCGCGTCAACATCTGAGGTTATTGGCGCCCGGAGTTTTTTTCAGTGCACTGCCGGCCTCCAGACAGTGTTCTCTCGTTACAGACAACACTGTCCATCACCGGCCAGTGAGCTGTAAGAAGCTCTTAGGAAGAGAAAATCTAAGGGTCAGCAGCTGGATTCGAACCCGGAACCTCCACGCGGGAATCCAATACGCTAACCGCATAGCTAATCCCTTCCCTTAGTTCATTCATAATATTTTATTTTTTGTTATAATTATGATAAAATGTATATTATGTCTTCGTAATTAAATAGGTACTTTATTATAGCTTTATTCCAAATTATTCTTCTGATTTATCTTTATTAGGCCCTTTATTCTGAGTAGTCACATATACATGCATGTTAAAATAGAAAAAGACAAAGTTAGAGTCGGCTACTGTTTAAATTTGAATCACGGATTTAAAACAATATTTCAGTCTAGAATTCTTCTTACCGAAGTATTTGTGAGTACAAATAACGCATAGGTAATATCCAGTAAATTATTCAACAATAATTATTCATTTCTCAATTGTAATTTAATGTAGTCCCTCTAATTTTACTTATAGTAGGTAAAATACTGGTATAATTAGCTGTCATAAAAATATGCATATCTTATATTCCAAATATATAACACTGCGGTAAGAATACCTAGATTGAGAATTGAAGAAAACTATATTATTTGCGATAAAGCCAGATTAATTATTACCTATTATTAAAAACGCTTGACTACTAAATAAAGTAACAATTGCTTTAATCGAATTACGAACTTAAACCGAAGATTTTTATTTAAAAATAAAAATAAATAAATAAAATAAACAAAATCATTGATGAATGTTGGTGCAAGCATTTTTGAAAAAAGTTTTTGAATTTTTTAACCTCATATTTTTTTTTATAAAGTTTTTTTTTTTAACCTGTGATTAATAGTTTGTTGATTAGATATTACAGTCAATCTAAGAAATAGTGTTCTATTTGAACAAATATTTTGTAGACGAAAATGGCCAGCATAAGGGTCTGTGACCTCTAATAAATTCAAAAAAATAAATGAAATTTAATGCAGTAAAATTACTTAAATATTAATGAAGTATTAATGAAATGTTGGGTACTTGCTGATTTGTGTACCTTTTGGCGTTTAATCAACCCTTATACTTAACATTTTAAACTGTAAGTTTTTGTTAAGGAGTTATTTATAGTGATAATAGTTAATGAGATTTAGAAGGTTAAATTTTGAAGGTTTTCAAATACTGCAAATTTCAAACCTCTATATCTCCGTTTGTATAATTCACAATTCAATGATCTCTTTACCAAATTGTAGAGAAAAGTTAGCTCTATAACCAACATAAGTGGCAATGTTTTAGTCATAATAGTTAATGAGATATAGAAGGTTAAATTTTGGAGGTTTTCAAGTACTTCAAATTTAAAACCTCTATATCTTCGTTCGTATTGTTCTGAATTCAATGTTCTCTTTACCAATTTCTAGAGAAAAGTTAGCTCTAAAATTTATATAAGTAGCAATGTTTTAGTGATAATAGTTAATGAGATATAGAAGGTTAAATTTTGAAGGTTTTCAAATACTGCAAATTTCAAACCTCTATATCTCCGTTCATATACTTCACAATTCAATGATCTCTTTACCAAATTGTAGAGAAAAGTTAGCTCTATACCCAACGTAAGTGGCAATGTTTTAGTCATAGTAGTTAATGAGATATAGAAGGTTAAATTTTGGAGGTTTTCAAGTACTTCAAATTTAAAACCTCTATATCTTCGTTCGTATTGTTCTGAATTCAATGTTCTCTTTACCAATTTCTAGAGAAAAGTTAGCTCTAAAACTTATATAAGTAGCAATGTTTTAGTGATAATAGGTAATGAGATATGGCAGGTAAAATTTTGGAGGTTTTCTAACCTCTGTATCTCCGTTCGTGTTGTTCAGAATTCAATGATCTTTTGACCAAAATGTACAGAAAAGTTAGCTCTATACCCAATGTAAGTGGCAATGTTTTAGTGATAACAGTTAATGAGATATGGCAGGTTAAAGTTTGGAGGTTTTCAAATACTACAAATTTCAAACCTCTATATCTCCGTTCGTGTTGTTCAGAATTCAATGATCTTTTTACCAAAATGTACAGAAAAGTTAGCTCTATACCCAACGTAAGTGGCAATGTTTTGGTGATAATAGTTAATGAGATATGGCAGGTAAAATTTTTAGAGGTTTCCAAATACTACAAATTTCAAACCTCTATATCTCCGTTCGTATTGTTCTGAATTCAATGATCTCTTTACCAAATTGTAGAAAAAAGTTAGCTCTAAAACTGATATAAATGGCAATGTTTTGATCATAAAAGTGTAAAGTATCATGGAAGGAGATATTGTCTTGTTCTTTACATACTTTCAAGTGAACTTAACCAGTAACAACAAATTTACTCGATACAACATTTGTTGTAGTTGTAAATATGTATGTCTAATAAAGTGAAAAAAAAAAATTAATTGAACAACACAATCATACGATAAGCAAGATTCATTTAATTGATTTATTCATTAAAATTGAAATTATTATTGTTCATTTTCATGCTATCTAGCGGCAGTGGTTAGAACTATTAGAAAAGAGCAGTTCAAACTCTCGCCGCTAGACAGCATGAAATATCTTTGACCAGAATAGCAATAAAGTAGGTTTCAATTCGAACTTAACGCTAAAACAAAAAATTAACTGCTTATAATAATATTAATAATCATAAAAATAGAGTGCATTAGTAACCAAAAAAGGTTACTCTAATGGTGTTCCCTTCTTTCAGTAATTAAAAACTACTGTTCCTCTTATTTTCAAGGTAAAACCTCTGCTGAATCGTCGCATTATTATCTGGAGTTGCCACAATCTAGTTGGTATTTTACTTGGGCCGTAAAGAAGACAAATTATTGCATGAAGTCTGATATTATGACGTAAGTAAAAACATTCGTTCAAAACATTTATGACGTAATTTGACTTAAGCCCGCTTCAATTGTTAGAAAAGATTTTACGAATGTTACCAGTTTAATTTGAAAACTTGATTCAAACAACCTACTGTTGTTTTAAATGGCTTAATCTGCTTGACCTACTTTACATTTGAGTCTTCACGAGCCGGCAACAATAAATTAAGCCTCCTTTCATCTTTATACGGTTCTCTAAGAACAGTTCTTTTATGCAACTAGCCACATAATATATGTAGAATCTTAAGACTCCGTTACAGGCATTTTTTTTTTAATTGTAGTACAACAGCACGTCTCTTTGAAAAGACGTAATACCCACTAGATTTGTTAACAAAAAGACGATCTCTAGAATGGATCTCAGGGCAATAATTCGAAACATTTATTCAACTTATACGACATTTCTTGTAGTGCTGGTCCCGAATGGAGGTTAGGCTATCCTTTTGAAGATTACTTTCTGAACTAGTTCTTTGTCTGGTTTGTTAAAATGATCCGACAGCCAATGGAAGTTACTATTTGGTCCTCTCATAAACTGTTCAGTTGAAATCTTTTCAGTAAAAAACAGTAAAAACAATATTATAGGAACTAGATAGAAGGGAGAAGCTTCTTTTGTTTGGGGTGGATTCGTTAAGGTTTTAATTATTAAAAATAATCAAGGCGGCTATAAATATAACTTAAATCTTACTTTATTAACTGATTCCTTAAATTTCATTTCTTCAATTTATTTTAGCTATAAATATGTTACATTTCTTTACAAAAAAAAAAAATAAGTTTACCTTAAATACATATACTATTTTATTTATGTACAAAATTTTGAAATTCTACGTACATTCTAGATAATCTAAAAATGAAAATGGAAAGGATAAATGTTTTATCATTATCTTAAGGAGTACAATTTTATTCTTAAACTCGTAATTGAGTAACTTATTTTTAAATATTTATATGTACACAGCATTATTTAGTTTAAAACAGCCAAATCATACTGAAATTGTTTTTTTTTTAACAAAAAGGCACTGATAATATCGTGAAATTCTTCTTCTTCTTTTTTGTTGGACGGTTAGAATGATTATTGAATTGTATAAATCTTCTATTCGATTTGAGATAAGATCTTTTGAACAATAAAATGATATGAAATGATTATAATGTGTAGAACTCATTATTTTTTCATTTTTAACGTAATCGATTAGTAAATTACATTTAAAACAAAAAAAAATTTGATGAAAAATGAATTCCTTCATTCAGTTGTAATTTATTTGAAATTAAAAAATAAGAAATGCGCGTATTAACCGTAATTGTTCAGAGTGTGTTGGGCATAACCAGGTTACCACCCCATTTTGTGTATCGTGCTTTGTTAAAATATCTGTCAAGTTAATTAATCAAAAATCACCTCATTTTTGGGGGAACCCAGCTCAGTGGATATGATTCAGGCCCAATTCTTACAAATTATTAGATATCAATAGGGTGCCCAAGGAAACTCATGACCTGAGTTTAATGTGATTCCTTTTATAGCCTGAGCAAAGCCTTGCCCCCGCAAAAAACAGCAAACAATTTTTTTTTTTTTGCATTCTCCTGCAGAAGCAAGCTTTCTCTTATTCTCAAATATGTTTCCCCCCCCCCCCCCACATACAGCATAGATCTGGCAATACGGTCATACTGATGTAAGGGAGGTACACGGTAACCTCAATTCTGGCACTCAGAACCGATTTGTCTTCCCTATTTTGTACTAATTAATCCCTGCAAACTTACCAAGTTAGCACTCTTTACTAAGCTCATCCTACAATCCCAACTACTTGATACTTCGACTCTCCTTGCCTAAATAGATCTATCACTTTCAAGAGACGATTCCCTTGTCTAATCACTTCTTCTCTAAAACTCTAATTGTCCTCTTTTTTTTTAACCTCGGCATCAAATTTGCTTCGTTACGGCTACCGCTAGCTCTAGACCACCGATCTGTGTTTAGAATGTCATCCTAATCCGCTTTCTCGATGCCTTATATCCTGGGATTATGAAAACTTCATTAATTTGAAGTACTTTAAGACTAGCTTGGATTAGAACGCGGAGATCTCAGCTTCGAGTTCAAAACAATTGTGTAAAAACAAAAACTAACGTATAGCTTTACCTTACTACGTTTAGGCAGATTATGGACATAATTTTGAAAATAAAATTTTACAAACCAGCAATGTATACTATCCAATAATCAACCTTAACCAATATAGTTTTTTTTCAACACTTGCAACTTGCAAGCATACTATTTCATAAAAGATCTGTCTACTATACAAAAATAATAATAAAATATACACTTCATTAAACATGAAGTAACATTTTAAAAAATGCTTAAGATGGTAACTAAAAATATACAATCTAGCAGGAAACGTTTTCGAACTGACAACTATAATTGAAATTAGAAACCGCTTAAATATTAATCGTACCGCCAAAGAAAAGTAACATTTCTTAACCAATCAGATTTGGACCAACACTTTTAGCTTTCTAAATATTTTTATGTTCTGAGTAATTTTATACAAATAAAAGTACTTAAAAAAAAAAAAAAAAAAAGTTTTACAATGGCTTGTTACTGAATGAGATAAATATTATTAATTAAATCACCTTTTTTGAGATTTTAATGCTGAGTTTTACATAAAGAGATAGCGATTCAAAAGTAGGTGTGTCTCAGTAGATCTGTTCCCCTAAAATCTACTTGCTTTTCGTTCGTAAACCATTTATCTTTATCATCATGGATATGACAATTGATTTGAACACATTAGCTCCAGAAATTTGATACTGGCGTCGGATACGCTTCCCATTTTAATGGACCAATAATAATAATCTGTGTAGTATTGTGAAAGTTTTTGTACTTTTTGGAAGTTGCCTTATGATTGAACCGATTCTGTTAGAAAGAAGTAAAAAAAAAAAAAAGGCAAATTAGCGCGTTGCGGGCACACAATGAATCTCTTAGCAGGCACCTTACTGGTAAGGGAAAAAACAAACAATAACAATAATAATTTTTTAAAAAAAAGATAAGATGCTAAAATTAATGTTTTTAAAAAATTGACTCTTTAATATCGATCCAATGAAATAGTCACAAAATTTCCCAAAAATCTTTACCCTATGTCCTAGCGATTTATTTCGTAATCCTTTTCTAAAAAAAAATGAAACCTAAATATAAGGTTACATAATTTCAAAATTTTCCAAACTTACTTCACATTTTTTATAAATTATACTCAATAAAATTTATATTTACAATATTCATTACCTATAATTACAATTTCATAGATTTTTTCTTCTTTTTTTTTAAATAAAAAGTAGCATTTAATATCTTAATTCAATTTATATCAAATTTTAACCGTAACATAAAACATTTTGAGGATTTTCTTTCCCTTTTATGGGATTCTTGTTTTGCTTTAAAAGATTTATTTTTTTTTTACTCACAATAAATGCTAAAATAAAGAATATTTACACATATTACTAAATCGTTGAGTGAGCAAAAACAAAATTTCTTGGTAAATTTAAAAAAAAAAATCTCCCTGAATTTATGAGGCGACTAGGCTTTTCTTTTTCCAGAAATTTCAACAGAATTTAGAAATAAAACAAAAAAGATTTGAAATTGGTTCACTTCACCACATTATCTAAACTCTTTGATTTAACAATTCTCACATCGTTCGGTTTCACTAATAGTGTGTTCATTTCTTTTGATTTTTCTTCATTAGCTGGTGGTATTATGTCTTCTATACTTGGTTTTACACAATTCGCTAATTTCTGTAAAGTCAAATGATATTGTGAATGTTTAATTGAAAATTGGTAATGAAGAAAATGGAGAGAATGTTGTTAAAATAATAATAGTAATAATAATAAGGGAAGGGATTAGCTATGCGGTTAGCGTATAGGATTCCCACGTGGAGGTCCCGGGTTCGAATACAGCAGCTGACCCTTAGATTTTCTCTTCCTAGGAGCTTCTTACAGCTCACTGTCCGGTGATGGATAGTGTTGTCTGTAACGAGAGAACACTGTCCGGAGGCCGGCAGTGCACTGGAAAAAGCTCCGGGCGCCAATAACCTTAGATGTTGAGGCGCCTTAAATCAATTAAAAAATAATAATAATATACGAAACGCCTACTTATTTGAGAAATTTCATTATTAACCCTTTTAGGGAAGAGAGTTTAGGGGTAAAAGGGAAAGGGCTAATCTCACTCTAGTTCTTATCTAAACCCTTTGATGTCAGGCGAAAGGCACTTTCTCTATGCTGTAACACAATTCAAAATCCACTGGAATTTCTTCGTTTTATTTGCTCACCAGAATTCCATGAAGCAAATCCTAAGCGTTCCCTATCACTAGAATCTTATTCTTGAACAATCCCTCTTAATATTCCATTCATGATCCGCGTCTTTAACCTTTTTCTACCAACTACTGTTAAACAAGAAGATGAATGTTCCATAGAAATCCTGTGAAATCAACCTAATGGATAAGACAAGTGGCCAATTATACAGGTGGAAGCTGGCAGGCAATTTGCCCCTCAGGAGCTAATTATTCCCTAGTGAGTCACGCCGCGTACTTCATCTAACCTTTCCCTTAACGTTCAAATCTACTGTTGCAGATGTACCCAAAGCCAGTTGCACTGCATCTTAAAATATCCTAAAAGTAACCCTTCAATATCTAGACTGCTTACTCTTTAAAAGTAATTGCCTTTTTTTTTCAGACGGGCTTTACGTCCAACTACCAATTAGGTGTCGTGGACGGAAGCGACTAGCAAACATACTTTACTGTAAATTTCTTTTATAAACCTTTAAATAAAATGCAAGGTCTAAGACCGGGAATCAGTACCACAATGCATATTAGCTTTACAGGTTTTGCCTCTTAACCTCTCGGCTACCGAGGCGCCTTGCTTACTCTTTATTCTTGATTCGATGCTTCGATGTTCATGTGTTTTATGGCATTATTATCTTCCATTAATCTGTATAGCTTTTAGACAATTATTGTCATGGAGGGATGAACAATTCAGAATTTTAATGAATAACGAAGAAAATAATCCTAAATTCTTTACCACCGACTCCATTAATAATGTCGTACTGTTCCACTTATTCGTTTACTTTGGTATTCCTTAATTCATTAGAGTTTGGTTTTTGTCAGCTGATATTAATCTGTTTTCAAGGACTAACATACCTTAATAAATGTTTTTCCTTCTGCACTGGCAACCGCGTAAACTGCTATTATCGGTATGCCTGCTAAACATGCAGCAGTGATGGACCATCCAAGGATTTCAGCCCATGCTGGATAGTTGTACAATCCGTTGTTATATCTAGGCGGTTCGTAATCAATTATACTGAACACCCATACACACTGAAATAGATTATTTACATTTGATTAGTAATTTTTTGTCTCTCTTTTATTAAAAAAAAAAACAAATAACTAAAATGAAATAATCAAACGTACAAAGATTAGTATGGGCGCAGCAACAACCCAACAAAATTTGAAATAGAAATAGGTTTTCTCTCCGGACATCAGTTCGATATTTTTGGCTAGCCGGCCAGCTCCGTAGAACCACGCTACGGCTATGACTTCGAAGAAAGCTATATACATTATGGAGTTGGATACAGCGTAATGGTCGACCAATTGGAAAAAATAGATACCTCCCTGTAAAATAATTACAAGAAAAATTTATCATCCTTAAATTATCTTATTTTTTCTAAAATATAAGCATAAGCAAGATTGTTAAGTCTTAAGAATAGTAACTAAAGAAGCTAAGTAAGACATACAACTTAAAAAGTCCCAAAAAGTTTTTTTTTTTAAGCCTAGTGACTTAAAAAATTAAAATATATATAGGTTTCGTGACCGTAAATTCTTAAACTTAGGATGGATAAGATTTGCGAGGAATCGATCAAATAAAACAACTCGTCTCTTTGCCAACGTTTCGACAAATATATTGTCCTCTTCAAGGCCTGGATATTACAAATACAAAACAATTTCTATGTTACTGACTCTGTAAATTGTTTTGTATTTGTAATATCCAGGACCTGAAGAGGACAATATATTTGTCGAAACGTTGGCAAAGAGACGAGTTGTTTAATTTGATCGATTCCTCGCAAATCTTAGCCATCCTAAGTTTAAAAAATAAACTTACATACTACTTCTGATATTCGTCTTTCAACAAATAAAGAACCTTTTGACTATATCGTAGAAAAATAATAAATCCTTTTGACAATATCTTAACCAAATTCTGGACAGCTGGCACATGAATCTTGTGTTCCTTACAAGATTCCAAGGAAATTGACACATCTGCTTTTATTAAACTTTATGTTAATTTAGAATTGGGGGCCAATTATGGTAGATAGAAGATTGCGGTATGGAGTTCTTTATGTCATGGGCAGTTTATACTCAGAAATCGTCAATAAGTTCTCTTATCAAGCACATTTCCTTCTAAATCGTCAACAAAGTGCCCTTCTTGCAACAAATTGCAAATCAACTGCAATTCTATAGGCTTTCCAGAAAAATCTTGGGAGTTCCATTAACTGAGATTAGAGCTAATTGGATTCTGATAGAGTTCACTTTTTTCCTTTTTGTTAACATTCAAAGTACTAATAAAATTTCAAATTGATTTCAAATTTCATGACAACATAGAACGTTTTGTTTCAAGCTTAGGGATCCAAACTGTCTTTCTGGGAGTCTAAACTGTCCTTTTCTTTGGGGGTAACCACATATCACAAAGTTCTAAACTGGTATTTGATGACTTCGCTATTGCTTATGTCTAATCACGACATTTCTGCTTCTCTTCCACTGTTGGGACGGATTAATGACTAGAAGTGTTGGATTTAGTCCTTTCCTCTCTATAAATCTTTAAATTTTTTGAGCTTTGTTGAAGGCATAGACCAACTAACAGCTTCGAAGAATTAACAAAAATAAAAACAACTGCCCCAAACTTCTGAGTTTGTTGGTACTATGTCGTAGAGTTTTTTTCTAAATAGTTTTTTAATGTAACTCTAAAAAAGTTGAATTTACCTGCGTAATATATGGAAGACCAACTGCAAACGATATACAACATATGAACAGTACTAGTATCTCATGGCAAATTAATTTTTTTTTTATCCAATTTGGAAATCCATCTTGTATGGATGTGACCACAACTTCTACAATTGCAAACTATGTGCAAACAAAAATAAATAAATAAATAAATGAAAAAATAAAAGTTATAATACACTAATATTTATTTAGAGTGACAAAATAATTTATTAAAAAAAAAAATTTCCATTTGAAATCTTACCTGACTATTAAGACCTAGACAAAGTAACATGAAGAAAAAAAGTACCGCCCATAAATTAGAAAATGGCATTTTGGTCATCGCTTGTGGATAAACAACAAACACCAATCCTGGCCCTTAAATAAAAATAAAGAAAAAATAAATTAAATTAACAAAACACTGGACAGCACTTACCACAATATTAAAATTAAATGAGATTCACAATAGGTTATTTACTTCCTTCTTATTCCTCTTTGGAGGAATAATTGTAATCGTGTGAATTTTTTTTTGGGGGGTTTCACGAGGTTTTTACTTTGGAAATTCTGCTTCTTCAGAAAAAAGAGGTTTTTAAAAAATTAGGATATGTTCTAATCTAGAATGGTATTAAATCAGCCAACTGGAAGTACCATTTTCTTGAGAATAGTTTTTATTTTTACCCATTAAAAATTGCTCTAACAATCTCATATAATACTAATCGTACATTTATACAGGGTGATCCATTTAAAACGCACCAATCGCTAATAACTTTTTAGGAAAGCGGAATTTCGAAAAAACCCACGAAGTAAACTATATGTTTTTTTGGGTCTAGTTTCCAAATTTTTCACCCCCGATGCTGTATCTTCATTTTTGGCGGAGTTACGGCCAAAAACCCAATTGGGATTTCATAAGGACCACTGGTTTTGACCATGATTATGAAAATTACATACAAAACTGTGAAAAGTGACGTTAATCCCGTTTCGATATCCCTAATATTAGTTGAGATATTTAAGATCAAAGTTACAATTTTATCTCTTCCTGAACGGTTTTCAATATTAATTTTCCACCAGAAATACACGTTTTGGGAGGTCCTCTGACGGCAAAAAATGTTATTTGTGACACAAAGTGAAAAAATAATAATAATTTAAGAAGGCAAGATATTCTTACCTTAATCATAGGTCAAGAAGTCTTGCAAACGGGGTTCATTAAAATGATGTGATGATTGCTTTTATTTGATGATAAAACAAATTTGTCCTGATTCACCCACAACCATTACATTACACTACATGTTTTAAAATCTTAAATTATTATTATTATTTCACTTTGTGTCACAAATAACATTTTTTGCCGTCAGAGGACCTCCCAAAACGTGTATTTCTGGTGGAAAATTAATATTGAAAACCGTTCACGAAGAGATAAAATTGTAACTTTGATCTTAAATATCTCAACTAATATTAGGGATATCGAAACGGGATTAACGTCACTTTTCACAGTTTTGTATGTAGTTTTCATAATCATGGTCAAAACCAGTGGTCCTTATGAAATCCCAATTGGGTTTTTGGCCATAACTCCGCCAAAAATAAAGATACGGCAACGGGGGTGAAACATTTGAAAACTAGACCAAGAAAAACATATAGTTTACTTCGTGGGTTTTTTCGAAATTCCGCTTTCCTAAAAAGTTATTAGCGATTGGTGCGTTTTAAATGGATCACCATGTATAGTTCTGTAACATGTATTTGAAATATTTTCTCCTAGTTTTCCTTTAAAACGTTATTTCGGTGTAGCTTAAACTACATCATTAAGTTTGGATACAATACAATCTGTGCCCAAACCAAAATTTAGTACTCCACCTCCTTGGGAACTATTATTTCTTTATTTCTTCACTGAATTTGTCTAGAATATGACTCTAATGATTTTTGGGTATACCTGTGCACAGATAGTTAACTTTATTGCAAATTTTTACTCTAAGAAACTAATTTCAAGGCAGTTATTGTGTGCGAGGATGGCTTACCTTCAAAATATCATTTAAGTGTCATGCATGGTCTTATCAACTGGTTTAGCTTAAACGAGAATTAAATGTTTGACTAAAATTTCAAGTTAACAGTTCTAAACATTTTGAAGATCAGTTTTTTTACTACCTATCTTTCTTAGAGTATCTTTTTTTTTTTATGAATAAAAATCTTACCATCAGAGATGACATTGGTGACTGAAATTTGATGTTCAGTAGCTATATTGCCAATAGTAGCAAATGCAAATACGCCGACTATAAGACTGGTCACAGCGTTTATCGCTGAAACTGTCACCGTGTCCACGAGTATTTGATTGTTTTGCTTGTTATAACTAGCAAAAGAAATAACACTACCAAAAGCAATGCCAATCGAATTGAAATTTTGTGCAGCTGCATACACCCAAACCTGGAAAATTTCAATGTGAAAGATTAAACTATATAAAGTACAATTCTTTGTAGTATTTATTTTTCATAACTGTTTGCTTTTTCACCGGTACACTTTGTTATATGATTAACTCACCTTTGATTCAGCCAGTAGTTCCCATTGTGGTTTAAATAGATAATTAAGGCCTAAATCAGCACCAGCCAAGGTTAGTGAACGTCCTAAGAATGCCAGAACAAGTACAAAAGGAAGGGTTGCTGTTACATAGAGAACTCGTCCTGAGCTTCGTACACTCTTCCATAGGGCGAAATAAACTATAATCCAGGCAAAAAGTAGACACGCGGCCAATTCCCATCGAATTGAACCAGGTTCTTCTATGCCTGAACTTAACTGTAAAACTTTTCGACTGAAAAAAAGAAACAGTTACGTTAATAAATAGAAGAATTTCTCAAAAAAAATAATAAATCTTGATAGGCGTCCAAAAAGCGTTTGACTGTTTACTGCGTTGTGATTTAGTTTACTGACTGTTGAAGTACCATTTTCCACACCATATCGGTGAAGTGCTGAGCTTATATCTTTCTAACAGGATATTTTATTCAACTTATAAGTCAGCCTGCTCCAACCACCCAATGCAGCTGCAGGAGTTTCTCAGGGATCTGTTTTACGGCTAGTGCTTTCAACCCGAAACCATGCCCTAACGGCATTAACCCAAATTTGACTGAGAGCACACCTACTAATCATGCCACCTCCTGAAAAGTGGACACGGTAGTCAACCGTTTGAATTAGGCAATTTTTGTGAATCGAACCGTTCTTAAATAGGTAGCATATTATAAATACATCCAAAGCTGAGACTATTCTGGGTTATCAAGCCGGCACTGAGTCGTCACGTCGGTTTCCGTTTCCTTGGGCCAGATAATGACAAATACTTATTTGCGTGTTTGGGGAAAATTACTTAAGGATCAGCAGATGCCCTTTCGGACATCCCATTGCTTTGAACGAAATGTCTCGAAAAAAAATAAACTACTCCTGTGTATCGGCCTGGTGCGTAATTTCACTGCTGGGGTACAGATGAGTTCCTCAACAACCGACTTGTCCCTGATATACGCCTATTATATACCATCACATCGTTACTATCACCTATGCGTTGTCCACTTTGTTAAAACGGAGAAGTTTTCCGATAAATGCAATCAAAGTAACAATGAATTTGGCCGAGAGATTAGGAAACTATAGCTTAAATATTGACCACAGTTACTTTAACATTCTAATTCAGGTGTAATGTTAAAGTAGGTTAAATCTTTTCAAGCATTTAAGTATGGTACTCCCAAGTATTTTATTTACGTATTAATAAAGTGAATAAAGGACTATTTATTATCTATCTAAAAAATGAAAAATAACTTACTCATAAAATTCTTCCGCTGGTGTTTGCGAATTGTTTGGTTTGGTTAGGTTTTTTTGAAGATGTGGATGCCAACAGAATTCTGTATTCCATCTGTTGGAACATTCACTCCATGGTGTGTCGGAACGAAATGCAGTAAAAAAGTAATAAAGTGCATACGCTATGATTACGTTATAGTAGGTTGACATAAAAAATGATACAATCACACTTGCTAAACCTGCACCTGCAATAAACAATATAATGTTTACATTATGACCTTAATTATATTTTATAACCTTTCTAATCATTAAAACCTAACATGAGAAGTATATTTGTTGACACTTTTATAAACTAACCTTTAAATAAAGGACATATTTTTGAAAAAGCTCCTATTGGACCTCTTGTAGTGAATTGTCCAATGGCCAGCTCCATGTACAGTAGAGGAATGCCGCATGTTACGAGTATTAAATAATAAGGAATTAGAAATACACCTGTAAACAAAGAAAAACAAAAATGCATACTTGTTCTTAAAATACCTACTTCTAATTCTTTACATATTTATAAGATATTCTCAATGAATTTAAAACTGGTTTGTTCGTACAGTGGTTACTATTTAGTGAGTTAGTTGGAATTGAATTGATAAATTAGTGCCATTTTATTTCAAGATTTTATTTTTTTACTAGCCAAATTAAATTGTGTGATTGCGGCAAGATGTATACGGAGATGGACACTGATAAAAAATTGAATTTAATCGATTATTTATTAAAATTTTAATCAGAATTTAAACGGCAAAATTAATCGTACTTTTAGTCGAATGACAATTTATTAGTGAACTAAATTTCTAATGTAATCGTTAATCAAATTGACTATATGATTTTTAACTAAAGATTCGGTTTTGGCGAGGCCAACTTTCTGAGTTGTCTCCAACAAAAAACTTTTCGATTAATTTTTACAGACAATGGCTTCACACGTACACGATTCACTAGACCAAGATAGGTCCACCCTTATACTCACATTTAACTGTGTTGGTGACTCACTAGACCTACATAGGTCTTATAGCATAGACCTACATAGGTCTACATCTTATACTCTCATTTTACGAGGGGTTAAATAAGGTTTTCTAAACTTCCAATTTAGATATTTTAAGGTTTTACTAATTCAATCAATTTGATTATTAAATTTGTAACAAAACTTTCAAGAAGAAAGCAAATCAATACACCGAAAGTGCAATTTTAAAGAGAGGCTTTTTCTGTAATTTACTATGAATTTGCCAGACGGATTCGTTTGAAGCTGATCAA
Organism: Rhodnius prolixus; assembly: GCF_049639745.1. NCBI lineage: Eukaryota > Metazoa > Arthropoda > Insecta > Hemiptera > Reduviidae > Rhodnius > Rhodnius prolixus. The sequence continues at coordinate 6,326,723 of NW_027411603.1, read as the reverse complement.
AAGAAATTCTTAAGCTTGAATGTCAATTTGACTTGATATTTTTTCTTAATTAATTAATAGTTTTGGTTCAGAAAGAATGTGTCGCATCCTATCAAAATTATTATTAATTCGATCTCTTTTTTTCTTTTTATCATGCAATTCTAAGTTACAATGAAATTCGGTTATATTCATAAATTACGGTAAGAAAAAGTCATGTGAGTGTTCATACGAGATTCTTTTCATGAGAAAGTAAAGTGAAACTGTCGAATATTGGCTAAGACTATTCTAAAACGATCATAACTAAATACAAAATTTCTTTGAAATTGAAAATGATTTTTTATCGACTAATTTGTTGGTATTATTTCTCAATATCTACGTAAGATTAATATTATATCTCAAATAACAAAAAAAAAATTAATAAAATATGAGAAAATAATAAAAGATTTAGAAAAATAAGTGAAAGGTATTGTAGCACCATTGTTAATACGCCTTGACCCAGCCCATAGCTGGCTTTCATTGGACGGGGCGTGGTTACACTAGAGGTGGGCATGGCCCGCCCACAGCCTGCAACCGTACTGCATTCTGATTGGCCACTACTTCAAACGTGATAATTGCATAGAAATAATTAATTTAAAATTTTTTTTTCAACATTTCTCCCATAGGTATTTGATAAACTTTCGATTAAAGCAAGAAAAAAAATTTCTCTTTAAAAATACGATAAATGATATTTCTTTTGGGATAATACCTTATATTTTACCCAATTATCGTTAACAAAATCAAAAAAGTTGAGAATTTGTGTTGTTTGATCGTAAAATAGGTAATAAAGATATGGGCTAGTAAGCCGCCATTAAATAGGCTGTAAGCTTATTTTACACTCCATCCGGTGGAGAACTCTAGTGGCAATTTCTGTAAACACAAATGCAGTTTTTACAATGACATTTAACAATGTTGACGACTCACTAGACTTATACAGGTCTATCTTACTCTTACATTTTACGATGTTAGCGACTCACTAGACCATCCTACATTCACATTTAACAATGTTGACGACTCACTAGACTTACAAAGGTCTATCTTACTCTTACATTTTACGATGTTAGCGACTCACTAGACCATCCTACATTCATATTTAACCGTGTTGACGACTCACTAGACTTATATAGGTCTATTTTACACAAACCTTTAATCATGTTGGCGACTTACAAGACTTATACAGGCCCTCCTTACACACAGATTTAACCATATTAGTGACTCACAAGACTTATACAGGCCCTCCTTACACACAGATTTAGCCGTATTAGTGATTCACAAGACTTAAACAGGACCTTCTTTATACCCATATTTAACCATGTTGCCGGCACACTAGACTTGTATAGGATTATCTTACACTCATATTTAACCATGTTGACGACTCACAAGACTTTTACAGGACCTCCTTACACTCACATTTAACCATGTTGACGTCTCACTAGACTTATATAGGACTATCTTACACTCATATTTAACCACGTTGGTGACTCACTAGAATTTCACAAGATTATTTTACACTCATATTTAACCATTTTGACGACTCTCTAGGCTTATATAGGACTTACATTTAACTTATTTTTTGCCTCATTACATATAACCTTTTTATGAATTAGTTTATTTTTTGTCAATCTATCTACTACACATCTCATCTTGGTGAAGTAAGTAATTTGAACTACTTTTTTTATTCTTAAAATAAAAAATGTAAAAAAATTGTTCATTCAATTTTACTAAATTGAAACTATGACATTAAATTGTTAACATTGATTTTGAGGAAATAACTTGAGATTTTTTTCCCCTCAATCATTTTTTGATGATCTCAAAATTTAAATATGGAATAAGTATTTATAAACGCTAATGTAATATGATATTCATTATGTGTAAATAGTTTTAAGTGCAATGTAAGCCCTATTAAATGTGTCACTACACTTGTTGCCTTGACGGGTAGTACAATTTAAAAATATAATTAAATCATTACATAACCAGCGGGTGGGTCCGGGGGGGGGCGATTTAGTGGCGTACGACTATCCTGTCTGATGCATTAAATTCCTAATTAACTATGAGCTCATTTTTGTTATCATTGTAATAAATTTAAATTCATTTATGATAATCAGAATTTAATTGCGTTCTACAGCAATTAATTAATGTAAATTAATTTTTTAAGAGTTTCTAATTGAATTTCTAATTGTTTGACTTTAAAATGGAAAAACATTGTAAAGCACGTTTTTGAAGGCGTATCCAGGGGGAATTTTAGGAATCGATCCCCCCTTCCTATAATACATGGAACTTTTTCCAGTAATGATTATTTTAAATGTAACGTTGATTATAATATGCATTATTAGACAATTCAGCTCTAAGAGAAAAAGGAACTAGCTTAATTCTCCTACAATATAGAAGAAACATGGATCCGTCTATCTTAACTAATATTTAGACATAATGTTTAGATTAGATACCGTTAGGGTTAGCTGGCCAGGGACTAATTGAGGCCCATTCAAAATGAAGCACCCAATCTAGTTTCTGTTCCTGTTTGATCGAACTTAAAAGTCTGGAGAGGGGGCTTCAGACGAAGTTTGAGGTCACGAGTTTTGTTTTTGTGCCAGTCTCTCAGCCAATTCACACTGATGAGCGTAAACAAAGCTCGTATTTGTACCAATATGTATCTATACTTCTCAGCATGTCCATCTAGATCAGTGATGGCGAACCTATGACCCGCGGGTCAGGCACTGCTTTTTCACTGACCCACAATTGTTTGTTTTGCGCGGGTTGATTTAGATTTTCTAATTGTGTGGATAATTTATATTCTATCTGTATTTTTTTTTTTCAATCACGCATTGACACAAAAGCAATCTATAACCTTTAGTTTGATCATTACAGTTCTAAAACGCCAAATGACGACAAATGCTTTTTGTAGTATTTGAAATAAAGCAAAAGTGTTTACCAAATATCAAATAAACTTGTATAATTTTCCTCATATTTTGTTTGTTAAAAAAAAATCGATAACCCAAAAGCAAATAACCATATTTTGATTTTTCATCAGATAAAACACACTTTTGTAAGGTTTTGTTCAGTTATGTTTGTTGTAAAAAGAGACTTCCATAGCCACTTGTTTCGTCCCGTTTTACCCGTTAAGCCAACTGATGTTTTAAAGATGTTTAGTTTTGAAAATATTCAGTTTAAAATTTTTAAACTTAACTCTTGTGCAAATGGGCATCAGTGACCGAAGAGCTAGTACTAAAACATGAACAAAATTTGACCCACGTCTCAAAAAGGTTCGCCATCCATGATCTAGATAGTCTCACTAAACTGTAACTTCGTACGACTAAATAGTCTAAATAAATAGCCTAATAGGACTAAATAGTAGAATATCTGTAAACATTTCCTCAGTGACGATTTTATTAAGAAAGTGATTGCGTTTCACCTTAAATGGAAAGATATTTTTAACATGAAAAAGCAATGGATTTACTTCTCAAACCAATCAGCTCCCCTATCCCAAAAAATTCAGAGCGCACCCCTGGCCCAGAAGATAAAAATGAAAACTCTCAAAATTAAAATCTATACAATGAAAAATTTTTCTAAAAAATAGAACTTCCCAAAAAGAGAAGACAATCATACGTTTCCTTTTCAGTTCAACTCTAAGTCGAAAAATCCTATTTTTCTTGAACACATTTTGGATTTTTCGTTGTTATTATTCAACTGAATTACTTACCTCCACCAGAGGCGTAACAAAGATAGGGAAACCTCCAAAGATTTCCCAATCCGACCGAATATCCCACACAGGCCAATATAAACTGGATCTTATTTGGCCAATGGTGTCGCGTTCTCCGTCGTCCTCTATCTATTTCCACTTCCCAATCTTCAGACAGGCTATAGACACTGCTCACTGATGATACTTCTCCAGGTCTAAAAACAAATAAAATACAATTATAAATATTCTAGGGCCAGAAATGTCTTTAGATTGCAAAAATAAAAAATAAAAAAATTAATATTAATATCGCTCTAATACGAGAGGTGTACCATTCGTCAGGTTATCTCCTCTGTCGTGTGCCTGAGAATCAGGTGATTTGATGTAACTCACAGTTTTCACTGCCTTCACGATTATGTTTTGATTGTGAGGTTTTATATATTTCGTTTACTTTTGCCTGTTCTGTGATTAATTGAGATGTAGTACCTTTTTTTTACTAAGTGAATCATCTCCAAGATATTTCTTTTGTTTTCATAATTCATTTTATCCATAAATCTAGTGTTGCAGGCCTGGAATGCAGTCAAGGTTGCATTTTCTCTTCATTTATTCATCTCTTTCTCTTAATGTGCTATTTAATTCTTTTCTACAAAATTCTGTGAAGTCTAACCAATCGGTACGTTATTTTTTGATGTAGTTGCAGCCCGTCTTATTCCAAAAGGTAGTTTGTTGTTTGGCGTCCTTTATTTTCGTTTAATATAATCTTTCTTTGGGTGTTGTTCAGAAATGTGTGAAGCCAAAAAAATCAACGCCAGAGTTAAACTGATACAACTTGGTTCTTTTTAACATTATTAATAAAATTATTTATTAAAATAATTACGCCATGAAATATCAATTTAATAATAACAAAGTAAAGTAATTGCCTATTTTTTCAGGCAGGCTTTACTTCCAACTGACAAATTGGGTGTCGTGGACACAGGCGACTAGCAAACATACTTTACTATAAATTCCTCATATTAACACATTAAATAAAATGCAAAGCCTAGACTAGCACCGCAATACATCTTAGCTTTGCGGGTCTAACCTATAACCGCCTAACATTCTTTACTATAAATTCCTCATATTAACACATCAAATAAAATGCAAGGCCGAGACTAGTACCGCGATACATCTTAGCTTTGCGGGTCTAACCTATAACCGCCTAACATTCTTTACTATAAATTCCTCATATTAACACATCAAATAAAATGCAAGGCCGAGACTAGTACCGCGATACATCTTAGCTTTGCGGGTCTAGCCTATAACCGCCTAACATACTTTACTGTAAATTCCTCATATTAACACATCAAATAAAATGCAAGGCCGAGACTAGTACCGCGATACATCTTAGCTTTGCGGGTCTAGCCTATAACCGCTTAACATTCTTTACTATAAATTCCTCATATTAACACATCAAATAAAATGCAAGGCCGAGACTAGTACCGCGATACATCTTAGCTTTGCGGGTCTAGCCTATAACCGCCTAACATTCTTTACTATAAATTCCTCATATTAACACATCAAATAAAATGCAAGGCCGAGACTAGTACCGCGATACATCTTAGCTTTGCGGGTCTAGCCTATAACCGCCTAACATACTTTACTATAAATTCCTCATATTAACACATCAAATAAAATGCAAGGCCGAGACTAGTACCGCGATACATCTTAGCTTTGCGGGTCTAGCCTATAACCGCCTAACATACTTTACTGTAAATTCCTCATATTAACACATCAAATAAAATGCAAGGCCGAGACTAGTACCGCGATACATCTTAGCTTTGCGGGTCTAGCCTATAACCGCCTAACATACTTTACTGTAAATTCCTCATATTAACACATCAAATAAAATGCAAGGCCGAGACTAGTACCGCGATACATCTTAGCTTTGCGGGTCTAGCCTATAACCGCCTAACATTCTTTACTATAAATTCCTCATATTAACACATCAAATAAAATGCAAGGCCGAGACTAGTACCGCGATACATCTTAGCTTTGCGGGTCTAGCCTATAACTGCTCGGCTATCGTGTCGCCTAAATATCAATTAAAAATTATATATTATTATTATTTAATGATTTAAGGCGCGTTAACATGTCAGGTTATTGGCGCCTGAAGCTTTTTTCAATACACTGGCGGCCTCCGGACAGTGTTCTCTCTCGTTCCAGACAACACTGTCCATCGCCGGGCAATGAGCTGTAAGAAGCTCCTAGGAAGAGAAAATCGTAAGGGTTAGCAGCTGGATTCGAACCCGGGAACTCCGCGTGGGAATCCAATATGCTAACCGCATAGCTAATCCCTTCCCTATTATATGTTATTATTATTCATTTTAAAACTGTATTCCAGGCCGGTTTCGGATTTTCATGCATCATCAGAGATCATGTGATCAGTTTTGTGTAAAGATATCGATTGCACTTACGTTTTCGTCTCGCATTACACCTTGCTTCTTTGCAAGTTTAGTCAGACTTTCAAGTCAAGATTCTTTCGGAACAATTTTTTTTTTTTCAAAGACTTGTCAACAACTGCTACCATCTTAAGAAGTTTCTTTCATCCGTAAACGATAATAAACAATAAACTAAATAGAAAAAATATTTACTATTTCTATTATTATGTATTATTTTTTGCAAATTGAACAATTTTTTTTTTGTATATTTTATTTTTATTTTGACCTTACTTTATTGTCTCTTACTTTGAGACAAAATATGATGTAATAACTTATGGTAGGCGCGAGGAAAATTAACACTTTCTATTAATTTACATACATGTAATTGTTTATCCAAACAAAAAAAAAAAAATATATATATATATATATATTTAAGAAAGGATAAAATAAAATGAAATACTCTTAACCTAACACTAAAAATAATTTAGAGATAAATGTCACGTCAAAGCTATATATTAGATCATTCTCCGTCCTTTAATTTACAATAAGTACGTGCTTATTTATTTAAATTGGTTGGACGACTGGTTATTAATAAACAATAGGTAACTACCAAGCTATTAGCTTAATAGTTACAATGGCTACATTCATCGCTACTCAATATGTAAAGCAAAAATAAAAAAATAAAACTGTCCCTTACATTTAGACCAATATAGGCACCACTGGCGCGCTGCTATTCTTTAGTAGGCATCTGTAAAGGCACGCATGCGTTTTATCTACAGCTGTCTTAAATGTTTTGACTGCATTAGGGAAATCCTTGACTTTTGAGGGATAAGAAAAAAAATTAAGAAAATATAACTGCGTTCTGGTAATTACTTATTTGTCACTCACAATCTACAGAAATATAGAATCAGTGAATCTGATGTTATTTTTTTTTTGTTATTTACGAGAGATGCACACAGCCGTACTAAAGGATGCAAAGAATTTAGAACACAAAGCGATTTCTAGCAATAACTCATCCATAGTCTAAGATAGTGGTGGGCAAACTTTTTTAATGGGGGGCCACAAAGTTTAAGAAATTCTAGAGGAGGGCCAGAATGATAGAAAAAATGCATTTTGTGTTAAAGCTTTTAATCATAATATTATAAAAACATTACAGCTTTACACACTTGTGTAACTACGCGGCTAGTTTAGCTTCACCTATAGGTTATGCATCTATTATTCTACTAAGTAGAATCTACTTTATACTTCTCGACCGTCAAAACGTAATTCTAGCGGGCCTTATACTATCCATGTCAATGGACCCTCGGCGGGCCGGATTAAATACTTTCGCGGGCCGGAATTGGCCCGCGGGCCGTACTTTGCCCATCACTGGTCTAAGAATTGCATTGCTTCCGGAAATGATAGCACTTTATTTCTCTTTATGGCTAAATAAATAATCGTTGAAACTAAATGAACTTGATGATCATGGCCTATCATGGATGGTATCCTAAGGCTCAATTTCATGATTATGTGCAGAGGAAACATATGTATAGCTGTTGTCTGGAATTATGAATCAGCAGGTCGGCCCACTCACGCATGTGTGTACACAACATAGTGTGTACCGCATATCAACAAGTGGATAATGATCCATCCCATATGTATATATCTAACATCATTCCCACGATCTAACTGGGTGGTGTTGATGTACCCAACTCTTGCTTGGCCAATATCCACCCAACTAGTGCTGCTATCTATAAGTTATTAGTAGAGAATAATTAAGTTTATAAATGAAGTAAAGTAAAGTAATTGCCTATTTGTTCAGGCGGGCTTTACGTCCAACTACCAAATAATCCTGAGGCAAGTGCCGCAATACATCTTAGCTTTGCGGGTCTAGCCTATAACCGCCCAACATACGTTACTATAAATTCCTCATATTAACACATTAAATGGAATGCAAGGTCTAGACTAGTACCGCAATACATCTTAGCTTTGCGGGTCTAGCCTATAACCGCCTAACATACTTTACTACAAAATTCCTCATATTAACACATTAAATAAAATGCAAGGCCTAGACTAGTACCGCAATACTAAGCGGTCTAGCCAATAACCGCTCGGCTATCGTGGCGGCTTAAGGTTATAAATATAACCTATTAGTTCAAGAGTATTGATGGGCTAATGAAGTTAGCCTTTGGATTGGAATAGAATTTAACAAGGTACATGATCGTTCACTGATTTGGGCCTATAATACGTTTATTTCTGAATGATGTGGAATTATTAAACAGATTTTTTTGTTGAATCATCAGTTGATAACCTACAAATTCATTGAAATGAATATCAAAGAATGATCCAAAAGTCTTACTGAAATCTTTATTGGTCCCTCAGGAAATGAATGATAAGGTTACTTAAAGGTTGCATTACTTATTTTCATACTCTTTCTCATCATATTCTTCGCATCATCGTCGCTTTTAGTCCTTTGGGAAATCATTTCCTAGGATGTTAAATGCCATAGATTTTTTTTTTTTCACTTTAGTATGAACAAATTTTCAATTAAGATATTTTTTATTTTAGCATGGTTTTTCTAAAAAATTATAAAAATTTAAAATACGAGCTATAAATCATTGCGTTCGGCTACTTTTAGAGAGTCGAAGATTTCTGATACTTCGAGCTAAAAGATGTGCGTTGTTTGATTTATGATTTTTATGAACTAATTCTTTTGCAGAGTTTATTTCTTATTATTTCCTCACTCTTGTGTATTTTCTTTTTTTTTTCTTGGATTAATATGATAAAAAATAAGCAAATAAAATGAAAAATAAAATAAATTAAAGGGAATTTTATGAACGGAACTTTCCGCTTGCAATCAGATTCTTTGTATTTCTGTGGTTGTGACTAGTAACACACAAAACAAAATATTAAAAAAAAAATAACATCGCAAAAAATAAAAATCAGTATGCGTCATCAAGAAGTTTTTCTTTCTCTCTTTCCCTCTTCCCTTATCAAAATTTTCGAAAATGAAATCTTTCAATTCCGATTCGTTTTTTTTTTAAATCACCTCCGGAGTTAAGAAAAAAGCATTCTCTAACCGGATGAAATTATTTTCTTTGGGAAATCACAGTGACGCCGATAGTTTTCATAAGAAAAAAAAAACCCAAATTAGTTGACTATAATTTCCAAGTTTACTACAAAGAAGCGAAAGATATAAAATGTTAATTTTGTATCATCATCATCATCATTATTATTATTTGTCAGAAACCTTGTGTTATTTAAACAATCCAAAAAGAGAACACTATTTCTTTATCAAATTAAATATACCTTATCTACAAGTGATACGTACAAGGAGACATTCAACACAGATGGTGTTTATATATTCATCATTATGTAACCACTGTTGCATTTATAAATAAATATAATTTAAAAAAAAAAATAAAATACCATTAGGTGCGTTGCGAGAATATTTATTTATGATTATGGTTAATAGTGTAAAGATTAAACTCTTTTAAACTATCAGCTATAGTGATCGAAAATCACTAATTGTTCCTTACTAAAGTAACTAAAAGCATACACCTAAAAGACTTGCAGAAAATAGAGATAAATAGTAGGCGCCACCGGTAGTCGATCGGTTGGTTATAGGCTAGACCCGCAAAGCTAAGATATATTGCGGTACTAGTCTAGGCGTTGCATTTTATTTAATGTGTTAATATGAAGAATTTTGTAGTAAAGTATGTTAGGCGGTTATAGGCTAGGCCCGCAAAGCTAAGATGTATTGCGGTACTAGTCTAGCGCGTTGCATTTTATTTAATGAGTTAATATGAGAAATTTTGTAGTAAAGTATGCTTGCTAATCGCCTTCATACACGGATAATGAAATCGCCTTTTCTCTGCAATTGCCTTGGTGATGCTCCCTACAGTTTGGAAACGCACTGTTTTAGGGTAATTAATATTAAAATTTATTTTTTTTAAAAAAGGGGGGATAATAATTGATCAGAATTTTAACAGTTTGCTCCAAATCACCCAAACATTTTGCTTTTTGAAAGTTAAATACTCGTATGCCCCTCATGTATAAATATAAAATAAAATAAAATGGAAATGCGAACAATGTTACTGACTTTTCAAAAAAATAAAGTACAAAAAAATGCATGAATAAAGTAAGAACCTCCAAGGACATTTTGGGTAATTTCAAGACTTAAGAGGTAATAAATCGTCTGGTGACGTGTCTAAGTAGAGATACAAGTGAGTACGCGTTTAGAATTTGTAAGAAGTTATTTCTAACTTTAAAGTTACTTTTATATTTTTTTTTACAAATATTTAGTCATTAGTCTCCTGTAAATAATTTGTGTATTGTAGGTTCTATTTTTCACGTTTTCCACAGATTTTTTTAAACTCAGAATGTTGTAAAACTTAAGGTCTCTTTAGGAACCAAGGATTTTTGTTTTTTGGGAGGGGAGAAATCTAATTGAAAACTTACGCATCTCCTATTAATCAAATTCTCATGATTTTTAGACACAGCTTTTCCACAAATTTATGGTAAATTCAAAATTTTAGCTAGAAATTTAATTCGCAGGGAAATTTCTTGAGCCGGAGTCGGTAGAACAGTAATTCAGGGAGAAGTCCTTGAGATCTCTCGGAGATATTTCTAAAATAAAGTTTCATGAAATAAAAAAAAAAAAGAAAAGGGAAATTCAACCATAAACTGATTGTAATATGCCTAATTTTCAAGGCTAACTTTATGTCTGAATACTAAAATGGGATGAAAATGTGGTTAGATTCGCAGTAGGTACTGGATAATATCTTTGATTTTATACGTCGTGGCACTCATGTTAATTGCGTTATCCCTAATCGGTTTCAGATTTTCTTTCATCTTCAGAGGTAAATCAGCTTGATTTTAGAGATTTCGATGGCCACTGCAGGCAACACATGTATCGCATGGGCCTGTTGGATGATAGCCTCAGCAGGTACTGTCAGGAGGTGGAGGAGGAAACGGCACTGCACGTGTTGTGTCAGTGTGAGGGGCTTGTCTGGCTAAGGATGTTACTTCTCGGGGAGGAAAAACCAAGGCCTGAGGAGCTTTACCCAAGAGCTGCTCTCCAGAATTAAGAGTCTGATCAAAAGTACAGGTCTAGAGGGTGAGCTTTAGAGTGAGGGGAGCCGCAATAGATCTCCAAAGGGGTCGCAGTGGCGTAGGTTTTGAGGCCGCCCTAGTTTAATCTATCTAGAGATTTCGATTTTACTTATGCCTACTTTTTTTTTTGTAGAAACATTTTGATAGAAAAATTTAGGGATAAGCAACCCTAATGTTTACCATTTCTCGTGCTATCCGGATTAAAAAAAAAAAAAAAGTTAGTAAAAATTAATTATGACGCTGTTTGAAGACTATTACTGAGTTTAGAACTCAGAGATTAGTAAAAAGTCGTGCGAGTGTTCACACCAAAATTATTTATTTTATGAAGTTATAATCGGATGATTTAATCGGAGAAAAGATATCTGAAGGTACGATAATGACATTAACAATGAAAAGGTAACCTTCGATAAATACGTGCTACAGTTGGTTGGGAGGCATTCCGTCATTGACTGAAGTCTAGGTCATGCAGTACCTGTAGAACAGCTCTATGTTATCTTTACTACCCGAAGTTGTCATCATCCATCCCTCTCACTCTTTCATTGACTCTCTCTCTCTCTCTCTCTCATTCACCCTCCCTCTGCCAGTATTGTACGTATTATCCGTTGTTTCTCGCTCTGGCGACTGCATTATTCCCTACTTCGTACTTTGTTCTAAAACAGTTTTTTTTCTGTTTGATTTTAATATTAAATTTTTAAGATTAAAATAAATTTGAGGAGTAAAATTGGACAGGAAGTAACTAAGTGAAAACAGCCAGGTGTGAACCACTCGCAAGACTTTGTCTTACGACCATTCTCCAAGTTCTAGCAATCCTATTTATGAACTCCGTATTTTTTTTGTATTAATACTTTTAGCTACCATCAACAATTTATAAAACCGTACGTAACACTAAAATGACCACTTGCATGAAAGACTTCCTTAACCCTATACCAGAACTGGCTTAAAACCAATCATTCTTAAAAAAAAAACAATAAAATTAAATCTTCTAAATCTATGAGCATATACAATAAATAAATGAAGTTTATAGTAGATATAAAGTCATTTTTGTAAGATTTCCAAATTTGAAAAATTTATTGAGCATATAAGGAGATTCAGTGATCGAGAAATAGTACTGTTCATTACAAAAAAGTAAAGTAATGTCACTTTCTCAGGGCAGGCTTTACGTCCAGCTATCAAATTAGGTGTCGTGGACAGAAGCGACTAGCAAACATACTTTACTATAAATTCCTCATACTAAAACATTAAATAGAATGCAAGGTCTAGAGTAGTACCGCAATACATTCTAGCTTTGCGGGTCTAGCCTATAACCGTCTAACATACTTCACTACAAAATTCCTCGTATTAACACATTAAATAAAATGCAAGGTTTAGACTAGTACCGCAATACATCTTAGCTTTGCGGGTCTAGCCTATAATCGCCTAACATACTTCACTACAAAATTCCTCATATTAACACATTAAATAAAATGCAAGGCCTAGACTAGTACCGCAATACATCTTAGCTTTGCGAGTCTAGCCTATAACCGCTCGGCTATCGTGGCGCTACATTACTACACAACACATTAAAATGAGTTTAGAAACTCGAGCAAATTAAGAGAAACCCAAAGATGGGCATTTTTTCCTTGGTTCTGCCCTGTCTAAGTTCCTTCAGCTTCTCAGCCTAGGATCTCCTAAATCATTTTTCCATCTTCCATTTCTTTTCATACAGCCATGCTATCTATGTTTCTTTTACTCCTCCTTCTGCAGCACTTTTTTCTCTTTCTTATTTCTTCGTTTCTTATTCTTTCAAGCCATTATCGATTTATATACATATATATATAAATTAATTAGATTTAAAATAAATAAATAAATTCGCATATCGATATAAAAAATAAACTTTTTTATTTTTTATTTACTGAATTTTAAATTTAAATTAAGCAAAACAAAATCCGACATGCTCGTGTTTCTGCATAATTACAGGCAAACAGAATTTTATTTTCCTTTATTTTATTATTATCTTTCAATTTTCCCTGCTCATTACGAATGTCTTTATTGATTGAATAATAATTGCTTATAGTAAAAAAAAACAATCATTATGCAATTGGTGTTCATTCACAATAAGTTTGATAATGCTTAAATGTAATAATAATTAATGGTAAGGTTTTTTATTTTTAATGTGCTGATATGTCACGGAATTTCCTGACAATAAATTTTTCCTCTTTAATTACCACTGTTACGTCATTTATTTTGCTTTCATTAATTGTGATTTTCAATCAATTGATCTAGATAGTGCCTTACTTGCCTCATATAATGCTCACCAATATTAAATACTTTTTAACCGTACATTACATTGAAATGCATTTCTGAGTAGCTTTCCCCAAATCTCTAAAACTTATACTTCTGGAGAGACAAAAAAAACAACAAAAAAACTTCAAAAGGTTGTTAGATAACGAGGTATAATCTCTTTGATTTTATCTGACATGTTTGTTATATCCTTGACCGGATTCAGACATGCATGCATCTTCAGAGGGAGATTAATTAGTTTAGTGTAGAGAGATTTCTACTTCACTTACGTTTCCGTCTCCGCACTATACTCGCTGACGTCTGAGTTGAGGCGGAAACAAAACTTCACTAACCGCTCGGCTAACTGAACAATTTTGGTAAGAATTAAATATAACTCAAATTGATAATGCCACTATTTTCACATTTGATACATTTATTGTTTTACGATATCTTTAAATATGTATTTAAAAAAATAAAAATAAATCCGAAGAAATAAGAATACTTTTTTTAGTTTTTTGTTTTTTGGATCTTGATCTCATTATTGGGTCAACAGCAAACTAAAGATAATAGTAGGAAATTAGGTTGAGGATATTGTTTCACTTCAGAAAGCTGACGTCATAATTAATGATAATAAGTCTTCACAGAAAAGAACTGAAAATAAGATAATATTAAAAAAAAACACGCTCACACAAAACCATTTAAAATAAGAAATTTTTTTTTAACACAACTACTACTAATTGGTTAACGTAAAATTTAAATTTATATATATATATAATAAGAGGCGTAATTGAGATAATAAGCGTTCTGTCAGTTCAAAATAAAATAAAATAAAAAAATTAAAGAAATAATTACAAACTGAATGTTACGTTTTGAAGTTGGGCGCCACGATAGCCGAGCGGTTATAGGCTAGACCCGCAAAGCTAAGATGTATTGCGGTACTAGTCTAGTCCTTGGCATTTTATTTAATGTGTTAATATGAGGAATTTTGCAGTAAAGTATGTTTGCTAATCGCCTCCGTCCACGACACCTATTATTTGTGATAGTTGGACGTTAAAGCCTGCCAGAAAAAAGTAGGCATTACTTTACTTTTCCAATGATATGAAACCTAGGCAATGATGAGTTTCTTTTGCGGTTTACCATTCGCCTTAAGCAAGTAGTCCAAGGAGACTTTTTGAAGTTTCTGGAAAGTGGCTCCTGGAATGGAATCTGTAGTTATGAACGGAAGTTTTTGGGAATGAGAAAAATGGGATGCAATTTTGGGATAGCATAGAAGACCCACATAATTACTCTCTTGACTAATTATTTATAAAAAGTGAAGGATTTTGAGAATTATTGTTAAATTTGAAAATTATTCTTATCAAGAAGTCAAGGAGTTATCTTGTTAATCTCGTAAGTTCTTGAGACGTCATCATGATTCCCTTACTTATAAATAGATAAACTTCCTTTATCAAAATGGTTTCTATTATATTGGGCTATGACTCATGATTCATAAAAAACTGCGTTCTATTCTGGGGATAGTTTTTTACGATATATTATCACCACTTCGTAATTTTCCTTTGTTGTGCAGATGTCTGCTATTGGTTTAGTTTAGTTTCCTGGTGTAGTTTGGAGAAAATCTGTGGCTGCCATTTTTGAAGAAGTCCCAAAAACTTTTCCTTCTCAGTGGAATTATTTTTAAAACTTGGGATTTGAGCAAACATATTGGATTTTTTCCTTTAATAACATACAGAAAACAGAATCGAACGTTATGTTCAAATGGTTCGATTAGAAAAAAGATAATTTATCGCATAAGTGCACTTAATCGATTTTTTTATGCGTGGAAACTGTATTGAATATTCGTGGCCAGCATCAAACAAAGATCAACCTGAGAACAATTAGTTAGAGGCCTTTTCGAGAAAATACTAAACCGAAAGAATGAAAGATAAGATTCAGCTAGGGCAGTTTCAAGGGCTACGCCACTGCTACCCCTTTAGATCTATTGTGGCTGCCCTCAATCTAAAGCTCACTCTCCAGACCTGTCCTTTTAGTTAGACTCTTAATGCTGGAGAGCGACTCTTGGGTAAAGCTCACAGGCTTCGGTTTTCCTTCCCCTAGAAGTAACTTCCATACAAGCCCCTCACACTGACACAACACCGTGTAGTGCCATTTCCTCCTGCTCCTGACAGAACCTACAAAGGCTATCATTAGCCAGGCCCATGAGATACATGTGTTTTCTAAGCCTGCAGTGGCCCAGTTAATAGTCCCTACAATTATCCTTTTAGCCCCACGCGGCCTTGACGGATTAATTCTGCGGTCAGCCTCGGCGAATAGCCTCTGATGAACAACTTCGCCTGTCTCCGCCCAGTGGTGTGACAAGCCACCACTCCTGAGACCTACACTGTACCCTCTGTTAATGGCCGTAGACTTAACACACTTTGAAACACCCAAAACAGAGCTGCGGGCCAACCGCAGAGGTGTACCGCAGAGCCTGCCCGGACCAATAAATCTGCCACTTCGTTTCCCTTATATTCTGAATGACCAGGTATACCCAGAAAGAAAGAAAAGAAATCTACCATTCGCAGTAGTACTTCCGGTTTACGTGTTTAGTTCGCTAAGTTACAGTCAGATCCTCTTATAGGACCTTCCGTTTTAGTTTCTTGCGTTTTTTTGTTTTTACATATTTTCTGTACACACAGACAAACTATTTTTTAAAAAAATACATTCCCTGACTCATGATGCCTGCTAGATAGACCACCAATGCAATTTAGTTTTTTGTCTCCCCAAATTCGATGATTACCTCCCACTATTTCGGTCGATTTTTTTGTTTTTTTTTTTCTTGTGCCACATTCGATAATTTTCTTACGATACACATCGATAATTAAGGTCGATAATTAATTCAATTTAAGAATGATTAATTTTTTGTCAAACTAAAACTCTACGAGCAATTAAAATAAGAGAAAACACATTTACCCAGTAATATATTCAAGTTATTGTTTGTGCTTCTACATTGGTTTGCTAATTGGTTTGTGTTGACTTAAAAAATCAGTTCGACGTCGTTTGGTGTGGTATATTACATTAAAATATTACTATTTAGAGAAAACAAAGATTTTAGAATGTTATTTGTTTTCTATTCCAGAAAGACGTTTCACACTTGAAATTACGAGTCCCTGCGGCTATTTAGACGCCAAAAACACAAAACCATTCCTCCAACACTCCACAAGGTTCGCCTTTCCAGTGAAAATGGCGTGGGATTAGCTAACAAGCCAACTCTAGCTCAACACCGGTACTCACGATAAAAGGTAATATCCTTTCTAGATAACGTTTATCTATTTACAATACAATTTTTATACAATGTTTTTCATAAAGGAAAATTTATTAAGTATTTTACGAGTAGTTCACAAAGACCAATTTGTAAAATCAACTTTTTTTCGAACTCACAGGACTTAAAATCAAATATTTCCGGTGGAAACACAAAATAAAATAAAAAATCTGCATGATGACATCACTTACTATAAGTAAGAGAAATTAAAAAACACTTACGGAAGTGAGCAATTCTGTACACGACGATGTTGCTTTGAGCTCTAACCATGTATGGTCGAAGATTAACGAAAAAATCATGGTAAAATTGTCCGGTAAAGATAAAGAAAAAGAAGAAAAATCTTTTCAGTAAAATGATACTAGCGGATGTGCGGATTTTGATATTAAAATCGAACCTTATCGGTCGGTGCTATCCAAACCTAATATACATTTTGAGCTTCCTGCTATAAAACTTCTTTTTTTTTTTTACAAATCTTTGACCAATCGCATTGCTTCCTTTTACCAGGATTACGAGAAGTAATAAAAGTTTAAATTGATCATTAAATTATTATGTGCGACGCAACCATCCATTTGCAAAATTAATTGTTACAGCCAATTAATTCACCTTGTATGGGGTATTAAGTACGTGCTTGGAATTTTGTAGAAGTTAGACCTTGTCACCACTTGTTGATTAGCCGATAAGAAAATACTATAGAATTAACTATATAAAACTGTATGCTTCTGTTGCAGGTTCCTAAGTGATGAAACAACATTTCCAGAAGTTGTAGAAGGAGCTGCTGCACTTCTCTCCATTGTCCTCTCCAGTTATTCTGAAGAAAGCTGTCCCAAGAAGATTCAAGGCAACCTAATAACTAACCTAGCGCTTCAATAACCTCCACCTAGTGCCCGAAATTGGCAGTCAGGAATAAAAACATTCCTAGATGCCACACTATTTCTGAGGAAGGCTCTCCCAGATTAGAGAAACCAGACTCCTCTACAGACGTTCTAGGAAGAGAACAGAGCCGCATGATACTTCTGTAGGTACTCCTGTATTTGCACCCCAAATAATGAAGCTGAGTATAGTCAAAAAAAAAAAAAGGGGGTTTTGAATCCATCTAACCCGTAATCCCTTAGGCGGGACGCTTCTTATAAGTTATCTTTATTCCCTACTTGGAGTAATTAGTCCTGTTGTTTCACCATGATCAATTTTAAATCATTATTCTGGCCAATAAACCATCTGATCATCCGCAATCGAAAATATTAAAGATGGATATTTATCCACAATCGGAAGCCCTAATTTTTTCCCACATCAATAAACCAACTTTATAACCACACGCATCATTTATACTTGTTGAATCTTGTAGAAAAATAGCATAATTTTTTGTAGATTCTTGGAGGCTTCCAACCGATCTTGAAAGATCGCTACGCTACCTGATTTTGTTTTGTGTTGTAAGTAATTTCATATGAAAATTTCCAAATAAGGAAATTTAGGAAAGTAGAGCTTCAGGTTATAGGTTTTTGATCGATACAGTAACTGACGAGATTTAAAGCGGAACCCAAATTTATTTTCACACTCACAAATTTATGGAAACTATTTTTATTTAGAGGCACCACGATAGCCGAGCGGTTATAGGCTAGACCCGCTAAGCTAAGATGTATTGCGGTACTAGTCTAGGCCTTGCGTTTTATTTAATGTGTTAATATGAGGAATTTTGTAGTAAAGTATGTTTGCGTCCCTCCGTTCATCACACCTAATTTGGTAGGTGGACGTAAAGCTCGCCTCAAAAAATAGGCAATACTTTACTTTTCCTTTTTTTTTAGGACTCAGTAGGCGACGAAAACGAGGATTTTCGGGAAAACTCAATAAAGGACACTTTTCTTTAGCCCCAATATTGTTGTTAATGTCTAAAATTAAAATTTAATTCATTTTCATGTAGGAAGTGTTTTTTCCTCCCAATTTTCTGCAGAAAGGCAAATCGTGGGAAAAATTCAGCGACAATAACGCTATTAATTATTTTGTCATTAATATTACAATAAAGGTGCAATCACCTGGCGAGATAACGACCAAATTATTTTCATTTCATTCAAAATGGACCACATCCTCTTTTTCCCAATCTGTTTAGTTATCTGATTTTACTTTATTGACGTAGAGTTTACAAATCTGTCTGTGGGAATTTTATTTTAAATATTTATTTATTTATTTTTATTCAATGGTGCGGAAATTTTTAGTTCTTCACAGCTAGCCTTCTCTCGATAGTTCAGTAAAATAAATGCCAAGGCAAACTTTGGAAATTAGCAAAATTATCTAATCTAGGTTTCAGGTAGGCGTTTAATTAGATAATTTTTTATTTCGTTTGTCTATATTATATTACTAAGGTGAATTGGTCGTAAGAAAGTGTAAGATTCTTGAAAAAAAAATCTTAATTTCGAGGTCGCTCGAGGACGAACAATTTATCGACCAATGGAGTTTAAGACAAAAACGATGCTTAGCAACCTTACCCACATTTGACATTTGACAAAGTACACTTCCATTGTATCGCTGTCTTACCTGGTAGTACGCAATATTGAATGAGATGGTTTCTAGGTAAATTGCGCGTCAAGAATGATTTAATGAGGACATTGAGAATATGATACGTCACTTTTCTAGTAATCGCCTATTTTTTCAGGCGGGCTTTACGTCCAACTACCAAACTAGGTATCGTGGACGGAGGCGACTAGCATACATACTTTACTATAAATTCCTCATATTAACCATTAAATAAAATGCAAGGCCTAGAGTAGTACCGCGCAATACATCTTAGCTTTGCGGGTCTAGCCTATAACCGCCCAACATACTTTACTACAAAATTCCTCATATTAACACATTAAATAAATTGCAAGGCCTAGACTAGTACCGCAATACATCTTAGCTTTGCGGGTCTAGCCTATAACCGTTCGGCTATAGTGGCGCCTAATA
Organism: Rhodnius prolixus; assembly: GCF_049639745.1. Lineage (NCBI taxonomy): Eukaryota > Metazoa > Arthropoda > Insecta > Hemiptera > Reduviidae > Rhodnius > Rhodnius prolixus. Next base: position 6,307,033 of record NW_027411603.1, on the reverse strand, counting down.
TATGATTAATTTTTGTTATTTTCTTTGTACTGGTCTTTTTCATTCTATGTCCTAGAAAAATAGTTACATTTCAGAATTCATTTTTTTTTTTTGGATGCTCAACTGACTTTTTTACACCATGCATTATAAATAATTTAATTTTGTTGTTTGTTCACCCATTTTACTACAAGTCGTGCTAACCCTAAATAATATAGAACCACATTTTCCTTCATCATAAGCATCCAATCCCTTGAAACTAAAAAGATTGAATTTGGATTATTAAGCTTAAAATGCAGAAAAACAAAATTGGAAATTAGGCATAATTTGCTTCTGCCATTAAATCTCAGGATGTATTGCTGCATTAAAGATTGCTGCATACACTTCACTAACGTCTTCCTCTTCAGTCCAGATAAATGGCAGAAATAAATTCTCACATTTCTTTGCACTCCTTATTGTATCCCTAGTTAGAATTTTGGATTATAGTAGGAGAAAGTCAGCAGTATTCTTTACCCTAAATAGATTTCTTATTTACTCAGACAAAAAATTAAGATTAAACCGTTAAGATAAACATAATCCTCCATTACTTTCCTTCTTTATCTACTTTGTTATAAGGTAATTTATTAATAACCTTATAAATTATATTAGATAATGTCAGCGCAAAACACAGTAAATCTTAATAATATATATATTAAAATTATATATTATATCACGTAAAACTCCAGAAAATAACTCATCTCACCATATTCAGCATACATGGAATGTTATTGCTTATATTATATTTTCTCTCTCTCACTCTCACACACACACACTATCTCTCTCGCAAATCTGGAAAAAAAAACGTTCTGTGATAGAGACGAATTATCAAAATTGCATTTTAACAGGAAATAAACGTACTTCCGTTACCATGCAATGCTAAGTTTCGAGTATAAGAAGAAGAAAAAAAACGTATAAAGTAATCTAGATATATTTCGGAGTTTAATGCATTACTAAACACTTGGTAAAGCCATAAAGTAATGACGTACTTCCTCAACATGATATCAAATGAAATATCGCTTGGAGTTTGCGAGTTTTTCATTTCCTTCATATTTCGAATAGCTGTATCTCCACTCTTATTGGTGTTATCTCTGCGAAATTAGGCACAACCATAGTACTCGTTCACCTCTACAGCAGTGCATAGTTGCAGCTTTCTATCTGTATTTGTGCAGGAGAAATAAGGTGATAAAGATTGGGGAGTATTGTATTTCCTCCAAATGTCTAATAGCTGTATCTCCTGTCTTATTGGTGTTATATATGCGAAATTAGGCACAATCATAGTACTTGTTTACCACTACGGCAGTGCATAATTGCAGCTTTCTATCTGCATTTGTGCAGGAGAAATAAGGTGATAAAGATAGGGAGTATTCTATTTCCTCCAATATTTCTAATAGCTGTATCTCCACTCTTATTGGTGTTATCTCTGCGAAATTAGGCACAACCATAGTACTCGTTTACCTCTACAGCAGTGCATAGTTGCAGCTTTCTATCTGAATTTGTGCAGGAGAAATAAGATGATAAAGATTGGGGAGTATTGTATTTCCTCCAAATTTATAATAGCTGTATCTCCTCTCTTATTGGTGTTATCTCTGCGAGATGAGGCACAATCATAGTACGCGTATACCTCTACAGCAGTGCATAGTTGCAGCTTTCTATCTGCATTTGTGCAGGAGAAATAAGGTGATAAAGATAGGGAGTATTCTATTTCCTCCAATATTTCTAATAGCTGTATCTCCACTCTTATTGGTGTTATCTCTGCGAAATTAGGCACAACCATAGTACTCGTTTACCTCTACAGCAGTGCATAGTTGCAGCTTTCCATCTGAATTTGTGCAGGAGAAATAAGATGATAAAGATTGGGGAGTATTGTATTTCCTCCAAATTTATAATAGCTGTATCTCCTCTCTTATTGGTGTTATCTCTGCGAGATGAGGCACAATCATAGTACGCGTATACCTCTACAGCAGTGCATAGTTGCAGCTTTCTATCTGCATTTGTGCAGGAGAAATAAGGTGATAAAGATAGGGAGTATTCTATTTCCTCCAATATTTCTAATAGCTGTATCTCCTGTCTTATTGGTGTTATCTCTGCGAGATTAGGCACAATCATAGTACGCGTATACCTCTACAGCAGTGCATAGTTGCAGCTTTCTATCTGAATTTGTGCAGGAGAAATAAGGTGATAAAGATAGGGAGTATTCTATTTCCTCCAATATTTCTAATAGCTGTATCTCCTCCCTTATTGGTGTTATCTCTGCGAAATTAGGCACAATCATAGTACGCGTACACCTCTACAGCAGTGCATAGTTGCAGCTTTCTATCTGCATTTGTGCAGGAGAAATAAGGTGATAAAGATAGGGAGTATTCTATTTCCTCCAATATTTCTAATAGCTGTATCTGCTCCCTTATTGGTGTTATCTCTGCGAAATTAGGCACAATCATAGTACGCGTATACCTCTACAGCAGTGCATAGTTGCAGCTTTCTATCTGTATTTGTGCAGGAGAAATGAGGTGATAAAGATGGGTAGTTTTTGCATTTCCTTCATATTTCGAATGGCTGCATCTCCTCTATTATTGGTGTTATCTCTGTGAAATTAGGCACAATCATAGTACTCGTTTACCTCTACAGCAGTGCATAGTTGCAGCTTTCTGTCTGTATTAGTGCAGGGGAAATAAGGTGATAAAGGTAGGGAGTATTGTATTTCCTCCATATTTCTAATAGCTGTATCTCCTCTCTTATTGGTGTTATCTCTGTGAAATTAGGCACAATCATAGTACGCGTACACCTCTACAGCAGTGCATAGTTGCAGCTTTCTATCTGCATTTGTGCAGGAGAAATAAGGTGATAAAGATAGGGAGTATTCTATTTCCTCCAATATTTCTAATAGCTGTATCTGCTCCCTTATTGGTGTTATCTCTGCGAAATTAGGCACAATCATAGTACGCGTATACCTCTACAGCAGTGCATAGTTGCAGCTTTCTATCTGTATTTGTGCAGGAGAAATGAGGTGATAAAGATGGGTAGTTTTTGCATTTCCTTCATATTTCGAATGGCTGCATCTCCTCTATTATTGGTGTTATCTCTGTGAAATTAGGCACAATCATAGTACTCGTTTACCTCTACAGCAGTGCATAGTTGCAGCTTTCTGTCTGTATTAGTGCAGGGGAAATAAGGTGATAAAGGTAGGGAGTATTGTATTTCCTCCATATTTCTAATAGCTGTATCTCCTCTCTTATTGGTGTTATCTCTGTGAAATTAGGCACAATCATAGTACTCGTTTACCTCTACAGCAGTGCATAGTTGCAGCTTTCTGTCTGTATTAGTGCAGGGGAAATAAGGTGATAAAGATTGGGGAGTATTGTATTTCCTTCATATTTCATTGTTTTGCATTGTTGGCTTTCCGGTCAGTTTCTGTTGTTACTGACAGACACCATCTATCTCTTGGATAGTAGCGAACTGTATGAAGCTTCTAACAATTGTAAAACTAATTGGCCAGCTGCAGCTTTGGAAGCCGTGATCTATGCTTGTGATTCCAGTACGCTAACTCAAATTTATTAATTTGTAATCAAAATACCATTTATGACATCATAAAACGTAGACTTGACTTGTTTTTATTGATGTAATATACTGGGGAGTTCTCTTAATTTGTTTACCTGATGAATATATTTAGGTTAACCTTATTAACAATTATCCATGGTGTGTGTAACGTTGAAGGTTAATTGATATCATTAATATATTTTTTGGTTTCCCCCCCTACTTGTCGAGTGGAAAAATTTAAATTGGCAATTATTCTGGGAAACAAGGAAACGCGATCTGTGAATGCACCTACGCTTAGTTCATTCTTATTGGCACTTTTATTATTATTATTTTTTTTAAACTTAAGGTTTTTACTAAATTATTTTTATGAGGGCCATCCGGTATAATAAGTATATATAACAAATAGTTATTTACGCGCAAGGTTGAATCCTCCAAAATAGTTTAAATCTGTTTCAGATTTTCATCCATCTTCAGTGAGTTTAGAGTAATAAATAAAATGGCATTTATTAAGGATATAATCGTTTACGCTAGTGTAAAGTACGTAAGTAGCAGTAATAGTGGAACGTCGAAAGTGCCATAAAGCCCATAGTGTCGTCATTCTAGTTCCAAGTATTGATTAAACCGTCTGGGAAAAATTTCAAGGTGACAAAGATGACAAAATTCAATTTAGCAAAAATCGATTTGTCTTTCAGTCGTTATGGTACTAATTTTGTATGCACATCACCTAAAAGCATGGTATGTTGTAATTCCTTGAATTCTGGTATTCATCTTAATCCAATCTAGCATGTCTGTCCTCCATGTTTAGGTGAACTACTTAGTTCACTTGGAAATTAATGTCAAAACTTAGGCGCCACGATTGCCGAGCGGTTATAGGCTAGACCCGCAAAGCTAAGTTGTATTGCGGTACTATTCTAGGCCTTGCATTTTATTTAAAGTGATAATATGAGGAATTTTATAGTAAAGTATGTTAGGTGGTTATAGGCTAGACCCGCAAAGCTAAGATGTATTGCGGTACTAGTCTAGGCCTTGTATTTTATTTAATAGTTAATATGAGGAATTTTATAGTAAAGTATGTTAGGCGGTTATAGGCTAGACCCGCAAAGCTAAGTTGTATTGCGGTACTAGTCTAGGCCTTGCATTTTATTTAATGGTTAATATGAGGAATTTATAGTAAAGTATATTTGCTAGTCGCCTCCGTCCACTGTCATCTAATTGGTAGTTGGTCGTAAAGCTCGCCTGAAAAAATAGGCGATTACTTTACTTTACATTTACTTTTAGTTTTAATGTCAAAACTTTAATTTTCAAACCCGGAAATACCGCTTTACTGAATCGATTTTAATCAATTAAGAAGACTTCTTGGCAAGGTGTTATGGTTGGCTTCCTTTCTTGAGGATCTACTGGGCTATTCCCTTTAACAATGAAACGTACTAAAAAAAAAATGGAAACAGATACAAAAATAAATATATAAGTAACTTTTATGGATCACGTGTCAAATGCAAAGGAAATAAATAACTACAAAAACCTGAACAGCTGATGGAACTAGTAATGAATATCAATGGATGCGGTTTATGGATCAAGGTCATTCCATTGTCATAACATCAAACTGGACACCTCAAAAAAAAAAGAATGTGATTTGATTCTTCTTTTTTTAAACCATATTTATTTCCGGTAATCAATGCAAAGTAGGATTAATAGCCATCTTATGTACTTGCGTACATGCATTAACATTTTAATGACCTTTTATCACTCTTGAATATTAATTGATTAGTATAGTTCAAGCACGACTTAAAACCAGTATATAATCTTAAGCAGGGTAAAATTTAAATTGCCTAAATTAAATCATAAATTGTCATCAATTAGTTGGCGATTAAGATGGTCTCTTTTTTCTTGACTTTCTCTTACTAGGTCCAGACATTTTTTTAGCGATCGTGCTAAATTTTTGATGACGAATGTTCACCCGGAAGTAAAAATTCTTGAAGTCAATATCTCTAAATCGGAAGTATCAATGTAGTTAGGTTTTCTCGAAACTTGGTCCCACGATTCCTCGTTATGGATTACTCTGACGCGGATCTACATTTATCTAAGTGAAAACATATTAAGAGGGCACTTCTGGGGGGGAAAAATGATGGCTCACGCTTCCCTATAAAAGTGCTATTTCCGTAGAATGTACAGCCTTATGTTTTTTTCCCCTCCTTCTTAATTTGAGGCGCGTTTACATTTTAGGTAATTGGCGCCCAGTGTTTTTACTCCTTACACTGCTGACCTCCGGGGCAGCGAGCTCTTGTTACCAACAACTTAGTCCATCACCGGACCAGTTAGCTGAAAGAAGCTCCTATGAAGGAGGAAATAATCTGAACACTATAAAACACTCGTTTTAGGTATTATACTAGTACTTATTAAGAAGAATTAAATGAGTTGCAAATTTCTGGATTCAAAGTAAGTCCTTGAACCGGAAGTAATACTTATCTGAATGGATTTTTCACTTCTTTCGAGATTTTTTCGTGATTTCTTTCTGCGATTTCCTTCTATACTTCCTGCACAAATCACGTATATCTAGATCAATAACTTATTTGAAGTAAGTTTTAGTATTAAAATTCTCTTTTGGTGATAATAATCTTGATAATATTATTAAATATACAAAAATATATTATGCATGACGTTTTATCGAGATTTATTTAAAAAAAAAAAATTATTAATAAAGTTAAAAATACCATTAATGACATCATAAAATTTGGTACGACTTTTAATGACGTAATCAAGTGAGAGTTTTTAATAATTTATTTATCCTAGAATTTATTTATTTATTTATTTTCTTTTCATCAGGATTTATTTATTTTTTGCACTTTGTCAGCTGAAGTGAAATTAAGTTTGCCAAATAGGGAAAATCTTTTCAGTCCGAAATGAACTGTTGAACGTATATACTCTTTGCAGGCAAGCCTGTATTACATGTGTTGCTTTATATTATACATATAAATATATATATATTCAGAGAATGTACGTACTTCCTACGGCATCTTGCGCTCCTATTAACTCTCGTAATATTTTATATATATAATATTATAATATATTAATTTATTGTTGTCATTGGGTAATAAATTTTGATTTTATTTATTTTTAATTCCCTGTTTGATGGTAATTTATTGTTTTTTAATGCCTTAAGCGTAATACTGGTTAATGAACATATTTTTTATTTTTACTTAACTACCAATCACAAATAAGGTTAAAAATACTCGCGAATTGGTCAGAACTGCTTTTATTTATTTATTTATTTTAAATACAAATCTGCGGCTGCCGCCCATTTTTTTTAATATTTATTTTTTTCCTCAAAATCTATATTTTATCAGATAATAGCTATTGTATCAATTATTCATTAAGACGACTCGATTCTATGTGCTCACGTACAACTAACTCATGACATTATTTGACTACTATTGCATTTTATTTAATGTGTTAATATGAGGAATTTTGTAGTAAAGTATGTCAGGCGGTTATAGGCTAGACCCGCAAAGCTAAGATGTATTGCGGTATTAGTCTAGGCCTTGCATTTTATTTAATGTGTTAATATGAGGAATTTTGTAGTAAAGTATGTTTGCTAGTCGCCTCCGTCCATGACACCTAATTTGGTAGTTGGATATAAAGCCTGCCTGATAAAGTAGCAATTACTTTACTTTTTTTAATTTTTCATTTAAGGGACGTTTTCATTTGAGATCATTGGCTGCCGAAACTTTTTTTCCAGTGTACAGTCGGCTTCCGGCTTCTCTCTTACTGATAACCGCGTTCTTATCACTCTGTAAAACTAATTTTTGCAAAAATTTTTGTCTGTGTGTTACCTCTCTCACAGGAGCCTTCCGATCGCGTGGCTAATCACATTCGTTCTGGTAATCACATTTTTCTTTTACGTGAAACCAAACCCTGGCCATCTAAACTTTTGGATTTTAGCGTTCAATTCTCTCTCTCTCTCTAATTTCCTTGCTAATCCTAGCGAATTTCCTGCAAAAGTCTATTTTTCAGTGCATAGAAGTTTATTTTCCATTTTTCTTTGCCAAAGTAGCCATCTCTTTGGCGCTATAAAATGAAAAGCTCTTAACTGTCGCAATTTATGTCGTCAGTATGTCATTAAATGTTATTTTTTTTGGTCATTTTAAATTTTTATTGTTTACACATTCTTTATGTGTACATTTACAGCTGGGAGATAAGAACGATTATTATGGTCATATAATTTATTAATTACCTAAAAAATAAAAATTAATTTGTTTGTTTATTGATAAATGAAAATAGCTACTACTAATTACGATGTAATAAATAATAACATTATTTTGTTTAATTTCACGATAATAACTTCCATCGATACCACTATATCGACATGGCCGTTTAAGGGAAGCACTCTTTTGCGTTTTTTTTAATCTTTCAAACCATTTTCGAGAAAAGTAGCACATCCGGTTAAAGGGTTTGAATCGTCTGATTACAGTCAGACTTCCTGCCAGGATCCAATCTAAATTTAAAGTTTCAGTTTCCAGTGATTTTTCAGTTTTGAAGGTTATTCACAAACACTAATTTTAAGGAAACCAATTTCTAGACCCGCAAAGCTAAGATGTATTGCGGTACTAGTCTAGTCCTATTTAATGGTTAATATGAGGAATTTTGTAGTAAAGTATGTTTGCTTGTCGCCTTCGTCCACGACACCTAATTGGTAGTTGGACGTTAAGCCCCGCCTGAAAAAATGGGCATTACTTTACCTTTTTTTTTTTTTATCGATAATTCAACATAATCGCAAAAATCTCCATCAGTTACCCAGGTATAGTTACCATTTGTTTTTATTTATTATTTTTAATAATAATGAATACTAAAAACTTTGCGAAACTTGGTACTTTGTAAATAAAAAAATAAATATTTTTATTGAAGGGGAACTAGTACATTACTTCAGATATTCAAGCTTGACCTAAATACTTAAAAAATATCAATCAACCTTAAAAATTAAGTTCTCAATTTATTACTATAATTTAAAAAAACAAAAAAGGTGTTTTATTACCTGCTAAACATAATTTATAATAAAATTACAATTACAAACATTCTAAATATAGATTATTTATTAATAGTGCCGTACAGAGCGCTAGTGGTATGTGTGATGGTCTCTGTACACAAAGAGCATTACAGTACGTTAGATTGATCTCTCTGTCCCCACCTCTAGCCAGCCTTTATATATTATATATATGTATATATATATACACATATGTATTTATATATATATTATATATATATATATATATATATATATATATAAACATATCCATAGTACACTTCCTACTGCAGCTTGTTCTCCTGATCGCTCGCCTAATATTCTGTATATATATTATTATATCCATCAAAAGAACTTATCTTCTACTGACTGATATGTAGATTTTTAGGCTTTCTAAAATTTTTTATTTATTTATTTATTTTTTTAGACATAATCTATACATTCTATACCTGTATGTTACTCTGAATTTTGAAATGATACCTTACTTAGTAAGGCTTACGTAGTAGCTTGTACGAAGAACTGCATTAAAATGAATTTTCTTATAAAAATAGCAAACTATTTTAATCATCTAGTATAATAATATTTATTATGGGATTGGATTGACGCGCCCTAAATCATAAAAAAAAAAAAAAAAAAAAAAAAAAAAAAAAAAAAAATTATGGGATTGGAGGCGTCACGGTAGCCGTGCGGTTAAGAGCCTAGACCCGCAAAACTAAGATGTATTGCTGGTATAGTGGGTTCGATTCCAGGTCTCTAAGCCTTAGATTTTATTTAATGATTAATGTGGAGAACTTTATAGTAAAGTATGGCTTGTCGCCAACATCCACGACACCTAGTTTTGGACAATTCAAAAACTGGACAAAAAATAAAATTGCCAACTGAAAAAAAATAATGGGGAAAAATTCATAAAAATAAATTTCTATAAAAAAAAATAAATTCATTAGCAGCTGTTCTAAAGTTTTAATGAAGAATTAAAATTGCCTAATATGCAAATTTTCAAAATCACCTTTTGATTTAGTTTAGGCCAGACTAACACATTCAAGGTGGCCTAGTTTTGTTTTCTGTGTTTCCTAAAGTGGACATAATTCTCAAACTGTATGTCGGAAACGTACATAGTGTATTTTTGTTTTTAAATTGCTGAGTACTTGAAATATATTAGATAAATATCGTCATTAATTTCAATTTGAGTGAGAATTCCTAAATGAAATACAATAATTTGGACTTTGATGAAAAATATCCAGCTGCCGCCTGGATAAGCGCGAGATCCCCATGTGGAAGTCCACTACACTAACCACTGAGTAAATCGTTTCCCTCACAAAAAGACAAATCATCCAATAAGCTGGCATTTCTAGACGAAACGACTTACTTCCAACTCAAAACATTTGTGCAACTTTTTTTTTAAAACATTATTCTATGGATGATAAAACAGTATAATTAACTAAAATGGCACCTTAGAGTATGTCCAATTGGCTGCCCTTAATCTTTTAACCTTACGACCTTTTTATAAGCAAGCAGAACTTCGTCAATCCCTAATCAATCCCATATTATACCCAAAGAGAAAAACATTAGTAATGATTCACAAAATTCATACTTATTTAGGGTCTTGCCAGACCGATGCTGCTACATGCATAGTTATGCTTTGAATACCCTAGAAAATAGGTCACCTAACTCGGGGTATCTCGACCACACATCTAAACAGGTGGGTGTGGAAATGGCGCGAGGAACATCCTGCAGCTTGTGATGGAATTTCTATGCTACTAGCTTGATTTCATTTTCAGTTTCGTTGTAAGTATTGTTATGCTACAGACATACATACATTTTCGTTTTTTTACTTTCGCTAGCTGCTAGTTACAAGAAGTAGTCCATTGCAGAAGATTCAGGTTTCGAAGACTGGTGAACTCGAAAAAGGGCTTTAAAAATAATTGTCTGATCGTCAGAGTAACTCAAGGAAGTTTAAATAGAAAATAATAATAATTGAATATATCTTTTTTAGTGCTTATCTAAGACACTCCACTATAAAGAGAAGTAAGAAAGAGAAGCACCGTAATCGTGTACATGATATGCTGACTAATTTCTAATAACCACTTTTTCGCGCTTTGGAGATCTTCTTCTTCTACTTCTTCTTCTTCCCATGGTGCTGCAGTCCTATTAAGATTGTTTTAGACGGGCGGTTCCACCAGAAAGGGGGGAAGGAACGCAGGCAATCCAAAGCGGCCATTGTTCCCCGCCCACCCCTCATCTCATGAGAGATACCGGGGCTTTAAAACAACAAATCCGGCTAAAGGTTGCCAGATGCTAATGTAATAAACTAATAAAGTAGCAACAGGACACTAGGGAGCATGGCGACTCAATCACCCAGTGCACTGGAAAAACCTAGAGAGTTCCTAAAGATTACCAGATGCTACAATCTCCTGGAGGGAAACATTTAACCTCCCCCGAAGGCCGAGGGATCTAGTTTTAGGATAAACGAGGACACACTTCAACAAAGTGCCGCACAGTCTCATTGGACTCACCTCAGCCAGCACTAATTGGCGAGACTGGGTAAGGCCGCATTTGAAAAGATGGTACGCTAAGCTACAGTCTTATAGTAGGACCTGGACCTAATTCCAAGAGAGAGAGTGCCACTCTTCCCTGTCTACAGCTTTTAGGCGCCATCTTCTAACATCCACCTTTCGCAGATCTCTTTTCATCATTATCCTGGGACGATTGATGATGAGTCATCCGTTCAACATGGCCGAAAGCCTGTCCTTTTTTGATACAAAAAAACTAATTTCCGGGGGGGGGGTTCTCCGTATAGTTTTGTTTTTGAGTTCTTCGTTTTCAATTCGGAGCCTCCATTCACCCTGTCAGTGTACACCACCGGGGGGGGGGGAGCCGTAGATTTTTTGCAACACTTCTTTTCGCTCCCATATCCTAAGCATATTCTCACGTTCTTGTGTCATTGTCCAGGTCTTGGCTACCGGGCTTATTATTCTTCTAAGATCTTCGGAGATCTTCAGAACGGATATCCTCTGTGTAAAACTCGATTTTCAAAATTAAAATACGATTGCAACATTTCCGCTTATTCAGTGAATTACGAAAATGAAAAATAAGAAAGAAAAATGATTGGATAAAACCACCGTATGCAATTTTGTGCATTCGATCATCCAACATGAGTTGGCACTATCACAATAAATATAATTATGATAAAACGCTTATAGTAATTACCTATAAATAAGAAAACTCTTTTCCTTAACAAATTTTAGAAAATAAAATAAAAATAAACGGCACCTGATTTATAAAAAACCAGTGGTTAGTTTTTATAAATTATGTGCATATAATATTTACATTGCTCATGTAAATTAGTCGTGATAAAGGGTGTTAACAAGATGCAATTAAAAATAACAAAATAATAAGGAAAATTATCTAGAATTTCCCAGCGGAAAATACACTGCCTAATTGATAAGTTTTATAATTTGATTATTTATTTATTTTTTTTTGGAGCGATGTGGATCGTTTCGAGCTCCAGTGGGACTCTTATCGCCCCTCGCTCCCTCCAAACAAAATCTGGTTCGAACTCTCACAGACTTTCTTTTATTGCAGTTCATGTATTTACATTTTTTTGAAACTCAGAATGTTTACTTAAAAAAAAAAAAAACACAAAAAATCTATTCAGTGAAATGCACTTCCGGTAAGCCAGTTTTCTCTTTAAATTTGGGATAATTGGTTTCATATTTTATCCCGTATTAATATTTAAACAGGTAAAAAAAACCATAAATTAACCAAAAATGAAACTTTAGGTGGCCCAACCACACATCTTGCTTTTGATGTTCCTTTATTCTGAGAAAATGTTGCAAATGAAAGTTATTTTAATTAACCAAGTGCACTGCCGGCCTCCGGCCAGTGTTTTCTCGTTACATACAACACTGTCATTTTAGCAGCATTAAAGTGTAGAGAAAACTCAACCAGTTTTTCCTGAAACTAATGTACACCCTCTATATTTATTAAAACTGTCCGGTAGGACAGTTGTATAAGGGTTGATCATCAAAAACTGCAGGAAAAAGCGTAACGTTGAAAAACACCCAACTTTGACAATTTTTTTCTCTTTTTCTATAAAAGATAAAATTCCCAAATTTTCTTTATAATGTAGGGCAAACCCTCCTTTATAACTGTAATTTTTTTGCAACAACCTAGATCTGATAGATTTTGAGAAAAAAGTTGCCGAAAATGTGCAAAAACGGCATTTTCAAAAATTGTTGTTGTTCTTGTTCTTCTTCTTCTTCTTCTTCTTCTTCTTCTTCTTCTTCTTGTTGTTGTTGTTGTTGTTGTTGTTACCTTTTTTGTAAACTGCGTAGCGCCTAAACGCGTGAACCGATTTTCATGAATGAGGTGTCATTCGATTCGGAATTTTATGTAGATGTGCCTTTTGGGGGTCTCGTCGCTGTACATCGAATGGGAGAGGAGTTAGCCCCCTTTATGTAAGCCCCCTCCAAAATTATTATTACTAATTACTCTGTAAATCTTGGCCCGATTTTGATAAAATTTGGTAGGATGATAGGGTTAGGGCTCCCCTACATAACATTAAAGCGACGATCTAATCTTACACTTGTTAAGGGGAAGTATAGCAATCGTTTCAAATTATCGACACGTGAACTGATTTTCATGAATAAAGTGTCATTCGAATCGAAATTTTGTACAGATTTGCATTTTAAAAGTCTCTACGCTACGCCTCATAAGGAGGGGAGTTTGCCCCACCCAAGTAAAGCCCTTTCTAAAACTATTATTACCAATATTTCCATAACGCTTAGTCCGATTTTGATAAAATTTAGCACGAAGAAGTGATTAAAGGTCCTCTACGTGGCAGTGAAGTGCCATCATGCTCTTACACCTACTAAGAGGAAGTCTTGCAACTGTTAAAATTATCAATGGGTGAACCGATTTACATCAATGAATTGTCGTTCGATTCAAAATCTTTGCCTCTTTGCCTTTTTGGGAGAAGTACTGTATTCGCAGTTTGTTTTTCTTACTCCTCTTAAAAGGAAGTACTGAAATCGCAGTTTATTTTTGCTAGTTACGTACAAATACCTTCCTATTTTATTCAAAACGCTTTCTCAAAAAAATTGTTATTGAGGATGGCAACTATAATCATTCTTTATAAAGATCTCTCCAGTGGTAGTTACAGTTCCGACTTAACACCTTTTCAGGTTATAATGATAGAATTGCTTATTCCAAATTTTAAACAAATCTGTAAAGCAGATATGTAACTTCGCAAAATAGACAAAAATGAAAATCTATCCAAAAGGTACAAAAATCTCAACAAAAACTTACAGTTTTAAAAGTTAAGTATAAGGGTTGATTAAACGCCAAAAGGTACACAAATCAGCTAGTACCCAACATTTCATTCATGCTTAGTTCATATAATTTAAGTAATTTTGCTGCATTAACTTTTCCTTCACATTTTTTAGAATTTATTAGATATCACAGACCCTTATGCTGGCCAGTTCATTCATAATATTATTTTGTTATAATTATGATAAGATGTATATTATATCCGTTTTTAAATAGGTACTTTATTTTAACTCTATTCCGAATTATTCTTCGGATTTAGCTTTAATTTGCCCTTTATTCTGAGATGTCACATATATACGATATATGCAAAAGTAGAAAAAGACAAAGTTAGAGTCGGCTACTGTTTAAATTTGAATCACGGATTTAAAAGAATATTTCAGTCTTGAATTCGTCTTACCGAAATATTCGTGAGCACAAATAACACACTGTTAATAACAAGTAGATTATTCAACATTATTTATTCATTTCTCAATTGTAATTTAATTTAGACCCCCTAATTTTACTTATAGTAAAATACTGGAATAATTAGATGTCCTAAACGTATGCATATCTCATTTATTTTATATTACATGTATACAACATTGTGGGAAGAACACCTAGATTGAGAATGTAATTGAAGAAAACCATATTATTTGCGATAAAGCCAGATAATTATTACCTTTAATTATAAACGTTTGGCTACTACATAAAATAACAATTACTTTAATCGAAGAATGAACTTAAACAGACGATTTAAAAAAATAAATAAAATAAAATAAATAAATAAAATAAACAAAATCATTGATGTATGTTGATGTAAGCATTTTTTCAAAAAGTTTTTGAATTTTTTAACCTGTAATTAATAGTTTGATTATTATAGATTAATATTAATAGATATTAAAGTCAATCTACAGTGCTACTTGAACAAATATTTTGTAGATAAATATGGCCAGCATAAGGGTCTGTGATATCTAATAAATTCTAAAAAATGTGAAGGAAAAGTTAATGCAGCAAAATTACTTAAATTATATGAACTAAGCATGAATGAAATGTTGGGTACTAGCTGATTTGTGTACCTTTTGGCGTTTAATCAACCCTTATACTTAACTTTTAAAACTGTAAGTTTTTGTTAAGGATATACATTTAGATTGCACTATAATTGATATCACTAAAGACGTTATCTATGCCACAATCTCGCCTTCCAAATATATTAGCCTCCATTATTATTCAAATAAAATTGTTCTGGTATAAAGAATATATTCAGTTGTGTAATAAATATATTAAAACTGTCCGGTAGGACAGTTGTATAAGGGTTGATCATCAAAAACTGCGCGAAAAAGCGTAACGTTGAAAAACACCCAACTTTGACAATTTTTTTCTCTTTTTCTATAAAAGATAAAATTCCCAAATTTTCTTTATAATGTAGGGCAAATCCTCCTTTATGAGTGTAATTTTTTTGCAACAACCTAGATTTGATAGGTTTTGAGAAAAAAGATGCTGAAAATGAGCAAAAACGGCATTTTCAAAAAATGTTCTTGTTCTTGTTCTTCTTGTTCTTCTTCTTGTTGTTGTTGTTGTTGTTGTTACCTTTTTTGTAAACAACGTAGCGCCTAAACGCGTGAACCGATTTTCATGAATGAGGTATCATTCGAGTCGGAATGTTATGTAGATGTGCCTTTTGGGGGTCTCGACCCTGTACATCAAATGGGAGAGGAGTTAGCCCCTTTTATGTAAGGCCCCCTCCAAAATTATTATCATTAATTACTCTGTAAATCTTAGCCCGATTTCGATAAAATTTGGTAGGATGACAGGGTTAGGGTTCCCCTACGTAACATTAAAGCGACGATCTGCTCCTTCACTTGTTAAGGGGAAGTATAGCAATCGTTTCAAATTATCGAAACGTGAACCGATTTTCATGAATGAAGTGTCATTCGAATCGAAATTTTGTACAGATTTGCACTTTAAAAGTCTCGACGCTGTGCCTCATAAGGAGGGGAGTTTGCCCCACCCAAGTAAGGCCCTTTCTAAAACTATTATTACCAATATTTCTATAACGCTTAGTCCGATTTTGATAAAATTCAGCCCGAATAAGTGGTTAAAGCTCCTCTACGTGGCTGTGAAGTGCCATCATGCTCTTACACCTACTAAGAGGAAGTACTGCAATCGTTAAAATTTTCAATGAGTGAACCGATTTTCATTAATGAATTGTAGTTCGATTCAAAATCTTTGCCTCTTTGCCTTTTAGGGAGAAGTACTGTAATCGCAGTTTATTTTTCTTACTCCTCTTAAGAGGAAGTACTGAAATCGCAGTTTAATTTTGCTTTTTACGTACAAATACCTTCCTATTTTATTCAAAACGCTTTCTCAAAAAAATTGTTATTGAGGATGGCAACTATAATCATTCTTTAAAAAGATCTCTCCAATGGTAGTTACAGTTCCGACTTAACACCTTATCAGGTTATAATGATAGAATTGCCTATTCTAAATTTTAAAAAAAATCTGTGAAACAGATAAGTAACTTTGTAAAATAGACAAAAATGAAAATCTATCCAAAAGGTACAAAAATCTCTTTAACAAAAACTTACAGTTTAAAATGTTAAGTATAAGGGTTGATTAAACGCCAAAAGGTACACAAATCAGCTAGTACCCAACATTTCATTCATGCTTAGCTGATATAATTTAAGTAATTTTGCTGCATTAACTTTTTCTTCACATTTTTTTAGAAATTATTAGATGTCACAGACCCTTATGCTGGCTAGATCATTCATAATATTATTTTGTTATAATTATGATAAAATGTATATTATATCTTCGTTTTTAAATAGGTACTTTATTTTAACTCCATTTCAAATTATTCTTTGGATTTATCTTTAATATGCCCTTTATTTTTAGTAGTCACATATACATTCATGTTAAAGTAGAGAAAAACAAAGTTAGCGTCGGCTACTGTTTAAATTTGAATCACGGATTTAACAGAATATTTCAGTCTTGAATTCGTCTTACCGAAATATTCGTGAGCACAAATAACACACAGTTATAACAAGTAGATTATTCAACAACAATTATTCATTTCTCAATTGTAATTTAATTTAGTCTCCCTAATTTTACTTACAGTAAAATACTGGAATAATTAGCTGCCCTAAAAATATGCATATCTTATTTATTTTATATTACATATATTCAACATTGTGAGAAGAACAGCTACATTGAGAGTGTAATTGAAGAAAACTATATTATTTGCGATAGAGCCAGGTAATTATTACCTATTATTATAAACGTTTGACTACTACATAAAATAACAATTACTTTAATCGAAGAATGAACTTAAACCGACGATTTTTATTTAAGAAATAAAAATAAATAAATAAAATAAACAAAATCATTGATGTAAGTTGGTGTAAGCATTTTTTAAAAAAAGGTTTTGAATTTTTTAGCCTCATAATTTTTTTTATTTTTTATAACGTTTTTCTTTTTCACCTGTAATTAATAGTTTGATTATTATAAATAACTAGATATTACAGTCAATCTACAGTGCTACTTGAACAAATATTTTGTAGATGAAAATGGCCAGCATAAGGGTCTGTGACATCTAATAATTTCTAAAAAAATGTGAAGAAAAAGTTAATGCAGCAAAATTACTTAAATTATATCAGCTAAGCATGAATGAAATGTTGGGTACTAGCTGATTTGTGTACCTTTTGGCGTTTAATCAACCCTTATACTTAACATTTTAAACTGTAAGTTTTTGTTAAAGAGATTATAATTTACAATTGTTTGATAGTACTGGATTAGAGGATAGTATTTTGGAAAATTTAATTGAATCAATTTATTTAGATTTTAAAAGACTGCTGGACACCAGAATTTGGAACGCCAGATTTCACACATTGTGCAAGATCTTGGTACAAGTGCATTATGTCAGCGATAGTAACTCCCTAAACTTAATAAGTACTGTAATGAAATTGAGAGGGGAGTTGCTATCGTTGAACTACAGTGTCAGTAGATCTGTGAGAGGGTGTATTTGTGCGCTCTGCAATACTGGAGATATCGAAGATACGGTCCATTTTGTGGGAACTTGTCCTGTTCTGAGAGAGTTCCGCGTGTCAGATGGCTAGGAAAGGTCTCCTATACAGTCGGAGGGAGGTTATTAACCACCTGAATGGACAGTACGGTTGGCGGAGTATTCATAGATACACTCTTGAAGCTTGGCGTCACCGAGCATTTCTTATACAACAATTTAATTATGATCCTTAATCTTTTATAGCAAGTAATCTTTATAAACAGTCTTCATAAAGAAAGCATAATTTACGTCTTATTATCAAAATTTGCAGAACCAGAGTAATACCAAACTCCTGGCAGACGGCCAATAGCCAGGCCTTATTTTGCTTTAGTCCAAACTTTAAATATTGTATGCAAAATAGTGTAATGTGAATAAAGCGGTAATCCCTTCGCTGAATTTCCTCGTTGAAAGCATTATTGTTAAGCGACCGTTAAATTGCAACAGTTGCATAAGTGAGGTAGATTGAGAGTGGAGTGGGTGGTGGATGGGACGAGGGGTCACGGGTACAGCAGCAAAGTGCACTTGTTTATAAGGATGACGTACCCCGGCCGGGCCGGGCACACGATGAGTTTTGATTATTTTGCTTATATCACAGCCATATTGGATGTTGCTGCAACTTGATTAGATTAAGCTTATAACAAACAGTGGTATAGAGCATGCGGAGAAGTGGGAATTAAGGGGGACCCCCCCCAGGCCAGGGCCAGGCCACAGGGTTATCTGGAGAGAGTGGCGATTGGGTTTGAAGGGGCGGTGGCCCCCAACGGAACGGCCCGTGATGGCAATCACCAGTTTCCTGGCCAACAAACTGGTCTGATCATGCTCAATCACCCCCTTTCCATACGGCTAATGTAGAGTACAGTCTGTCACAACGTCCTTAATTTGCATTTCATAAATCAAATAGTTGTTGTAAGGGTCCCGGTTAAGGACCGGTTCTTCCTTAGGGCACTCTGAAACGACCTTCATTGACCAGACTCGCTTTCTCTCGCTTACTTTACAAAACAGGAAGCTAGGCAATCAAGTTCTCTCTTTCAAAATTCTGTTTCTTCCGGAAATCTGTTTTAATTTTGGTTTGAAGTTCTTTGTTAATTCCGGGTTCTGTTTTATCGGCAAGTTTGAGCTTTTAACTTATTCAAAGCTTTGAAAGTAAAAACTATTTTCAAGAAAATCGTGAAAAATTTGTCAAAACAAGTTTGAATTTTCTGTAATTTAATTTTAAGATATTCTTTGGACACAGAGGTTAACAGGGGATACTGTTTCCTGCGGGAAGGTTTTACGTTCCAAGTCAATATGCAGGGCTAAAACTGTCTGTACGCACAAAAAAAATTAAGAGCTATTATCACCTAGCAAAAGCTGGGTACTAACAATGGAAAATGAACATCTGTTTTGTGTTTATAGAGTGAAAAAATTCTGGGACAGGTTTTGACCTGTTCAGGACCAAAATACGATAGTATAATATCCAAATAGGATTTGAAGGTGTTGGTATGGGGTCTTTGATTTTTTAACTGCCGCAGCTGACCGAGTCATTAAGGTAATTGGAAGTCAAAATCTCTGCACCAAACTTTTTAATCTTCCTCTGATGAGGGTCCAAAAGTTCGAAACCGTTCAGGGATACAAATAAACATTGTTACAACGGATAAAATCAAAGATATTAACCAGCACTATGGACCACATCTTCAATGTCTGTGGGGTTTATTGAAAAAAAAAAAGACAAAGGTGTTGTGGCCACTTGGAAGTAATTGCCTATTTTCTCAGGGCAGGCTTTACGTCCAACTATCAATTTGGTGTCGTGGACGGAAGCGACTAGCAAACATACTTTACTATAAAGTTCTCATATTAACCCATTAAATAAAATGCAAGGCCTAGACTAGTACCGCAATACATCTTAGCTTTGCGGGTCTAGCCTATAACCGCCTAACATACTTTACTATAAATTCCTCATATTAACACATTAAATAAAATGCAAGGCCTAGACTAGTACCGCAATACATCTTAGCTTTGCGGGTCTAGCCTATAACCGCCTAACATACTTTACTATAAATTCCTCATATTAACCATTAAATAAAATGCAAGGCCTAGACTAGTACCGCAATACATCTTAGCTTTGCGGGTCTAGCCTATAACCGCCTAACATACTTTACTATAAATTCCTCATATTAACCATTAAATAAAATGCAAGGCCTAGACTAGTACCGCAATACTCTCAGCTTTGCGAGTCTAGCCTATAACCTCTCCGCTACCGTGGCACCTAAAGTTTCTCTTTAATGAAACTTATTTTTCTCCAAATTCTTCAAGATTTTATCCAAAATTGCTCCAACGATTTTTGTTTCGTTTTAACTTCGCATTTACATATTTTACACGCACCGGTCGAAATATAAAACCTTAACAAATATTGACGTATATTCCATACGTCCAATTAAATACTTTATTCGCCAAATATTTCTTGTTTCTTTTTCTGCTTTCTTTCTTTCATCTTCTTAGGAGCCGTTTGGCTTGTAAGAGGACAATTTCTAGGGTTTGCCAATGAATTGCAACGATGCTCTGGTCAAATATAATGAAAACCTCTTGAAAGAAATGAGTTAAGAAAACACTTTTATAATAGAATTCAAATTATTGAACGAGAATATAGAAAACACTCAATACATAATGTACTTATATATTGTAAATTTAATAAATATTTATTTGGATAAATATGTTTAATTCAAGCTGTCAATCACAGGATCGTATCGCCTTCAAACAAAAGAAAAACGTATTTTCTTCTCTTGACTTTATCAATTTATTGAGATTTTATCAAATTTAATTAAACTGCATACATTTTTATTTATTTAAGACTTTATTATCAAAATTATTGTTGACGTGTAATAATTTGACATTTATTAATTAATTTACTGTTCATTATTTTCGGTGACTGATTCACAGTTTCCATAGGATTTGCTTACTAAGTCCATGAGCAGACTAGACAGAAGACACACCAACCCTTTGTCAATTAGCCCCTAAAGATTGACCTAGACCCTAGGTCGAAAGCTCGGCATAATAAAAACATATCATGACTGAAACTGGCAGTTATTTTTTTCATCCTTTTAATTAATTTATTTTGAACTAATTCTTTAATTAATAATTGTTTACAGGTTGAATGCTGCCGTTTAAATTTAAAATTTGTGCCAAAGAGAATTTGGTACAAATTATTGGGGCTTACAATTGGGGTAAGTACAATTATGCTTATCTTTTTCTTTTGCAAAACAAAAAAGATATAATTAGTAAATAAGAAAAGATATAATTAGTAAATAAGATAACGTAAGGAGTGTAAGAGATGAAGAATAGGAGAAAAGCCATCTGTAGTGGGTGTACCAGTGAAACTGGTCTGCCTCGAAGGGCATCTCTGGTGGTTCAGTCGGTGAGATGGATCATCAGAAATGTTAGGAGAGGCGACTGACAAGTATGATAGGATTTAGAATAGTGAAAAGATAGCTTTATAGAAATTACGATATTTTGTCTTGGAGGGTTTTTCGTTTGTTGTTTGAGGTAATTCTGAAGAGAAAGATTTATGTCTTAAAAAAAGAGGCTTCAATTAACTGTTGGAGAAGTTTAGACTGGATGTGCTAGACAATGTATTTGTAGATTCGGCTCTTGCACTCGTAACTCGACATGGATTTGATTTATTGCACTCTATATTAGCGTCTTCAGTGCCGTAATTGGTGATGGATGAAAGACCGAATACTCCACGGTAGCCGAGCGGTTATAGACTTCACCCGCAAAGCTAAGATGTATTGCGGTTCTAGTCTAGGCCTTGCATTTAATTTAATGTGTTAATATGAGGAATTTATAGTAAAGTATGTTAGGCGGTTATAGGCTAGACCCGCAAAGCTAAGATGTATTGCGGTACTAGTCTATGCCATGCATTTTATTTAATGTGTTAGTATGAGGAATTTATAGTAAAGTATGTTAGGTGGTTATAGACTAGACCCGCAAAGCTAAGATGTATTGCGGTACTAGTCTATGCCATGCATTTTATTTAATGTGTTAGTATGAGGAATTTATAGTAAAGTATGTTAGGCGGTTATAGGCTAGACCCGCAAAGCTAAGATGTATTGCGGTACTAGTCTAGGCCTTGCATTTTATTTAATGGTTAATAAAAGAAATTATAGTAAAGTATGTCCTAAATAAAATTTATTAATTTTACGTCCTTCGAGGTCGCTAACGCTTTTGTATTTTCACGGCTTACTTGATAATTAAAAAAGTTTTTAAATTAAAGTGTATAAATGATTTAAGAAATTGCGTCTATCTGTTGTACACTCCTACGTAAATACAAGTAATCTACATGATAATGATATTAAATACATTATTACATGGGCGGTTGTGGTGACCATATTATATATCATAAATAATTTTATATATAAATATATGCATTTATAAGTGATGACTTTGATATGCCCTCAATGCACTTTATGCAATAAAGTGATCCTTTTAGTAACCCACATTTTTTTTTTTTTGGTGAAGGTTACCATTGAAATTAAATGTTACTTTTTAATTTATATTTTCCGTAATTGAAAATTTACCTAATTCAGCGGCGTTTAAAAGTTGCCCTGTATCTAACGTGATGTAAAAAATAATTTATTAAATTAGATTTAAGAGAGAAAACTTAGAAATATCGATGATTATCGATGAGGAAAATTCTTCAAAGTTTTCCTAGTTTTTCTCACCAATTTAAGACAAAGAACAAAGTGGGTTATAACTGATAAGTTTTACGCTAAATTGGAAATATCAGTACCCCGCCAATTTTAGTTAAATTGGAGGATGTGCCTCCCTTCTCCTAATATTTATGTGTGATGTTAAGATGCAATTAGTATTTCGAACGGATACTGAAACGGCAATCAAATAGATAAGAGAAAATTGGCAAGGTTATACCGTTTGACCAGTCTGTTCATGTTCATGTGCGGACCAACTTATGTACACGCCATACCATTTATAAGGAACGTGATGATCTGGGACGAATCAATTCGACAACCTTCCCGACTTGTGCATATGGTGCCCTTGAAATAAAGTAAATAAAAAATCCTGATGTGGAAACTCAGGCACTTTTCCTGAGATTTTCTTGGGATTTTTACTGATAAGTTTTACTCTCAAATTATTAATCAATATCTGGTGAAAGCATTGTAGTACTTGGAGGTAGTGCCACAGTACTGTTGTACCTGGTGTTAGTTCTATAATACCATAGTACCATGAAATGACACTAGATCTTAAAGCGGATTTCCGCTGGTTATTTTTTTAAATAGAAAAAACTAAATTTCAATTCCAAGAAGGGGATAAAAGAGGAAGGCTTCGACGTGACTTTCATTCCTGTTCTGCAGACTTAAACCGACTTTATAACCGTTCATGGAGGATGTTCCTCCTCAGAGACCTTGAACAAGTGGTATTCCCACCCAATTCCTTCATCCAGCATCCTTCCATTTTAATTTAAGGGAATCTTGAATCCAGAACATCTTGAAAGGCATTATTTGGGGGGAAGACTTTGTTGCCTGCAAACTCTTTCCTTCTTCTCTGGTAAGACTGACCAACTACGTACAATCAGGAGCTGAGTCATCTTCAGAAATGGGTTATGTTGACTCCAACTGTGGGCTCCTTCCTAGGCTTAATTTTATGTTCAGCCAGGATATATGTGCCAGTATTCGTGTTAGTAAGTGATTTCCTAGAAGTTTTACGAGAGTACAAAGGAGTACTAATTGGTCGGTGACTGGAAGGAAGGCTTGTATTTTGGTTTTCCAGCTTGGTGGCAATCTAAATGTAAGCAGCAGTAGTTTGTATATATTTTTTCCATTAACTTATTCCCTTTGAGTGTCAAATATTTTTAATGACACAATACTTTTAATAGTAATATCGATACGAGAATCTTTTCCATCAAAATCAATAAATCGTTCCTTTACATTTCGTTAAACAGCAACTTGCATCGATCATGTTTTTGAAACGGATCGATTGCATATAAGTATACGAGAATCTAGTCGAAAATCTATCCTGTACTGCCCGATCCCTATCAATCTCCAACTGGAGTTCTCCAATCCAATGTGTTTTTGGATTGGCCAATTCGAGTCGCTTGCTTGTGTTTTCTTGGGTCTCTTTAAAGCAACGGAGAAAAACCGTATTCTGTCCTTGAATGGTCGAAATATTGTAAAGAGTGGATAGCGTCAGTGTCACCATAAAATTAAATATCCTCGGAAAATATTTCAGAGAAGAAGATATATATCGTCACAGGTGAATCAAGATGAAGGAAAATCTTCAAGATCATTTTGGGTTTTTTTGGAGGGGAAAAATTGGTGTAATTTTTTTTTTTTTTCAATGAGCATGGGCTCCTAAGGGGGGGCAACACGTAGATCTAATATCAAATTTGAACATTGCGCGATTTCTCGTTGCAATTTTAAAGTACGCTATACGTCATAATTTCTAAACATCATTTTTGTCTTACTATAAAGCTCTCAAAATGGAGATCTCCGTTATATACGCGAAATCGAATAATCAAGACTTCCTGATAAGCTGTATATATATGTAGAAAAAAGTACTTTGTTTAGAGTGGACATTCCTGTCAAAAATCCAGAACACACACGATGGTCATTTAACATTCCTCCGTCCCGTTTCCCATTACCGTGGGAATGGTCATTTATCAAAACTCTAGGCCATTCATCATCATATTAGCTGAATAGTTTCAAGTATGACTTTTATAAAGCTAATGTGCTCGCTGCTGAGCAGAGATCAAGGTTTCGAGCTGGTTATCCTTTTTTTTTTAAACAGGTTGTCCACCTTAAAAAAACTACATTTTCATTGGTTAGACGAATTGGAAAAAAAGAAAGTAAAGTCCATTGTAGTCAACAACTTTTTCGAGTATCATTTTCATTACACATTCTGATGCTATTGTTTACTTTTTCTCAAAAAGTTCGAAACCGGTTTCCTTTAATCTGAGGAAAACCTATTCGTTGTGAATCCCCCGAATAATTCGCTTGTCTATTATTAACCATAGAAGTTTCCAAGTAACTGCACAATTCTTTCTTTCCTCTGGCTCTACGGTCCTCGAAGGACCTTGGCCTCCTCTAACACCTTTCCCCACTCCTCTCTTACTAAGGCAACTCTTCTCCATGTTCTCACTCCCAAACTCCGAACATCTTCCTCTACATCATCCAGCCACCTAATCCTCGGCCTTCCTCTTTTTCTCGCCCCCCCTGGGTGTCCATTCATTATCTTCCTGGGAATTCGGGAATCTTCCATTCTTACCAAATGGCCTAGCCATCTCAATCTTCCCCTCTTAATGAAACCTACCAAATCCTGCTCCTGGTACAGCTTTCTTATTTCTTCGTTTTTCCTGATTCTGTACCTTTCCCCTTCTTTCACGGGGCCAAAAATTTTCCTCAGAATCTTCCTCTCCCAGGAATTAATCAATTTTCCATCCTCCTTGGTCAACACCCACGTTTCACTGGCATACGTAACCACTGGCCTCAATATGCTTTTATAGACGGTTAGTTTTGCCTCCCTTGATAGTTCTCGAAAACTTAAGACTTCCTGTAGTGCCCAGAAACACCTATTGCCTGCCGTTAACCTGCCTTTTATTTCTACACTCACTTCATTTTTATCGGTTAAAACGGCCCCTAAATATTTGAAAGATGCAACCCTCTCAAAATTGTACGGTGCGCATATAGGCGACTCATCACTACCAAGGTTTCTTCGAGAACACACCATAAACTTTGTCTTCGTCTGATTTATTTTTAAGCCCAGTTCCTTCGAAGCCGCTTCAAATTCTTGAAAAGAACCCGCCAGAGCTGCTCTGGTTCTTCCAGTCAAGACGACATCGTCCGCGTATGCCATATGTTGGCTTAACCGATTATAGATTGTGCCATTGGGGCTTGTCCGTATGGCTCTTACAGCCTTTTCTAACGCTAAATTAAACAGCAATGGGGAGAGGGGATCCCCCTGCCGCAAGCCTTTACTTAAGAGAAAAAGTTCCGAGGTCCTACCTTGCACCTTCACACATCCTTTTGTGCCGGATAATGTCATTCCGGTGAGCCGGATCAATTTCGCTGGGATGCCAAACTGCTTCATACACAACAGCAGCTCCTTCCTTTCTAAACTGTCATAAGCCTGTTGAAAGTCGATAAAAAGATGATGGAGAGTAACATCATACTCATATGTTTTTCCCATCATCATTCTCATGGCAGATATATGGTCAGTCGTAGACCTACCTGGTCTAAACCCGCTCTGGTACTCCCCAATTATTTTCTCCGCCCACTTATTCAGCCTATTCTTTAAAAGGGTAGAAAATACTTTATACGCCGTGTTTAAAAGAGAGATTCCGCGATAACTGTGGCACTCCAACTTATCACCTTTCTTATAAATAGGGCAAATGATGGAGGTGTTCCAGCCCTCCGGCATCTTCTCACCCATCCATATGTCCCAAACGAGGCTATGCAATTCCTTTATTAATTCCTCTCCAGCATATTCTTTACATATTTATTAAGATTATTCAACGGGGGTAAATCACAGAGATTTGATTTATTGTTTATCTCGAAGATTATTACAAAAGAGATAATCACTGCCAGCTAGATTTTTATGTAACCATTGTAATAAATGTAAATATGTAATTTTATGGTAGGAGGTAATAAAAGATGAATAATTTTTTTATTATTAGTATACTATAACAATGTTATAAATTATTTACGTAAAAAGTGTAAATATTTAACCACATAAATGAATTTTTCTAGCTACAATTAATTTGCCTGATTTAATTTCCTTTAATCCTTTAAAAAACTTCCTGCTGCTGTGTCCTCTAAAATCTTCCTGCAATTCTTGCAGTTTTCCCCTTTCTGCAGCCCTTTTCTTTTCTCTGCATATCTGCACCTTAGGGCTACCGTCCCTAGGATGATTGCTTCGGCTTGGGGAGTAAACCCTGAATAAAAAAAAAAAAATCTTAGGTCCTCCAAAATAGCGGGGGTTGGGCGTGGGGCCGACAACCCCACCCTAGAAAAAGCTAATCGTTACGAAACCTCAACTGCACAATATACTACCATAAAAGAATCCTCACAAGAAGGTTATTAATGTTAAATATGGCAAATTATAATTTAAATAATATTCCTTTAATCATAAATTTTAATTCTTTACATATTTATTAAGATTATTCAACGGGGGTAAATCACAGAGATTTGATTTATTGTTTATCTCGAAGATTATTACAAAAGAGATAATCACTGCCAGCTAGATTTTTATGTAACCATTGTAATAAATGTAAATATGTAATTTTATGGTAGGAGGTAATAAAAGATGAATAATTTTTTTATTATTAGTATACTATAACAATGTTATAAATTATTTACGTAAAAAGTGTAAATATTTAACCACATAAATGAATTTTTCTAGCTACAATTAATTTTCTTAAATTTTGGACTTTATACTTAAAAAAGCTGTTTCACCAGAATCTTGGCCCTAAAATGAACGACAGTCGGGATTTGTTTTGGATAATATAACCTTCCCTTTCTTCCCTTTGTTGGTTCCGAAATGAAGACCTACGTCTATTGAAACTTAACAACCAGATAGTTCCCCCAGAAATAAAAAGGATCTAGCTGTGCGCTACCTGGGTCGTAATTCTTGAACAACACAAACCTGGAGACTGCACTTGGACACCAAACTTCAACTAGCATTCACTCGACTGAAACAGTTACTTAACAGAAACATTCCTGTACTGTACTGTTCTGCAAAAACGCTCCTCAGATCTCTACTAACATACTGCCTGCCCAGTCTGGATTACAGCTGTCAACGCAATGGCCAAAAGACAGTCACGAGTTTACAAAATGAAGTACTACGAATTGAACTGAACTAGGGACCCATAAATACCCAGAGAACTGGACATTCAAGCCCATTAACATGACCAAACTAACCAGACAACTTCTTCCTCACTCTTCATATACTGGCCATCCACATCATCTTATCAATCTCAGCCAGCCTACAGCTACAAGAAGACTGAAACCAAGACTGTTTGGAGAATTGAACTTCATTTGCAATAAGTATCAATTAACCCGCTTAGCAAGCGCTTAATGCGATCTAAGTATTTAGTGCAAGCATATGACATGACGTAATACAAGTTTTATATGTATATATATTGTAATGATGATAGTAATGCTGGTAAAATATGTTAATCTGTGAAATTTAAAATTCTAATTAAGGAGGCAGTGTGTGGGCCGCCTAACACTAGCAGCACTTCCTCTGCTACTAATTACCATAGCAACTAATTAATTATTTTAGATTCTGTAAAAAAAAGTATAGTTTTAAGTACAGCTTTGATTAACGGATATGATTTGATTTTATTTATTTTTAATTTACGCATGTTCAATTTTTTTTAAGTTTAATATGAAAATATATTCATTTTTTTGGATCCATAACAAAAGAAATACAGCTAATCGCTAGAGAGATCTTCTTAATACTTCTTACGTAAAAGGATAGTAACAAAATGCAAGTAAAGAAAAAAAAAGGAAAGTCAACTTTTCCATTTCCTTCTCAGAAAAACGGCTTAAATGGAGTTTTCTTCGAAAATATTTTAAAGAAAAGTGTATAGATCTAAACGTGGCCAATTAATACCTCCAAACTTTAAGAAAATCTTAAGAAACATTTTCAAGGAGAACTATTTTTCAAATGTCCAATCTGTAGTCTTATTTCAGCTGGGTGATTATTTTCGAAACTAGGCTACTACAAATTTCATCTCCTTTCAAAGTACGAAAGAGTTAACACCGCAAAAATGCTACTGAGACAGCACTCTGAAGAGATTCCTAACTCCTAAAAGCGCTCTCAATCGATTTTTTTTCCTGATTAAATGTTGCGAATAAAAGTTCTGCAAGTGTAGAAAAAATAAATAATCGTTAAGTGCTATTTTTGGGAAAGGAGTGATTTCCTTTTTTTTTTTTTGAAATATTTCATTTTTACAAAACCGCACCATTGTCTAAAAAAAAAAAAAAGATCGCATTTACGAACTCAAATACTGCAAACACATGACGATAACTGTTGTAACACATGACATCAGTCCAGCTGTAACTTAACGAACCTCCTAGACTACGCTGAGCTCCTGTTAAATTGTCCGCTATACTGAACTAAAATGTTTTTACCCTTGATTATTTTATTATTAAACTCTATGCCCGTAATTGTAAAATGGTTACAATAAATTCAACACAAATACAGTAGATGGCCGCTTAATTATAACGGTAAATTTTTTTTATGAATTTATATTATAAATAGAATTTTAAACAAACAATGTACATTATTATTTCATCGAATTTCTCCATTTTTTTTTTACTTTTTTTGGAGTTAATGGAGTTGTGCAGTGAACGGTTCATTTATGACTCTAAACGTTCTAGGTTAAAAGAGTCAGACTTGTGTGAGTAGTAGTATGATGAAGCCATTTGACGGTACACAGCTGATTCCTCGTCATAAACCATTCTGAATCGCAGTGTAGCCATTAAAAATAATTAAAAATTCTATTAACACCCCGCTGTGTTGTAAGAAAGATCGTTGTCCCCCACTCTAAAACATGTATTCAACATTAATTACAAAACAAGTGTGAGAATTAATAATTTTTTAAAGAAGTAATATTAACAAAAGACAAGGAACTAAATTTTTGAGAGAAATTAAACGCATTGTCTATCGAATATTTCAAGGACTTAATGAAAATATAATCTCAAACGATTATTTTTTCTTTTTATTTATAAGATAAATTATCAATTACTTATTGTTATTATTATTATTTGTTTAATAGTTAATTGATCTAGAAAAATGTTAAAATTTCAGCTGTTAAAAATGATTATAATTGTAAAAATGGAAAATATATTTTTTAAAAAGTGTCATTTTGTGTTGAACAATTTTCCTTTTATTAATTGGTATTCAGAATGTCCTCACTTAAACGTTTCATAACTGATAACTTAACGCTCCAAATGGTACTTTAGAGGGAACCTTTTCTGATTTAGAGCTTCTCAAAATGGAAATCTCAATTTTCCAAATTATTGGCAATTATAGACAAATTTTTTTATTTTTTTTTTATCCTTAAAAATAATTACAGTAAAATTGACAATATTGTCAAGTAAAGACATTCGACTTTGTAAAGGCATTCCACTTTGTAAAGTCATTCACTTTTACTTAGGCTATTTACCTGAACGGAATTATTCTTTCAACAGCACACCTTTTAGTCTGCCTGTTTGTAGTATTTAGGTACTTGGTTATAATTGCAAATGAAGATAATCTATTGTAACATTCTATTATTATAATTGTTATTGTATTTTAAATTGGCCAATTTTGTTCGTTCCTAGAATTTTTACTAAATCTATTCCGACATGATGAAGTATTGTAATTATTTTTATTTTTTTTTCTTTGTTTTTTTTTTTTGGCACGCAAGTTTTAATTTGCAATTGCCTATTTTCAGACATAACAACGGCCTATCCTTTCTTTTCTTCCCTTACTTTGTGAATCTTATTTATGTACTTTTATTAGGTACTAGAATAATTATTATTATGGTATTTTTTCCCTTTCTAGTAAGTATTTACGTTTTCTCCAGAAATCTGCGAAAACACATATGATTTGAAAACTCCCCTATGATTTTCTGTTACTACAAATTTTTAAGGTTCCGGTTACGTGGTTTTTCCAACTACAACATTATATTAAGTAATGCCAATTTTTTCCAAGCGAGGTGTACGTCCTACTACTGTAAAGTAAATTTCTTATAAAAAAAAAAAAACATTAGACGGGGGGGGGGAATCAAACCGAGAATCGAACCCGTCCGTACCGCGGAAAATACATCAGTAAAGTTTTTTTTTTTTTACTTCCGGTTAAAGAATTTGGTACACTAAGCCACTGTTTAAATGTTATGTTTCAGGTCCATTGCTAAAAAAACGAAGCTTCTCCATATATAAGACCCTGATAAGACCGGTAGTGCTCTTTATGGAAGCGAATGCTGGGTTCAGGACCCAAGAGAGAGCCAGACAGCCAAGGAGAGTGTGGGAAAGGAAAGAATTGAGGAAGATATATGGTCCTGTGAACGAGGAAGATGGAGAACCCGCACCAACTAAGAACTGCTAACCCTTTATGGAGAAGCAGACATCGTTGCATGCATTGAAAAAAAAAAAAGGAAGATTGAGTTGGTAAGGAAATGTGGAGAGGATGGTGGATAACAGAATCCCTAAACGCCTTTTATATGGAAGGCTCCGGAGGCGTCAGAAGAAAAGATAGGCCAAGAATGAGATGGCTTGATGACGTCGAAGGGGATTTAAGGAAAATGGGTGTGCGAAGGTGGCGATTGAACGCTCTTGATAGAGCTCAGTGGAGAGAGCCTTGATTGAGGAGGCCCTGGTCCTTCTAGGGCGGTAGCGCCGAAGAAGAGCAGTCGCCGTTTAAAAGTACTCGAAATATAAATACTGAATTTTTCATTTTCGAGCTAGTGGTTGGTTGTGACCAAAAAAAACACTCCATAAAACATGGATTTTAAAAAAGGTCCTTTGGAGTTATGTATCCAAATTACATGTTTATTTAACACAGGTTTCTACCATTTTCAGATTTTTAGAGTTACGGTTGTTTCTGGTGAACAAAGAAATTTGTTAGCCTGCCCGATCGTAATCTGTTTTCTTACTTAGGATTTTTAGAAATAAATATCAATATAATGACAAAAAAAAGTGACAATGTCAGATAGGTAACAAGGTTAAATAACGTGTTTGTTTGCGAATTCGGTTGTCATTGTATTATTATGTTTTACAAAGCTACATTCATGAATTTTTCGAAGAATCAGTTGTACCAGACTACCATTCTGTATATTTAAGTAAATTACTGCTATTAATATTATGTCACAAATGTTATACTTCCTGACAATTTTAATTTAACCTTCATCTCGCCATATTGTTCTGTCAGAATTTTTTTTTACCCCCTCCCAATATTGTGATCAATGAATGCTTCTCTCATTTGAATAGAAAAAAGTTAAGTAATCGCCTATTTTTTCAGGCGGGTCTTAACGTCCAACTACCAATTAGGTGTCGTGGACGGAGGCGACTAGCAAACATAATTTACTGTAAATTTCTTTTATTAACCATTAAATAAAATCCAAGGCCTCTGAGACCGGGAATCGAACCCAGTACCACAATACATATTTTAGCTTCGCAGGTCTCACCTCTAACCGCTCGGCTATCGTGGCTCCCTACATTTGAATAATATGTTCATAGTTGATTATGTAGCTGAGATTCTCGATATTTTGAAATAATATTGTTTTTTTGTATAGAAATAACAAGTTTAAACAAGAGTATGTAGACTTAATAAAAGCCAGTTGATTGGATGAGAAACACATTTTTAATTAGTAATTAAAGACACATCTTTTTATACACATAAAGTCTTTCATTGAGACCAAAACTACTTCATGAAAGAAAAAAATCAAAATTTCAATATTACATTAGAATTTATAAAGTTAAATATCTTCGACTCTTGGCAGAATAGCCCTGAAGTGGTATTTAAGTAAAATGTACTGTCCTATCTTTTATTTATTGCAAAGGATTCTCCGAACTTATTAAATTTCAAATCTCCCAAAAAAATCTCTGAAACAAAATCAACCACTTTTCTGTGCCGTTAAGTTCATTCATTATTAGAGCAAGTACTCTGGATAGCAGCTTCTACAATTTACTCCAAACGTCTCATTAACATTTCATATCCGTTGATCTGTAATTTTACATTAATAACTTACAAGGTGAATTCGTCTGAGGGCAGATCTATGAAGGAATGGGGCTCACTATAGTGCATTTAGAATACTCGCTTTTATGAACACTAAAATGTAATCAATTTAGATATGATAGAATTAGAAGTGTTATTTAGTTACTTGTACATTATAACCTGTTTGTGCTAAATTGAGTATGTCCATACATGTAGCTATTGAAGATATTAGTGCTCTAGTTATGTTAGTGATAACTTTTTTTTTTTCTTTCTCTTCAAGATAAAAATACTTCTTGACTGAAATTGCGTTAATCATAAGGAATTTTCCATCAGTTTCTTATAAGTAAATAAATAAAATTTTTTATTACTTTATATAGCCCAACTGAACCAAGCAATTTAAAAATTGACAACACTAAAACCTTATCAATTTTATATATTTGACGGTATCACACTTTTTCTTTAATTTTATCTTGCGACTTGATAAAATAAAAAAATTAATCTTTTAATAACAATTACTGAAACTCAGAAGGATAAAATTAGTAAATAATTCAGTGTTGACAGTTCAAATTTCGCGCGCGCCCCTTATACAAACCACAATTCTAACTTTATGATTCTCAAAATTACAAATACATAAATTATGTAGAATACTTTCATGGATAATAATTTTCATTAGCTTTTATTTTACTAATTGCCCAAAAAAATGTTTTACTGTTTAATAACTTTCCAAGTATCACCAAGCATATAACCTCCCACACACAGTTAGCGGGTATTGCGTGTGATTAGGAACTATCATTGTAAGTGAAAGTAATTTTCTGTATTCAACTGATGAATTCAATGATCTGGTGATGGATGGATACTGAAAACTGTCAGGAAAATTAGAAACACATGCTTGCTCCTTCGGCTAAATGTTAAATTTGAAATTTCAGTTAATACTTACATTTTTAGACTTTGTACTCTCCACATTTTTTACTCCGTTCTAATCAACACCATGTTTGTTCGCAAATGTTTACATAGATTTACTCAACACTCTCCTTGTAAAGAAAAAGCAAAAATCCTACTCCAAGAACATCGAACTTACCTTTTAGGTAAGAAAAATTCAAATCTGAAAATTCGGTAATTAATCGACAGACTACTTTACTTTATCTAACCTTTAAAAATGTACAGTACTGGTGCTGAATAGTTTTAACAATTTATCAGTTTTTAATTTGTTATTTAAGTGTTGAGATAAGATTATTGTATTAAACATATTTGTTTAGAAGATTCAATTTACCGAAAACGAGTTGCGTTGTGTGAAGTTACCTCCCACTAGTCAGAATCGGAATAAAATATTTAGACAGGTGTGCAGTATCAAATAGAATTTCATTATTGGTACAACTCAAAATACATTCCAAAAACTCGGTAAGTACAAATAAACTCATTACATTGAACATTCTATCACAATCAAATTACTGGCATTTGCAAAAATTTTCTCCATTTACTGGTAATTGCCTAGATACTCCAGAAAGTCTGATAGAGTAGTGAGTAACCATCAGGATTAACCAGTGCATGTTGTCCCCACATGCCTCTTTTCCCGGTATTATAAAGATAGCTTCCCCAAATTAATGAGTTGTAAGGGATCACACCCTGGAGCCTGAACAGCAATTCTCTCCCAATAGAGGAGCTTGCCGTGCTCCATCTCCTTGTAACTAGTAATGGTTACAGGGGAAGGGTACAGGGAATGGTCACAGTCTACGTTCTTGCTGCACTCACCGTTGCGCAATCTAATTTTCCTTAGATTTGGCTAGGGATATTCTAGGAAGAGAGCGACATACAGGTTCTCGTCCCAAAAATGTTCTGATAATGATTCCCTTTTTTCAACTAAATTCATGTTTTTAAGGAGTGAATAAGAATTCCAAAATTAAAGAGATAAATTAGGGACATATTTATAAGGTTGCAAGTTTTTTTTTGTATTTTTCTTTTCCACAATTATGAAATATGAAAAGAATTATAAACATTATCATAGTGAGTTCTTTTAATTCTCTAATTGCGTCAATCCGGTGTCTCTTGTGTGGACAAACGGCGTTCATTAAGCCTAACCTACATCTTTCATTAGAAATAATGTACTGGTAACTCCAACTCAACTGTTTGTATGAGAAGTCGGATTTAAAGTAGTAATTTTACTTTTTTGTGTATGTGCATATCATTGCCAAGGTCTACAAATACGTACAGTTTGTACAATATCCTTTTCATCTATTTAATTCTTGGACCATTTTACTTGGTAACTAAGTATACTATTTAACTTAAATCAGACTTGAGTGTCTGTCTTGTTGCAAAATTATATCTAATTTGCTTATTTTCGCTCCTTCATATTTGTTTTTTTTTTTTTTTTTTCTAAAAATTACTTAAAATTTGTAGGAATACGTCAACTGAAATATTGCCTTGTCAGTCACAACTACATTATGTCTAATTTTGTTTAATCCGTCTTAAGAAGGAGTAAAAAATTATTATGATTTGTTATTTTGCATTATATCTGGTCACAGGATCCCTGTGTTCAAATGGTTTTACACATTGTTTTGTATGTATGTATGTATGTATGTATGCATGCATATCCGGTGTTACTCATTTAAGATTTCACATCTGCGGCTTGCCGTTCAGATCAAAGGCCTCCTTCTGAAGTTTCCGATCTTGCCAATCTCTTTGTCTCAGGCATGTGGGAGCCAGTTCCTCCTCCCACCTTGTCAGCAGTACAGGAAGTCACTTGTTGCTGCCTAGTCTCTCCTTCGACAGTTCCTTTACTCATTCTATTCCTTTGCCTTTTTTTAGAAAAAAAAAATAAATATTAGAATTAAGATTAAAATAATCCATTTCTACTATCCTTATTCTTGTAGTCACTCGTCTTGCTCGTATTCCAGGCACCATAAGCTAGAATACCCTTAATGGTAAGTTCTCGTTTTACTTCCGTTGTAAAATTTAATTCCATAAAACTGGGTACATTTTCGGAATGGGTTCTTATTGGTATCTTCTCGGCGCTTTCTCTTCGCTTCCTTCTTTATTTTTTTGTTACCATCCTGAATCCCGCAATTTAATTGGCCAATAAATAAATAGAGAAAATAGTAATTGTATAAAGTAATTATTTTATAAATAAAGAAAAAGGCACTTTTTGATAGGTTTTGAATAGGAGGTACGAAATGACGTCAAAAAGGGTCAAAGGTTTGTTAGACTAGAAACAGCTGTGACTTGTAGTCGCTTGTGCAGCCACTTGTTGCAGTAAATTTCTGTCAACCCTCGGGATCTTGTAAGAATTTAGGCATTTTTATTTTTTTATGTATTTTTTTCTCTTGTTACAGACAACACTGTCCATCACCGGTCAGTGAGCTATAAGGAACTTCTGGGAAGAGAAAAAAAAAAAAAAATCTAAGCACCAGCAGCTGAATTCGAACCTGTGATCTCTGTGTTGTAATTCTGTATTCGCCCACATGTCGGCTAATCCCTCCCTTATTTTGGTATTATATCTTCATTTTAAATTTGAATATTCTTTAGATTTAGTATCAATCTGATCATTAGAAGCTCTACATTCTGTTGGAAGAAAAAAACCTTAATTTCAATTTCTTTTATTGCCATACCATTAGATACTCTACCGCTCAGTGTTTCAGCTACTTATCAAATATTCTTTGACTTTATCCATCTTAGCACATCTGCTTATTGTATTCCTGACCGGTTTTGGACTTTCTTCCATTATCAGGTGTAGATTATTAAGTTTTTGTGTAGAAATTTCGTCTTCAATTATGTTTCCAACAATTGCTGAGTGAGGGATGTCTCTTTAAACTGGACACCGCAGTAAGACCGCCGCTTGTGGATGAGCAGAGAGTGCACCGCCCACTGGGGCTTTGATCGAGGGGTATCTCTCCAATTAAAACAGAAAACAAGTTGTAGTTCTTCATGTGAGCAGTGAGTATGAAATAAAAAAAAAGCTGTTTAGTGTACTATCTCACTTCCGGTTCGCTCATTGTGGCAGTTTTCCTTTTCCTTTTAATTTAAATTAATTTGTGCCCGACCTTCTCTTTCTAATTGAGTGAGAGAAGGTAAAAGTGAAGATTAATTAGATATTGTGGATGCCAGTAGACCCCATCCCCAGCATCGTAAGGTCCAGTTTGTTTTGATGTTTATTTAAAGCTGCTTCTTTCCTTTACTTCCCGTAGCTTTTTTTTTAGCTTTTTAGATCTAATCGAATTCCAAAAATAAGTACATAAATCGACTAGTTATTTTCCTCGATTGCTGAAATGATGGTTAAATATTTTTGGTTGCGATGTAGTTTAAATTAAAAGTTAGTTTAATAAATGTCTTGTAAGGATTCATTAATCAAATAATTACTTTCTCTCACTAGATTAGAGATGATAGTATTGCGAGCGTGACGAATTTTCACTGAAAATAACCATTTTTAAGGACGCTGAGTTCGAAAAAGTAATTTTTCAAAAATTTTCTGTACGTACGTGGGTGAGAACAAAATATTTCGTGAAACGTCATGACCGGGACCGGACACGTGACGGATAGTCGAATAGACGGATAATGGAAAAAAACAGGAAAATTTCCAGATTCTTTTGTTTAACGTGTATAAAACTTTGTATTAACTGGTATACATTTTTTATACGTTTATGCGCTTAAGCCTTAAAGGTCAGGTATCTTTCATTATTCAATTCATTCTATTGGGTATTAAAGTTAATGAACACAATGTCTGCGTTTTTTTTTTTTAATTTTTAAATACTGAGGACAGTGACGGTTAATTGGAATAGACGGATAAAAGGGTGACGGATAACCGAGACTCCACTGTATCGCTGGAAATCGAATCTTTATATTTCGATGGCGCCCCGGGGGGGAGGGACAACCTAAACTGCAGTTCATCAATCCAAAATCCCACAACCGGAAGGAAGTACCATTTTACTGAACGAATTTTTCACTTTTTTTAAAAGATTTCCTCGAAATTCTAACGATTTTCTTTGGAAGTATGTATATACATTCCATTCATGATGTACTAAACTTTTATTTATATACGACACAGTCGGGTTTAATGTACCATTAAATTAAATTTACAGTTTAGCTAAAATTGTGAATTTAAAAACAAATTGATGATCAGGAAGTATAATTTTAACAATTTTTGTTTACTGTTCCGAAATTTTTGTGAAAATATCGGTAATTTTCGTAAGTATTGGTACAAATAGATGGACCAGGGACTTACATTTATAATTTCCATTGGGAAAATTTGTTAAAGAGTATTCTAAGGAAAAATTTAGGGCCCCTATGAAGTGGTGTTTCCGTTTAGTGTGCATTTTAACAAAGAGGATTATCGTTATGAGTTTTAAGTGTCACAGTTGGAAAAGGTGTGACTTAGAACGCCGAGAATTGTAGAGTGTAATTGTAGAATTTGCACCAGAATTTTCCATTCAAACATTTGATAAAATATGAATTTATTGGCGCAACCTAAAATTATTAAAACCTCCTCAAAAACTAGAGAGACGTTCTACATGCGAAGACGTAGTGTGACATCGAACATATGTATTTAGAGGGTACGGCCTCAAAAATTGAATTACCAATCATAATCTTTTGTAAGATTCAGTATTTCTTACAAAAAACCACTTGCACGCACTTTAAAACGGAAGAAGTGACTTTTCATGTCTACTGGAAAAATAAATAAATTTATAATTGTGATATAAAAAATACAATTTTTCTGTAACTTCGCAAATATTTAAAATTTATAATTTTGTATATATATTTTATCAGATAATTTTTACAAAACAATTCGTGAAGTGTTGAATGTTTTTTATAATTTATAGGCCTGGCATAGTGCACTTAAGATATGAGAAAGTATCAGGGTGCTGCAGCTTTCAGTATAGTTCAGGCTCTCTTCCAGGTCGAGCTGAATGGAGATGAGGAAATCAACAATACCAACCTCTCTAATTACCAACCAGGACTAAGGTCAGGCCAGTCAGGGCAGTTATAACCCTGGAAGGAATTCGTGGTTTACTTCAGTTAGAGCATAAACAGGTTACCTATGCTCGGTCGACACCCGAAGAAGAGATAAGATACTGAGGAGATGCTGTAGACTGCGCAATTGACTTCGTGCAAGGAGATTCAGATGCTTGGTAAGTTAACGGATTATAACCTCCTCCTATAAGTTGAAACTGGATATGGACCTTTCCTCAGAACTCCTTAAGGTCTTGGAGACTTCTTAATTTACTGTAAGACGAGCACCATTATAATTAGGATACACGCTCGAACACAGATAATTTACCAAAATAAAAATAAAAAAAACATCTTTTCTGGACTTAGTTCTTCCCTGAGCTCCTGAGAATAAATACAGAAAACTTTGACACGATCACAGACCTTCCTATTACCAGTTCTGAGAGAAAGATTGTTGTTTTACTGTTTATAATCGAAACCAAAGATATTTTGGCTCTGAGGTGCTCTTGATCTTAGCCTTGGGAAAGGATGGGCAACAAAAAAGGTTATATTTTAAGTTGAAGGCTTTTGATCCCTAAAATACTGTTAGTTCCTTTGGGGAAATTAACATACTTCCGGTAAAGAAGGAATTTGAACGAAATCGGCAGTTGAATGGAAAGATATTTTTATAAGATTCACGCACTTGTGTTGTATTATTGTTATACAATCGCAAGCAATTACCATAAAAACTCTAAATTGAGGCTCCATCAGTTTATAAATATTGTTTTAGACTCAGAGCATCATAATTTAATTCCAAATGTTAATTTGCATTGATTTTGTTTGAATAGACAAGATTTAATGGTAATGCTCAAGAAGGAGTTCTGGAAAAAATTCAAAATTAGCTTTGTTTTATCCCAATTTTTGAAGAATAAAGTTTTTTTCTTATTGTTAGAAGATTGTTAGCATCTAATTTTTTAAATTATAAAAAAATAATTTTTATAAGAATGAAAAGTTTTACTGACATTGCATTGTTGACAGCAATGTTGAGCAGTTCCGTAGGCGTAGTTGGCACTTTTCTTATGGTGAGTTTCCGGCCGTCCGTGGAGCCCATGCCAATGGACGCCAGCGATCTGACGCTGATCACATCCTGCCGATCTGCGGGTGTTGGCCAGGTATTGTTATTGTTATTATTGGTTGGTGTTATTAGCGGAGAACGACCGCCACAATCATCTCCTCCACCCGAAGTGGGTGAACCTAGTGCTATTCTAACTTTGGTGTCCGGATGCGAGCCGGGCACTATGACTATCCGTTGAGTGAGACGTGCATTTCTAAGTGGTAACGGCGAGGAGAATGGACTCCTGCTGTTTATACCTTCCATCAGTTCGTCGCCACGGTACACATCACATGCAACTAACTGTTTCAATGACAACAGTCCGACTGTTGCTAGAACAACTAACCCGGCACAACTCTCCTCCCTAACGGCCGGCTTGTTGTAGTTCAAATGTTTCTCCCACTCTACTACACATCACTACGGGGAGGGGGGAAGCAACTACCGACATGGGCTGATAACAATGTTTATACTACATTATATCGCTGGCTGGTTGCATCTGCAATTCTCTGTTCCTCTGTAATCAAGTTTTTCTTTGCTCTCCCTTAACAACTCGTCAGTATTACTTATACTAGTATTGAAATCGCGCAGATTCTCAATTTATTACTTTCGAACGGAAACATATATTCCGGAAGCTGTCCTGATTGCGACAAAAATCTGGATTTAGAACCCAGATTGATTCATAATTTCGTTCCAGAGTTTATCACTTTCCCAGGTACAGGTAAGTCAGTTTTTAGGTCTCCTGAGTTCAAAAAAATGGTTCTTTGGGTGAACAGAATATCTCTAAAAACTCTAAATCGCAGTAAGTGAAACTGTATACGTACTTCTATTTCGTCCCTTCAGGGGGTTTGAAGGCAAATTAACAGTTGAAATCCCAATATTATCTTTAAACATTCTGTATTTCATTTTTTGTATATTTTGTTTATTGTTTAAATAATTTAGTGTTGATATTTCTTTACTTTTTTTCCAGTGAAACATTTGAATGGGTTCCTGGTAAGCTAGAAGAAATTTTATATCGTTAAAGTTGAAGGTTTAATATTTAGCCTCTAAGGATGGCCGAAGAAGACAGTAAAGTGAGTTAAACTTTTAATAAAATTCCACTATAAGGCTAACTTTTGAATTAGAGGTCGGTAGTGCACTGAAAAAAGCTCCGGGTGTGGAAAAAAAAAATAAAAAAGTATGAGACTAACAATAAAAGCTTGTTTTTGCCCAAAGAAAGTACCATTTTTGGTAAATTTAAGGAAGAAACTCCTTATGTATTTTTCACTTTTCCGTGATTTCTGTTGAATGAATGCATTCTGCCTCATGTACTCGTGCTCTTGAGAGAGTGTGTAGGGAGCAAGTTTTCTCAAACTGTGGGTGTAGAGAAGCGCCCTTGGCGTTGAGCCTTTCAAACGGCTTTTGGGACTTGCTTGTAAACATTATGCTTGCGCACGTACTCAGAGTCATTAGTTAACTTTGGTCTACTGGGGAAATCTTACAAAAAAAAATCTGCTTGGATTCCTTCTCTCTGTTTTCCATTCCAATTTACTGATAAGCGCTTCAACAGTGAGATGTTTTAGAATTACCTTGCTAAGAAGTTTTCCTTTTTTTCTCAAGAAAGGGGATCTAGATCTCCCAAATCGTCAGACAAAATCATATACGAGGTCTGTAAATTAAGTAATGAGATTGATTTTTTTTAAAAATTTTTTATTCAAAAAGAATTACAATTCTATATTGCCACCTTCAAAATAACCTCCTTCTGAAGCCACACAACGCTGGAGACGTTTCTTCCACGCCTCATAGCAGTGCTCGAACTCCGATACTGGATTAGCCTTCAGCTGGTCGGTTACAGACGTTTGAATGTTTTCGACTGCCTCAAAATGAGTTCCCTTGAGGTGATTTTTCAACTTCGGGAAGAGAAAAAAGTCACAAGGACTCAAGTCAGATGTATTTTGAAATTCCCATTTTGAATAAAATGTATAGATAGATAATCACTTTATGAACTGCAGAAAGAGAATGAATTCAATTAATTTTTTTTTAATTAAATATAAATAAATTACAAAAGAGTGATTTTTCTAATTCACATCATTTTCGCATTCAGGACAGAATTGTTAACTAATTACTTATTATCTGTATTAATTTTTAATCTATAATTTTAATAAAAATCATCTTCAGTTTTTTTTTTTAAATTTAATTTAATTTTATATTAATTATTATTTTATTTATTTTTAGTTAGTCAACAACTTCCGTAGACGAGTAAACTGGCAAAAAAAGTACTCCAAAAAGTGTACGTTGATGCACTCTAGCGGATTTCTAGTGAACTATCTCTCTAATGTAAATGGCGTCTACTGAAGTTGATATTAGTGATGTAATTATCACATTTTGCGGCTGTTAGTCAACTTGTTTGCATCTTGAATTTGTTTGTTTTTCACTCTTTCTTTTAAGGTATGTACAAAAAAAAAATCATTAGTTTATAAACTAATTTCTTTATTAAATAAAATTTTGGTGTTTCCATATAGATTAATTTTACATTTTTCTTTGGTAGAAGTAACTGAGGAACATAGTTAAAAATAAATAATAATTATTATTATTAAATAATGCGGGCGTAGTTTTATCACTATCTTCTATGCTGATAAACATCTTTTCAAGTTTATTAATTTGATTCAAATTGTTTCCAAGGGAATAATTTTTATTTTACTAAATTATTTATTCCCTGCAAATAAGTTTGTTGTGATGAATAGTGATTTGGGAAAACATTAATTAAAAGGTTTCTTGTTCAATTTGCACATCGAGTTCCTTTTTTATTTGTTTGATTGACTGAATACTATATTTAAATGCGTTAGAAACTTAAAATATATTTCTGGACCAATACTTATTTGATAATGCACTAGATCTTCGGGTAAAAGATCCTGATTGTGGTTTTAGAAAACAAATATTGGCATCGAGAAGTCAAATGTTGATCGGCACTATCACTGGTATTTTACCCTACATGTTAAATGGTTTAGGTCCTTTGAGAAGAATACCAATGGGGGGAACCTTCCCAGAGTATGCAGGCTGCCTGTCCAATTAAGCTTTTATCAATGTAACAATTCTCATCAAAATGGCCATCCTGGCAATTTCATAGAACTTAATAGCCAAGTAAATCGTTTGGTTGCCTGAGAAAAATACTATTCTAGAATTCATTATCCTTCCTCTAATTGTATCAGATGTGATGTAACTATCTCTGTATGAAAAATGAGGCCAGTTTTATACTAGGCTTGCACCTTAGTGATGTCCTACACCCTAGCTCCCCGTTTTTCTGACTTAGAAATCAACCGAGAACAGAGTCGTAAATTTAAAACTCATGTTTGATGACTGCCAATTGATTCTGTTTATTTTTTAGCTTTAAGAGATGAAATTACTATAATTTCTAAGCTAATTATTAATTGTAAGCTTGTTCTCAGAAACGATTCCATTATTATAGAAAATGATTGAGATGTGTTGCAATCAAATGAAATAACAATTCTAGGAAAATACAGGGTGCGCCTCCCACTTATTTTTTACTCCATCTTACTTTTTAATAAAAGTTCTAAGTTTCTGATATAATTCGTGTTAATGCAATCATCATATATCTTTTTCTTTGCTTTTTCCTTTATTAACACTTATTATATTGACTAATCAGATCCAAAATTTGGTCCATTTTTCATAAAATATTAATTAGAAATAATTAATAGCTAAAATTAAGAAAACATTTTTGTTCTAGTCTGGATACTATTGTTTTTAATTCAACAAAAGTAAGACTTCTACTGACGTTTGTAAAAGAAATTTTTTAAATTAGTGCTCTGATACAGGGTGAAAGATTTTATAAGAATAATAACGTTCATTTTAATCAATAACTCTTATCTACTTCCTAGTAAAATTCAAACAAAAGAAAAAAATTACTTCTAAACTTGTCAAGATAAAAAAAAAAAGATAAATTATGTTAAAAACAAAATAAGAATTAATCCCTAAGCAATTATCTTTAATTACATAAGATGATATATCCATTATTGAATACATTCTTAGCCTCTTTTTCTTTTGCTTTGGTGAAAATTCAAGCAAAAGTAATAGTTTGGCTAGCCTGACACTTTACAGTAATTAAGCTAAAAAAATTATCATAGACCGTACGTCCCCAGGACAGGTTTAATTCTCCTACAATAATTATTAAAATTTCATAGCTCTACATGCATCAATATTTATCTCTAAAGACGTAATCGCTCTATTTTATAGACAGGACTTACTGTTCACACTGCTACTAAATTAGTTGTCTTGGACGAGCACTACTACTAACACTTTTATCTAACAAATCAAAAATAGGATTCGAAAAGATGATCTTCCACTTACAAATCCCAGCTTCAAGATAAAAGATAAAAACACCGAAGTTAATTGGTATATCTTTTGAATGTGAAGGACTTTTTTTGAACTCAAAAGATAATCATAAATTTATTTAATTGTTTTGAATAAATATTTAGGGATTATGGTCCATAATTCTACTGATATAGCCCTTTTTAGGGAATCTCACCTTATTCCTTTCCCAGAAGTGCTCTTTTTTCCACCTTAAAAGAAGTTATAACTACTTTTCACAAATACTCATTGCTCTGTTCGTCTTTATTAAAACAATTTTTCATTCTATTATCGATTTTCTGTAAACGTAATAAACTACCCATCTAAACACATTTTACTTTTTCCCTGAGGGAGTGCCTTAATATTAATTACCTCTGTATTTCAAGTAAATAATATTTCGCAGCTTTAAGAATATCTTGTAATATTACAGTTATTACTAGAATTTCAAATTAGAAACGACTTCACTGAATAAGTGATACTGTATCCATAAATTTACTTAACTCCTGGGAAAAATTTATGACTGGTCCAACAAATGCATAGATAAATATCATCCAATAAAACTCAGTAATAATAAGAAAGATAATAAGATAAAAACAAAAATTTAATATTTATTGTATGTATGAAAAAGTAGTGTGAACAAATTTTCTTCATATATTTTTTTGAAATGGCGCTTATCCATAATCATTTTTAATAACTTCCATTTTAGAAGATTGTTTCCCATGTCTTCCAGTTAACAAAAGCTTAGATACTTGAAGGAGCTCTCTGTGAATTACTGGGTAGGTGTAACATTTTCGTACTACTTGTTGCTGAAATTAAATATAACTTTCAATTCAAATATGAGTTTATTTTACTGTATTTTAATCTTATTGCCTATTTCTAATTTTTATTATTATATTATTTTATTATTACGAATTTACATCAAACGTGGAATCCTTTCTATACGTTTAAATCTTTATCATCTATGACGACCAATATAATGGGAAACCTT
Organism: Rhodnius prolixus; assembly: GCF_049639745.1. Lineage (NCBI taxonomy): Eukaryota > Metazoa > Arthropoda > Insecta > Hemiptera > Reduviidae > Rhodnius > Rhodnius prolixus. Next base: position 6,262,059 of record NW_027411603.1, on the reverse strand, counting down.
CCCTTTACTTCTTAGTTTTCTTAGGAAACTATCCGTATTTTCCGTTAAGGGTGTTTAACGAAATCAGGAAATGTCTCTTACTGGAGTTCTGCATTCGATTTTAAGTTTGTATGCGTTTTGAAGGTTCCCTGGTTACGTAAAAGTGGTGTTTACTAATTGGTCCCACCCTCTTCCACTTTTCCTTTGAATAGGTTCGCTTCAATTTATAATTTTTATATTAGGTTATATTGATTTACATTAAGGGGAGCTAAATAAAGATATTTATAGATTCTTTTTCTTTCTTTACTTCTCACATGGTCGTTGGCCATCAGATCATTAGACTTTTAGCAATCCAATACAAATATTTTGATCCTATAGCCGTTATTGTTTTTACAAGTGATGAAAATTTGGAAATGCATGTTCTGATAAACCTTCACGGAGAGTAATAAGGGGAAGGTAATGTAGGCGTGGGGGGGATCAACAGGTTGTCGGCAAGAGACGTTCACATAACAATTGTTGCCACAGAAACCTTAAAGATCTACTTCCTACAACATTATGTTACCTTGATACAGTTTTTGTTTCCATTATGAATTATGTTGATCCATCAAATTTTAGAAGAATTGAAAAATTCTACACACTTAATTCAGAAGAGGTAAAGTTAAAAATTAATCAAGTTTCAAAAGTCTTTAAAATAGGTTGGAATAATTTAAGAAATGAAAAATCAATCAAGAAACCAAAAAAAATAGAATGTTGAAACGTTTTATTTTAAAATAAGAGAGGGGATAAAATATTCGCTTTCACAATTACAAAAAAAAAAATAAAAAATCGCCCATTCCTAAAATCAGACAAGTTAACTTCTTTTTTTCATCCATAATTTAACAATTATGTTTTTTATCACAAACAGACGGTCAGTCAATTTTAAACTCTCCGATGGTCAAGTAACTTTGTTATTTTGCCCAGTTGACAAACGTTGTCAGTCACATTTCTATCAAATAGTGCGGACAAGTAACAGGTTCGTAGCTAGTGCTAAGAGCTACATAAGAAGGTTTGAATAAAAAGTTTTATTTCGAAATGGGCGGGTAGACGTGTGTTGTAGTGTTACACAATCAGCTGTGCTGGGAAATTCCTGGCTAGACGCTATCTAGCGCAGTAAATCCTAATAATGGAAGGATGGATATCCCTTCTCCAGTACTCTAATCTTAATATGCTACAATCTGCCAGACAAGTAGTATTTGATAATTTTGTAGTTTTATTTGCTTAAATGTTGATTCACCATTCTCTTTTACTGATTCTAGGTCTTTCCAAGTTGTTTTGGGCTTATTTACTTTGATTTTCGAATTACATATTATTTGTTTAAAAAGTTCGTAAACCTAGTATTTTTTTGATTCAGTGCACAGAGTTCCAGTATAAAATAAGAAAGTTTTATTTCACACATGGTAAAACATTAATTTTTATCAGTGCAACCTCGTTGGATAAAAACAAAAATCGCCATTTCATCGGTAACGTATCATTTTTAATAAACGTGAAATGTCATTTCCGTAAGGTTTTTGCAAAACTAATCCTGGCTTGAAACACTCACACCCACTGTCTCTATAGTGATGTTTTAATATTTACATTTACTACGAAAAAGTTAGAACTGCGACAGTAAGAAATTAGGAGGAAATATTTGAACCCGATGTCGACCTAAACCTTATTGTCGAGTCCACTTATCCAATCTAAACTAAATATTAAATTTAAATTTTTTGATTTATCTCTACACGAAGATCAATTGATGTACATAAAAGCCATTGTTCGTAAACCATTAAAGACCCTTAAAGCGTGTATTTACGGTGGAAAACTGGGTACCATACACCTTGACAAAGGGCAAATGACGAATGTAAAAGTTCAAGTGATATGCAAAATTTTAAGCGCTACAGATTCAGTTTGTCAGGAGACCATTCAGCCCCTTGTATGTTATTATTGCAGTAAAGCATTTAACTTGCAGATGGTGATAGTTTTTGTATTATTTGACGTAAAATTATTTTTAACAGCAGTTTGAATGAAATTATTAACTTTAGGTTTTTGTAGGTCGCAAAACTAGAGGGAAAAATGAATAAAATTTAACCTCATCGCTAGGTTATCATTTTGTCCATTTTGCACTCCTACAAGCACTAGTGCTCCTGGTAGAAAGACCGCCAAATGTTCTCTGAGGTGACCATGGGAACAGTCAGGCATGCGCTTTGTTTAGTTGTTCCAATGCTTTTTACCCCCCGATCATCGTAGTGAATAACTCTTAAATAACTCACTTGTATTGCATGTTTAAAACAAATTAGTTAAGTGTAATGTTTTAAATTATTGATTTTCTAGAAAGTAAACAATTAAAGTCATTTAAAAAAAAAACAAAGTAGTTTGTTATGACGCCTTAAAAAAAGCATTTTTGAAGTGTGCATTTCCTGGATAAGAAAACATAACTTTGCTACGTAGTCTTTTGTTGTCATGCTTAAAACGCATAAAGTTGGGGGTCTATTAACATAATTATATATTTTTATTAGAGATCATTAAGTATGTACCATTAAATGGACGGATTTCTAACTCCTTTTTTGGATTACAAGCATTGAAATATTTTTTTTTAAATTAGATTATTTAATTATTAGTAACTAGTGAATCCTTGTTTTAAATATTAACAATTTTAATGTAAACATTGCCAATGTCAACTTCATAATTCAGATGATTTTAGATTTTTCACTTCAATCCTAGGTATTACTTGTACCTTAAATACGCAAATACAGCTTATTATCCAGTTTGAACTTGAATCTTGTGGAAACTGTACGTATTTTTATTTTATTTTTTAGGCATTGTTCACTGTTGAAAGGACTGCCGTAACCTTGTTTAGTTTTCTCTACTCCTTCTACACAATGTCCATCTCTTATTCGAAATCTAGTTTTTCTTTATTATGGAGCCAAGAAAAATTGCTCTCTTTTTTTTTTAAAGTTATGGATTAAGTCCTCGAGCAACGGACTTATTATCTTCTATTAAATCCCAAATTCGAAAAGTGCTGTAGACAGAATGATATAAACCGCTAAAATAACGAAAAACATTCACTTTATTTGGCCATATTTAAAGCAAAGTTTTAGATTATGTGTTAGCAATAATGTAACAACGTTTTTAATTTTAAATTGTCTTAACAGCAAAAAAAAAAACGCTTTTTGTCACGGTCTAACAAAGTAGTCTATTTCGGTGATCGAAAAAATTGCTTAGAAATATTTACCATCAAACATAAGCTAAGCAAATAATAAGCTAAATGCAAAATATGGACAGTAGAAAAGAACTCAAGAAAAAGGGCTGTTCATTCCCAGATAGAATTTCAAGCCATCGACGTGCCAGATGGATCACCGGTAAGATAGCAAAGTAGACGATTTTTCTTGACGAATTAAAAATGCGAAAGAACTTGTAAAACTTTTTAAATTTAGGGACTATTTACGAATTTGAATAATACTTGGTTATTTGAACATAAAGAATACTTATAAATAAAGAGTTAGACCCCTTTGTTGCATTATGTTTCGAGTATGAATTTAAAAACCAGAAAGACTTGGGTCCACCATATCCAAGTTTTCAAAGAATTTGTTAGCTTCAAAATTGAATTCCTTTTTGAGGGTCCCGCCGAGCTTTAAATTATTTAGTCTCTATTTCTTTAGAATTTCGTTATTTTTTCGATTTTTTTTTTTTTAAATAATAAATTATATCTGGAAAAAAATCATTCTAGAAATAATTGTTTAGTTCTAGATTTAGGCATTCATGGTGTCATTCACAACCTGCACATAGTAGAGGTTATAACTTAGATTGTTCACTAAGGTCACAAGAATGTTTTGCACGAAAATGTTAGTGGTATGCATTATCAGTGACAAACGTGTTTTATGTAAAACACAATGGTATGATGTTAAATAAAGTTAACCGTAAATTAACCTATAATTAGAGAAAAATAATGTAACAGAAACGTGTGGTAGAACGCTTTGTAGAAAGCATAAATTGAAGGTGAATTACTGCGGATTGGTGGGTGAAATAAACACGACTAAGTCCCGTGATAAGTATGTCTATTTCGTAAGTGTTACACTTTTACAGTAATTAGAATATCGTTTTTTTGGGGGAAGGCACTAATATTTTAACTATGTCAAAATATGTCACTGTCTTATCAGTTGAATTATTTATAAATAAAAAAGTGAATTTTTACAAAAAAAAACAGTAAAATTTAGGGATCTTTGACTTAGCTGTATGCTCTGCTTAAAACCTGTTTTATAGCATTTATTTATTTATATTTTAGATCTTGAATTGGAAACGTACTACTTGTTAGTTGAATACTGATATATTGGTGAAGCCCGGACCTGTCTCTGATAAACTGACACATTCAGCCTTCCTTGAAAGTCTGCAGTCCTAAACCAAATTGTAAACTTGTGTGTAAGGTAATTAGTTAAAAAGTGCGTGCTAATTTCATAGTCTTAGACCATAAAAGAATAAGCTATAAGTAAGCTAAGCTCCATATATCCCGTTTTGAACGTACCCTGCATTATTTGTCCCTGTTAATTTGATAAGTACCGTGAAAATGTCAAATATATTCGCTGATGCAAATAAAATTTGAAAAAATAAATTACAGGATGCATGTTAAAGGGTTGGTTAAGCTTATTCTGTTGCCAACTCATCTGATAACATAGTTGTACAGAATTATTTATTAGAATTAAAAAAATATGTGGTTATACTATTAAGTTTGTGCAAGTGATATCATTTAACTATTTCATAAATATATTCATGTTTGACTAGTTAAGATGGAATTGTTTAAAGATTGAACAGTGCCGTTCAGTTTCCTGACTGTTTATTTCTTTCTTACTAGTACAATCTTACTCTTCTGTGGTGAAATTTAAAATCTGTTAAGTTAAGAGATGCTTCCAATGGTAGTTTAGGTTTTAGCCGTCTTCGATCTGTTTTCTCTCCGATACAGTGGGCTTGTCCAGCCTTTATAAATTCGTGGTCTTTACATTGCAGCTAATTCCAGCTACCTGTGGTTTTGTTCATCCACAATGCCCTCAAAGCTATTCGTAGTGCTTTATTTTAAAAAACTTCTAGTTTATTCGTTGCATACTGATTAGTAGTCATGTGTCTGGGTCACGCGTTGGATAGTAATGTAGAATTATGAAAAAGGAGCTTTCAGAGGTGTCCGTCGGTGCTCACAACTCAGCATTACCCAGAAATGTCGATACTAATGACTTTGTGCTGTGTCTAAATATCTGAACGAGATCACGATGTTTAATTTCCTTTCAGAATAGGTTGGTGCATGCAAAAACTTAACAGATGAATTAAATTTGACACCAAGAAAACATAATGATTAGTTTTCTTCATTACATGATTTCTATAAAACAGAACTTTATAAGTTTTTACTAATTGTTTAATCATTCTTCCACTCCTTTGAAATTGTGAGATAGTAATATATTCATTAATACTTTATTTATTTATTAATTTCAATTTTCCAGATTATTTTTAAAAATATGTATGAAAGCGATGCTCTACAAATTGTACCTGATTCAGAAGTAACTGCAGTATTTGACAGTTTAAAACCATTATTTCCAAAGTCTATACATGTCAGTAAATTTTTTGATTTCTGTTTAATTTGAAATTTTTTTTCAACAATAGTTTCCAATTTAATAAAGACAATCTTATACAATTTTAGGCATACTATTTTATTGATAGTTTGGTAGCATGGAAGAAGAAAGTGCCAGAAATGGACATCGCTATACTGACACCTAAAGGAGGCCACAAATCTGGCGCAGTTTTCTTCTATTTTACAGGATTTGTATGTTGAACATTTCATTTTGATGTTTGTTATATTTCACTTTCCACTCTGCTGTAAAAATAGCGTCCTATTCTTTATTTTCTTTCAGAATTTTTTAGTATTTTCTGTGTACACTTGGACCAAGGAAGGTGAAGAATTGTTGCGCAGTTCTCTACTTGAAACTAAAAGATTTCAATGGGCAGAATTTAAATATGTCTTGGTTACATGTTTAACGGAAGAAGTATATTCTGCTTTGGAGCCAGTAATACCGAAGATATTTAGTAACAGACCTCCTCCAACGGTCTCTCATGACTCGGTGTATTGGCTACCAGCTGAAGAAGTCATCAAATTTGATGTAAAGTAAGCGTTCTTATTTTCTAATTACAAGTTTCAATATTTTCCGAAATATTAAGTTCCTGTCGAATTATTTTTGACGCAACTTCGATCAAGCCCTGTCGTCCCTTACAATAAATATTAGCTAGAAATTTCTTTAGTAATTATTGCAATAAAAGAACGTCGTATGAGTGTTTCAAACTATAATTTTAAAATCCGTTAAACTAATTAATATTTTTGTTTTGAAGAGTTCCTGAAGGAATGAGATTGGATGACTTGAAAAAAGAACATGCTGATATGATTAATAGTGTTTGGCCACATAGAACCGAAGGTTCAGAGAAATTGATAGCAATGATGACGTGGGTAAATTTTGGAAAAGGTTTATTTAAATCAAATGGCGATCTAGTTGCTTGGGCATTCTATTGGTAAGTTTTTATTTCTGTACAGTTCTCTTTCAGCAAACTGAATTATATATTACTTCTTTAAGCACATAGATGTTGGTGGAGAATATTATGTCTTCGTAGCGAAACGGTGATATTTGTGTATCGTTATGACTGAAATTATTAATAAGTTTTCTTTCTTTTGGATCAATTATTCAGACGCCAAAAAAGCTATGAACAATATTCTACCATATATATAACTAAATGTAATTTTCAACATTCAAAACTATTCATTTTTATTAATACTTGAACAATTATATAGGTTTTTCGGTGCTCTCGGTATTGTACAGACTGCAGAAAACGAAAGAAGACGAGGTTACGGTAAAGTAGCGGTACAAGCTGTCTGCAAAGAAATGGGTTTACGTGGACTTGATGTCAATTTGAACATAGTCGAAGGAAATTCAGTAAGTGAAGCCTTCTTCAATGCGCTGGGTTTCAAACGTGCATTTACAGGTGTTTGGATATTTTCTGCACCAAAAAATGAATAAAGGTATAGAAATAAATGTATTAAATAATTTGTTTATTTATTTATTTTAAAGATGCATCAAATAGTTAAGGGGGCATTGGCTCCCGGAGCCTTTTCAGTGCACTGCCGGCTTCGTACAAGGTTCAGTTGTTACAGGCAGCAATGTCGATCGCCAGACAGTGTGCTGAGAGAGGCTCCAAACAAAAATTAGCTTAAGACCCAGAAGGAGGAAGTAGTAATTTCCTAAGACCCTCTGCCAGAATCTTTAAGAATTACTCGTATATCAATGGATGGAGTTTTCGATGCCAGCTGCACTTTTGCAGTTCTCTACTACAATTATGATGACTGCCTTCTAGTATCTAGTCTATGAAGATTAGTTTTCAGCTACATCCGGGAGTTGTCTGAGACAATAGAATCTCCGTCTTTCCTGAAAGAAAAAACTAATAAAGAAAACTAAAATATCTAGTCGTAATCCCTCTTGAAGAATGCTTTATGAGAAATCACACGACATTTTTAAGAAAAGTTTCTTTGGTGTTTCTCAAAAAAGGATTTTAGTGAAAGTGTGATCAGTGAAAGTCATGAGAGTATTCATTCCTTATTTTTTGAAGAATGAAGAAGAATGGAAAAATTTAGAGGTCATAAAAAACATTAAAAAACTGTCATTTTTAGATAAAAACTATTTATGACATTGTTAAATTTAATTATTATAGTTGATTAAAGTGATTTTTTCGAGCTGGTTATTGAAGGTAAGAGATCTATTTATGTATTTTTTTCTTAAATTATTTTTGTTTTGTAGAATTTTATTCTATTCTATTGTAATTAGATGCTATTATGTCCTTGCAGTGGTCTACATATTCAGATTTGGCTCTACTATGATCATTTACTGAAATCTAGTGATCAAATTTCCTCATCTGGAAACCATATTACTCAATGGGTTTTTCAATTTTCTGAGATATTTTTGAAAATGTCTAAAAAATTGTCTCTAAACTTCGAATTTATAGCAAGATAATTTTTATTTGAAAAATTTTCCTGGGAAATTTCGTTTTGGGCATTTTAGGTTTTGGTAAAATTTTTCTTTAGTTCTTGCCAGAAGTATGATATTTTAATGTTTTAGAAGTTAAGATTAAGATTTAATTTAGCTTTAGATATTCAAATAATTAGGAGTGAAGTGTGGCGTTATTAGTTGGTAGAACTGACTATATGACTATATTGGCTGGTAATGTGAATTATGCATTTAAGATTGCTAACCATCATATAATCTATTAGGGCGTGCCAGAATTAATGTTCACGTCCTCGTTCCGTTTCCGAATCGCAGCATCTTAAATTTTTTGGCAAGTATATTATTTATTTATGAGGTATCCAATATATTGAATATATTACATAAATATATAAACATCACCATTTCTTGTCACTTCTGAAACCGCTGTTTAAAACTAACCTTGTCTAAAAGAAATTAATTACATTATGGATCCTAAAAAAGTCTAATTACTTCTAACAGGTTTTATTACACATGTAAGTATTCACTTATGTATAAGAATGTTATTTTCAAATCGGATTGACCCGATCTCACAGATGAAAGAATAAATACTGTGTGAAACCAGTAGAACGGAACATCCAGAAGAACTAAGTATCTACCGTATGCTCGAATGAAGATGGTCTCCTAGCTTTCAAATTGTAAAAGTTTATTGATTGCTTAAGTTTTATTTCCTATCAATAGTTAACCTCCCATTAGAAATCCAAAACGAACCAAATGTGAACACATCGTTAGTTATTATCCAATAGGATAATTGTTGGGAATTACAGTTATTTGTTAAATTCTATTGACAAAAAAAATTAATTTGTTCTTTGCTATCTTGTGTATTCCTTACTGTACGTAAACCTTAACTGAATTTGAAGGTGGATAATAGGCAGAAGGATAATCCTTATACATATGTACATATGAATCACGATATCTGGCTAAAATAGAAATTATTATTTCCTAGTTGTTAATCTGCTGTTAAATGAAAAGCAAAAACATTTGTCGTAGATGGGAAAATTAAAAATCATCAAAACTGGTTGAAATTAGTATATACAAACTATATTAGAGCTATAGAAACAAAAATAAGAAATGAACCTTAACCAAAGAATTTGTCAGCATCAAAATTGAATTCTTTCTTGAGGGCCCCGCCGAGCTTTAAATTATTTAGTCACTATTTCCATTAGAATTTCGTTATTAGAGAGTGTAGTTACTTGTTTCCTTTGGTCCCTGTCAGTTTTTTTTTTAAATAATAAATTATATCTGAAAAAAATCATAGAAGCAATCGTTTAATTCAAGATTTAGGCATTCATAACCTGCTCTTGGTAGAGGTTATGACTTAAATCAGATTGATCTTTAAAATCACTTCTTGTGTGCTCAAGAATGTTTTGCACGGAAATGTTAGTGGTATGCATTAGTAGTGACAAACGTTTTTTATGTAAAACTTAATGGTGTGATGTTAAATAAAGTAACTCATAATTGGAGAAAATGTAACGGGTAGAAACATGTGGTAGAACACTATGTTGAAAGAATAAATTGAAGATAAAATACTGCGGAATGGTGGGTGAAATAAACACGACAAAACCCCGTGATAAGTATATCCATTTTGTAAGTGTTACACTTTTACAGTAATTAGACTTAACGTTTTGTGTGGAAGGCACTATTTTTTTTTTAATTAACAAAAAATGTTAGGGTTTTATCAATTGAATTACAAAAAGCAGTAAACTTTAGGGATCTTTGACTTCCCTGTGTGATCCGTTTAAAACCCGTTTTGTAGCATTTATTATTATTTTTTTTTTTAGAACTTGAATTGGAACTACTGATTTATTTTGAAGTCCGGATTTACCTCTGATAAACTGATTCATTCAGCCTTTCTAGCATATCTGCAGTCATAAATCTGATTGTGAACTTGTGTTAATACTTGGTTATAATATTAAGTTCATGCAAGTGATATCAATTAACTACTTCATAAATATATTCATGTTCGACTAGTTAAGATGGAATTTTTAAAGATGAAAAGTACCGTTCAGTTTCCTGGCTGTTTATGTCTTCCTTACTAATACAATAAAACGCAAACCTAAAGTGTTGAATTTTTTTTTTTTTTTTTTTTCACTTTATTTGTGTATTTACAACTGCAACAATTGTTGCACCAAGTAAACATGATCTTACTGGTTCAGTTCACTTGTTATGACATGATTAGAGCAATCACCCACTGGTGAAACTCTTTCGCAATGATTTAGTCACAACAGATCTCTAGGCCATTTTCGCTTCAAGTGTCGAGGAGGATTGTCGGGAAGGTGAGGAGAGGAGAGTTGTTGGACAAGAGGATTAGGATGGAGAGCTAGGAGGCTGTGAAAGTTGCGGTAGCGAGACTTTATTAGGTTAGTGACAAAAGGGATGTGTAGGTCAGTGTGTATGGTAAGGTTAGAAATGTAATAAGGAGCATTCAGGATTTTCCTTAGGATTTTGGATTGTAATGTCTGTAGGCGTTTGGAGTTAGAGGGTTTGGTTGAGCCCCACACTTCTGCTCCGTATGTCCATATGGGTCTTAACAGGGTCTTGTAAATAGTCAGTTTGTGATTCACGTCAAGTTTGGATCTGCGGTCAAGTAGTCTATTAAGTAGCTTGTAGCGTCTGTTCACGTCTTGTCGTTTCAGTCGAGTATGTGGGTTCCAGGTGAGTCTCTTGTCAATGTACAGTCCTAAGTATCGTACTGAGTCAGCTGGAGGAATCGTTACACCGTTCAGTTGAACTGGTGGACTCGCAGATTTTCTTAGAGTAAACGTAATGTTTACTGACTTTTGTTCATTAATTTTAATTTTCCATTTTCGGAACCAGGTTTCGAGAAGCTTTAAGTGAGTTTGAATATTCTGACTGGCTTGCACCGGATCGGAGTGAGATGAAAGTATAGCAGTATCATCAGCGAATGTTGAAACTATTGTATTTTGAGAAAGAGGTAAGTCAGCAGTGTATATTAGAAAAAGGAAAGGGCCCAGTATGCTTCCTTGAGGAACTCCAGCTTTTATAGGTATAAAGGATGAGAGAGCCTGCCCTTGACGAACGTGGCAGTACCGATCGGTTAGATAAGATTTTAAGATCAGATAGTAGGTGTAAGGAAAATGATTTTTGAGTTTGTACAGTAAACCCGAGTGCCAGACCCGATCAAAGGCTTGAGCCACATCGAGAAAGACACCCGAACAGTACTGTTTACGCTCCAAGGAAGAGGATATGGTATCTATTACACGGTGCAGCTGTTGAGTTGTTGAATGAAATGCGCGGAAACCAAATTGATGTTCAGGTAGCAAATCCTCTATTATAGGGATTAGACGTCTTAGCAGAAGCTTCTCCAGTATTTTCCCAAAAACAGGTAAAAGGCTTATTGGACGGTAGGAGCTAGGTTGCTGTGCAGGTTTATTGGGTTTCAGTATCATTTTCACTATAGAGTATTTCCAGAGCATTGGAAAGTAAGTCGTTCGTAAAACTGCGTTGTAGATGTAAGTTAGAAAGAGAATACCACTTTTTGGTAAGTTGCGTAAAATGTTACTAGTTATAAGATCATAGCCAGGAGATTTTTTAGTCGGTAGTTGCTTAATAATGTACTTTACGTCTGAAGGATTAAAGGCTTTAGGAGGTAAGGTGAGTTGTAGGGGTGAGTCTAAGTCCTCTTCAATGTTTAGTTCGTGCAGCTGATCGTTCATGTCCGGATGTGGAATAAATACATTAGATAGGTGAGTGGCAAAGAGATTAGCTTTGTCTTGGTCTGTTTTCGCCCAGGTAGAGTTGTCATGCAGTAAAGGAGGAGAACAGTCTTTGTATGCCAGAATTTTGCGAGTACAGAACCAAAGAGATTTGTCTGATGTTGTTAAGGATGATGTGTATTGACTGTAAATGTCTGACTTTAGTTTGTACAGTTCCCGTTTGAGAAGTCTTGTTAGTTGATTTAGTCGTCTATGTTCGGATGGATATCGGGTCCGTTGCCATCTTGCTCTCGCTTTCCTTTTCTCTGTCAGTAGAGTCCTTAAATTTAGA